>NW_026637610.1:1351666-2027500 GCF_028554395.1 Pezoporus wallicus | reverse complement strand
CAAGGATATATTACCATACCTCTTGATGAAAAAAGTGGAAAGAAGATAAGTAAGTACAAACTTCAAAGTGTACACTGGTTGATATTTGATAGTGTGAATAAACTATTTTTTTTCAGCAACAGAGACTGGCATTTTGAGCAAATGTATGTCCTTAAAAAGCATTCTATGGCAAAATCTAGACATTTCACTCCAAAATAACAACACAGTAGCTGAATGCTTTCAGTTGTACTGTCTTGTTTACTTAGTAAATCCAACTTTCTAATAAAGAATAATACATTAAAAAGGAGTTAATCTATTAAAGCTATGAAAGTACTGTACGTTTATGTATGTGGGCTATATTCTATGCTACTGCTATGCTTACTTTAGATTTGGGCAGAGAAGTCCTCATAGCTATCAAAGATATACACGAATATCCAGGGGAAGCAGCATGTTGGGCAATCACCTGAACACATGGTCTTAAACTCACTAAAATATGTGTAAAAGACTTATATAAAACATATTAGTTCATCTTTTGCATCCAGTATATTGATGAGTGAAGGATTAAATCTTTATATGCATTCCATTTTAATCTTGGTATCCATGGTCTTTGGAAATTATTCAATGCAGTTAACAACAAGGAAACCAGGCATTTCCCATTGAAAAAAAATGGAAGAAAAAAAAAAAGCTCACATCAGCTTATGTTGGGTAAATGATACTTGATGATCCTTTGAATTGGAAAGGGGGCGTCAGAGTTCTTTGAGCAGGTTTGACACTGACTCCATACTCTGGAGCCTCTTTGGTTGGAAAAGCTTCCATAAACCTCAGCCTTGGTTAAATTTCCACATTAGGATGCAAATATTATAATATTTAGAATATTATAATAGAAATTATTTAGAATATTATAATAGAAAATACTTAGCTTTGATAGTAGGCGTAACATAATCTCTTATGTCTTGTTCATCTACAGTGAAATGAAGAAGACATCTTACTTTCCTCTGTATGGCCTTTTTTAAAAAATCTGAGATTACATTTTAAATATCATTATAATTTTGATTCTCTCAAGCCAAATCTCATTCAAACAGTAAGAAAACTTCTAGAAAAGGAAAATGATTAATTTAAAGCTAGACTTGTTCCCAGCATTATAAATTTCCCTTATGTCCCGAGTAATATGGAGGAGGAATTGCACATACGATTATTAGAGGTACTTTAATGTCATGACAATTATTTTTAAAGCAATGGGAATCAGTACATTTTCATGTCTTCCCCACCCCCCCCAATTAACTAGTGTTATTGCCATATTGAGCAAGGACTTAAAATTTAGATTTGTAAGAATTACTTTTGGCCTATTGTAAACTATTAACTAAACTGGAACTTTGTGAATTTCTTGTTTCCATTGCTCTGATCCATTTCCTGCAGTTGGGTTGCTTTTTGATGACATACTACATCCCATTCCTGCAGGATCCTTGACTATATAGAGTACCCCACAAAACTGAAGGACTAATGGGTCACCCATTGCAGGGGATTAAATGGCCCAAATTCAAGGGCCACTTGTGAGGAAAGAGCAGTTTATTAAATTATTAGTATATTTAACCCAAATACTGAAGGAACTACCAATTTTATAACGCTGGTATAATAAAACATGTAGTTAATGTATTATATAAATGTTCTACAGAATTCTGGATGACTAAGAAAAAATACAGATAAACAAACACATTAAGCAATTTCAAAAGAAAAAAAATGACAGCTTCAACCCAGCATTTACTTCTGAGTACATTTTTTATTACTCTTTTGCCAGAATAGAAGTAACTTATTGCTACTGCTTTGCATTGCTGTTTTCATCCTACTGTGTAAAACATGTTTCTTCCTTAAAATGAAAGAGTTGTGAAGTAATCCTAATGTGAAAAATGTAACCTAAGTTACTCCTTGCTCCTTAAATAGAATATTTTACATATATATTATGATAACACTGAAGTTTGTACTACGATATTAACATAAAATGCTATTTCAGAATTAGCAATGCTTATATTCTTGTTAAAATAAGAAGCATTTTTACAGGATATTGAAATTCCACTTGAACAACTGTGTTCAATGTAAACATAAATAAAATATAAAAAGCATTCTACCAAATCTTCTGTAAAAGAAAATACAGTATATAATATTAGAATGCAAAAATTCTCATTCTTGCACACTCCTAAATAGACTTGAGATACATAAGCACACACATGGAATAATATTTTTCCTAAGGGGAGAGAATACATGCTCAGATATTATCTGGAAAAAAAAAGCATTGACATTCCCGTGTTGAATAGACTTTTTTTTTTCTCCTCAGGGTGACCTCTACCTTCAGAATATGATGGTTTTATTATGATTAATAAATTTCATTTCCACAGAGGAAAGGAACAGTGTCAGCTTAAACTTAAAGCAAGTGGGTTTCTTTTTAAATGCTAATTTTTAAACACGCCCTTGCATGACACCAAATTTAGAAGCTCAGAAGGTTAGCAGAATAGATTCTGATTTCCATGCTGAAAACAGAAGAAGGATTTAAACTATATTGTCACACTGAAAATCAGTAAGCTAGTGGAGTCACACAGTCATTGGATCGTTTATTCACTATTATGCCAGCATGCTTACTTCTCATTAAAATTACTGGCATTTAAATGCTTTGTTATAATTGACACTGGAAATAATCATTCTAGGTAAACAATTTTCTAAAATTTAGGATATGCAAATGGCAAAATCTTTTGAATAAATTAATAGTCAATGTGATTATCTGCATATTTTACAGAATGTTAAATCAATGTATCAAAACCAGTACCTGCACTTACAAATTCTTGTCTAAGAACACATCTCATGAACAATTTGATGCAACACTAATTAGAACAAGATAAGTATCTGGAACAAGTATTCAGGACATAACATGCAAAAAGCTAGTATTTGCTAGCATTTTGTTACCATACTGACACTGGTTCTTAAGTAGCTGGACTAACAGCTTACAGGGAAGTAACTGAGAAAAACAGATCAGTGTAGTCATGTTACTATCTGTAAATGTAAGTGCAAATGTAGGTGTACAATGTAGGCGCAATGTAGGCAGACACCCAAAGCTCAGTGGATGGTATGCTGTTCTTTACTCATGCTATGGCTCAATCCCTTCAACCATTTTCAGTACAGGATCTTACATTGCTAAAATGCTACATAAAAGACCAATTTGTTGTCCATTGCAAAAATAATGATTAAAAAAAAGAAAAAAAGAGTTACAAATGGTAACTGATTGTGAGATTTGTTTCAGTAGGGTGCTTGAAATTGAATCTCTCTTCAAATCAGTAGTATGTATTGCTGAAGTCTCTAAAAATAGGGAAAGTATGTGCCTTTCTAATTATAATTAGCATATTAGGCTTTTAAGTTCTTTGGTACTCAGGCTGTATTCCACAGACATCTAGGACAGGAAGTGGAGCTCTGATACTAGAAACATTTGGAAGTTTCTTAATAAATTAAACAGTATAGATTTTCATAACAGTATTAATAAGGAAAAAATCACCGTATAAAATATGAACCAAGTTATCACATTTTCCTCAAGTGATTTGAGAACTACCGAAGAAGAATCTGAAACATTATTTTAGTTTTTAGGAATTTGATGCACAAATTTTTCTGCTCATTATCAATTCCCCCTGTTCTTTAAATTCGACATATTACTAGAGGAACTATAGCAAATAATGAACTTTTTTAAGAACGAAAAATGGGAAGTTAAAAAACTGGTACTGCCTCAGCTAAAGCTCGCATCTAATCCCCTACTACTTGCTGTATTACAAGCAGCATATGTATCACTGGAAAGCTCATATTTCTAACTTTTTCAAAGTATTATCTATTCTTTGCTAGCTTTGACTGTATTTGAACAATCAAGCAATAAAATTGATTCTTCTTCAGACCTGTATGTGTTGAGTTTTCAACCAGAATAACCTCAAATTACTGAAATTCTTGTACTGAAATTTATTACTAAATTTCACAAAAAGACAACTGAATGAGTGAGGCTTGGTGAGGTAGCAGAAGGGATAGTACAGAGTGCTTTGGTATTCCTGCCCTGCCTGTCCACCCAGGAAACCGGCAGTATTGTAGGATGTGCTTCTTGCTGTTGGCAGGTGGTACAGAAATGCCAATCCACATCTCTTTTCTTTGTCAGGTGTCAATGCAGAATTGCAGTAACATTTTAGGCAAAAGATGTGAAGATTTAAGTAAAGGATTGGTAGGAATACAAGGAAAGCAAGGTTTACCTGGCCTTATCTGTATCAGTGATTCCAGTAATTAACATCTTGCTCTTTTTCTTGGTCACACAACTACAATCGTATCAGGATCAATGACATGAGTAGCAGAGCTCCTTTGTACACATACCAGTTAGACACCACATTGCTGAGCAGTATTTTAACCTCAGTGGGACAACACTGTGCAGCAGTGGTAGGCTTTTAATTTAAAATTCTTTACTACAGTAGGATGGTATCTGCTCATGGTGTTCAAAGCATGTGCAACCAACCAGCTTATTTCATTTATGCATATTAACACCAAGCAACTTTTGGCATTTCAGTCACCTGAACGTGCAATGAGTCTCTTTATACATCTGATAAGGCAATGAGGAAAGATGTCTATCCTAAGCTTTTACTTAAGATAACAGAAAAATTACTGAAATCTGCTGGTAAAACCAGTTTCCAGTGATTTTTCTTAATTGCAAAGGTTAAGAATGTTAAAATGCTCTATGCAAAGTTTTAAATGCACAATATTGAACACTAAGATCATTCTACAAGGGTGGACCATAAAATACTTTGTCGCATATCATCTACCTCTCCCGCAACTGATAATGCTTTACAGATCTGTGATGTGGAGCAGAAAAAGAATTGGGAAGATGCAGTAGACACACACAGCACAATGAAACAGTAAAACTTCAAGGTATACTGCTGTGCTGAACTCCTGTAGGCCTTGAAAGCCATGAGGGATCTCCTATTAGTATAGTATTAACATTCCCAGGTTTTCAGAGATGAAGGAACATAACCACAAGTCTACCATAGGGATATTGCTATACGGAAAGATTTCCATGAAGGGATCTTCATAAATAAGTCATTGATGAAATATTAAAAGCAGCCTTTACTTTTTCCTATAGGTTGATGCAAGAAGAAACTTGAGAAGCCTATTCAGGATTTTCTATATGCAGAGATGAATTTCAGATTCTTGACTGTTTACTTATTTATATCACATCAGAATCTGGCCAGCTAATTTTCTTACTAACTGATGGGAATGTTTTGCAGAAGTTTTGATCACTGATGCTCAGACCTGATTTTAATTTTTATTTCTCTATCCCAACCTGTAGATTCTTTTGAAGTTTGTTGTATATTTACAACCATCCAAAGTTGAACTGCCTTGTTAATCATTTAAATAAATATGATTGATATTGGTTAATCTGGAGAAATACAGAAGTCCAACAAACAGCAGCATAGGTGGCCTTGCCCTGTGCTGATGCTGAATAACTGCTATGGAACAATCCCAGGAACAGACCTCATCTTAAAAGCTTTCTTTCAAGTTTCACTCTTGCTGTTTGGATTTAAACAAGTGTGGGCATTTCTCTTGATGCCTGGTTAAAATTCTAACATAATTCTATGCTACCAACAATATCTATCTGTATAATCTCCATCCAAGAAAGTCAGACTTTATATAAAATTCATTTAAAAAAGCCACTGGGGAAAATGAGGCTTGCTATCAGGTGATACCTAAACCCCAAGTATTTGTTTGATCTGTAAAGCATTTTCCTATTACTATTGCTCTTATAGTTTGTTATAATAAACCTTCAATAAATTCTTATCTAGTTCAATTAGAAATATATTGGGTACTTTGTTTATTAGTTTTTAAAGCAATCTTTTGTTCTTGTTTTTAAAGTTTTGTAATATGCAATTATACTATTTTTTATTAAATACTTCAAATGTAATATGATAATCTCATGCTATTAAAACTGAATCCTTTAATGTACTTGTATATAACCATTCATACATGCACAGACACAAACCACACTTCATGTGGACTACTTTCAGTCTATTAGAGAAAAAAATTCTGGTTGCTTCATGAAAAAAAAACCAACAGTACAGGAGATGCACACATGCTTACACGCACTTGTTGACGGCAGGCACTATTATTCACTATTTGTTACCAAAGGAGCTTCACATTACAAATCCTCCATTTACAAATCACAGAACCTCAGCTTTACTTAATCTTGTCATGTTGTCACATTTGACTAGCCATGCGAACTGACCTAGAACTGTAAGCACCGGGAAGGCAAGCTGTCAAAGAGATAATGACAAAGATGCCAGAAAGGGCTGCTAGTGTTTTCACTGGGTGAGAAAAAGGAATTAATCAAACTTCATGAAAGAAGAACAGAGGATAATCCAAGTGTTTCCTGATTTTTATCAACTGATCCAACAGCTGAACATCTTTACCACATGACTACCAAGAGTAGTAAAAGCTGTAACAAATGGAATTCCATATAAATGACTATTTACAGCAGCAGCAAACACAAGTTTAAACTGCCAACATAAAGGACACTTGAATTTATAGAAGAAGTTTAATACTGTGCTTTAGTGCAACACTTCCTAGCCTTTCCAGAGCAAACACTTCAGTATCTGCTGGTTTTCATAGGGAAAAGAAGTATGGCCTTAACACTAGCACAAAGACCTCACAAATGCTCCTTCATTTTTTATCTGATTAGTGGAAGAGCACAATGCAATAATAAAAGCACCTAATTAAAAATGGTCATTTGCCCAGGCAAATTGCTTCATGAAGTCAAACCCATAGGCAGCAATACTAAAAGGGAAAAACTTCTCACAACTGAACATATGTCTTAGCACAGTAATTCAAAGAGGTTGAAGGAAGTATCTCTGAAACTGCATGCTTCCAAGCAGTTTGGATTGTATGTACTTCTCAGAAATTCGTTTGACAGAGTATAATGTGATCAGTATCTCTTACCAGACAAGGGAGTAAGTCAGTGAGATGTATGCATGCATATATGGCAAAATTTTGACCAGCTATGATTATTTATGTACTTAGTAGAGGAATGCCTTAACAGGCATCACAACCATTCTAAGCCCTTTGTCAGATATTAATTTGCTTTTAAATAAGTACCTCTGTATTTGTTTTTTGTTTCATGAATTAAATTTGTGGTAGTGTTAGTGATGACAGTTTAATCATACATACAGAAAAAACTGCAATGATTTGAATAATTGCATTAGTTAAAAATTGGCAATATTCTGTCGAAGCTATTTCAATAGTACAAAATCCAATGTTTGCTTCCTTAAGCTGCCTGCTTTTATGAAATGTTTTTCTGACAGTTATGAAATTAAACCTTTCAGAATGTTTAATCTGTTTTGGAGACTGTATCTTTCTCCAAACAGAGGTCAATGACTTAATCTGAGACTGTCAATTTCTAAACCTTTATAATGCATTTCTTTTGCACACACACATACAATCTCACCTCCTGGGAATGATTCTGCTCAAATATGTAAATAAATACAGTCACAATTGGACAGATGTTATATCCACTTCTACCATACTTCATTCCAAATTCAGGTTTATATACACACTTGCCTCTCTGTTATTTCAAAATCATAAACTGCATATACACTTGGGAGAAAAATAATACCAAGCATGCATCTGCACTGGATTTTTTTGTTTGCAGATGGATAACTGTTAAAATCAGAGGAAGAAAGAAAGAGTAATACAAACACAGAATAATGATTCCATCCCATACAGACATAAACTGTACAAGAATCATAATCTGAGAATGTACTTTGAAAAGACACCACAAAACATTTTTCTTTTCTTTCAAACTATGAATTTCAATCTTACAAAACCTAAAATTAAAATAAACAAACAAACATTGAGCACCAGTTTGAAAAATTCACTAAAAATGCTAAAGATTCAAAATTAACAATGTTCTGTAACCAACATGTAAATAAGCCATGGGTTTATTCTGGGTCTCATTCTGATTTATTATGAGCTGGATAGGGCAAGATGCCCCTTGACCCCACCAGCCAGGAACCTCAGGATTAATTCTCCCCTAACATAGCTATTATCAGAGATTTGCTAGAGGAAGGTCTTAAAAGATCCTTGCTAAAATTCCATCACCAAACTGACAGAAGGTTTCTCATAGTTTCCCTACTTCTGTTCTAGTTCAGGTCTGTTTGCAAACTCTTTAATCATGCCTGCCAGAGAAGATCTATCCCAGAAGCACAGAACTTCTCTTCTGCAGAGTAATTATTTTTAGCCTCAGAATGCACTGGATGCAATCAAGAGTGAAATATTTTTAGATTTCCCATGGAAGGATTCTTCCTTCAGCAACTTGAATAGATTTTCTTTATAAAATATGCATGAAAGAACAGATACATGTACATTAACAGAAATGTGTATATGGACATGCTATCTGTTTATTAACACATTTATTTATTCAAGATTACTTTATTCCCAGATCAAAAAAGGTATCATGCGGCTGAGGGCTAAGTATCCTCTGGCAGGAATGATACAGTATTAGGAAGAGAGCAATGAATATTACCAGCAGAATCATGCAAGACCTCCCATTTGCATTTGATGATGAAGTTCCAACCAAAAGTTTCTTTTTATCTTATTATTTGAAATCTACAAACATACACATTCTTTACAGGGAAACATTACAAACATACATATACTCACAATTCAAACATTGAGCATATTATCAGCATCTTCACTTTATATCACTTTTACAAACGCAGTTGAATTACTGTGATTGAGTTTAGGAGCACTAAAAAAAAAAGCACTATAAAATTGTACTGTAGTTGTTTTGCATGCATCTGAAAAACCACAGGAAGGTTAGCTTCGATTCTACAAGTTTACATATCTCTATATATGCTCCATGTATTAAAAATTAAAACATCAGATAATTGAAAGTTAACTTACAGATCTGAAAGACCAAATGCAACTTTGGCAACTGGTACCACAGGAATATGGGCCAGAGAATTATCTTTAAATAAAGCCAAGAGTCCTTAAAATTCTATGACTAAAACTTAGGTATAAAAGAAACAGAAGATACAGGCTTTTATTAGCTTTCTGCTGCAGATCATCTTACAAAAAAAGGCACCTAAGTCACCTGTGACAGATCCGTTTATCATATGGTAAAAAAGATACCTAACAAAAATATCTTATTGTTGAAACAATTCAACAGAGTTAAGCAACTGGTAAACTGAAAAGTTTTAACAAATATAAACAGAGATCCATTTCCTTCTGTGCAAAGTTCACTGAATTTGCTGATACATAAGAGTGCTGTATTTTTGACTGAAATTTCAAAGTAGTCATACATGGAATACATATAATATAGCCTTGGACACTTAAATTGTGAGGGGAAGAATGTCTTTATTAGAGAAATATTTATTTTTTAGAAGGGTTCTCTCTGCAAAACAGGATATTGCTTTCAGGACAAGAAAATTATTAAAGACCCCATGTCTAGCTCAAGATTTCCAAGTTAAAAGATTGCTAAAATAATTATATTTTTTTCTTACTTAGCAAGGCCTAAATTTATGAATTAGTAGCCTTCCTACTACAGCTCACTCTAATCCAGAGCTGAGCAGGGAGCGCAAGAGAAATAATGAAAGCCAAAACCCAAGTCTAGCGAGATCAAAAAAGTATAAAATATTAGCTTCTAAAATGTATTCTCTTAATGATTTAGAATGATTTGGAAAGTCTGTATTTAATCAAGTTTTATTACAGAAGAACTTTTCAGATTACCACCAAAAATGCTATGGCTATCATACAGATTATTACAACCTTAGCACATTTTGGCTTTAGCTATGATCTTTTTCATAAATAAATGTTCATTATTTGTTTCTATGTAGGTCACTATAGCATAAACAGCAAACTCTTTACTTTTCATTTATTTCTGCTAATGTAAAACTCTATTAATAAGCACTTCTTAATACCAACATTTTGTGTCACACTCTATATACCCTTTCATCCTTCAATACAAGCAGCTTCTATGAACTCAGTAGATGTTTTGCATAACATTATTGGCAGAATATACCCCGGCACTCCTACTACTTATGTTGGCTTTTGCTTTCTTATGTACCAACATAATAACGTCCTTACCTGAATTAAGACTGTTCAAACTCTATTGCTTAAAAAAGAGAAAATCCCTTGACATATTCAATATAAGTTTCCATTACCTTTTCAAAACATTGTTCTTTCTTCTGTGCCCATGGCTTACAACATGATAGCATATGAAGACTTTACTTACTAGAGAGCGATCCTCTGAAGACATAGACCCTCTCTCCCACTATCTTATCCATAGGATAGACTTTGTGAGTGCTTTAGGGTCTGTGTTATTCTTGTGGGCAATATTTGCCCCCAAAGAGTTGAAAAGAAAGTTATTAGATCTATAGCACTTACAATGTCCTACATTCATCTAGGACTTTTTCCATTATTTCTGTTTGGTTTGGATTTTTGAAAGTCACAGTCTTGATTGTACTGCACAGTAAGTTTTTTATTAGAAGGTTTAATATATCCTTACTTACTAGCCCATATATGATGTTTAAACTAGAAATAAAACACCAAAGTCAGCAAAATAACCTAATGTCTTTTATATGGCAGAACCTACAGGCTGAAGCTGTAAATTAATTAAACTATTCCAAAGATTTATACTATGGACTTTTCTACACTTTCTCTTACGATTAAATGCAGCATGTGAAAAAGGATATTGAGACCTGGATGGATGCATCAAGAAGTATCAATGATTGTTACCTGCAGAGGTGTTACAAGAAATTTCATCTGCTGCAACGAAGACGAATTGATTTCTGCAAGAGAAGATAAAATTCACAATACTGCTTGCTGACTAGGAAATGTGCTAGCTGCCAATTGACTTGATGTTTACAGATGGGGTAGGGTAAGGGTGCTTAATTTTAATGAATGTAGCAAGAAAAAGTGTTGACGTATTTCAGAACTATAGAGTTTATAAGGATCATGAGGTAGACATGCTGGGATCTTTTAAATGAAATAATGGTGACATTTGGATATGGACTATGTACAAAGTCTTGCATTGGAAGCTTCATGTTTAGTGTTACAGATATGTCATTATATTTATGAAGTCTAATAAAATCCCCAATATTTATCTTGATATAGATATCAAAGGGCACTACTGCAAAATATGTAAAAAGCATGGGTTTTTTTTTTCAATAATTGCAATTTACTTTGTGCATCTGAAAGGAGGATACTGAAAGTAAAATACTTTGCTTTTTATATGTCTAATATGATTGCAATCAGAAAATGAACTTACTGCTATTTATTAAAAAAAATGACACAGTATATTCTCATATACTGTCATCCAAATACATAGAAAAGTCTTGCAGAATCTAAAGAGAATAAACTACCGATAAGAGTACTTTAATAAACCTTCTCTTGCAAAATTCTTTTTTAAACCAGCTAAACATAAAAAGAGAAATGCTAAATACTCTACTATTCCAAAATGCAGAAAACTTCATTACGGCACAAATCCTGTTTTGTCCTTTCTGAAGGCAAAGCAAACAGGATTTGGCTTAGTGGAAACCATGTTTAAAGTATAACATCAAATGATTCCCTTAAGCATCTACAGAGATTCCTTGAATTATTTTTGTGCTGTGCAGGATTAATAGAGAACCTGGGTGAAATTTTAATGCTTGAGTGCTGTTTTACTCCAAATTGCATGTAGCTCCTGCAGCCTGCACTAACAGGCATGGTGAAAAACTGAGGTTGTTTTGTTTTGCACAGCTTTAATGCAAATCAGAGCTAGAAGGAACTAGTTCCAGCTTGTACTAAGGATTACCTGGAAAACTTAGTTTTGGAAGATGATGAAAGCTCTGTCAAGCTTTAAGTACTCTCAAGATCCTGTTGAAAACTATTCAGTTCAGGAGCAGAGGGGAACAGAATCTTGAAGAGTTAAGCCCTAAGAGAACAAAAACTGCTTCTATTACTTCACCTCTGATATATTACAGAGATTTGAAATTCTCTTTTTAGAAATCTGTAAGCCTTGTTACTTAGAAATTCACATCTTGGGAGAAAAAAAAAAAAACAACAAAAAAAAGAATTTGTAATCTGTATTATAGGGACTGGATTGATTAAGATCAGAAGTGATTGCTTATCACTGCCTTTGCCCTGTCTCAGAAATACTTATACCTGCCTTTTACTATGAGTGAATTTAGCGATCAAACTGTATATTCTTTTGATTTCAATTGGATGCACAGATTGGTAGTTTGGCTCTTTGTCATCTGCAGCAACTTCACAAACTAATAAGATCTACCTTGTATGTAATGCTAAAGAGATGAATTAAAAAAAAAAGGGGTATAAATTTAACGATACAGAGCTAATCTGTATTTCATAGGTAGTATAATTGTCATTGTGATAATTATATAGAAACAGTTAGATGTTTGCCTAAAAGGGATTCAGCCCAGTAGCAGTGCGTATTTACCAGCTACTGTTTCACAGAAAATCCTTTTAATTCATTTCTATGAAGTTATTAAACTGCCCTCACATCTAAATGAAAAGACTACTTTTCCTTAAAAGCAGACTCTAAACTGGCTAGCTGAGAAACTCCTTTTCTTTATCACTATTCCAAATATTTGTTGTTATGGAACACTGAGCCACAGATACTCTGTCTTCAGATGCCAAGTACAGAATTATCTGTAAGAATAATATTCTGGTTTAGTTACTTACAGAAAGACCCCAGAAAACTAACTGCTATTTATCTTTTGGAATGATAGACTTTACTGAAACTGTTCTGAAATTTTACTTTTTACTACCAACTCTTTACTAATTACTGGTAGAAAATGAATTAAAAAATAATTTAACCTAAAGTGATATCTATTTAAAAAACATCTACCACAAACATTCCTTGTTATACTGCTTCAGTTTACATAGGAATATACTATTTTCCCTTTATTTTGTTTTTGTAAAATTAATTTTACAACTCCATATATCAGTTTTAAAAGGAGAAACTTGCATATCAGTCAGCATAGCAACTGTGAGAATATAAAGCAAGATTAGATGCTGGAGTGAATTCAGTAAGCCAGCTCGATTTTTTATAACTAATTAGGTGTTATTTGTAACAATTCCAAGAAACTGGTTTAGTACTTTGATGGCTTTAATGTTTTATAGTGGCAGCTTTTTATTTAGTTAAATGCTATACATAGTCCTAGGAGAAGAATTGATTATCAGAGGTGTCACTATGCACATATATCACATCTGATGTCCAAATCAATTATTCCTTATAGTGAGCAACCCCATTGTTTGTAAAAAGGGTCCTCCTGAGTTAAGCTGATGCATATTCTATCTTGAAGTACGTGAAAAGCAGACCTGGAAAAGGGCAGCTAACCTAACTCAGTCTTTGCAAATTTAAGGTTGTTCCCTTTAAAGACCAATTTTATGCACTAACTGTATTCAGCATACAAGGCTTAAAAACCTCACAAGTGAGAGATGTTCGAAACAACCTAAAATGCATCATAAATTTTCATGTTCCCCATCACTGCTATGCTTTTTATTGATACAAAAAGATACAAGAAATGTAAGTGGACCCGACTTTATTATACAGTAAGTCCTGCTCAATTAATAAGATACAGAATTGCTTCCATAATTTAATTTGTATATTAACAGTGAAAGTATATAACAAAATTTTTACTGCATTGTTTTATACTTTCAGTGTAAAAGAGCACACATTTAAAATGCAGATATCTTATTCTTCTTTAAATAAAATTTTAAAAGTTTTTACTGGTTGCAAGGAAAATAGACAATAAGAAAAGAAACTGCGAGAGTAGCATGACAAAATACATTGATCTGAATGTACAGTTTTATATATTCAACTTGCCAGTGCTGGCTTGCCACCCTTTGGCAGCCTGAGGTCTCTGATGGAAACCCAGACACTGCGGGTCATGAAAATGTACTTCTGGGATTCAAAATAGCTATGGTTAATACTATGGTTCATCTGAGCAGCTATTTCCCACGGGCAAACATTTCTGCATACTATTACTTCTTTCAAGACTAAATATCAATGTTTTATTTCTTCTAGTAAATTGAAAATTACTACAGATTTTTACAGTCATAAAGATATTTTTAATGTTGGGAAAAAAAACCCCACATTTTTAAACATCTGATGTATTTCCTGAATTTGTACAGAAAGAAAGGGGAGGATAACAAAAGTAGTATTAAGCGATTTAGATGCACCTTCTTATTTTGGGTAGTTATTTTACATATATACCTATATAATACCAAATATAATATACGTATATTACCCCAATTTTCAAAAGGTTCAAATACATTCTAATTTCCTTCACTCTGCTCCCCACAGACCCTTTGGCAAACTCATAACAAATATATTCCTTGAAGGCCCCAGATCTGACATAAACCTATCAGCTCTTTTGCATATCCGATACATTAGGTGCTTGCTTTCTCTCTCCTTGATGCTCTGAGTATGGCAAAACCAGGCCATAATATAGCATAAAATTCTTGTAGTTTTTAATCTTTAATCACTAGAGTCCAAGCCATATTTTCATTATGGCTCTTTAATATATGGAACTACTTCTGTGAAGAAACTCCACATGTGAATTTTGGCATCTTGCTAAGCTGCCCTAGAAAGATGCAATCTGTGGCAGAATGGAGAACACCTCTAGGAGAGGAGTCTTTTGCAACCCTCTGTCAGCATTTTCCATCTTGGCATCTTTTTCACAGGGTAGCTTGGAAAAAAAAACCAAACATGATTTTTTATACGTATCTCTCTGTACTGCACTTCTTATTACAGGAGACCTTTCACTACAACGCCCTTGATAAGCAATATTAGGGCTTATGCCCTGAGGAATGATTTTCAGTCATTATGAAACTTGTAATTTACATTTAGGCAGGGACAAGGCTTGCACTATAAAACCATGTTTGAAAGTTTTTGTGATGGCATGAGGAGGCCAAGGAAAGTCCCACTGTCAGAATCAAAACCGTACTCATCATCAAACATCAAAGAGTGTAACATTCCAGGTTCAACTTTATCACCTGACTGAAAGTACCCTGTTCCAAATTAAAGCACACCACTGAACTGAAAGACTTTTAGATTATAAAGTATTAAATCAAAATAGTGAAGCAAGTTAAGAACAGAAATTTAAGTGAATCTTGACTAAGCCTTTTCATTATACAAACTACTTAGTGGAAAATATTACTAATTACAAATGACTTCAGTAAATGTTATGTACTTACAGAAATCAGGCTTTCTGGACTGTCCAATTTCATCTTTTTAATATATTTTTAAATACCATAGACTAATTTCTTCAGCATGTTTATACTACCACAAGTTAATTAAGAGGCCTAAGATATTTCATAAATATATTTGTCAGTACTTTCCCTTACCAAGATGTTGGATCTCCTATTTTTCAAGAGTTGTCATTACAGTCTTGCTTCTTGCAAGTCACCTTAACTGTGCTGAAGTTGTAGAGAAGAAACTTCTATACATTCCTTCTAAAACATGCTGACCTGACACAGAAGCTACATGCACATCAACGCTGAATTTAAGCTTTCATAAGGTTACATATATGAAGTTTAGTAGAAACATGTCAAAAATTAGTAATTACTATGTAGTATTTTTAGCTTTTATTTCTACAGGTGTATTTTCTGTAAGCATGTTTAAATAGTTTTGACTCTCTTTGAATGGCTTTTAACCTACTTCTGAGAGATTAGTTTCCAGTTTGAGATATTTGATATTCCGGTGAGGTTGATTCACTTGAAGTGTACATGTATTTTACATGCTCTGTCAGGAAAAATTAAGAGTATTAACAGTATTTCTGTTTAATGAACATTTATGACTTTCCTTCAAACTTTTCCAGAATTCCCTTAACATTTCCCATCCTCATAAACACCAACAGCAATGATCTCAGCTAGTGTAATGTCAAATAGATACCAGAACAGAGAGAAGTTTTGGCTTGTACCATCTTTGATACAATACTGAATTTTAGGCTCCTTCTCAAGTGGAAATTTGGGAGTTTTTCCTCGCTGAGAATATGGAGTGAAAGTTTTCTTAAATACTGAAACTCTGATAACTCCACATACAGCATCTATGACATTTTCTACGTCTAAACAGACTTTATTTTAAAGGTCAGTGGCAACTTACAGTGGAGCTCAGAAAGAGCATAAAACATAAGAGAGATTGGGTGCACAGTACAGACCTAACCAGTGATCCGGCCTGGATCACTGTGACTTAGTTACTTTATCATTAGTTGGAAAATTCAGAATCTGGAAGATAGGAAGAGATTCAATAACTGGGTCTCAGATGCTCTTTATTAGACTTGAAGGATCTGACCATCATGAAACACAACTCCAACCTAATTTCAGGATAAACTGTTACCCTGAGTGCTACCCCCAAAAGTTTCTATAAAGTCATCCTATCATGGGAAAAGACATGCTTGTCTTTGTGCTACTACATATTCCTAAAAACCCCATCAACTACCACATTTTCCCTCCAACAGTCACTGGCACACTGTTCTTTGGATGTACAGAAGTACTCACAGCTCTGTCTGTTTATACACTTAGGGCATTGTGGGTGTAAAAACCCATAGAACCTATGTTTATAGGGCATGTGGGACAAATTACTGACTGTTCTTTCTCTGTGTCCTATCTTCTGCCTAAAACACCGGGTAACAGCCGGCCTTTTCAACACTGTATTTTACACAGCACATGATTAAACCCAGCTCTCCCAGTTTTTAGTCCCTCTTCTTGGCGACCCAGAGCTTCCATAATATAGAAGCCACGATAGATGTTAAGTGGGATTTTAAGAAATCAGGACCTCCCTAAAAATAATCACACTAACTCTAGGAAATCTGAAACAGAAGAAATTATAATCCACTAACATACTGTGATCATGTTTCATAGACCAGAATTCTTGGACTTTGCTCACTAACTTCACAAAACTAGACAGAAATAATTTTGCTTAACACAGGGGTAAAGCCCCTCCCAAATACAGTAACTGCTGAAAACAGTGCAAAGCCCCAGAACACAGGAAATTCAGATGAATGCAAACACAACTCTAAACAGAAGTTACAATGGGAAGATCTGAACTACAGGTAATCAGCTGACTACTTCCGATAAGACCATCATGGGATTTACAAATACAGTCAGTACTCAGAATTCATGGATCAGAACTTCAGCTGGTAAAATTGAATTAAATGAAAGCACTGACTTCACTGGAGCTATTTCAAATTCTATTCTCCAAGGATCTGGGTGCTAACTATACAGCACCTATTATATCATTAAAGCCACTTTATTTTTCCTTCATGCTCTAAACTTTAAGGCTTTGTTGCTCTCATTAGGATTCTAATTGAGAGCTTTGTCACTATGAATTATAACGTAGCTGATGGCTGGTTGCCTGAATAGTTTTTGTAATATTTAAGTATGGGCAAAGTTTCAGAGTTTATTAAGTCCTCCCCAACTCCCTCCTCCTCATGTCCTAAATTTAAATATTAAGGCTATTGAAGAATTAAAACCTTTTAATATAACAACTGTAAGCTTGGTTTTGCTATTATCATGCTTTATATTCCCATTACTGTAAGATCAAAGTTCAGTACCATACTCATTGCATTTGAATCACAACACAAAGACAACTAAACTTTACAGCCATACCTGTAATATATATTAAATGAAGAATAAAAATATAAGTAGAAAGTAATTCATGTGGTATCAAGCTTCAACAACAAGAGGAACTTGTTTGATCTGATGCGCATTAGGAAAGTATATTTTACTTTCAGACTGATTTCTCACATGTCAGAGATTCTTTTTTTTTCTCGAGAACTGCCTGTTCAATCTAGCTACTAACAACACCAAGACAAAGAGGAAGACACAGGTATTCTGCTTTCACTTAGGTATTCTGCTTTTATTATCAGAAGATAACACATCTCCCATCTCCATCATTCCTGACCATTTTATTAAATGCTCTTTCTGAAATCTTGAGGCATGCCTTTGAAGTGTATGCACAGAAAGGAATTAATGCAACTACTTCTGTAAATATTACCTTACAGAAAACACTAAAGCTCACCTTCACTGCCTAAGTGGAGGCAGCTCATCTACCTGCCTGTGCTCAGCTGCCATTCCAGAAGGTCCTGCATCACCTCTGCCTGCACAGGTGTCCCACATGCCCTAGGGTGTCTCAAATGGCAAGAGATCCCTGCTTCCAGTCAGCCTGACCAAGCCCTTAACTGAAAGGTGAGTCACCTTTGCTTTCTGTGTCGTCTTTGTGTTCAGTACAGGACAATTCAGCATGATTTAGCCAATGACAATATGTCTCTAATGTAATTCAGACTGCCAGAGACAGCAGGAGGCAGCAAAGTTTAGAAAGCTCATTAAATTTTCTCCTGTCACTAGTTACACCTCTTCCTGAACAGGAATAACTTTAATATGATGAAATACTTCTGCAATTGTGAAAAGCACACCTTCAGGAAAATAAAAAAATAAAAAAAAGGGAAAATGGCAAAAAAAATCCCTCTCTTCTGGACACTAATGGAAATTTGCACTCCCAAGACCAGTGATGTGCCTGAATTATTCCATTTATGCAGAGGTAAAAAACAAAACAAAACAAAACAGGAAAACAAAACAAAACAACTAACAAAACTAAAGAGAAAAATGGTCAACAGAAAATGCTTTCTCATAATTTGTGCTCTTATGATGGGCAGGCATCTTATTTAGCCCTTTTACTGAACTACTTAAAACCCCATTCAAATGCTACAAGAGACAGACTGATTTACCATAGCCTAATACTAATGCTGTAGAGCATGTTAGGGAAATTACAAGGTGTGGTTATTTATTTTTTAAATCAGAGCCATACAAATATACTGCTTTCTAATTCCTACTCCCTGCTGTATCAGTGGAATTTTTCTATGTATGAAGGATTACATATACATATATAAATTATTAATAACACAGTATACATCATATAGATACGCATATTTATATGCAAGAGGAATACAGGTGATTTTAAAGTAGATCTTAACATTTTAAAGTAAAACCTAAACTAATAAGTGAAATTCTGAACACCACATAAATCAGTAGTAGAATTCATACTGATCTCAGTGGCATAACTGCTCTAAGATTATTTGCCTTTCACTCCGATTAACACAATCTACACACGAAACATCAATCCTTGAAGAAATAACCCAGTACTTTACTTCAGAAGTGCTCTGTGTCTCTGTGTCAGCAGTGTAAACTGTTGTCAGTATGATCCAGGACTACTTAATTAAGGCTATTTTTGAAGTTTCCTTATTTATATTGGAAAATTTTGTTTACTATATTTTGGACATATTTTCACTCTCTTTAGGGCAATGAGTACAAAATTTTGAAGTCAGCTTTGTGTAAAGAATCAAGATTTTATCCAATAAAACACATGATATATATTAATTTTG
The DNA here is from genome assembly GCF_028554395.1 of Pezoporus wallicus. Lineage (NCBI taxonomy): Eukaryota > Metazoa > Chordata > Aves > Psittaciformes > Psittacidae > Pezoporus > Pezoporus wallicus. The sequence goes on along the minus strand of NW_026637610.1, from coordinate 2,008,085 downwards.
TTGAGGGATTTATTCTTTACGTATAACATGTCATCTTTAAAACAGCATCTTGTCAAAATATACTTTATATTTGTTTCTGATTTCATAATTATTATTATGGTTTACTAGTAACTACCATTTTATCCACAATAAAATCTCCTAATATAGAGAGGTATAATTATAAATTTCTTTAGCAATTATGAATAACAACAATTCTTTACCTTTAAATTATTTTAAGGTTTGAATGACTATGTATTACTTGACAACATAATTTTCTCATCTTCTAATTAAAATACCATATATATGAAAAACTTGCCAGTATTATTAAAAATTCATCAAAGAAACACAGAATGAAGTTTAGAGTCTGGTACACACCTGGCTCAAAGAAAGACTTTTTTTCTGCATGTGTATGAAACATCCTATAGTATCTTCACAAAAAAAGTTGGTTCTTTAGGTTACATGGATAAACTTCCTCTCCCACTAGTGCTGCACAGTATTCTTACAAACTTCCTAGAGTATTAGAAACCTGACAAGCCCAAAAGCATGTGGAAAAAAACAATGTATCCATTTAAATAACTAATCAAATGCTTTACACTCCTTTGAGGTGGGAAACACTACAGTAAAAACATGCAAAAGTGAAACTGCCTCTTTCTGAATGTATGCAGTTACTTCAATTTTTTTCTAATACTTCTTGTCTAAAACATACTGCAAATTACATGGCTAATCCATGCAGACTATATTCACTTAATTCTGTATTTTAATATTTCTGTATTAATAACATTTCATTCCATCTTCTCTCTGACTCTTTCACAATGCTCTTCTTCCTTCTTGCTTTAGAACACTCATGTTGACAACACTTACAGCACTTTCTAATCTGCCTCTTTGTGGTCTATCAAGCCAATGATCTGAAAACTAAAAAGTGTATAATTAGGGGTTGACATGTCCAAAGGAACTGTTAAAGTCTATCATGTTACAGGCATTGACCCAACAGACTGCAAGAGTTTTGGTCTGTTGGATTAGGAATCAATGTTTTAGCAACTCCCTAACTCCATATTTATCCAGTCTGCTGAATACAACACACTTAAAAATTTAAAAGTCACCCTTCCTTTGAATAACCTGTAAGAGTGAAGAAGCCAGTATGAGCTACTAATGAGATCATTCCTAATTAAAAAATGTTAACCAATCCTTTTAAGTCCCCTTTTTGGAGAAAAAGCATGACTAAAAAATGAATCAAAAGAATATAATCACAGCTATTTACTGTGAACTTTCATTTTAAAGAAACTCCCAAGTTAAAACTTATCTAGGCTAGATGTATTAAACAATAAGAAAGCAAGGCTACTGAAGTAGATATGGAAATGTCAGAATAGGTGCACTGATATGTATTTTTTATGATAAGCGTTTTGCAGCTCCTACTATGTTCAAGAAGAAGCTGGCAGCAAAAGCAATCAACATCTTTTAACTTGGAGCACTTTAGGAAGCCAGGTGTAGAAATCTAGGCTTCAGTATTCCTTTACCTTCTCTTTTCCCCTCCCCCCCCCTCCCCCCCCCCCCCCCCCCATTTCCAGCATGGATGTCAAAACAGATTTTATAGGAATAGCCAAGCCCTTCTTTGTCTGTGGGGATTCTGATAATATTCTCTGATGCTACAGCAAATAGAAATTACAGTAAAGAGAAGTAGAAGCAGAATATGAAGAATACAAGCTCTGACATGGTAAACATTTCCTAACTGGTGTTTGCCATCACTCTGGGCCAGGAACCCCTATGCTTTTTCAGTACTGTATTACCTCAGTTTTGGACTAGTAGAGTAGTTTTAATAGTTACATGAATATTAGTGATATTCATACTGGTGAATAAGCCTTTAAAGTATCAGAAAACATTATTTCTACCAAATATTAGAGGAATATATTAAAATATCAAAGTATATAAAAGTATATAAACAGACTTGGTAGGAGACTATACTTTTATGAAATGTAATTGTTTGCCATGTTTTCCTACATTAATATGATTCACTGTGTCTCTCAAAAAAAGCATTCTCTATTCAGTACTTTAGAATGAACAGTGTTTCAATCATTAGAAAGTGCTCTATGCGATACGTTTTTATTTCAGGAAGTTCCTATCAAATTGCTCTAGATGAAACTCATTTATAGAATTTTAAACTTTCTGATTATGTTTTTTTTCTACTACATTCTCTCTATATACTTAATCAGTCGCTTTTTAATTCCTTCACTAAAGGATACTGTTATGGCTATAACATGAGTCATATACTCCAGTCATCCCCAAAACTGTGATCTGAGAGATGAATATAGATTATGAAATATTAACATGATGCCAGTGATCCTCTAGCTTGCCATAGGTCAGATACAGACATAAAAACATATAAGCCTAATAGGCAGATGCCCAAATCCATTACCTCTCTGCAACAGCAAAGTGAATTATTTCTTTTTTATTTGCAGTACCAGGGAATAAGCAAGCTTTAGCTACCATAGAGGGTACCCATAAAAAAACAGACCAAGCAAACATCATCACATCAACCCTAAGTGCTGAAGAAGAAAAGTGTTATATATATGCTATGTTATTGCTGTTACAAAAGGTAAACACAACTTTTGCACCTGGTCAAGATGCTAACTGATCCTTTTCATTCTCAAAATTTGAGTAGCCTAGAATATGGGCTGTACAATTCTTGCTTATCCCTCATCTTGTCCCACAAACTGGTCCATTTCTCAAGATTCAACTTGTACAGCAAAATACAGAAGGTTTGAAGATTTGAAGAAAGACTAAAGTTATCACTGTATTCTATTCTTTTTCCTTTCCAACCTGATTAGTTTAGAAATTAAAACTGTATAGAAGGTCTTTTTCTTAAATCTCAGAAAGTATGATCATGAAGTACTACATTTAAAAATATTTATCCTTCTATAAAATTATTAAATGGAAGATTAAATTCTGACTGAAGATGCTCTTCTATTTATATGCTCTTGTAACCTGAATTTTTAGTATAGTCACTAGTAAAATCCTCTGTAAGAGAATATATTTCGAATAAAAGTATAGTGGTTATCATTGTTTATTTGTGAAATAGATCATAAAGTCTACCGTATACAAAAAATCACCTCCATCTACGTTCACATTTTATGTTTTGTGTACTTTTATTCTTTGTTCTATTTTTTCATTCTTTAATAAGTATGTTTCCAATTAAATAAAATATGTAATATTCTATTTTTGAATACTTTGACCACAAATATCAAGTATTATTCTGAATTACTTGCCCCAACAGAAGTGGAAAATACATTAGATTGTATCTCTGTAGACACTAGTACCTTGATAAAAGTGAATACCCTACATAGGCATGTTAAAAATGTAAAGGTACACAACTTCCATATGACAAGATCTCCTGTCTCTAATTCCAGATAAAATCCTGTAGATGACCACAGAACATGTAACACAAACCAATACTAAAAAAAAAAAATCAAACCAAAGTGTTACGTGCAAAATATTTTTGAATATGCTTTATTTGTGTTTAAAAAAGATCAGTGAAAAAAAAAAGAGGTCAGCTTCCAGTGATGAGGGATCTAATCCAGACAACAAAGAATTCAATGGGAGTCTTCCCATTGTTTTTAGTGAGACTTAATCTGACTCTTTATTAGGAAAAAGGAATTACAGTCAGAGCAAAATATGCACATATGTGTGTGAGGGGGTAAGTGTTTGTAGGTGGGTGATGGATGGGGAATGTGTGTATATATATGAATACACAATTATACATATATAAACACACATAACTCACTATTCAGTGTAACAGGGTTAGCAAGCAGTACAAATGAAATGACTGCCTTTCAGACAAGGCTAGTTTACTGTTATTGGGGTTTGGTTTTATTATACTACCATATACACTTTCATAAATATTGCTGACAAAGTTAATATGCAAGAAAGGAACACTTTTCTTACTCCCATCGAAGATGCAATAATCAAATCATAAAACACAAAACCAATAGCCAACCAATGTGAATAAGTCTGCCCATAGGCTTAATTCAAGCAAGCCATTCACTGAGCTATGTGATGGATCTGTCAAATCCAATACAGCATTACAGACATAGTAGCAACATCAAGTGAACATGCAATGACAAAATGACAATACGCCCCACTGCCATGCTTTGACTTGTTCTACCTCATAAATATAAAACTTGATGAGTTGGCTACTTATCTAACTTCAGACTTGGAGAGAAATCTAACAACTATTTTATTTTTATTTTCAAAAATATTCCATGAAAGCTGAATAAAAGCTGCACAAACATTTTACTGACATCTGATTAATTTTTTCCAAACACTCTGTTTAAGGAGTTTGGCAGGCAAAGCTCCAGAATGGTGAAGTACATATATAAACTAGTAGGTCCTCTTTTATAAGTTTTATGAATTGGAAAATTTATTGGAAATATTTTAAATATTGGAAAGTTAAACATTATTGTTTGTTCCCCTTCTGCAAAGAACTTTGAATCTTTAAATGCAATTCAATATGATGATAGATCACATGGTATAAAGTCCACTTCTAAATTTGTCTGAAGTTATAATCAGTTATTATATTGCTTCATAAACAGAACAAAATGTACCTGTTTGTTTGTTTTGCTATTTTTGTTTTACAGTCTTAAGAAATGACTGGAGAAACCTATAAGGTCTACCTCCACTGTGAAATTGCTTTTAGGAGTACACGATTTGTTGTAAGAAATATGTAGGGATTTGCATTGATTTGTTTCATGAGATTTCCTTGCCACCTGATTCTCCCCTATATATTTGTTCTTTGCCTATTTCCAGCAGTATTTCCAGCTGTGACAAACAAGGATACCATTGCATTTCTTCACAATAGAGCTCTCTTCCAATGATCATAATCCACTGACTTGGTGTATAGATTCTGGAATATCAAATCTTTCTGTCAACCATTATTTTTAATTTACCAAAACACGTCTCCAACCTAAAGATTTCCTCTTTCCATCTCCTGGCTTAAGAAGTATGTCAAATATGGAACATTTGCATTGATTATCTATACAAGCTGTGATAAAAAAATAAAGCTTTTTGATTTTTTTTTAAATTAATATAAAGTAGTATTTCCATGATATGTCACTGCTTCAATGGTACACACTCACTGGTCCTCAATTCATTTTTCTGGGCATTGTTTACACATAAACAGCAATGTATTTCATGTAATTAAATTAAAAGGAGCTCAAAGACTAAATAAGAGTGGTGTATAGGGAGATACGGAATGTTCAATATTGCCAGAGGACAGCAGATGATTATTACATTGAGAAGAAAAGAAACAAGCAGTGTTACTGAACTATATTTCAGTACTTTCAATATTAGTAATTGACGAAAGTTGCTGAATTAAATTCATTAAAAATGGAAAGCTAATCAAATTAAGCAAACTGGCTGTGGGTAATCAGAGGTATCCACATTTGCACATAGTTTCCCATATGCAAAGAAATGTTTGAGCAGATTGCTCTTTATTTTATTCTCTATGCTAGTTTTAGAGTTTTCCCATCAAGAAATTCAGTTACAGTATTTGTAATTAAGACAAGAAACCATATTCATTTGTGGGAAGCTGATCAAAGATGAAGGTCAACCACATTTAAGAGGAGAAGCTAAATTAAAAAAAAAAAAATCCAAAAGATATAAAATTCATTTAAGATATTTATGCAAGCAAAGGCATGTTATTACAATTCTAATTATACACAGAGTGTATCTGAAAATTAGACATTTTTTTCAAAAAGTAATTAAGGGTTGTAAACCTGCATTACTACTGATGCCATCTCAAGCTTCCTTTACGGTATTTAAGAGCACTATCTTCTTAAACAAATCCTTTACTTTTTTTCTCAGCATGACTCTTTGTAGTGTTGACTCTCTACCCATAAGAGAACATGTGATCAACTAATGTTTTAGCTTACAGCATTTGATTTGTTTTATGAGAAAGTACATTAATTCATAATTAAAGCATTTAAGATATCTTGATATTGTTCAGTTACTGTATGTAATGGATAGGTTTTCAGAAATTCATTTATTCATAGGAATAAACATCCTACAAAATGATCCAGGGACACCTGAATGCTATCTGGCAAAAAATGACTAACCACAGGAGGTAATTTATAATTTTGTCCTTTAAGTTTAGTAATCTTTTAGAAGCAGGAACTGCTTTGCATTAAAAGCTCACAGAAAAATAATAGAGTTGCGACATGCTAACACACCTTTGTGGAAATGAAATGAAACTATTGAGTAGCGCTTCACCTGTGTAGGTTACCCTAAGTAGAAATAGCACATTGTGAACACAGTGCATACAGCACATATCTAGTTGATATTACTGATCCAAAATTAATAGAAAGTAACTTGCTTACCTGTCTGACACAGCATGCCTCAGCCATACATGCAAATTATTTTATTCACATAACTTTAAAAAATATATCTTCATAATAAGATAAGCATTTGAAAGGCAAATATGCATGCATAGCATTGTAACATTCATACCATGGTACTTTGTTCTAAAAATACAGAATCCATGAACAGCACTTCAATCTAACAAATAGTTTACTGAAATGTCTTAATCTGTTGATTTCTTTAAGAAACAGAAACATTTTAAATAATGTCTAATTTAGCATCTAAAGAAATTTTTCAATACACATTCAGGACTTAAATTATCTCCATGATTTCAAGGGAATTTTTTTCATATCAGGAACTGAGAAGTGTGACCTTACTTCCTGCTGCTAATGTGAAGCAAAATATATGCAACTGTCTGTCCTTCACAATACACATCCTCCCTTTACAATTGTACCCTATTCAAATACTTGAAAAGTATTATGGATAGCATAGATTTTGTTAGGGTACACTTTGTGAAGAAAACATATGATATTCTATCTTTTCATTACAAAATCATGTCCACATACTGCAAAGACTTAATTTTATGCAATTTGACAAAATCCTATTCCTACTAAAGTCAGCAGCAATTTAGACATTGACTTCAAAGGGGGTCCCAATTTTTGTCTTGCAAGAAGACAAGTTAATTTATCTGGCATCACTTTTAGGTTTTAGAAGTTAAATCTTTACATGTTTCTCTCATGCAGATTTTAATAATCTTTTATTATTAATTCCACCAAATGTGGTTTACATTTTGAGGCTAAAAATACAGAGCAAATGAAGAATAACTTAGTTTTTTATCACTATTTAAAAGAAATCAAATCCCTGGACAGAAATCAAATGGCAAAAAATCTTGAGCCTTGGAAAGCTCAAACTTAGACACGGTTCATTCTCAATTTCCACTGACTAAAACAATGTCAATGAGAACTGAGGACACTCAATAGGTTCAGGTTCTAAATCAACTGAAATAATACTCCTAAGACAAATAACAACCTTTAGTAGCAGACCATCATGAAGCTGTACATGTATTTATCTACACTGTACAAGGGTCACAGATATTAAGTGGATGATCTACAGCTTGGGAATGTGCACATTTTATGCCTGATTTTCAATTAAGGCCTAAAATCTCTCAATTTATGGCTATTCATGGATTATAATAAAACAGCCTGCTTTAGATATCACAATTATCTGCAGAGCAACAAGACAGTTATGAGACTTCAACAAGGCAAATTCATAGAATCATCTTCAACTTCCACTAGTCAAATATTTACTAGCAGTAAATGAGGACTTACCTGTCACTGTAGGCAGCTGCAGTGGCAGTGGCAGGCTGGGCATACCGGTAGGCAGCATAACCACCCTGAAACACAAACTCAGGCTCTAACTGGATTGCTACAGCACCCTTAATAACATTGCACAAAATTTAGCAACAACTAAAAGAGTACTCTCATGCTGTAAGCTCAGTTAAGGGGTGAAACACATAGGAAATATTTCAGTGAATCATTAAGCAAAATTTATCATGACAAACTTGTAATTTTTAAGACTTGTCCCAGAGATCAGGAGAAAGCAACTAACAGTATGCATCAACATAAGGTTTTTTACAAGAAAATACTATATTCTTCCACAAGTTTGCAAACAGCAATTGAATGACGCGTACTGTATATTACTAAAGCAGTGCAGAACTTAAAAAAGAAATCCTCAGCCAATAATCAATTATTTTTTGTACAAAATATGATTTATCATGCCTGGTTTATTAAACCTACGAAACTGTGCACTCAATTAACACTTAATGTTTCATCGGTTTCCAATTTCTACATAAAATTATAATGAAGCAGCAAAATCCTCTTCGTCCATGAATTAACATTCAGTTGTATGTAACAGTAATTCCAGCTGTTCAATTAAGCAAACAGGACAAACAAACACACATTTGAAAGGAATTGTGTGCAGTGATGCATTGATTATCAAACTGTGAAAACAGCAGAGCTTCCTGTTCAATGGACTACGGTGTTATATCAACCATTTCAAAATGATCTCAGCATGCCAATTAACAAACACAGGCCAGTCTCCACAGATAACACAAACACAATTTACATCCCAATTAGAATTCACCACCCCACCATCCTCTGGGACAGGGAACTTCCGTATTTCTTCTCCCACCTTCTCCCACTTTAACAAAGAGCTGAACAAGAAAGGATCAGATCACTCAGCTTTGAATAAAATTCACTCTTTTGGTGAATTTTAACGGATTGATTTTTCCCTCTCCCTCTCTCCCTTTTTCTTTCCCCCTCTTTTTGGACGGCTGCATTCATACATGGTATTTTGCTGAAGCATGAAGAATAGGCTACGATGTGTCAACCTCTACTGTAACAGTAGTACATTTTTACTGCAGGAACTTTTGCGGGGTTTCTATTTTGACTTTACAAATCAGAATTCACACCTTTCAGAAAAGTGATTTCAACTACTTTTACAAGCTATTTCCCTTTCTACTACTTTGCTTGTCAGAATTGCTTTCATCCCAAACACATATAAACCTTTGTTGGTTTGAAGATTGGAAGCAGGTCGGTTTTGGAAATCAATCATTCAGGTGATAGCATCACATCACCCTAAGAGTAAACATATGTTTTACATATACTGACAGCTCATCAGAAACCCCAGGCTTTGAGTTTTCAACTTACTTGAGGAACATTCTAAGTTTTTTAAGTGCTAACACAGAGGATAGCACATTTACCTCCCCACTCTTGGTCAGCTCCCTGCCAGCAGCAATTGTGTCACACAAGCACTGGAATAAGGCAGGTGCTTTCATAATGCCATATAATAATATATATGCCCTCTCTTTTGCAGCAGGCTACTTCTCTGTGCAAGCATGGAAGCACTGAGATTAAATACTTTCCCATTTTAGATCAGTTAATTTTTATAAACCAATAGAAGGCTATTACTGTCAAAAATGTGTAATAGGCACATATTGCTTGCAGGTATGTGCATACAGGCAACCAGATGTCAAATAATGTCACCAAGTGGAAACTGAGCCACCAAACAGTAAGGCTGAAAGATGATAATGTAAACTGCACATTTAGCCTGGCTTCTGCTAAAAGGAGCACTGAGAGAGATTATAAAAATTTATCCACTCTCCCCTCCTAGTTTTTGAGTGCGAAATATAGCATCCTATCATTTTGATTCCTTTTTCCTTTCCCTTTTCCCCTGAGTGCTGGTATGAGGAAGTACAAATAGTGAATGTACAGAGAAGATATAAAACTTGTTTTCATTATCCAGTCCTGAAAACGTGTGGCAGAGTGGAAGTCATCCCGCAGTATGACACAATTCTGTTTGCAACACGCATGACTCCTTCACTTGTCCTGTAGCCCATTTCTAAACCACCTGATTTAAATATGAAAGCCACTTCGTTTCAATCCAGTCACATACACAATGACACTGCAGTAGAGAAGTGAGAATGGCCCTCCATGAGAAGTTTTGGTGTTATAAATCAGATAAAAATAAGACCCAATGTTCACATACTGACTATTCTTAAATCTGCAGGTGGAAGGCTCTGCCTTTAACTAATTGCATAATTAAACTATCTATTTAACTAAATTGGTCAGTCTATGAAGACAGACCCTTTCTTGTTCCCTAAATATAAGAATTAGATTCCTTTTATGTTTACATTATGGTTTGGTTTCATCAAAGAACTGCTGCTGAACAATGAAGCTCAATTCAACTATTAGTATGACATGTGTGAGATGCCTGGAAAGACTGAGTCTAAAGCAATACAAATAAAAAGAGATCAAAGTTATTGAATTTGCCTGAATTCTTTGGAGAACTAAAATCCAGGATGCATTTGTTTACCAGGAGAATCATAAATCCCTACCAGCCCATGTCGTGGTTTCATGTTTTTAACGTAAGCTATCCTGTAAAAAAACATTCTTAAGCATATTATTTTTATGAGGTTTGAATCCTGCAGTACTAAGTTTTGCTATTGTCTTGTTTCAGTTATTTCAGATGATCTATCACTGCAGCAACAGAATGTTTTAAATTAGGGATCAGTATGGAAAACTGATTCAACCCCCTGAACTCTAAACTTCTGTGATGAGTTCTATTTTATTTTCTAATTATGAACTTGGTTGGTATCTTAGGCGAAAAACACACAAGTGATATTCACTACATGTACACCTCTTGAGTACTACAATAAATACTTATCGTAGTACTCAAGTATAACTATTTAAATAAGTATTTGCCCTAGACTATATTACAAAATAAAATATCTAGAACAAAATAGCAATTACATACTACTAATAATTTTCAGTTCCTATGTTTTATAAATACTTTAGGAATGCTTTTTCCCCCCCTCACTCCATACATTCAAACAGAAAGTACCTGTTATGCTTTAAATTGTTACCTTGCAGATTCAGCTGAAATAACAAATTCAGCTAAAATAATGAAAAATAGTCTGCTGTTTTATCTGTGCTCCCATATTTGATACTTCCAAAACAACGATAACACAATGTTAGCGGTTTAAGTTGTCTTACAAAATTAAGTATAGAGTCAGTACACTCACAGTTCAGATACAGAGATTTATCTCACAAGCATAAAATACTGAACAAGACACTCAAAACAGTAACTGTGTATTTCACGGGATATGAAGAATATCTGTGATTTTGTGGTAAGAGTCTGGAAAATAAAATGCAACTGTCTATTCTTATCACTTATACACACAGAATCCACTTTCTCATAATTATTTGAGTATTATTATGACTTTACAAGAGTCTAAATTCAGTGTAATGAATTTTTTTCCCTCAGTCTGCATGTCATACCTGTGGTAACTTACTGCCATACACAGGCTCTTGCAATACTGCTCTATAAAGAATCAGAAATGAAATGATTTGAATGAGTTAGGAAAGAAGGAATGTAAGGAAGGAATTCAGACAAATTCTCCAGAGCCACACATTACAATTTTCCTTCTGATGTTTCATAACTCTCTGTGGTTCAGGCAAATTGAAAAAGAGCAATGGGATCCATTTAAGATCAGTAGCCAATTGTTACAGAGAAACTTAATAATTTTTAGAACGAAACAATAGAAATTTTATATCAGGTATGATAAAATGGAAATGAACAGGAAATCAAATGCATCTGAATTTTTAAATAAAGTCTGTATATCTGAGTAAGTATAACTCCTACAGAAATGAGTTATACAAACACACATCCATAGATTACAAAATGATGTATATACATGTGTGCACCTCCTCCTAAAATACCTGAACTTTTATTTTATCTTGATCTCAGATGTACTGTCAGTTTTTACCACAGATAAAGGTAAACAAAGTGACTCTATATGATGGGCATTTTCTCATTAGCTTTTCCTATTACTAACATATTTCATAAAATCATAGAATAGTTAGGGTTGGAAAGATCATCTAGTTCCAACCCCCTACCACAGGCAGAGACACCCTTCACTCAACCAGGTTGCTCAAGACCCTGTACAACCTCACCTTGAACACTGCCAGGGATAGAGCATTCACCACTTCTTTGGGCAACCTGTGCCACTCTCACAGTAAAGAACTTCTTCCTTATATCTAACCTAAATCTCCCCTGTTTAAGCTTGACGCCATTACCCCTTGTTTTATTACCACAGTCCCTGATGAAGAGTCCCTCTCTGGCATCCTATCCTTGTAGGCCCCCTTCATATATTGGAAGGCTGCTATGAGGTCTACACACAGCCTTCTCCAGGCTGAACAGCCCCAGCTTTCTATGTGAATGCTCAGAGTAATTTTTTCCTAAATTTTACTTCCTATACTTCCTTTCAATCCAGGATCTCCAAGTACTGTGTGAACGCAAATTTATCAAAACCTTCTCTAGTACTGAGAATGATACCTGCCTTATTAGCTACAAATAGAGGAATGTGTCTAAAACAGGCATGAATTATACCTAACCCTTCAGAATACAGAAAACAGAAGTAATTTCCTCTCCCTATACTCATATGCTATTGAGGTTTAAACAGTATTTGTTCTGCTCATGCAGCAAAACTTTGAGTGGGAGAATTAAAAATAAAATATCCATCACCTCTTTGTGATGGCTCAAGCCAACCTAAATGAAATGTTCATGATAATTCTCTGTTGGGCTTCCAGAGGTAGCTGTTGCCTCAAAGAAGCTCTTGGAAGTATATCCAAACTGACACCATCTGTATTAATTCCAAACAACTACAGTCACCAGGACTGATCTAGCATTTTTTTGGAATGTACTGTTTATGTCACAAATGGAGATCAGAGAGGTGAAAAGACATTCTTCACTAGATCCCAGAACTTTTAAAAAGGCATCGCATAATGATCCAGCACATGGACCACTAGGAGGAGCAACCCACTGCTACTTGGGAACTCTTTTTCCCTTGGAAAAGTAATTTCTCCACTGTTCTGTTCTGTGACAGAAATGGCACATTCTTTCATTTACAAAACACGAAACACTTTGGTACTTAAAAGAAGGACTTCAGTATTAATTGCATATCCTTGCTTTTCACATTAGAACTGCACCTTCAGGGATTCTGACTGCATCAATGGTCTTCTACCTAGTATCAAGGGAATGTTGCTTTGATAATTGTATCTGTTTTTTGCTTGGGAAGTATGTAAGCACTTCACCCTCAATACCATCTGACCTTTGAGCTAAAGGCAATGGCAGTAGCTACTGATAATCTCATTCCCTACCCCGATCACAAAAGTACGCCTTGTTCTTGATTGGCATCTTAGGAAAAAAATCTTATATTGTTGTTGCAGTATCACAGGTCCAGCATCCGGAGAATAGGTTAGAAAATCTTGCTGTGAACAGTAAGACTGACTAATGTACATGGTTCAACTGTATAACCAAGGGACTTCTGAAGCTGCTGATGACAAAGTTTGGATGTTACTCATATTGCTTTCCCTTTTCACATTTAAGTTGTGGACTGAAGACTGACAGGTTCTGAACACATTCTTTATGACAGTGGTAAAAAACCCAACAAATCAGATTTAAGATGAAACAGAGCAATAGTGTCAAGCTATTATTCTAACTGCATATTTCCATGTATGTTATTATTTTTGCTCCATTTTGTAGAGTGAATTTTGATATTTTCATAGGTGTCAATCTTCATCTAGGAACTCCTATATTTGCTGGCAGGCACCCTTAATTCTGTTTTAATGACTTTTTCTCTTAGTGAATCAATACTTAATTTTAAAAGGTCTTCCTTAGTTCCTAATAATCTCCTTTATTTTACCCACTCAAAGGCACATTTAAAAAGGAATTCAATATCTCTGCTATTTCAGAAGCATTATTACCTTCCATAGAGAACGACATGAAATACAGATTACATCTAGAATCATGGCTGTTGATTTTTTGTTTTAGTCTGTACTTTCCACTTGTTCTTATAGTTCTGTTCTCTTATATTCCCCTTGTTAGTATTAAGCAACTCTGGCTATTTCCTGTTCTTGGCTCCCCATGCACTTTTGACCCAACCAGTATCATTCTTGTCTTCCCACAAAATCAACCATCAAAATCTATATTGATAGTTACGAAAACAACAGCATGGTCTATATTACTGCTGGTCCTCAATGTAATCATATCAGAATGAAACACACTTTGATATACTTGTTAATGCATATTTTTGGTCTCACTTCTTAATACTGTGTTCCTTCTGTTTTGCCTTCTACAGTATTTTTAAGGTTCCTTTCCCTACATCTACTATTAAATCTACTATAATCTACTATACTATTAAATCTATATTATCTACTATAGAATCTACCATTAAAACCTGCATTGTCTATTTTTTCTCCTTTTTTTCACAGAGCATAGTTCTTTCACAAAGCTTCAGCACTGAACTTAAAATGAAAAGCCAAGTATAACTGTCATAATAAACTGGGATTTAAGAAGTGACTAGTCCACTGCAAATACACTAAGAACTAATACACTGTGAACTGCAGGGTTTCTTTTCATTTATACCAGTTTTCTCTCTCTCTCCCCCTCCCTACAAAATGTTTTATATGCAAGAGCGAGCAGATGTGAAGAAAAAATAATTATAAAATAAGAAGCTTTGTACATGATGAAAAACCACCCCCAAAACACACAAAAAAATCCAACCCAAACCAAACCAAAAAACCCTCAACAAACAAACAACATCAAAAAAAAAAAACAAAACCAAAAAAAAAAGAAGTCTCCCAAAAAATTTCCAGAAGAGTGTTTGAATTCTGTCAACCACTGCAAAGGTAAACATCCCGTTGCATTAAGAAAACTAAGAAATGCAATCAGAAATAGAAGGCTGCAACTGAGTGAAAAGCAGTGCACCAGTATAGTTATTCTATTTCCTAATGCACATGACTATTCCAGACCACAAAGCTGAGGCTACACTAGAAATTTGTAATTTCTTTTGTATCTTCCTCACTGAAAGCACTTTCCATTTGGAAACAGAATGTTGAAGTCTGTGAGAGGGTGTGAGGCCACCTAAAAATAGTACTGTCAATCACAAAAAGAGATATTCCTGGTTTTCAGCAGCAGTGGGTTCCAAAAGGACAAACTGTTACATTAGCAGTTGGTTACCACCTGTACTATCACACTCAGCAATCCTGAGAAAGATGACTTGTCACCTTTCAGAATTTGGGGTTGGTAAACTAAGCAAAATGAATGTCATGTTCTTTTGGCAGTTTGAAGAACTATGGAAATTGGAAACCACACCTGAAGGAATTCCACCCTCTACCATCTCTCCTACATAGCTCAAAAATTCAGCAGGATTGTGTTGAGAGATCAGAGCACCATACTATACCTGAGTAAGCCTTTGGCAAATGGTTGATTCTTGTGTGTTGCAAACAATACGTTACAGACTGCATAACTAAGTACATAAGTAAACAGGGAGAGAATTTTGACCCATGCTAATTTATTTTAAATATATGTTTTAACCTACACAAATGAATTTTCAGGTAAGTATCAAAACCCTTCTACCTCCATCAGAAAAACCAAAACCTACCTTCATCCATAAATACTTTTTTTTTTTTCTGCTGCTAATGAATACAACAAATGTTTTCTATACTACCTATTAAATTTTTAATATTCATACCAATTTCAACTCATCCATCTCTTTGTATCTCAACAGAGACAGTATAACAGAAGTACAAGTAGGTAGAGAAAGCTGTCTGGTGAAATAAAGATACCTGTAACTTAGGACCAGACTGCTTTATCAGAATAATACAAATGTGAAAGGTTACTGAGTATGACTAAAATATTTTCCATTTACATATATAAGAATTAGTTATTTTAGAAGAGTGAAATTAAGCCTCAACTTCTTGCATACTCAGACATAAGTAGCCTCTTTGCATACACCCAAAGTAAAAAATTCAGTATCAGTAAGAAACTTAAATATTATTTAAAAGGAAATTGGTGACCAATGAAGTGAATTGGTCCATAATGATGGATCTAGGCTATAAACATTTACTAACAAATATAGTCACTTCTTATATCATAAGCAGTCTCTACTCCTTTAAACTGAAATAAGTGGATTTTAAAAGAGCAGATGGAAATATACTCAGATTACAGAAAATGCATAGCTGTACCTTAAGCTTACTATGTAATTCAGCTCTTCTATTACCCTGGCACTTACGTATACCCAGGGTTGCTGGATTGAGGAAACCTACCTCTCTCCATAAAGTATTTTCATACTTCAAGTATTAATAAAACTCTGCTTGCCTTCATTTTTTAAAAATGAGTTTCTGGGGATTTGCAGGATGTTTCTGCTTTGGTTTTGTTTTTCTTTGAACTTCAATTTTGAAGGGAGACACCCCTCCACACATGCACACACATTTTTCACATATTTTTGCATTCATTCAGCATTTGATTGAAGAGTTAATTCAGCTCCACTGAACAATGATAGATGTAATGAACAGAAAGGTCTTCCAATGTGAGAGATATTCTTCTCAATTCTTTCTGACAGGCAAGGGATGGTAAATAGACAATACAGAGTCAGGCTAGGCAGCAAACTTGTAAAAAGAATGACTCTGGTAATGTACAAGGACAGCATGCACATCAATGAATACTTACATAAATGTCTGCACCATAAAATCCATCCTGGTATACAACACTGCAAGGATGCACACACAAAGAAAAACATCCATATTAGTGCATTTCCACATGCAAATGCCACCAACCCCTGCACAGCTGAGGTTAGTCTTGTCACAAGAACAGAGGGAGGGGGGAAGGAAGGCACTCTTCACATTGGTTAAGGAGGTTGGTAGTAATTATCAGAAGTGAAACTGTACCAAGTACAACATCTTATAAGGTATGCCAAATGCTTAGTCATAGAGAAGCAAAGCACGGCAGGATTAGAAAATACCTTTGATAAGGTTTTAGTATTTATTTATTTCTTCTTTTTTTTATAGGAAGCCACATATTGGCAGCACTTTTATAAAAATTTTCAGTGGGCCAACCCTACAATCAGTTTTAATAGATTAACAAAATGCTGTCTCCTGAACTACTGCTTTCTTGTCCTGCAATTACATCAACCCTCTGAAACAAAGCAGTAATTGTCATTACTTAGACAAAAAAAACTCCACAGTAGAAGTTTATATGGTGAGAGGAATGTGTGAAATAACTGTAGTGGTGGTGTTTTACCCACTGGGTCAATGTACACAGAGATGAGAGTATTCATAGGTACTGCACTGTTGGATTGATACACAGTTCCAATAGTGACAACAGGTCTGTTAAGTATGTCATGGTGTTATTCTTACTAAAAAAAGTATTAACCATCCTCACTGTATCATTTTACACTTTTGGTGAACATGCCAATGGTTCTGAGCTCCCTTGCAGTTTCGGCTGGCTCTGTTACTATCCTTCATTTGAAAAAAAGTAGTATTTTACATTGCTGTTTACAGCTTACCCAGAGACTGCTGCGTTTCAGCTAAGATAAATCATCAGTGAAAACAGTTTAAATGACACAGTATGAGAAACATAGTTCAAATGATTACACTAAATAAAACTGGAGCTACACACCAGTGGCCTACCAATTACACACATTACACAAGTATTGCAATCTTACATTCGTTTGACGGTTCTGCAACTTAAAACGGGTATTTCCAGTATCAGAATCAACCCAAGCTGTTTTGAGAGCTAAATATGAGAGCACACAATAGGCTTTTTGCTACAATACTTTCAATTTAGGAATACCATTATCTGGAATAATAGTTACTATCATGTTGCTAGCCTAAGCTGTTTTGCAATTCCAACAAGAATTTTCATGTCAGAAATATAGCTGATCTATTGAGGTCAATGACCAAAACACACAGGGCTGAGCTGGTATGTGTCTAAGTAAGAATCACTTGAGAAAATCATAAATATGTATACATGCACACAAATGACATTGATAAAACCACACTGACAATAAAATTTTGCTATGGAATAGTAATGTGTGAAAACTCAGCTCCACTTAAGAGTGCCATTTGCTTCAGTAAGGTCAGACCTTTCCCCATGTATTTTTCTAATATGTCTGCAGAGCAATATATGCCAAAGCTGGTATATACATCAGTAGCTTTCAGAGAGCTACACTGTAGTGTACCTTCATTTTGGTTTCAACATTCTGATTATTTTTAAATATTATTTGTTTTTCTTATATGTGTTTAAGAAATAAAACATTCCACATGACTGTGAGGCAGAAGTACACAATCCTGAACAGCATGGAAGGAGCTTTATGAGATGATATGCATATGATACAAAGTTTACTGAGGATGGGGGCCCCACAACTCTCAGTTCCTCATATCCCTGTGCCATTTGTCCTGGGAGGAGGTAGGGTTGGGAGTGAAAGAGTGAAAGTGAGCCTGGGAAGAAAAGGGGGAGGAGGTCAGGGTGTTTTTATGTTTGTTTCTAATCATCCTACTGCATTTTAATAGGCAATAAATTAAATCAATTTCAAGCCACGTTTGTTTTACCTGTGATGGTAATTGGCAAGCAATCTCCCTGTCTTTATCTCAACCCAAGAGCTTTTCTATATTTCTTCCCCCATACTCTTGAGAAGGGTGAATGAGAACAGAGCTGGGTCAGAGTCTGGCAGCTAGCCAAGATCAACCCCCCACAGTACATTAAAATACTTTCAATTATTGTTAAACATTGCTATTCAGAAAATCATGCTTTGGAGAAGATATGTGTCAGAAAACGGACTTTTTTTCTTCCTCCTCCTGGTGATCTGTGGATATACACTGAGTATGTCACAAGACAAATAGGGACTGATACATTTTGAAATCCCAAGTGCAGCTGGCTGCAGTCTCGGCTAGGTCATTCAACTAGACCTTCCTTTTCCATATAACACTCAGTCATGTACAGAAAGTTAGTTATTTTGAACTTTAAATATGCAGCTGCTTGTTGAATTACTCAGCACTAAAATGAGACATGAATGCGTGACTTCATCATTAAAAATGGTTAGTATTAAGATGAAGTGACAGATTCAGGCAAATAACGCTTCCAAGCAGGACAGGCGCTATGAAAAGATATCAGCTGATTTTATCTTATTTCCACCATATGGTCTTGTAGTGTGATAGTGATGTTAAATATAAAATCTACTTCTTTTGAGGTATGAAGAAAAGTAATTCTTCACATGTTCATAGGTTTTTCAGAGAACGTTTTCTTTATTCACTGTCATTGTCATTCACTGACTCCTGTGGCTGAACCATACCAGTGGAGTCAAATGTATTTTCTAACAGCACTTTTTATCAGAAGGACAAATTGTAAAGCACCAAGAACTATCTTTTGCTGTTGTGCTTTTCTTTCCTTCAGTACATAATTTTCCAAAGGGTAATTTGCTTGGCTTATCATCCCCTTTTCTCCCTCTGAAGCCGTAGGCAGAAAACAGATGAGAAGTCTCAAGCATGGGAAGAGACTGAATGTATCACATAGGGACCCATCTCAGCAGAGCTCCTTTTACACTTTATATTCTAAAAATTGTGCTGGCAGACAGATAAATCTGGAGCTCCTCGTAAACCAACACAGGGTCTGGAAACATCCATGTTACTGAAATCTAAGTAACTTCACCCAGAAATGAATGATATGCTAAGGCATTACCTAGAGGCATTAAAATAAGAACAACAAATTTGGGGGATTTATTCGGTTGTAATTTATGATTTTATTGTGCTAAGGAAAAGTCAGAGAAGAGAGATCTTAATTTAATAAGAAAACATGCATCTAAATAACATTTTATGTGGCAATCATTTCCTGAAATTATTTTTCTAGAAATATGAAACTGTTTTCTCACTAACTATTATACATTTGATTTGCATGGCTTTAGCTGCTTTATTTTGGTCTCTGTGTCCTATACTCATTTTTTGTAACTATATTAAGACAAACTCTTTCCTAGTTCAGATTCTGTCTTTATAGTATCCTGGGAGGACTACATCTGTCTTCATTATCATTTTTGTATCCTCATCTTTCAAAAGGATTGGGTTGAATAATCTATCAATGACATAAGAAGACATTTCTTGACTGTACAAACCTTAGTTCAGTAACTTCATAGCAGCTGAGTATATACGGCCCTCAGCCATACACACAATCTGCATAAGTTAACATAAATAACCTAAGGCAGATTAAGCGCATGGAGTGATTGATTCAGTGTAACAAACAGGCATTA
This sequence comes from Pezoporus wallicus, assembly GCF_028554395.1. Classification (NCBI taxonomy): domain Eukaryota; kingdom Metazoa; phylum Chordata; class Aves; order Psittaciformes; family Psittacidae; genus Pezoporus; species Pezoporus wallicus. The sequence continues at coordinate 1,988,122 of NW_026637610.1, read as the reverse complement.
CAATCATGATTTCATTCATTGCAATAGGAATCATGGTTATAATTCACTATTTCCCTTCCATTACTAATAAGAAAAAGCACCTGAGGAACAAAGGTTCTCTGTTTTCTGATTGCTGGTAGGGTTGCCTTCACTGTCCTCTACATATTTTCCAGTTTCTGGTCTTAGAAATCACCTCTTACGTGAAACCTCTCATACATGATTTTATGATGCCTTCATGAAACAAATAATGGAAGAGATGCTGCTACAGCCTTATTCAAAATAAACCAAAGACTGAGAATTAAAGTAGTGCCTTTCAACACTGTAATAACAAAATTTTAACTGTTTCAACTTTTTAGGACTCTTAATTCCAGCTTCTTGTCTTTTCAGTTTCAGCACTTTCTGACACAAACAAGTTACATTATCTGCTTTGGAAAATTAATTGGGGGCATTGGTGGAAAGAACAAAGCTGGAAAACATAAATCGCTATGCACTGGCAAAACACATTTTTTTTCCCCAGAAATCTCACATATATATAAAGCACAGAGTCCAAAATAAGAGGAAGTTTCTGTGAGCCCAAAGAAATGTATTAGGAAAAAACCCATAACCACTGTAGCAGATGTAGTAGCTTCCAGTAATTATCCCTTTTTCCTAAATTTAGAATAAGGTATTGGAAAATCAAGCTTTTTCATTTTGAATCAGTTAGAATGCAGCACTTCAAAATATTTGTTTTAATAAAAGGGAAGAGTTTCTGAATAGTCTCTGCTAATTCTCCTCTACGCTCCCCAAGCATTTTTCTTTTTTGTAATTCTTCTTTTCAAAGAGAAAAAAGCATATAGCTATCTCCTGCTTTCCCAGTAAAGACACCAGCACTGGAGATAAGGACTGAAAGCTAATTCTCCATTAGCTTCATCAGAACTGGAAGGAGAAGAGGGGAAATGTGAAGACAAAGCTATCACACACTAAACTTATGAATTACTTGAGGCAAATGATGCTGGAACTTTAGTTTTACTACCACTATCTACTAGTACTATTTGCAATACCACCAGATATACAGTGACAATGGCTTTTCCTGACAGCAGTATAAAGATGGAGCATCACATTCATGATGTTTTACTATTTGGCAAATGATTTCCAAGAATGCTGAGGTACTAGTTGCTACAGAGTTCAGAAGCAATTAGAGGTATCAAAATCAGATCACCTGCTTCCAGTACTTTGCCAAAGAGAGAAAAAACTCCTACTGCTTCTTTCTCCTTTCTTTTGGCAATATAAGTACTGCTAACTGTGTCCAAAATCTGTCATAAGACTACCTCTACTAGTAGCTTCTGTTTTATTAGGGCATACCATTAGTAGACACTTTGCAAATAAAATAGATAATCCTACAAAGACACAGGTAAAACCAAGATGATTTCGGTTTTTTACATTGATAATTTTTCTTTTTTGTTTTTTAAGAACTTAAAAATAATTATTTTGCACAAAACTCTACCTAGTACCCGGAGAGAAGACTGCAAGAAAGGTCGAAGAACCCCTAAGCTCAAATCCTCCCTCATGGAGGCTGTCCCAACAAAGAAGGTATTGAAGGAGTTTAGTCAGCTTAAAAGAGTAATTGCTTTGCTCCTCAACCAAGCGCTCAATCTTGCTGTGAACTTCGTGGAGAGCCCCCTGAGACAAGCAGGCAATAGCGCACAGCTCCACAGCTACATCCTCCTATAGTGACAGGCTCTGATCTTCATGCAGCTCTCACACCATCAACACCACCATCTCTTGCTTTCCTTCCTCCTGCAACATAGTGTTGAAGCTAAGTTCTTCATGCAACTGAGATCTTTAAACTCTTTACATTTCAGCATTCAGATTTCTCAAACAAATGAAACTCTACTCCATCATTTCAGTTTCAGTAGATTTTTATGGCACATAAATGAATTATACATACAAAGTTGTAAGCAAGCTGCACATTGTAGTATTTCAAGGCATTAGAAATGATGCCACAGATCCTAAAAATTAAGTATTTTCCATGAGCTAATAAACAAGATGCTATCTCAAGGAATTAGTGGAATGCCTTGCTCACGAGTAAAGGAGCCATTAATTATTTATGTAGTACTACATATCTCATGAACACTGATTTCATTTTTAAATGACATGTTTTAAAGCATGTGTGCTGTTCTTAGATTTATAAGAAAACAATGCCTCCAACTATGGCTATAATCAACAATTTTCCTCAGACCTAGCAAAGTGTGCCATACTTGCTGTTTCCCAGTAACTGCGAGGCACAGCTGAAGGCAGCTTCCCATATGAACCACACTACTTTGTTTAGCTTAATGTCCACAAGAAGTTCCAGATTTACTTACATCCCAGGACTCATTGTCTTTTCTAACTTTGTTGACAAACAGTTTCTAAGTAAAGGTCACAGTCAGTATCAGACACCAGTGAACAAGAACAAAAACAGATTGAAGGGAGACTGGATAGAAAGGCCGCTTTTTTTCTGGAGAGGCAAATACTGAGACAGTGCTGCTGAAATAAACAATAGTAAGCAGCAGTTTGGACTAGCTGAAGAAATACATGTTCCCAGCTTTACAGCTGATTTCCAAATTTAAAGCAAAACTATTCAGTTTCAGTTCCAAAACCTTGTAATGCAAGCAAGTAATCATGAAGAAGATTATTTCAGATGAACTATTATTTTACTTCTCTAATAAGCTTTTTTTGAAGTTTAATCAAATAAAAGAAAATGAAAAAGGTAATTTCAATCTTCAACTTTGTATTTTACACTTATATGTGGGTTCTTTCTTTAAAAGGAAAAGCAATATTTTTTCTAACTAAATATTGCTGGAATTTGATGTAAATTTAAAATTATATCTATCATTATAAAAAATAAATGTCCTTTTTTTTTTATGATTGAAAGTATTTCAGTATGAAATTGTTGTTGTCTGGCTCTAAAGCTGGTCTCCTTCCTAGAGTGAAAAATGAGAAATTGCTACTAAATGAATTGCAAAATAGCACTCAAAGCTTTTTCCATTTTTCTTATCAACAAATGATATTCCAAGTTGTTTGCTTCCTTCTGTTAAGTTGATTCGTTCTCTGTGATCTCTTTATTACCTCTGTAATTTTCCCTGACACCTACTCCCACTGTGACTGAAAACTACCTTCTTATGATTTATTTTCATTGATTAAGGATTTTTTCTGATGAAAATTCCTTTTTGCTTCTTTGATAGGTCAGAGTACATAATCGGTGAGCACAGAAGAAAGCACTGCGAAGCAAATCCAAATTTTACCATTGTATCAGTGAAGTGACTAGCACAAGATCTAATACTCTAAACCAAAGAAACTATTTCAGAATAAAGCTTTATTAATCCAACTGTGAATCAGTACAACAGAAGTATGTATTATTTCTGCACTGATCCATGAATTACAGAAGTTTTAGAATTGTTTTGTGCATCGGAAAGCAGTGCCTTTTTATAAATCATGGGTAGATAGAGAAAATTAAACCTGCCTGATATTTGAACTGAGACCTACCTAAATTAAGACAAAACTTACTAATTGAAAACTGTTGCAGAATCAAGTTGTGTTAGAAACCATATTAACTGGCAAGGTGAATCCTAGATTGCCAAGGATCCGTCTCAGACAGTCATAAGAACAAGGAGAAGATGTGACTTCTTAATGATGCAATGCATGGCTCCCTCTGAAGTCAGATTTAAGGACAGGTCACAAAGGTAATATGTGAGATCTGTCCATCCTAACCGTCAAATCAACGTGCAGAAGAACATAAGAGTGCTGAGCTGACTTCTTGGAACCCAGTTCTGAAACACTGTTCAACCTGACTGCAGTGCAAAACTTACAACAGGAGTTCACAACACTTAAACATCTAATACAGTATCTAAGGATGCTGAAAGTAAGCAGTGCAATTACATGAGAATATAGATATATTACACTTGCAAATTTAATTCTTCTTGCTGAACTTCACTGTAACAACTGAACTATAAAAATTTATATAGCACACACATATACACACACAGAGCACCCACATGTGGCCCCTTAAAGTAAACTAACCTTAAGTTACTTACTGGTCTGAAAGCATTTACTCATTTTTGAAATACTAACAAAGACAGTATTGTTCAATTCAAAACCTATCACATGTAGCTGGTATATATTTTCTTACATAACTTTATGACTTTGTATTAAACTAAGATATCATGTTCGTGACATCATGAAACTAGTAGTAACGCCTGCTGTTATCTCATTACATATTGCACTCTATGTTCAAATTTAAGAATTTATTTTTAAACTAAGTGGAGATGGAAAGAGTCCACACTTTCTTTCTATACAGTATCCATTTTGTAGCTGACACATTCAGATTGGAAGCAGCTCTTGCAGGGCATTCTAAACTTGTTCCCATCATTGTCATGTACAATTACATGGATTAACTCTAAATGAGACCCTGGGAAACACTAGGATAACTTTGGTGGGACACCATTCTTATCCAAAGGTATGTCAGGCAATCTCCAAAACTCATGGTGATAATCCAGTAGTGGTAATAGCTTTGCTTAGTAAATTAGTATTATTTTGCTTATTAAACTACACAAAACACTAAAATGAAAAAAAAAAAATCACTTTTACAAAGTAACTTGACTCTCTAGCATCATTTTTATACTCATTTTTAGATCACCTTACTTCTCTGAGGTGATAACGGCCCAGTGTGAAAGGTCGAAGTTCCTGTCTTCAGTATCCCTGAAAATTTAGCCCAATGCCTGCCTGCTTAGAGTACTACACTTGTCTAGAAAAAGACATCCCTTCTGGCTTAACAGAACAAAGGCTGCATGAAAAACTGTGGGAACTAGAGAAGGGAACCCTTCTTCTACTGTAAAAAAGTAGGAGGACAGGGTGTTGTGCTGCAGGCTCCCTCACAAGGGGATATCCACAGCAAGAGGTCATGAGCTACTGAACAGGAGTTTAGTGAGGGTGAAGAGAGAGATCACCTTCACTCAAGGACTTAGCAAACCCTTCCTGACCCTTCCTCAGAAAGATCCGGTTGCTCTGAAGAGAGGTAGCAGCATACCTACTTCAAATTGTTTTTGACAAAGTTAAGTTTTTTGACAAGTTTTCTGACATTTGTAAATTTCCCGATTTCTTCATAGCTGAAAATCTTTTGACAGCATTAGGACTTTTAAATATAATATACAGCATGCAAGATCTTTCAGCGTCAGAATTTAGAGCTACAGATTTTGTTTCTATCTTCTTTCCCTCAAAAATACACTTTAAAAAATCTATAATATTATTGAATTTCACAAAACAGAATATTATTGAGTTTCTAAAAATTATTACTACATATTTCTCTCCTTTGTTCCTTAGTTTACTACTTGGTTTTAGCAAATGTAGGTTGCTGCAGTGAAATCTTAAGGTATCATTTAAGCAAATGTATTGATAAACACATGGCCCTGACAGAAGCACCCCACATCTCTATTGTGGAACAGATAGATAACAACTAGAGAAAGTAAAGAAACTGCAATAAAAAAGTAAAAATAAAGATAGAAAAAATACATAACACACCCCCCCCCCCCCCCCCGCCACTAAGCCTTCAGGTCCAGAGACAACTTTCAGTGGATGATTTGAAGAAAAAGAAGTTAACTTGATCCAACCTCCTTAATAACCAGATGCTTGCAATCATCAAAAATATATCTTTAGCTGAAACAATTTCTCTGTTCCAAAGCATTCCGTTTCTAAGAGCATTTACATAACAATATGTGACATTTGAAATGCTTAAGGCCACCAATCATGGCAGTACAAATTACAGTCATTTTTCAATACTCCATGCAAGGTGCACCACTTCCAGCACTGGGATTGGTCACATTCTGCGCTGGTTTCTGCAGTGAGACACCATCAGCATGCACCACAGTCACAAATAGCTTGTAGCCTTTGGAGACTCATGCTAATAGCTGGATGAGGCTGATCTCCTTACCCGCCGTAGGCTGGAATCGGAGGGGGGGGTGCTGCTGCACGAAATGTGTTGTACACTGTGCGACCTCTGCCTCTTAGATGTGCACCTCTGTAAGCAGCAGCTGCAGTGGCAGCAGGGTAGGGAAATCCTGGCACTGAGAAGAAGAGGAATGAATGTAAAATAGTCAGATCAGTCTAGTGGTTTAAAACAAGGGTAACATAGCAGCATGTTTGCACTTGTATCAAAGCTTGCCTGTAATTGGATGAGGGAGACACCAAATAAGTAAATCAATCTTTTAACCAGAGGTCTTGTCTTTTTACACAAAAACTGTGTGCAAACAGGAGACAGCAAACTGGCGATTTAGATGGCAGTATCATAGGTGGCTCTGATTCTCTTAGAAGACACTATTAAAAATAATGTTGGCTGTTTTAGACAATACTGCTACCAGGAGACTCTTGAGGCCCAAGTCACCCCCCTCAGGCTCAAATTTGTAGTCTTAGAGACAATCCCATCACACAAATGGATCTATCTTCAAAAGTCAGCCCTGCTTTGAGTGGTGACAGATAACCTCCAGTGATGTAAATTATCTGATGACTTTACCAATCAAACAGAGCTTTGTTTTTGTTCAAGAGTTCGTAATTAACCGTGTCTTAATTGTGAACCAAGTGAAAGACAGACAAAGCAAGAGTTTTCTCAAATTTTAGAGGGGTACACTCTTCATAACAGTACCCATTATTCCTTCAAAAGCAAGAGTTGCAGAGTTTGAAAATACCTATCTTAACTGAGATAATGTTCAGACTCAACAGAAAATTTAAACATAAAGAAAACAACTCAGACATTTTTGCGTCAAAATTGCAACCAATTACCATTCCATGTGAGACTTAAAATACTTTAATTGGAAATTGAACAGTGATACAGTACTACTTAAGAGTGGGTGTTTTTTTTTTTTTCTGTAAATGTCTGTAAAACATCTCTCTCCGTAAACTTAATTGAAAAGTTAAAAAGAATTAACCATATTTTTTTCTTTACTTTCTCTGTCAGTTTTTTAACCAGTGCTTCACTACTTCATTTCTCCTTTGTACTTATATTGCTGGCCAATGTTAGAACAGGTATTTTTTTTCAGAATTCATCAGTGAGACAGTGAAAATCAAATCCAGCTCTGTTGGCACTCAGTTTACCTCAGTTGTGCTTCACTGTGCTGAAGGTGGTTTTTTTAGTATGTAAATAAAGGATTAAAAAAAAAAAAAAAGTATTGCTTAGCAAAGCCCTAATAAGCAAGTGGAAGCAATAATGTATAAACCAGTCAGATTTTGAAGTCTGAAATACAAATTGATTTCAATCAATTTTTGTCTTTTATCTGGTTTAGCACTGAATTTTAAAAGAAGCCCTAAATTGCAAGATGAAAAATTCACAACTTGTAGCCATATGAAGGAAAAATACTGGATTAATGGTGACTTCTCCATTACTACCTTATTACTGTAGCTTTGGGGACTTGCCAGGTCCTTCTCACTGACAAAAAGGTTATACAGTAATTCTGTAAAGACTTACATGTATGCGATATAACATAAACTAAACTTACAGTGATACAAATAAATTAAAAGTCTTTTAAAAAGTGCGAATATCAGGTTTTTATTCCTCTTTCTGTAAAAAGAATGTGTGTCAAACTCAGAATGACTAACTTACAGAACTCAACATACTACTGCTATCTTTGCAAGCAACTGCATTTAAGAAGCCTTAAAGAAAGTCATAGAAAGATTTATATTTTTTAACATATATATCATGTATTTGAAATTTGAATGCTGTACTTTTGCATATGCAATAACATTGAATAGTGAACAGTATATACAGTAGTGCTAAAATCATGACCTACTGCAGAAGCCATTGTCCTCCTTTCAAGCAGTATGGCAAACAAGTCAATACAATGTGCATACAAAAGAGTGAAAGACAATTTTCAGCTGACTGAAGATACTAACAAACATTAGAGTAAAAAGATCTACAGGCGATACTGTGGTTCCTCTGCCAGAGTGGTCCGTCCTCCCATACCAACAGATAAATAAATGGTACAATACCCTAATAAAATTTTGTAGATGTAATTTAGCAATACATGTGAAAAATATGAGGGTTGGGCATCACAGTATTACTATTCACTTCTGTCCCTTCAAGAATGTATTTGTGAATGCCACATGCTGGAGACTTCCTGTCTTGGCTTAGACGATGCATGCAACATGCACTTTAAATGGTTGCTAATCATCACCATAATCATATTTATTACTTCTGAAAGAGAAACAAAGAAACGGACTAGAACTTTTCAGCACAGAAAGGAAGTGACTGTGGGAGTTATGACAAAGCTCCACAATTTTGAATAATGGAGTAAATACGGGAATTAAGCCCCCATGGAACGTTCTGACACTGGATGTTATGGATGTTAAAAGTTTAAAAGTTTATATGATTGAAAAGGAGGAACAGTTTCTTTGCAGAAAAACAGTATAAACACATCACCTCTGGTTTACAAAGGCACTCCCAAATTGTGAAAAGCTAACAGAATTTTCAAAGAACTATACACCTACACTAGCTCCAGTCTTACAACCTTTCTTTAGGCATCAAGGTTTTGCTCCTTTCCAAATACAGGGTATTGGACTAGATGAAGAACTAATCTAATCCAGTATGATTATCTTGATTATAAGAGTAATGTTTAGCTGCAGTCTGCCTGCATTAGAAAAAGGACTCCTTTCCACCTAAATGATGATAATTTCCAGAAGTACATTTCTGATAACTTGAAAGTTAATCTGTGCCTTTTAAAAAAAAATTCTGCTAACAGATCAGTGCTGAGAAGAATTTGCTTGAGCAAAAGGCATGGAAAGGACTTGAGAAAAACTAGTATCTGAAACTGTGGATACCTTAAATGCTAATCCTGAAGGCTAGGGCTCTATAGCAAGCTTTAAAAAATTTAGTCTTTAGGGACATTCTTAAACTGCCAAGATTGACAGAAATTTCTCCAACCTAAAAGCCACTGACAAAAGAATTAGTGAAGTCTGACAACCTTTGAGCAGTTTGGACAACTTCTTCGCTACCATGTGTATCTGTAGTTCTCTACATATTAATAGAAAGCACACTTTCACAAGAAAAACAGAAGCTGTGATAAAAACCAAACCAATGCTCAAAGATCTGTTTCAGCAATTAATCCATGGTAATTAACACCTATGTCTGGCAGTATTTAAAGCAACTGTCTGCTTTCAGTGAAACACTCAGGGTCCTAGAAAATCCTTCTACTGCAAAAGTACTGTTTGAAATTAGCACATCAATTCCTCCATGCAGCCACATGTGAAGAGTAGACCTATCTCTTTATTTTCAGAAGAAGTGAGTAAACACAGGTCTAATGAAAACCAACTGGAAATGTGCAGAAGCTGTACGCTGGTCACTGACGACATGCCTCTCTGAAAGCATGAACTCCTAACGTGGAGTGAGCGTTTTTTTTTTCCTTCGAATTGTACTATTCATTCCAGCTTTCACACAGACATATCAAAATATACATTTTGCAATAATCGAGCATTTATCCTAAATCACCTTTACTCTTCATAGTGGACGCACCTTGGAAAGAATTACAAGAAGGGCCGCTGACCTTAGATCTTTGACAGTGAATGGCTCTCTACAAAGAACTGGAAAAAGCAGCGTCCCCATTAATGAAGGAGAAGAAGAACAGAAAATGTTGTTTAAAAAATATTACATTTTTATGAGAAAGAAGTTTTTCTCTTACGAAAGGAGAAAAAGCTGGAAGACAGAGATTGCAGGAAGAGTCACTTAGCTCCTAACCCAGAACCCATAATCGAAGCTCAGCATTCATGGGAGATGCAAACCAAGACAGTCATTTCTACCATTACCAAAGGATCTGCAACACAAAGGATGTGTTGGAATTAAAAGCTTTAAGTAATATAATTGTTTTGCTATGCTTAGCTTGTGTTGTCGCTTTCATAAAATCATGAAGCATAAAACGTCTACATTAAAGCAAAACACTAAAAAAGCTTGTAGAAGCAATCAGTGAAAGGTAGAGAATGGTCTGGGGTTGTGTCAGGAGAATATAAAACATGATGGAAAAAAAGCCTGACAAATACACAAGTAAGAGTGACATTGCAAGGTCTTATGATCAACTGAGGCCTAAGATTAGAGTTGTATGTTTAACAATTATATCCATTCATAAAGCCTGATTTGGGTCAGCCTAAAAATCAGAGTATGTGAAAAGATGCCTTCTATTTCCAGGTAGTAATATTAAAGATTTAGTTTAGAGGTAAAACTATCAACAAGATCATGTCACCCTAGATTTGAGTTCAGGCAAAACCACCCCAACCCTACTTCAGCCAGGCTGAGAAATCAGATGGTCAGGAGTATGTCATAGCCACCAAATATATTTTGCTACCACTTTTTAATATTCCCACCCCAAAATAACCAGCAGAAGTGGCACCCTGAGAGCACAACTGAAGAATGGACTTCATAAAGACAATTTAATGAAAAGAGCTCTCCTGTCAGGAAGTATTAAGTGCTATTAACCAGCCCCAAGTGTAATGAATATACTAGCCAGGAGGGATAAAGATTTGAATGGCTTACAGTTTGTAGGTCAACCTTTCTTAGTGACTCAGTGCCAAACTGCTGAAACTCAGTCACTAAAAGTGCTGCTATAATGGGGTTGAAAATATATTTGACACTCAGCAGGGAAGCATCAAAGTCCACTTCTAAACAAAAGTACATTAAATTTATCAAAATAATTTGATAACTGGAATTCTTCTGATCTGTGATAGAGAAAAGGCAGATTTCTCCAACTACACACTGACGATATGAGGTGATAAGGTTAAAAAAGAAAAAAAAAGATGACTTTTCTGAAGACTATATATAATCAAATATCAAGCTAAAGAAACAATTTACATTCACATCTAATAGCCCCATCAGTTCTATAGTTATTCATCTATTCAAATATGAATGAGATTACAATGATAACAACAAAAAAAATTGGTTCCTACAGTCAAACTGCAATTTTACTTTTTCAAATTAAAAAGGAAGAGTGAAGAAAATATGCTGGGGAAGTGCTTGGCTTTGCTTAACATAATTATCCAAAAGCATACAAATCGTCTTGTACTACAGCCTGAATGAATTTTTTAAAGGAACATCATGCTAGTAAGATTCCTTTTTTCTTCTATTTTTATACTGCGGGACAAAATTTATTTTAAAAATTATTATTACAACAAATATTGTCCCCCAAAGTTCTCTCTTCTGAATACCCTTTGTAAACATGAGAACACTGTCAGGGTATCACCTTCCTCAAACTTCAGTTTAGATCTCAAACATGAAATCTGGTCAGCAACTCGCAACAGCTAAGCAAATAAAAAGGCCTTTGGAATTAAGAGGATTCATGTTTGTGTATCAGTAAAATTAAGGTAACTAGTGATTTTATATAAAAGCAAATAAGAGCATGAAGAAAAAAGGACGACCTTAATCTTTGTGTTCACAGGTTAAATATAATCAATCCTATTTTCTCCCAAAAGATGTAATATAAACGTTGGTTTTATTTAATGAGCATGACGGGAAGGTGCACTTTCTAGGCACCATATCTCAGCATATGCCTTAGAAAACAAACAGTGAAGAAACAATGACAAAGCTTGTGTTCCCAAAAGGAGGAATATAACCTGGTAAAAAATACTTAAGGGTTATACACTGTGTATTAAGGTTTTAAAGCTCTGGGATAGATGGAAGAATAGCAGATGCAAAAAACAACAGGGGGCAGATTTTGTATCAAAGCCATAAAAATATATAGCTATTTTAATGGGCAATTATTCTTTGCATTTGTGCTGTGGTTTGAATTTGTATGAGAGTGCCATATGCCTCAAGAAAGGTATGCCGTCAAAATGGATGAATGAATCCACCTCTCATCACTCCTAAACTCTCCTTCTTTGCACAAAGTAGCAGGTCATCTGCCATCCAGAGTTTTCAGATATTTTATGGTGAAGAATTTTAATGTTACATTATGTTTGAATCAGTTTATAGCTAATTTACTGCAACATGGCTCAACTGTTAGAGAGGCAGGGAGATACATTCACATTATTCACATAGTTCAGAAGGATCCCTTCTGAGGAAACACTTCAGAAGTACTGGACAATAAACTAAAACCAAAGAAGTATAATGGATAACATGCAGAGAAAGGCTAATCAGAATAATCTACATGTTATTATCTGAGATTTCAGGAAGACAATCAGGTGTTTATCCCAATATATGCTGTATAGTGAGTTTTTACTGGACCATCATAGTAATAATTAGCATTATTTGGCATTCTTGAAAAGAATTACAAAAAATGCATTAAAGAGGATGTGTGCATATCTCTTAGTTTAAATACGCAGTCCAAAGCATAGTGCAAGTAAAATTTAAGCTCTGTTAGTACAGATTTTCATATAAAAAGGCTTTTAAATGACATATATAGATGGATTCCTAAAATTTCAGGCTAAAAAACTTTTGAGAAAGGTAACAATGTTTAAAAATAGCAAACTGAAAATATATTTTTTTCAACTGCTACTTCTGTGAGATGACTGTTCCTGGGACCTTGTTGTGAATTAACTGAATTCAATGGAAATTTGCCATCTACGTCAGATACAGTCACAACTGTTTTGTTGCTTTCCTTCACAATCTATTTGATTTTTTTTAAACACAGACTTAAAATTAGTAGAACAATTATTTTCTTACTACTGTACAGAAATATACGTCAGTATTAAACACTGTTGTTTAGGAATAAATAAATCTGTATTTTGGACAAACCATTACTTATAGGACATTCTCATTTGAAATGCATTAAAAAGGAAAACAAAAAATCTCTAATTAATGTAACAAGTCTAATCACCATTCTCCACATGGAAGAGTAATTTTTCACTGTTCATTTACTCAGTGTAATCTCAAAACTGACATAACAGAAAAGCAATGGCCTATAAATCTGCTCTCATTTGTTTCTTTAATATTTATATTCCATTGAACTACAGCTGCTTGTTGCTGCAGTCTATTACAACATGCAAAACTGTCGATAAAAATATTATGAAAGGCAAGATGTGTTTCTTCATGTCTCTGGGTGCCATTTATTTTGAAAAAAATAACAATAAATGACTCATGGATTGTCCCTTAGTTTGTGGCACACTGGGTGATTAGTGATTAATTACCATACTTCAAATTGACATGGCACAAGGAAATCGACACAGCTCTGATTAATTAACTTTTTATGTGAGACAGTTACTTACAAAACACTGCACACTGTAATTGAATCCTTTTACCCAACACTACTGCATTAAGTTCTCAGTCAAATCCAAATTAGCACCAAATTTTACATAAAATTGGTGAAATCTGTTATAAGGCATACCCTGAAAAATTACATAAATAATTCTAGAAAGAGGACAGACAGCTGCTTTAAGTCACTGTTTGCAACTATTTCGTCCTCAGAAATCTGAAAAATAAGATTTGTTAGATTTTTCCATACCAAACCACAACATGAGCAAATGCACTCAAAACCCACACATAAAATATTTCAGTATAATCTCCTACTTAATGTGCTTATTCTTATGTTAAATTGTAGGAAGACACTTAACTGTTTCAACCATTTATTTGGTTACCTTTACCTTAAATTTTCTTTTCAGATCTAATTGGTCTACTATGACTTGATACTGAATTCACATTTTCTTCATAATTAAGTGCATATGGAATTATTCTTTTTCTCTTTCCTCCTTTATTTCATCTCCTCTAATATACCAATAAACAAACCATCACTGGTTTCTACATATATTGATACCATTATATGCCAGGAACTTAAAATCTTCAGAGAAAAAAAGGTGATGCCAAAGCCTGGAAACTGTCGTGTCAAAAGGATCCTAAACTTTTTCACTGTGAGGGTGACTGAGCACTTGCACGGGTAACAAAGTCTCCCACCTTGGAGATATTCAAAAGCTGGTTGGATGTGATCCTGAGCAGCATGCTAGAGGTTACACTGCTTAAACTGGGGGGCAGATGAGGAGACCTCCAGAGGTTCCTTCCAACCTCAGCCATTGTGAGATTCAGTCATTTGGCGATTCTGTGATTATATATCTCATCCTTCTATTAGTGTACTGTATATTCAGCTACCTGAATTCCTCAGACATCAAGGGATTTCTCTTAACAAGCAGGAAAAATGGAGGATATGGAGGGATTTAAAGTAGGTCTTTATTTGAAACTAAATCCTACAAGTTAAGCTTAAAATCACAAGATCAACAACTTTGTATCTCACAGCCAGAGTACATTGAGATGTACAGTCAATTGTTTGTGCCTACCTACTAAAAATGAGTAACACAGCATCTAGAGTGCAAAGTGAAGGAAATCCTGCATCTAGGATTCTACACAAAGAATATTACATACAATAATATGATCATGATGCAAAAAAAACAGTGTAATTCTCGCTATTTAGAGGCATATTGAGATGAGTAGATAAAAACAGTCCTATTGTCCTAACTCATAGGATAGTCGCTACTGCCAGTGACAAATGCTGTATCTCTACTAACAAGAAAGCACTAAGTTAAGACATAAAATGCCCAGCTACCCTTGGTCAAATATTGGTTTTATTATTTGAACTGAAGGGTAAAGATAATTTCCACAATTTACTATTAAAAATGTCATGCACACCTTTCCAATGATCTCCTACCACCCAGGTGTAGGATGGTGTACAAATTAGAAAAAAAGTCAGTGGTACACAATGCAGGATAGGTGTGTCTTTATGATTGAGTGTACTAGATCAGACACACTGCACCATCACTGAACAGATTTGCAGGAGTGAAATGAAACCCATATTTATAGACTCTGGACAACTACGATGTATCTTACTGCTGGTTTATTAGTCACCATTTAAAATACTAGATAGAAGGTAAAAGGACAGTTACTCTGAAAATAGTTACAGAAGGACAATATACAGTGATACAGAACACAAAAATGCTGTAACAAAAATTTCAGGCAGTGCTACCAAAAAAACTCCAAAGAGGTTAATTTAGGGTTTAAAAAGGCTGATATTTAAATCAAGAATATAAATATAATTTTACTCAATTTTGTTAATTTAGTATTATTGTTGTAACTATCTGGCTTAGAAGTCAGTGAAGTTACCCTGCATTCAAATTCCTGTGATTTTGTTCAAAACAAAGTCTAATACAATAGGACAAACCAATGTTTAAAAACCTAAAGACATTTCAACAACAGATGAATCAATAGTTTTCTCTGGAAGTGACACATGATTTTTCAACCTTTTACACTTCTATACACAGTGGTAGAGGGAGGGGGAATAATGGAAAGCAATCTGTAAACTTCCCTTCATACTTATTATTGATATCTTCTTTATTTTTCATGTAAACCCACTGTATTTAAACATAAGGACAAGCAAGGGCACTTTTCACATTACTTCTGGCTTACTACCAGGTGATTCTCTTTTACCTTATAAATAAGGGCAATTAATTAATTCAGGAAGCACATTAAAAGATAGTTGCATTCCTAAATGTTCAGTAATGAGGTTTTTGTAGCCTTGACATGATACATGTGATTGGCCTTCTCAAAGGCATGGACATTTCACTCTGGGCAGAATTTCTGCACCGTTTCATTCATGAACCTCAGTCCTACAATGGTTAATTTGGCTTAATCACAGAACTGCTTTGCAGGGCTACTCTACTTTTTTCTTACGAAGCAATCAAAAGCAGACAAAACTACATACATGTTAATACAATCTACTAATATATATTTTAATTGTGATGAAGTGACCTGCCATTCCATTTTAAGAGAAAACAGACCAACTAAAAATTAAGTTTGCAGATATCTTTTTACATTTAATTTGGAAATACTGTAACGTAGGCAAATTATTATACCATATGAATGGTATAATAATTCTTTAAGTCTTTAAGTTCTTTAAATATACCATTTATGAACGGTATAATAATTCTTCAAGTCATTCCTGACACACATACCAATGCAAAATAGCAAGCTTACTAAAGTCTCTCCTTTACCAATAACAGTAAAAGCACAAGAAATAGACTCAGAAAAACTACAACAACAAAATCAGAATAAATTAATCATTGATGTCATTAAAATAAAGCATATGTCCATTTGGATTTAATATAGTCAGCCATGTCAGACAACCATATACTAAATGTCAGGAGCACCTACACTTCCAATTGCTTGGAGTCTTGGGATAATACCATCAGAAGACTATAATCATTGCAATATAATTTTCAGGTAATTGCATGTGTGCAGTAGATTAAATCTGACAAAAACCAACCGAATTGAGGTTTCTAAACTGAATGTTTCCACTAATGATTCTGCTCAGAAGCACACTTCAAATCACCTTTCAAAAATTCGTATTTATCCCATGTAATCTTCTTAGCACTGGAAATATTCCAGAATACAACAGAAATGTCAAAGGTCTGACTTCAAACCATTAATGATGCCACACAAAACCAAAACCTGGAATGTCTTCACTGGAACAAAAATAATGAAAATAGTTTCATACAGCATGTTTTAAGTAGTTTACTAATATTCCTAAGGCAAGTAGAATCATAGAATCATAGAATAGTTAGGGTTGGAAAGGACCTTAAGATCATCTAGTTCCAACCCCCCTGCCATGGGCAGGGACACCTCACCACTAAACCATGTCACCCAAGGCTCTGTCCGACCTGGCCTTGAATGCCTCCAGGGATTAAGCATTCATGACTTCCTTTGCCAACCCGTTCCAGTGCCTCACCACCCTCACAGTGAAAAACTTCTTCCATATGCCTAATCTAAACTTCCCCTATTTAAGTCTGAACCCATTACCCCTTGTCCTGCCACTACAGTCCCTAATGAAGAGTTCCTCCCCAGCATCCTTATAGACCCCCTTCAGATACCTACTTCTAAGTGAGGACATTCAACAGACATATTGAATAGACAAGCTTCACTTAATTTTCATTTCTGTAGCACAGTGAGCCCTCGGATGGACTAAATCCTACTATTGGATGTGATAATTATACTTAATATTTATTATACTCCCTATCTATTACAAGCGTACTAAAAAAGACCTGACTTATTCCCTACCTATGAATCAGAACAAAACACCTACAGGAAAAAAAATCTTTTAAAAAATACTACATGTGTCTGTCATACATAAGTGTTGATAAGATTTCAACAGAGAACACAAATAAAAAGCAAAATTCCTGTATCATGCAATTAAAACTTTAAGCTTTTGCTAGAGATTAAAACTTTAAGCTTTTGCTAGAGATTTTCCTTCACTCCTGGTATATAACACATCACTTTGGATCAGTGGGATTATTAGGATAATTTAGGAACATTTCTAATGCCTGCTCTGAAGTAATGGAATGTATTTTAGTGATTTGCTTTAAAAGAACTTAAGCATTAAAAATATTTCTTGTCAAAAATATTACAGGACCAAAGGTTTCTAGGGAATTTTCTGAAAGAACTGCCTTCCCACCTTTCAAAAACATCTCATCTTTGCCTTGTTGTTTTCTGGTTGCTCATAAGCTAAAATCCCAGGGCAACATAGTTTATTGTTTTAATATCTGTCTGACGCAAAGCGCAAGTATTCTCTGGTGAGTGCTTATGTGTCATATATACTTCTGTGAAAGGAATATCAAGACAAATAAGATGTTCTAGGACATACCATGTGATTATGAGTTTGGCACTGACTGAATTTTGTTTAAAAATAGTTGAAATGATAAATACAAAAAATATCTACGCTGATATTTTGAGGATAAAACTTGAAGACCATTGGGTTTTAAATGTTTTAATTATAAAGGGTGTATCCTATTTCAGTATGAATAGAGAATGAACACTTAAGTCCATATATAGGACAAAGTGAGAGGAAAAAAATATTCATCACTGAAACAGTTAAAACAGTAAAATTCTCCTCTAATAATACTTAGAACTGTGAACTTACTTTGTATTAATTAAACTCAATGTAATGGCATTTTCTATATTGAAATGAATAACCAGTGATCTGGAAATTCATTTAGACCATTAGGTTAATTACAGAAACTGATGGAAGTTTTATCAGCCAATTACAATTAAGTAACGTGAACAATGTGGGACAGATTTATAAGCATTTGTACCACCTCAATCATTTCTGGATACCACCACCTCTTATGAAATTGTAATCAATATATCAATTAATAAATGGGCCATCAACTTCATTTGCCCTTGGGTATAATAAACTAAATATCTGATTTATGCATTTTCATACTTTTCTTCTTTTAATTCTATCCCTTTATTGCAATATGAAAGATTCCTTAATTTTTAATAAAATATTAAAAATTATGGAAAAAGAGTGCATGTATTTTTGAGCTGATAAGAATGCTTACTGAAGATGAAACAACTGTCACATTTAGAAAATGTCAGCCAAAATTGACATAAGTTTAAAATGTACTCATTGAAGTCAAGGCAAATTCTCTTTTACAGCTATGCAAAACATTTGGGAAATACAGGCATGTTTCTGTGCATCATCTTGAACAAAGACATGCAGCAATTCGCTATTTCACCGTATATGTTAGGTATTTAGTCCAGTGAACTGTCCCATTAATACATGCTCAGAAAAATCTACTAGTAGTTACATACCTGGTAAGTCAAAGCATCTTTATTTGTACTTGGTCCTAAAATAAAGCCTGAAAGTTATGAAGATCAACCTTCTGATCTAGAAAGTGAAAAATATTTAGCTGCCTTTGAACTCCTATTAAAGCTTCTGATTTTTCTCCCATGGGACCTGGGTATGCAGAACTGTGAATTTTTGAAAAATGCGATGCGTGTCTTTAGGCCGGGTTCCTCGCTACACCAGCTAGGGCTTAATGAGCCTGGAAACACTGATTAGTTGTTCCAGTTGTCTACTGGCAGGTGCATCTCCTCTTCCATCCTCTGCCATGAAATGGTTATCAAGGCTATTCAGAGACACACACTACGAAGACAAGAGACAACAAAAGTAACTTGAAAGCAGAGAGGTTTCCACTGTTAGGACATTCAAGCATTGGAACAGATGATCCAGGAAGGTTGTGCAGTCTCCATTGTTAAAGGTGCCCTGCTGCAACCTGGTCCTTCCAACCTGAATTATTCTATGATTCTAAGACTTCATGTCTTCCTTCTTTCCCACGTTTTGGCTCTCATTAACTTTTATTTCATTCACATTTTCAGGCACTTCTATAATATGGAAAAATGAGGAAAATGGCACTAAACAGTTTTAAAATTCCTTGCATAAATTCAGATTCCTCTTTTTGCCTTTTTTAAACCACACATACCCAGCTATATTACTGTCCTTTGTAGAACAGTGATACGGATACTCAGTGACAGAACTTTTTCCATTTTTGAATCTTCCATTTCTCCAGTAGGGTCTTAATATTCTCATGGATCCTATTCACGAGTGGCTTCAATTAGGAAAAGTTGCACATTTTTTCTTGATATGTTTCTTATTTACCAGTAGATACAAAGTTCTTCAGGATTTTAAAATTTCCTGTGGAAGCAACTAGTCTGAAGAAGTGGGGGCAAAAAGAGACTGTGAGTTACGTGCAGCCAAACTGTATGATTTATTACGTTTCAATGAGATATGAGGAGCTTCCAGGAAGCTTCAGTAAGTGCTTACTTATTTGCTGGGACTTGGTGCACTCTAATATTTCTTTTCTGGATATATCTCCTTGAAATAGTGGTCTATATTCTTCACTAAGATAATGATGAAAGATTTAGCTGAAATCCTCGAGATGCCAACACTCTGGGAATCTACAGCAGCCAAGATGAGACTATTAGCTTCCTTATTTTGGTTGTCTCGATAAGGCACATAATATGTCCTACCAAGGGATGTGAACATTTTTGTATGCTGAAACTATGCTTTTTGCATAACAAATAATCTATTCCAGAATAGATGTGCAAATGAAAAACTGATCCAGGTCCCATCTTCTGTTTCAGCATAAGAGAACGGATGAGGCATGAGAGACTATTGCTACTGATTTGTTCCATTGCTTGCAGAAGAAACAGCTCATTTCTTTTTGTATTATGCAAAGGGGCAGAAGCAATGGAAGGAAGCAGAGCCATGTTTCCACCTCCTGCCATATTCAGAGGTATAAGTGATTACTGTACTAGGAAATGTACAATGTGATACATTACATACATTCTGGGGAAATAAAATGCCAGGAAGGAAAGAGTAGCCCTAAGAAACGCATTCTTCTTTCTGGCTAGACAAAAAAAATGGGGTAAAAGTGTTCAGAGACTACTAGTGACCAACACAAAAGTCAGAAAGCTAAGTGTGAAAAAAAGCTAGCCAAATCAAGAAAAATATATTTTACTACCATATGTCAGTTTTTGAATATAACTTGGGACCAAGAGATGAACAGTCAAGGCAAAGGCAGCATTTCTAAAAGTGGGGATGATCCCCTTCCAAATATCTGAAAATTCCTAAGTGCCATTAGCATTTAATGAACTCCAAGCCTCTCACATGCCTTTAGAAATATCAGCTCTTTCCATTCTGTTAAAAAATTGTAATTTTAAAACCTCTTCATTCTTACATCATATGCTGTTCTAAAATATTACGCAGTTATAATACCAGTGGTAACAGTATTCAAAATTATTCAGAGATGGAAGGCTGAAATATTGTTGTCTATATGGAATGATAACAGTAAAAGTATTAGTCTCCTAGACTTTAATGTTAACTTATCAGTTATCATTTCAATATTATAAATGTGCATAAAAACTAGAATATAGAGGGTCTATAAAATAATAAAAGAAAGAAAATGAGACAAAACTCAAGCTTTGTTTCTATTCGCTTCTTAGTAGAATTTCCTACAGAAATAGAACTATTCTACATCTTTATTGAAAATCTTGTAATAAGGAGAAATAAAAAAAAAATTACAATCATTAGTAACCAGGGTAATTTTGTATTATTAGGAGTTGTGACCCTGTGGGGGAAACTACATTTTGGCAATATAAAGTACTATACATAATAAAAGAAAAATCATGACTTCCAGACACACAGGTTCAACAAAAGTGTAATGATTTCTACTGCAAGGGCTACTAGCAATCTCTGTTATCAAACTGTATATTACACATTGCCACGTGGGAGGCAGATAGGTAAAGTCTGTTTACTTATGTATTTGGCATAATTGAAAACAAACAGGTGTTTGTTAGGATATCGTTCTTCGAGGAGCACCACTGCAAAATAAGACTTTTCAAAGGGATTGACTCATGAGACATAATGGAAACAGTGAAGTATGGAGCTTAGCTAGCTATATATGACTATCTAGGGAATTAGTAACAGTGGAAATACTGTATGATGTAAACAGCAATCCCTGAAATAAATTCCCTAGGCTAGAATTCAGAGAGCTGAGAGAAACAGGGTAAACTCAAAAAAAAAAAAAAAAAAAAAAGGCTTTATTTAGAGTACCTCCCAGAAAACAAATACTGCCTCATTCCCCCAGAAGCAGCTCCCTAACAGTGACATGAATGAACTGCTTGGATAATTTTTTAAGAAATGACTTTCAGTCAAAGATTGCTATTTCATTGAAAAGGGAATATTGATTTAAACAGTATTTCATTGTTACTATAAGGATTAAAAACAAAACACTGCTTGGGAAACATGACATAGGACAAAATATTCTTGGCGCACCTGGAACCAAATGCAGTTTAAACCGATAATTTCATTTCCAATTTAAAACACTTCATATGTTTTGTTAGTTCACTATGTATTTGTAGACTCTTGATTTGAAAATAGATTCCACATTTGTATTATAGAAGCAACAGCTCTAGGGATGATATTCATATCCTTTAACGTAAGAGAGTTACATCACAGTATAGAGGACCTCTATGGAACTCTTTTATCCTCATTTCTGGTTTTAATGCATAAAATCAATTAATCATTTTAGTAGATTAGAT
The DNA here is from genome assembly GCF_028554395.1 of Pezoporus wallicus. NCBI lineage: Eukaryota > Metazoa > Chordata > Aves > Psittaciformes > Psittacidae > Pezoporus > Pezoporus wallicus. The sequence continues at coordinate 1,966,305 of NW_026637610.1, read as the reverse complement.
AAGCTTTAAATGAGTAAAACTGCATTCTAGACTGAGTGCAATCTTCATAAAGAGCATATGCATTAATGTTGTTAATTCAGACAATGTAAAATACTTTCTTTACAGAGGACAGCTATGAACACAGAGCAAATGCTACTGTTCACCCTACTTTAGCAAGCAGCAATTATTACTATTTCATTCAGCCACAGGCTCCTCATCTGATTATATTTCAGAATGGGCATCAGTGGTGCCACCAATACTATGTAAAACACTGATAACAAACAGTTCTGCTTCTGTCTCAGAATTTTAGAGGATGCATTCCTACCCTAAAGTTTTGTACAGGAAAATGGCTGATGGCAGTATTTATTGTTTCAGCTTGTCTTTGCTATTTTTATTAGGCTACCATTTTACAATTTAAAATACCCACTTGTACACAGTTTTTATCTTTTGTGAAAAAGACTTCATGTCTATTTGCTTCCTGACACAATCAAATGACAGCATAAGACTTCTTGTTTTTTAAATCACAGTTGTGACCAGGATAGAAAAGCAAACACAACTTCATCTTCTACACAAAATACAGAGTGCGCAACAGTACTGGATTCCAAAATAAACCCCATTGTGACTGCAGAAATTTTGACTGTTTCTGTAGAACATTGTACTATAGGTATTATTTTAATTATTATTTTAAAATCTACTTTGAGGATAAATAAGCAACTAAAACCACTGAATTATCTGTTGACATTACTTACATATGCTTATAAACACATTTACCTTAACAACAGCTATTGGGGAAGTTTACATTTTTAGGGGGCTTAATTCACATTAATTCACTTTTGTCACGAAACAAAACAAAACAAAACCAAAACAAAACAAAAAAGAGCCGTAACACTAGCTTACTTGTGGATGTGTATACTAGTGAACTGGGGGCACTGTACACGGGAGATCCCTCCTGGTTTGCCTGGCACAGCAGCACCCTGCCTACAAGAAAGAGAGAGAGAGTGGTATCTGGTTTTGGAACACTCATACTAAACCTCAATTTTTATCTCAAAACAGAAATAAAGTCAGAACCAGAGCAGTGCAGTGAAGCTGGGGCACATTTATCCTTTGACTTCAAAGCAGAAAGAGCCCCAAAGAACACGCAAAATCTTACATTGGAAAAAGCAAAACACAGACATCTCCCCAAATATGAACACCCTTTTATATCAGAGGGGGAAGCTGGCACAGGCTTACAGCACCCACCAGCCTCCCCCCAGCTGCTCTCCCAGTCTCTGCCCTGGTTCTCCCAGACAGAAGCTGCCTCAGTATCTCTGCAGCTAACAAGAGTCACCAGCCCTCCCCACACCACCCGGCTCCCTCTCCCTACCCTTGCCTGAAATGAAAGGCCACTAGAGAAAACACAGCAGATAAACCAGACCACAAAGCTCCCATGTACAGATGTTAGGCTGAGTACAATCTCAGTTATGCTGCTTAAATTAACACTGGTGCAAGCAATTACTAACACAGGTGAAGATTTCAGTGATTTTGCCTGAACGAGAAATACATAAACATAAGATACTTTCCAGTAGATAAACTGGATTCAAACTTTTTTTTTTTGAAAAAAAGTAATAACCAGGTCAATTTAAAACAACACTTTTGCAACGCATGCTCATTTTGAACAAATGAAAGATGTATTGGCTTACTTCCAGTGCTTTCTGCTTTTTGTTTTTTAATGAAACTAAATAAAATGCCATGTATTTCAACATCTTCCTTAAAATTATATTTTAGCAGTCTTAGCTGAATATGGCTAGAGGAAGAAACAACTATACTTTCATACTAAGAAAAACACTTCTGCACTTCTGGAATACAGGCCAGCAGGAAAAGCAGGTTTAGCAGATACAGGTATATATACCTGCAACTGGGTTAGCAGATACAGGTATATATAGACCTGTATACACACACAAAGAATTATATATACACATACACAGACATTACTTCAAGCTGTCAGGATTTGTGACTCATGCAATTTCAAAAATATCAAATTTACATGACTTTAGAAGTTGTACATTGAAACAAGAAATGTAACTTAACAGAGTTGAATCAAATATGTTTGGAAGGAAAAAATTAATTACAAATGGCAGGCATCTTTTCTATGTAGTATTACAAGAGCAATTTTAACTTACATTCAGCTACCAGAGTTCTTTCAAAAAATAATATATATATAAAAAAAAAATCTGTCATTAACCAGTTCTTTGATTACTGCTTGCAGCTGCCATCTGAAGTAGAAATACAGGAAAAGCAAAGGAAAATAACTCATGTAATTTATGCAATTTAGCTGTGAGCACTGGAAATGTCATGAAGTATTATGCTTCTAGCCTTCCCAGACAATAGCCTAATAACTAAGAGGATTTGGAGATGCTAGGGTTTTTTTTTCCATCCATCCACTACTAATCTGAAAGATAAACCAAACTAAAACATTTTGGTTTCTTCCTTACTGTAAGACAGCACATAGCCAACTATATCGATAACATCAATATCTATCTCTCGGCCTTCCCCAAAAATCCACAACTGGAAGCTGTTAAATGAACGTATACCTACTGAGATCCTAAGAGCAAGCACTACTTTCAGGCTAATGATGAACAGGACCTATCAACACACTCGCTTGACACTAGGAAGGTGTACATCAGAATATGGATGTATTTTAACATCATAGATGCTTTAAAACTTGTTATTACAGACGCCTGAAAATGAGTGAGCTGAAGACAGAGAGGCACTCATCCAGCAAAGCCAAATGCACAAAGGAATCATTAATATCAGTAGTTTTCATTAGTTTTTAAGATTAATGTAATTATAACATCTTCAAGTAGGTTTACTAAATATATAAAGGTTTTTAGAAATTTAGGATTATAATTTATATTCTTCCACATATATTCCAGATGACACTTTGCTTGTTCCATGATCCACAGACCATTCCTTTTTTTTTGCAGCTAACATTCTTATATTTTTTCTGATTTCATGTCATACAAATCTAATTTTCCTTACTCTAGTCTTCTAATTTCTAATGAAAGTACTTCAAAACAGATGCTTTTTCATCCATGCTACTAGAGTGTATTTAATCTGTGGCACAGAGCTAACTGTATTTTGAAAATATGCTTTCAAATTTGTACATAAAATTAATACTAAGACCTAAACCACTATTATTAGGTTTTGTTGTAGAAAAATATTGACCTTTTTAATCTATTTTTGTGACAAAAGATTATTTCTGCTGCATCCAATCTCAGTATTTAAAATATTTAAATTCTAATTAATACAACTAGGGAATGATTCAATTATTTAAAATAAGATCTTCCAGATAAACTCAGAACATTGAAACAGTTTATAAATGCCCTAATGGGAAAAAAAAAAGCCCCAAACCAAACCTTACTCTTTTTTCTCCTAGAATACTAAATTCTAGCATGACCGAATATAGGTGTTTTCATTTCTTTTTTTTTGTTATGGTTTTGTTTTTAAGAAAGTGGATTTTAATTTAAATTTCTTAATATTTCTGTTCAAACTGCAATTTAATAATATCATGGAGCTGATGAACTTCAAACACTTACAGTCATCCAGTCTTTAATTCCACAATGCCTTCTGCACCAGCATATTTAAGGCTGGTATTTCCTTATTAAGAACAATCAGCATGACTTTTTGCTTTTCTCTAATATAAGTATCTGTCTGGTCACAGCAGACCCATCACCAGTGCTACTGGATTTTGGGATCATCAGCAGAAACCCCTTCCCAACTTACTCCATCAGAAGGATCAGAAAAATACCAGCTTATGTTTCTGAAGCATGTGTTCACTATGGGCACACAGGAGAGTTTTAGACAGGCCAAGGGCAGAAGGGAAACCCAGCTCTGCTGGGTCCACAGTGGCAGAGCAAACATAGCACAGGATGCAGTGCTGTTGCTGAGCACTGCTGTATCTTGGCAGAGATCCCCCCAGACAGATGCACTGCTCACCCTTGCTATACAGGCTGCCAACCTGGACAAAAACTACTTTTCAGAAATAAAAATATTCCCACTCATACTTCTCTTCCCCCTGTTTTCTCTAATAGTCCATGATTAAGAATATACTGTTTGATTAGGCCCTTTGTTGAAGCACTATAGTTATTTTGAGGAAATAATTACTCTAAAAATATTCAGAAGAAAATTATATGAAGCCGTTGCTTTCAGAATAGTAAAAAATTACATTCCTAATGGTTCCAAGATATCTGACTAAAAGGACTTTCCTGATCATTTTTTCATACTTTCAAAAATAAGTTTTATGCCTAGTTACTACATGACTGATATAAACTATCTACAGAGCATAAGCAGAAATACCAATGTACCCACAGGCTCATACAAGACATATGATGGAGTTAGCTGCATTTCTCAAATACTCAGGTAGCTAAGAGGTACCCAGGATCAGCTACAGGAGGACATTACAGGAAATTATAAAGGATTTTAAACCACTTCTGCTGAAAATAGCTTTTAACTGGAACTACTGTGTAACCAGTGCTACAGACAGCCTAAAGTAAAGGTCTAGAGTAAGTTTGAAAGAATTTGAACAATTATTTGGAATCCCTTATCCTTTGTGCAAGTATAAATCAAAACACTTTCAGCAGAAAAAGAATCATACAATTAGCTAAAATTATGCTACTGATGTAAAATAAGCAGTGTTGCAAGGCCATGATCACAGCTCTTTCCTGCTGCAGAAAGTAGATGCAACTTTTCGAAACCTTTACCACTGGGGTGGTATAAAAAGGAAAAAAGTGAATACTGGCTAGAAATATTTGTGTCCCATTTTGCTTATGTTATTAAAAAATGTTATTTTATGACTCTAATCTAAAAGCTGCATTATTTATTAAATTCAGTGACTGCTATGCCATTTTCTCTTTCTCTCAATACGGGTGGATATTACATAGTCCAATCTTCTCCCTGGGTTAGTTCTCAGATATTCTGTTCACTGTTGTGCTTTGTACTTTCTGCAACAACTATTACGCCTATACACTTATTTTCTCTTCAATAAGTGATACACAAAGGGAATTATAAAGCTGCATCTCTCATGAACACATCATGAGATTTACCAGTCTCTCAAGGATCCACATAAACACTCTATGTCAGCTCTTGATTTGCTGTTCCAGAAGTGTAATTTAGTATCGTTCTTTCTGGACAGAAACAGCATTATCTTTGTTCTGGTCTGAAATACTGTTCTATGATGGGTCACTTCAAAACGTGTCACAGAAATGGATAGCAACACCCAACTAAAAGGACACTGTTGTACAACAATAATGTGTGTTAGCTTCTATTGTTCTATCTGACTAGGGAATTTAAAGACAGCCTCTATCCTGAATGCATAATAGCTGTTAAGTGCTCTCTTAGCTCTTCATTATCAATACTCAAGCTGCACGGTTTAGGATGCTTTTGAATATGCAGTTAATTCCAAAAAAATGCTTTGCGAGTGTCTTCAGTTATTTGAGATCTTTCTCTAAATGGAATAATACTCCTTTAGATTTTAACACAACTAGTCATGGACGGTTGTGTTGATACTTGAATTGTTTCATCCATTATCAACAAAGAATTCAGTAGCATCACCCAAAACCTTTGTTCCAATATGTTAAAAATACAACTAAAACTTATATTTAATTGCCTTAAAGTTATGAATTTCATTTAAACAAGAGACTCGCATATTAGGGAAGACATTGTGAAATAGTATGACCAAAGGTGAGTTCTCTAAGTCCAAATAAGTACCTATAGTACCTTTTAACAGCAAACATGAAATACATTCAATTATTGAATAACCTGTGTATACTTGCTGCTGGTAATGAGAATGAGAATCTGTGCTCTACACATACACTTCTGTAGATGACGAGCTGCTTTAACGCTTAAATTAATTTACACATGCAATCAAGATTTAACACACAGCAGAGTTGTTTACCATTCCAGTTAACCCTATTAACTTTACATTTCATATATTACTTTATTAATTTCCATTTCAGAATAGTTTGTCTGCCTGACTGCCCATTCAAACACATGGATCTTCAAAACTTTTATTCTTCTAATCAGAGGAATTTATTCCTCTGCATAACTGCTACTAACTTATCTAGCACTGTAAATATCCCACCCAGTCCTGAACAAGCAAGTGTTTTATTGATGATCTAAATTTTCCTCTGAGAGATTCTTAAGCCATTGCTTTCTACAGATACCCATAGGGGCTATTCGAATTACAGTCTCCATTTTATTCCATCAGACAACCACCATGCATATTGTAGCCTAGGCCTCAGGTCCAGACAGTGCATGCCCTAGCTGACCTGTATTGTCAAGTAATTTGTGAGACAATAGCAGAAGCTATAAACCAGCTACATTTACATCTGGCCTCTAAAGCTACACCATACACAGTCAGGAGAGTTTACTCTGATCCAGGTTTAGTCTTCTCCCCTGAAGCAGACAACCCCAGCGCACATGGCTCAAAGCTGTCCAAAAGCCAATCTGCATGACATAGAACTGCCAGTGTGCACAGAGTCTCCAGTACTGTTCCCAGTGCTGTTTCTTACAAACAGAATCATAGATGAGGCCCTCAGTGATATGGTTTGGTGTGGTCTTGGCAGTCCTGGGGTCATGGTTGGACTTTACAGTCTTAAAGGTCTTCACCAAGACTAGTTGGTTCTATGATTCTATGATTCTGTGATTCTATTTCACGTGTACTAAACCTGCTCTGCAAATCCTAAGCCACCATGCAGCAAGTGGGGATAACACTCAGATTTACTTAAAAACTACACTAACGCTACAAACTAACGTATTAAAAAGAGGATGCCATGGAGATAGTTGTGGAAAAAATATTCCAGTATAATGTTTATAATTAGATGGTTTTAGGCTGCCGCTGTATTTACTGAATTTATTTGTGGTCCGTCACTAATCAGGAAGCCATAGAACATGTTTTTATTAATCACCAGAATGATGCTTAAATTAAAAAAGTCAAAGCATTGTTTTTTCCTCAAAAGATTCTCTTAATGAGTTCTTAATGTTCTTTCTAGCCCTTTAAAAACTGATCAATTATATCCACAATAAAAAAAACATTTGAACAAATATACACCTGGCCCTACTTCCTTCTTTAGAACATCTATTTAAATAGACTTTTTGTGCTCTTCTATGTATTACATCATTCTATGCATTTTTTCCATCCCAGAATAGCTGATATAACAATTCTTCACTTTTCCTCCCTGCCTCAACTTTTGTCATTTGCAGCCATGCCAGCTCTATCCACTCTCAGAGTATTCTTTGTCTATATACTAATGATATGACTTCTACAAAAATCTTCAGCATCAGTGATCTGACCTGTCACTGGAGAGCTGAGCAGCTCCACTGCTGATATTGCACAGTAGTGGGGATGCAGAATTTTTTTAAGTAAATAGCTAGAACAGATGCTGAATTCCATTTTTCTACTGGCTTTATTAATCTTTTATAAACCAGTATGTCCACTCTAATGGCTGGCAACAGCTCTACAGAAGTTTTAGAAATGCATTAGCTGACTCCAGAGGTGCTAATCTAACTAGACTGTCATCATTTGTATGATGGCACTTTAGCATGATTTTTGAGACAACAGTTACAGTTTTGTTTTATGTTTTGAAAAGGAGCATTTATATATAATAGATGGAATATTAAACAATAATTATTTACTTTTTCTCTAGTTAAAAAATTACTTAAACTGTTTCACTAAGAATACTGAGAATATGTTTATTTAGAAATATATGCTCAGTTGATAACTGTATGTATTCAGATTTAAAATTAATTAATCTATAAATTGACAGACAACAAATTTTCACCAAAATTATGCTTTAAAGATGTGGTACAGTGAACTTTCACCCTAGGATTAGAATTGCTGTGCAAGCATATAATTTAGCTTCACAAACTCAAACCACCTTCACTGAGAAGTGTTTCTAGGGTATTTGCTGAGCCTATGCCAGACTCATTTAAATTCAAAGAGAAACACTAGAAAGATTAAATGAATCCCAGGTGCTCTTACAATCCAGAAATAGATGTTTTAAGACATGAACAAAGAGAATTAGTGTTAGCAAACACACAGGCATTCTCTCTTCCCCTGGATTCCTCTTGCTTAAATGCATGTTTTTATATATATATCTGCATATACACATATACATATATATAGTACTTCACTTCTTACCTATATATAACATTATATTTCAAAGTTTTAACCAAACTTATGAAGGGAGTTTATTACAAAATCAACTTCTTGGAGGATACTTCTAGCTCCCAAATCCACAGCATGCTAAAAGGTCTGATGCATCTGAAACTGCTGTCTCTTCTAAAGAGCATATAAAATAGGAAAAAGCACATGCTCTTCCCCTTTCTTCCATTTTAAATGACTGGGGAGATTTCCCAAGCCATGCTGGAGCCACTAACTGTCCAAGAAACTGGTGCCTACATCAGTTTCCTTACTGGGTTAAGACTATTTGTGAAATGAATACAACTACTCAGGTACATGGATGACTCTTGAAAGTAGCTTCTCAAAAATTTTTAGCACTTCATGACTACTCAAGAGAAATATTATGTAATTAATCTCTTCAGCAAAAGGTGAATGGGATCTCTACTACTTTTCATTAAGCTATGCTTTATGACTTGTTCTAATGGTTCCTCTCTATTAGTCTCAAGTTCTTTCTCCACTGCCAATTTAAATTTTGATGTTTTTTGTTTTTAATATTTTTTGTTGGTTATGACCAGATAAGAATATTTTCTCATGTGGATCACTGAATTAAACTGATCTCTGAAAGAAGATTCCCACGGATTTTCTGTAACATCTTTTCCCCCACCTTGCATACCAGAACTGTCAAAAAGAAGCCCCTCCAAAAGGTGTGTGCCCTAATACTCCACCACTTGAAAGGACAAATTTTTTTAAAATGACATTATTGTGTCTCAAGCTACCTGCTTTAAAGGACTGATCTGATTGATGCAACACCTGAAAGGAACAACACGGAACTTTTGCTTTCAGACTGCCTGAGGCTGAAAGGAAGGCCAGGTATTACAGGTAAACTATACACTACACAAAACTAAATATGCAGATAAAAATGATACTACAAAAACCCTTACTTACTTAACTTTAGTAAGATAAGTAAGTACCAGAGTACTACCAGTAAAGAAACCAAACTGCAAATCTATTTTGCCAGCCAAAGATGAGTTTATGGGGGAAGAGAACAGATTATATCTTAACATAGCAAAATCATGTGTCACTATGGGATGGATTTAAAATTGGACGGATGCACAAATGACTGAAAATTTTTCCTAGTTTTCATGAAGACTTTGTGAGACGAATCACATGGTGCTTCTTACAAAGCCCCTCACTATGACCTGCCTGAGAACTTGATAGTTTACAGGAAAAGATAAGCTGAAATGGAAATAACAACTTCATTAAAAACGTTTCTTTCTCATGAGAAGGAAAAGGACCTTAATTAGTATGCTTTTACTTACTAGAAGGAAACTTTGTGGACATCATTCAATTTTTTAAAAATAACTTATGAGTTATCATATACAGAAGAATGGAATTCTGTGAAATGCTGAAAGTAACAAATGAAGAAAATCACTGTCCTTTTGTTTTCTATGAAAAGTCACGTTAGGACTTTTTAGTGGAGCAGTGGGAGGGGCAGGTGGTGTGCCAACCAGCCAGCTCACCAGCACAGCCACAGGCAGAAGCTATGAGGGACACTCGCTAAACCTCGGAATTACAACAGCAGTCTTCAAATGAACATCTCACTGGCAATCCCTATTAATGCTATCACATGACATAGCCATGTTTCTGGAGTGTTCTAGTTTACTACAGCATGAGTATTTCGAAGTCAGGAAAACAGTCTTAGAAAGTCTACTCAGGAAGAAAAATCTAGTTTTTCGTAAGTATATTTTTCTAGTCCTCAAGTAATACTTCACTTACATAGTGTCGGTGTTGCATCTGCTACGTATCTTACAGTATCCATTTTTAGCTGTCATGTACTTCCTCAGTAAAGGTTTTCTTTTACAGAAGTGTATACTCAGAAGAAAAGCAGAGCTATAGCAATCATGCCACTGGTCCTACTGTTTACCATTATCTTCAAAGTTTTAGGCTTGATTTACATTGCGTTCCTCCCTATTTGACTTTAATTGTCTGCTTCAAGTTGTCAGGACATAACTATATCTTAGATTTGCATTGCATTAGGGGATCTTTTCCTTTCTCTATTGATCTTGTCTTACGGAGTAATTTAACTCAATTCTAATTTTCTTTTGCATGCGGGGTGCTCTCTATCCAAGGAAGTGAGTTATGTGTATTCAAGTGGTGCATCTTATGAATCTTGTTAAGCTTTACCGCCTTATAGCCTGCACTGATGGAATATTTAATCACAGAAATGAGTTGGCAGATATGATGTACAATACAGTTAAGCCTTGCGGCATGTGTCTTCACCAGCAATTGAGAAGCGGGTGAATTTGCCATTCATCAGCACCATCCTGACAGCTTTGTATAACCTTCTGTTTTTCTACTTATTTATGAAGATTAAAGATACTTTAAATCAACAGTTTCTCTGAAAATGTATCATCTTTATTTCAGAAGTGGCCAAATTTTTCATCATTTATTAGGAACTAAAGAAACTTCTTGCACATCACTATGAAAGTGATGGTTCAATTTTAACATGACAATGTTGGAGAAAATAATAAAACCAAATAACCAGAATTCTGTCTTAAAAATCTCATTTCTAATTTCATAATCTTCAAAAGTGCAATTGCTTCTTCTCTAAATAAGGTGGTAGGTGGGAACCAAAAGGGAAAGATACATCACAGCATTCTATTACAGCATGCAGGAACTGCATTGCTCTTCTACTGTTTCACTTTCTAATGAGATCTGCACAGAGCTATTTATTTATGTGCTTATTTTTAAGGAAACTGCTGAAAAGAAAGTTAAAATGCCTGGAAAAAAAAAATCTATTAGTCAGTACAGAAAATAAGCATTTGATATGCATTAAAAAAAACCAAACCAAAACAAAGAAGCTGCCTGTATGTATAAACAGAATGATAATATGAAATACATGAAGTAACTTCATAGAACTTTCTCCATAGGTGTAGTGGAGTGCATGTCATAATTCACAAAATTAAATTAATACTCTTCTAATGGTAATTAAAGATCCTCATTAAGAAGGGCAAACACCTCCCTTGTGTTGGCAATAAAAATGCACTTGGGACTTTAGGAGGTTATACAAAAAAAATCAATAACCTGCCATTTTATAATTAAAAGACAAAATAAATGTTAAGGAAAAGTCCAGTAAATTAGGAAAATTACCTTCAAGAGAGATTGAAAATATTGATTTTAATTTACAAACTATGTGAACTCTTCATGCCCTACTACATGAGGCAATTATAAGTCAGATTGTTAATTCTGCATACACGTTAGAAAATTGATTACTGTACTATGGGAATATTATTACATTTGTCATTAACACAAAGTCATTTATATAAAATGACTAATAACTCTGACTTTCTAATTTATGCAGGTTCAGGGCTGGTTCACTAACTACTCAAACGAGATCAATATAAATTCCTGTTTTCAATGTAGGCATACATCAAGGATGGAAATAAATTTTGCCTGCACTAAAATTACAATCCCATGAATGCCAAGTTAGTATTTTTATTAGATGGTGCCAGTTTTATCCTAACTGGAACATTTTTATCTATCTTAGAAGATGGCACTGGATGTATTACAAGCAGCTTTTTAAACATAAATATCTGTTTGTAACAGCAGTACTATTTAACAATTTTTATCTCTTGGAGTCCCTTGAACTAATGATAGTTTTTCAGCTTTGAAGAGTGGAGGCTTGAATATCTATGAATGGAGATTCCCCAGCTTCTGTGGGCAACCTCTTCCCATCCCTAACCACCATCTGTGAAAAACGCTTTCCTAGTATCTGCTCTCTATTTGATGTAAAGAATGTATTCTACAATTAACTCTCTATTCTCCATTACCCAAGTGTGTGATAAGATATATTTTGGGTTTTTAAAACATTATCAGGTATTTGTATCCAGTATACATGCACCCAGACAACTGAAAAACAGATCCAAATGGAAAAGTCAAAAATTCCCAGAATTTCCATGAAAGTCATGGAAGACCGATGTATGATTTTGGAACCTAAAAAAGGAAGGAAGGCATCTTTCTTCCCTATTAGAAACATTTGTATTTACTATGATTATTTCTGACTTAGATGTAAATTATTAGCTTTCAAAAAATGGTGTGGTTTTGTTTGTTTGTTTTTTTTAACTTGCTAGTGATTATGTTTACAGGCAGGATTCAAATTTCTTGAAATCAGCTGGGTTTTGGGTTTTACGTTTGTTTTCAATACTGTTGCTAAAACACATTTAAAAACTGTTGCTAGCCATGACTGATTTCCAGAAGAAAAAGACTGTATCTCATCAACTCCAAATTGTAACCAAGATCTCAGTGAAGACTTAAGTGGTAATACAGATTCAGAATACAAAAATTCTAAGAAACGCAACAAGTAAAAATAAAATTTAAAGAAAAATGTTCAATAAAAAATTATTAAAACAGATTCTCCATACCTATCTGTGTCGATGTACATGTATATACAAAAATACATCGATTTTTGTTGTTGCTGCTCACTAGGCTTAAATAATTTCTGGAGAAAGCGATTGTACTGAAATATAAAACATATATAAAATAAAATCTTATATAAGACTGGGATACTGCAGTACATTTCATGTTATACTATCTACTCTCCAATAAAAGATATTCATATATCTGAGTATAAACTTTAGTAGGCAAGTTAAAATCCTGCAACACAAATCTGTACATGACTTGCAGATACTGTGAATCGAAGAAACCAAACCTCACACCAAACGCATACTCTGTACTTTTGCATGTTTTAAAGAGTTTTAAAATAAAACATGGCACGGACAACTATTGTGTAATCCTTACCTGCATAGAATTCTGGACTATAAACTGCACCAACAACTGGATTTAATTTCCAGCCTGCAGCAAACATAAAAACATAATGGAGTTAATATTGCAATTAGTGATAATAATAATTTTTTTAATTTTATTTTTGGATAGAGGTATACAGATAGAATGGCTTCAAAAAAGTCATTTTAATAAAAGTTTTATACTCACTTTAGATTACTGATCTTTAATATCAGATTCTGAAGTATATGGCAGTAAGTAATGAAACAAGGCATTCTCCAGGCATGGAGTAAACTGGAGTAAACTATCAGGTGCACTAGCTTGGCTGCAATGCAAAGCTGCTGTGGATTTATTGCCTGAAGTTACAGAATTGAGTCAGAACTAGTTCAAGTATCCCTGTATCATGTAGCAGCAGAGTAGACCAGGTCTTTCTCATTGTGTTAACTCTGGTTACAAGCCAGAGAGGCCAGAACAGTTCATGTGCTGGACAGAAACAGCAAATGAAATAGCAAAGGTTGCAAGGCAATCAAATAATCTGATAATTCAATTCTACTCTGGGAAAAATGAAAGCTTAGACACCATGTCTAAGAAGAATGTCTATTGTGAGCTGAAAGAGATATGTGCACTGTGGAACCCCAGTCAAACATCAGAGACTTTTGTTTCCATTTGCATTTTTACATCAGGCTGTCTGTACTGGAACAGGACAATTACAGGCAAATACCAAAAGCGACTGCACCTCCTGCATTTGCAGATGATAAATGCTGTTAGCATATTGCTATAAAGTAGCTGGCATGTAAGAAAATGTTGCAGTCACATTCTGCAAAGCTCTTTAGTGGTACAAATGCAGCCCCTGCCTATGTCTTAAATAATTCCTGTCCTCCCACAGCTAGCATAAAACTAAAGCCCAGAACCCACATATATTCTGCAGCATGTTATGGCCAAACTCCAACAAATTGCTGTTGTGTCCTCAGACCCAATGTAGCTTTTCCAGGTAAGACCGGAGTGCCCAGGCTTACCGCAGAAGTAATGCCTCTGTTCGAAGTATATGTAATGCTAAAGACAGCAGTGCTGAAGGAACTCAAGGGGAAGAGGTAAGAGAACAGCAGAAGAAAACGGCAGAGAGGCAAACTCAGCACTGGTGTTTGGTTTTTTTTTGTTGTTTTTTTTTTTTAGGTGTTTGAACAATTATTTGAACTAGAGGGACTGAATAATTAGGGTTTTTCCAAAATCACATTTGAATCAGCAGAGTGGGAAGCAACATCTGCAAACAGGAATAAAGAAAAAAAACTGAGCAAAGGCACCTTGTGAACTCAAGAGCTGTGGTACTTTAAACAGATCCTGTAACTAAGCTCCTAGAAACAAAATACAACCAAGACAGGGACAGCAAGACCTATCAAAATCAAAAGAGCCAAGATTATAGGAATATAAATGCAAACTGTGTTGAGGTTTGATTCTGCTTTGGCCATATCATGTAATGTAAAAGCACAGTAGAAGATTATAAAACCATAATGCATTACAAGACTGATATAGTGTAATACAAAATCTCAATAATACAGAAGAAAACTATTCCTATCCTTTAAAAATACTGCTAACTCTATCTGATGCTCAGCAACCACTTACCACTTAACTGTTCAGTACCAGAGGTAAGGGGTGTTTTTTAAATGCAACCCGTAAGTTCAGAGTAAAGAGCAACATTGCATGCAATATGCTCTGCAGAAGTAATTGCAGTTGCTATACATACCTAAAAGACAATTATGGAAACTGAAAAGTGGCCAACCAAGAAAGGCTAAAATTACTTTCCTCCTAAAAATATCTCACCTGACCCTTCCATTTTACATACTACAGGAGTATATTTAGGAATGTCCCAGTTTAACAAATACTCTTAGCCAAATTTTGTGTGATAGAAAATCACCCAAATTTTGTGACTCTCAGTAAGTATCTTACTTCTTAAAGATTAGGGAAAATTTAATATTTCACATTCATTACTTCCTCAGAGGACCACTCATCAACACCATCCAGAATGAAATTACATATCTGTCAGCTTTTGCTGTTAAAGGAGCTGACAGAAACCTCTCAGATAAGTTACACCAGCAGCACCACAATTTGTCTGAGAGAAAGAAAAGATCTCGGAAGAGGCAGATTGCTCTTCACAGCTGAAAGCCACTCTCATATTTCAGTTCCTTACCTCTCTTACAGTAATGGCTGTCTCATCTAACTTTCTGCAGCTTATACAGGAAATACTTCATTCATCATGAAAATAACAGTAATTAAACTTAACTTTATCTTGTCAGCTAGCAATGTGCTGGCCCATAGCTGTGTGGGTTAATCAAGTCTGATAGTAGTTGATGTATCTGAGCAAGCAGCTGCCAAGTAACCCTACTTCAGCAGCTGGAGGAGGCAAATTCTCTGCAGTAGGTGTAATTTTGTGCATTTTTCTTACTGACATAATATTAACCTCCTCCTCAAGTTGAAACCATAAAAGCTCAAAACTTAAAAACCAAACTAGGAAACAACCAACCCCTCTGCCTGCCCCCAATCCCCACACATTCATGCAGAGAAATGCTCATTATGTGTACTAAAGGGAAGGAAATAATCATACCACACAATGTAATAAGCATGGTAGGAAGTGGGGCATGGCAATGCAGAGAGGACTGTTTTCACTTCATAGGCCAGACTGGCATGTGTGGCTGGAGGAACGCTCTGGTGGAAAAGAAGCCCTGCAACATGGTTTGGTTTCTTCCTGTTTGCATGCAGAGTAGGGAGGAAAGGGCCATGGAAGGGAATTTAACTGTGGTAAAAGTCACTAGCTATGATTTTGCATCTGAGTTTAGGGCAACAAAAGGCTCAAACTCAAGGCACCCCAAGTATAAAGTTTAAAACGCATTTATCCTTCTACTGATCTCTGTTTCAAGTTCCTCAGGTATTGCTGAGGTTCTCTGAATATACTTGCACGTAATTCTCTACTCCCTGCAACACCTGGGTGAGCACCCTGAACTGCAATATGGAGAGCAGAAGAGAAAGGATGGGCTGGAACATCCAAAAATGTCTCCAAAGTATTTCTGTCAACAAATAGAACTCCTGACACTGAATTAATGTGCAAAGAAAAGGTAGTTCTAGCTCCAAAGCACAAGATCAGCTATCAAAATCATCCTGTGTGATAACAAATATGCACTAAAAACCTCTTCTAGAAATTGACTGTGTATTAACTGCTCATTTTGGCAACCATCAAAAGTCACTGGAAAGCATACTTATTTCAAAAACCATTTAGGACACAAAAGAAAGCCACTTTTTTGAATGAAGCTGCATATACTTTTTAAAAGTCTAGGGGTTTGTGCTTTAAAATTAACTGACTTTTCCAATCATATTTACAACGTGAGCCCTGTATTCAAAGAATCAGCAGTGTTTGGGAATGAAAGACGAAACAGAGTGTATCTTACTTTTAGATTACAATAAATATTAGTGCCTGATGTTTTGATATAATATGTGCCCCAACTATGTTTTGAATACCTGCCAATAACATGTCAGTCACCATAAAAAATAAAGCCACACATTAAAAAAAGAAGCAGTTCTGGAGAGATAGGCATGTACAAACAAAATGTTTCTGGCTATCTGCCTCAGACGCATCTTGCAAGAGTTAATATACTCATAGAAGAACACAGAAAAACTAGCCTTATATTTTATTTAAAAGATGAGACCTTTACTTTAGACAAAATAATCTTTAATATTCAGCTATAGCACTGGTTAATTCCTAACAAAATGATAAAGGACTAGAATCATACAATGTCAGGATGACTGATAATACAAGCACTGATTAAACTAAATGAAGCACCTTGCATGTCTACACTTCATTCCTTATCACTTGTAATGATTATGTAAGAAGAACATGAGTTTATTTCAGGGGACCATAGACACTAAAAAAATAAAAATATTATGAATTACAATCAGAGTTTGTCTTTGTAGATAACCATCAAAAGGTGTGCAAGAGAATGTCCTGCGTGTCTACCATACCTTGAATGTATAGATTCCCAAACATAAATGATGATTTTTATGAACTGAACAGGATATTCCTACATTTGGTGAGATCTAGTCAAGATGGAACAGGATGGAAAATGGCAGACAAAACACTTCATGTGGGAAACAGCAGATTTCCATCATTCTGGTTTTGGATATTAATAAAAGATAACGTATTACCTAAGTAATCCTGCAGTGCAGGACACAGAGGTGAACCTCCTCTAAAACCAGATTCCTAAAATCCTCATATCTCAGTTTCCAGCCTCCCCTTCCCTTAGCACTGGATGAGCTGGTATGTAACACATTATTTGCCAATTTAAGAGGTTTTGTAGCCTTAGGGTAATATGAATACAAAATAGACATTATAATTTATGCCAAAACTACTCTTATCTCTGTATCATTACAACACAGCAAAGTTCATAATAACATATACATATAGTTAATTTAGCTTCTTACTGCAACAAAATCATGTGATCTACTCAAGCTTCATGTTTCTTATGATAGATTCACTGAGATGTTTTAAAGCCAGTAAAAAAGGAGATTCTCCCATCTGCACCATTTGCCAAGTTCCATATTTACATACAAAATAAGGAAGAAAGCAGTTTCTGAGAAAGCATGAGGAATTTCAGACTCTTCCTTTCCAGCTCATTTTAACTAGCTCAATTATCACGTCAAATGAAAATCATCACTGCATTTTATTTTTACAGCGGTAGGAAAAAGTTTTGGCTCTTTCATTAAAAAATAAAGCCATTTTGTGCTCTGGGTTTTAGTAAAACTTCATTAAGGAGATTTCAGATGTAGAAAATAAGATCCATTACATTTCAAAATGGAAAAGAGTCTAGTCTACCTGTGGAAACTTTTACTCTATGTGCTTTCTACTGGATAGGAAAAAATAAACTGAAAAGAAAGTAATTATAACTACACAGTCTCATAAAACTGGAAAATGCAATTGTAATTAACTTCAATTAATGTCCATGGGTCCTGATGAAATCCATCTGCGGGTCCTGAAGGAGCTGGCAAATGAAGTTGCAAAGACACTGGCCATCATATTTGAAAAATCATGGCAGTCAGGTGAAGCTCCTGATGACTGGAAAAAGGGAAATATAACCCCCATTTTCAAGAAGGAGAAAATGGATGACCCAGGGAGTTACAGCCCAGTCAGTCTCACCTCTGTGCCTGGCAAAATCTTGGAGCAGGTTCTCCTGGAAGGCATGCTAAGGCACATGAAAAACAACAAGGTGCTTGGTGACAGCCAGCATGGCTTCACAAAGGGGAAATCCTGCCTGACCAATTTGGTGGCCTTCTATGGTGGGGCTGCAGAACTGATGGACAGGGGTAGAGCAGTTGATGTCATCTACCTGGACTTGTGCAAAGCGTTCGACACTGTTCCACACGACATCTTTGTCTCTAAATTGGAGTGACATCAATTTGATGGATGGACCACTCGGTGGATAAAGAACTGGCTGGATGGCCGCACGCAAAGAGTTGCTGTCAATGGCTCAATGTCCAGCTGGAGACCAGTAACGAGTGGTGTCCCTCAGGGATCGGTGTTGGGACCGGTCTTGTTCAACATCTTTGTCGGTGACATGGACAGTGGGATTGAGTGCGTCCTCAGCAAGTTTGCCGATGACACCAAGCTGTGCGGTTCGGTTGATACCCTGGAGGGAAGGAATGCCATCCAGAGGGACCTTGACACGCTTGCGAGGTGGGCTGATGCCAACCTCATGAAGTTTAACCATGACAAGTGCAAGGTCCTACACCTGGGTCAGAGCAATCCCAGGCACAGCTACAGGTTGGGCAGAGAAGAGATTCAGAGCAGCCCTGCAGAGAAGGACTTAGGGGTGTTGGTGGATGAGAAAATGAACATGAGCAGTCAGTGTGCGCTCGCAGCCCAGAAAGCCAACCGTATCCTGGGCTGCATCAAAAGGAGCGTGACCAGCAGGTCAAAGGAGGTGAGTATTGCGTGCAGTTCTGGTGTCCTCAACATAAAAAGGACATGGAACTGTTGGAACAAGTCCAGAGAAGGGCCACGAGGATGATCAGGGGACTGGAGCACCTCCCATATGAAGACAGGCTGAGGAAGTTGGGGCTGTTCAGCCTGGAGAAGAGAAGGCTGAGTGGAGACCTCATAGCAGCCTTCCAGCATCTGAAGGGGGCCTCTAGGGATGCTGGGGAGGGACTGTAGTGACAGGACAAGGGGTAACGGGTTAAAACTTAAACAGGGGAAGTTTAGATTGGATGTAAGGAAGAAATTCTTTCCTGTTAGGGTGGTGAGGCACTGGAATGGGTTGCCCAGGGAGGCTGTGAATGCTCCATCCATGGCGGTGTTCAAGACCAAGTTGGACGAGGCCTTGGGTGATACGGTTTAGTGTGAGGTGTCCCTGCCCATGTCAGGGGGGGTGGAACTAGATGATGCTAAGGTCCTTTCCAACCCTAACTATTCTATGATTGTATGATTATTGTTTCACATTGTTGAGTTAGGAACTTGTGAGAACTGTCTGAACTAGCAAATGCAAACAACTCAAGCACATGAACACTACCAAAAGAAACATTTTTCAAATGTATGGCTTCCAAACCTCTCAAATATCTGTGGATTATTTTTCTACCATTAATGTACCACAGTATACCGATTTAGGTCAGTATTAGAAGGAATTTTTTAGATAGCGTGGAATTTAGAATTTTCCAGCAAAAAATAAGCTGGAAGTGGCACCCAATTAGTTTGTCCTTTTCTTGTAACAAATTGTGGAAGGAAGACACAGAAAATTATCTTTGGCTAGATGCATGTCTTGCTACTGGAAAGTCTCTCATGCCTGACAAGAGACATTCTTCTTACTGGTCTCCCTGCCTCCACTATCCAAGCAAAACTGAATCCTCTGATTACTTCATTCATTGCAACATTATCACTATACAAAGCTGGAAGAGAGTAACACTTTCCTATCAATCAGGTGTATTTTCCTACACAAAAGCCACTGTAGTTAAACACTCAGATTCCAATCAGGCAAAATGATGCATGCGATACCCACACAGCTGTGAGTTAGCTGAACTACACATAAACAGAATTCATACCTGGCCATCTCATTTCTTAGGTCACTGGACAAAGCTGGAGCCTAAGGAGATGCAGGAGATGAGGACTACGATATTTCATGAGTAGATGAGTCCACACGTTCAGCAGAAGAGTGAGGTTTCACATGCACTGACATTAAAGCAAAGCACTTGAGAGCTCATGCACTTACCGTTCGTGTAAGGGTTGACGGTCTTTTTATTTGTCATGACACGTGCTGTTGCATTATTTACCTAAGTACATAGAACACTGGATTAGAAGGGGCTATAGGGAGGATCCACGTTACTATCAAATGCATGCATTATTACTGCTATTAGTCATGTAAAAAATAAAATGCAATTTAATTTATAGAAGGCAACAGGTGCATAACAAAATCATACTATTTATAATTACATTTACTTTCATAACCATTTTAACTTACAAATCATTTCAATAAAGCAACATCATTTAAACTTTAATAAAAAGACATTAAAAGCAAATTAAAAGGTACTGCATAATTTAAGACTTAAGAGCATGCTTGTATTCCATGATAACACTGATACAATAAATACTCAGAAAAAAAAAAAGAAGATCATATGAAGGAACATGCAGTGGAGTAGAAAGGAAAGAGACAAGGTACAAGGAAACAAAGAAAATGTCAAAAAAGGGACAAACGAATTTTAGCAGTGTGCAACATAACCCTTTAGAAGAGAAGTACCATTGGAAAAGCAACATCTAGCATTCAACACTTGGAACAAGAGCCTTTTTCATTGCAAGAATTAACAAAATCATTCAAGCTTTAAAATCACAGCTAACAAAAGGATAAAAAGAGGGTGCATTATTTAACACAATATGGAGTTAACAATCTGAGTAAGATGTGCACGAAGTCATATCCTCAATCCAATCAGTGCCTCCCAGGCTTGCTTAAAACGTACACTCAATTACAGGCGTACCAATATAGAAAAAAATGTAGCATCAAGAAAACTTAATACAACAAGTCAAAAAAATTCACGTGGTATATCAGCGCTAAATACGTGAAACGGCAGATGGACTTCTCCACTTACCATTCAGCACCATCGCCAGCATGGGTATGTATACAGTTACCATGGTTACTGAGAGTTTGGTGAGGGCCCTAAGCGCTACCGTCGAAGGGGGAAAATGAAAAGGCAAAATATGCAACATCTTACTCAAAAGACGACAGCATTTTCAATTGGTATTTTTTTTTTTTACTCTAACAAATACGACTGAGGCAGTATTGAAGGGGATCCAGTGGTATTAAAACACATTTGTCTTGGGTTTTTAATGGACAGGAGAGGCCAGGCCAGCCAGTCAAAGTAGCCTGATGGCTCCATTGCAAATTAAATGTTAAAATTGGTTGATCTCTTGTCTGGATTTGTTTCTTTTTCTTGTACATCTTTTGGATGCTTCTTTCCCAATCTGAATATTTTGAAAGCCACTGTGGATCCCGCATCAACCCTGCAGCAAAAAAAAAAAACAAAACAAAACCAAAAAAACCACCTTTTGTTTTTTTTTGTTTTGTCTGTCACACTTTTTTTTTTGTTGTTGTTGTTCTCAATTTTTTTCTGTTTTCTTTTTTTTTTTTGTTGGCTGGTTTTTGGAATCTACTGCACCCATTGAGTTACAAAACATTCAAAATAATACCTTCCAAAATATTAAAGCTTTCATTTGTTTGTTTGTTTGTTCAATTCTTTCATCCACCTTTCAGCAATAATGATAATAATAATAATAATTACAAAAGAAATAATAATAAAAAAACCCAAGTAAGGCCAGATTCTCTGTCTTTATATATAAATATATATATAAACAATGGGAAGGGGGAAGGGGAGCACACAGAAGACACCAATGATGCATCTGAAACAACAAATGAGAGTGAAGCAGACATTTAGAAAAAAGATGAAAAGGAAAATATTTTGAACATGCACCTCGATTTTACGGCCCTCTACCACGGTGCCGTGTAATTTCTCCCTCGCCCTGTCCGCATCAGCACTATTTTCGAAAGTTACGAAACCAAATCCCTGCATGCAGGAGGGAGAAGGGGGGAAAACAACATGCACATTATTATTTCAGTCAATGACCACTTGTTTGTTTATGTTCTCTCTCTTTAATTTATTATTTTCTTGTCCTTGCTTCATTTCTGTAACATGCAAATTAGAAAAATTATAATTGTATTGAGATGTGCAGTAAATAAGCGACAAATGTGAACAAATTTTTTCTGTCATCAGTTAGATAATACCCTCTGAGAAAGTCAAAGAATGATATCAAAAATACCTATCTACATGTCACTACAGAGGAAAATAAATCTAACAGTAAGAAAATGAAATTAAAATAAATTACAGTGTCTTCACATGGAAAAAAATGAACTAATGAGAAAAGGAAATGAACCACATTTTAATGACATGCAGATATCTCAATGAAATAAAAAACATGTGCACAAAATTCAACACTGAATGTCAATATACGCTAAAACATTGCCTACTTTATCATGCTGTCGTGATACTAAAAAACATTGTTCCCATGCAACACTAGGGTAACTTAAACTTTTGTCAAACTATACAGCCTTTACTTATTTTTTTATAAAAGAAAAAAAAAAAAAAAGAAAACCACCAACAGAACAAAAGTACTTTTAGAAAATAGTAGAAACTTCCTTGTATTAACAGATCAAATAAAATCACATGATGTGAATAGAAAAAGAAAAGGAATAAAAATGCAAATATTTTGAATAAGTTTAACTGCTTTATTTACTACATATGCATATAATTTCCCACATACAGAACATGCAACTAGTAAAACTCCAGAATCTCGTGTTAGTGGGACAGCAGAATACTCAACAAATAGGAAATACTGATTATGACAAATGCTTTGTTTTATAGTATAAGGCTAAGCAAACATTCCCAATCCTTCTACAACTCTTTACTGTGCAAAGTTAAATTAAACCCTTTACAATGGCAAATAGCTTGAAAAAAAATCGGACATTGAAAGCCATTTTGGAAACATACACCAACCCTTTGAAGTAATTCTTTCGTTGGCACTACAATGCCTTTGCATGCTTTCCCAAAGGTACCCGAACAAATAAGTTCCGACATCCTTGGTGGTTCATAATAAGAAACATTTGCCAGTTATATACAGCTGCCACTGCTGCACATATTCGGAGTTCTACTATAACCTTTTGCTTTCCTGCTACTTAAGCTTAAACTGAGTTAAAGGCTTCCTCAGCAGTAAGCCATACATCATGTCTCCTCATTCTCCAGTCCATTCACTACGTTTTGTGGTCAGTATTCGCCCACTTCTTCTCTGCAGTTCTACCTATCATGTACATAGTGACTGATTAAAATAAAGGAAGAAGAAAAAAAAAACCAACACCACAAAGGAAGATATTTATACATTTATTTATACATTTATGTACAATTATGAAACTAAAGCAAAACTGACACCAAGCATTGAGAAAAACAATGGACATGAACTACAAAACTAATTACTCAATAATTGATGAAAAAAGTTAAGAAACTATCAGGATCATTATACAGGTTATTTGGATTATTTTATCTACTCAAAGAGTACATTTACTTATGTCAATTTATAACACAGAAAGGAACATTTATATAGAACAGTTTATGCTCCATGCTTTTCAAAGTTGCTTAAGCTTGAGCTCAGACTACCAGCAGTTCCACTTTTACTTTCTCAAAACACCTGATTCCACCTCCTTTCTCTACTCTGCCCTCCACAATTTTAGCACAAAGCCACCATCTTGCTTGTCACAAGACACGGACGATGTAACTCTCTTCCCCAAAGCACCAAAGTGTTGAAAGTAAATTCCCCTTCTCAGTACTAATCCTGATGTTTTAGATGCCTGCATAGGCTTTTCTTATACCTAAACCCATCCTCAACTTTAGACTTTTATTTCTTCTTCAACTGCTTCCTCCCATCTTATGTGTAAAAAAAAAAAAAGGCTCACAATTTAGGATGCCATTAAGAAAATTTCACAGCAGACAACGTCGCTGAAGCCATCAATCTGATGAGCCTAGCTCTGTGTCATAGCATCAGTTCTCCCAATTCTAGCTGTTCTCGCCTCCTCCTTCTCACTGAGCAGCTGCCTCTTCTCAGAACTGCAATAATTTCGTAGGAGTTGTTTAGGTAAAATTTTGAATCAGACTTAGCTCACAGCACTACCAGTTAATTATTATTTTTTTCCAAACAACTGAAAGATAAAAACCTAATTATATTAAAAATTTTGAAAAAGATATAAAGTAGAGCCACAAGCCAAGATAAGACAGGAACTTCAAGGATTCTGAAAAGAATAGTCATTGTAATTTTTTGATTCCTTATGTTTTAATTATTATCATAATTAACTATTTAAATTAAGCTCTTATTATTTATGCAAAACTGTAAATTTAGCTAGCTGACACAGAAACCCAATCACAGAACATAGATTCATTCATCACACATTCAAATACTTACACAAACAGGTTAACGTTAATTTTATAGGCAGGTGATTCAACAGCTACTTTAGCTCAGCACACTATGTATTTTATTAACAGGTTATTTTTTGCATTTTATTTTTGAAGTCTGTCAAATGATTTAATAATAGCCAATTTAGTACGTGAGAACATTCTGGTTTAATTTGGGAGGTGCTCTGCAGTTTTTATTTGAAGACATATCTATTAATATACTACATACTAGATAAACAAATACATATACACACAGATTTAAGAAAGTATATATGTAGTATTCAGCTGTATAGAGCATTAATTTAAAACTGCAAAAAAAAAAAAAAGGTACTTTATGTTCCTGTACCTTTGTACCTTTGCAATTGTGCCTGAGACAAAGGCATGTGCAGCTCTGTGCAGAGTTTAAGTGTCACACCTGCAGAGTAGCATTAACAAGTGCACAGTAATGGAAGCTATATTTCAAATTGTCCTTCCAAGCTGAGGGTAGATGCAGAGAAAGTTAAGTTACCAGCAGTTTTTAATGTTACTTTTATCAACAGCTTCAAGAATTGTCAAATGTAAGCTTCATGAACACAGGTTGTAAGAAAGATCTATATCAAAACCAGACTGAAATTCTTGCAATTCTTATTAAGAGTTTCAAAATTCATCAGTGTTGCCATGCAATTCTAGCAAAATTATCCTGATTATTATTATTATGCCTCCATACAAAGAAAAATTTGTGGTATGAAACTTCTATTATTTTAGGGTTCCTTTTACGGAGAGACTCTCTTCTGTAAAATTATGTTATACTTTATGGTACTGCTGCAGCACTATGGTTTTTGAATATGCAATTCTTAACTATTACGGCATAAAAATAAGCTTACTTCTCTGTTTTTGCAAGAATCTGCTTAAACAGTATTTATTAGAATAAAAAGAAATAAAACCAGAAAAAAAAAATCTATCAATTCTTTTCTTCCAAACTGCAGCTAGAAACAAATTTGAATCTCGATCCTGCAAACTTTTTTTTACCTGTACTCAGTTTGAGACCACTTAGTAGTCCTTTCAGTTTCAGTGGGATTTTATGAAAACATAGATAAGCACTGCCAGGAATGGGACTTTAATCTGGTGCATCTTAAATCCTACAGAATGGACATGAAATGATCAGATTAAATAAATGAATAAATGTTAAAAAAAAAGAAAAAAAAAAAGAAAAAAAAGACAACAAAAGTCCCCTTTATTCCTAATCCTGTTTTCTAACTTTTTATGTAATTGAGAGACTCTAAGGGTAGTCCACAAATCAAAATACTATGTAGCTACACCTGAAATAACTAAACAAGATGAGAAGTAACATATATAAGCAATGAGATGCATCACAGAACTGCTTTTAGTACCTTCAGCAGCTTAGAGCCAGGCTGGATGCACTAATACAGCACTGGATAGTGAAGTAGAACACTAGGCCTTAAGAGTCTATGTCACAAAGTGTGTAACTGCGATAAGTGACATTACAAGGCTGACTAGCAAAACCTCCTCCTTCGAAATCCTTTCTAGGAGCTTGTTTTTGAGATGTTTTCACTGCTGCAAGATCACTATTAAAAACCTCTCAATTCAGAAATAACTCTTCACCCCATCCCTTGAACACTTTTAAAAAGCCTTATGTTTATGCAGTCCTATGCAAATGTGGGAGTTAGAAGTCCTACATACGTAAGATTTAATGCCTAAACAAAAGTGCAAACCACCACCAAAACACATGTACTCAGTTCCACTCCATCTTCAACAGAATCAATCAAGGTGGCAAACATGTGATGTGTTTTGAAATCTATTATACTTTCCAGTAGAAGCAGGTTTTGAACAACCCACATCTTTGACAAACATTACTGAAAAGCAGTAATTTAATGATGATAAATTTCAGGAGATTCTAAGACACAAAATTTCATACATTTAGATTGTTTACTGAAAAACTGGTAAATATTCCAACTGGGTTTGGGCTAGCAGGCTAGGGTATTAATTAACGAATGAATGAATAACTTTGGAATATAAACCACGACACTCCAGCTAGTCTATTAAAAACAAAAAAAAATGATGCCTTTAAGTTTAGAATACAAACACTTCAAGGGAAAAATAACAGAACTAAAATATATCAGATTTAAGAGAGATTTGTGATATATCTGATTCTTAAAGAAAGACATATTACAGTATGGTTGCAACAGGAAAAGAATTCCACCACTAATAATAAATCATATATGAAAGTTACAGGAAGACTGAAACGTTGGATAGACATTCTACTGTGTCTGACATGGCAGGGATGAAAAAAGTTATCATGCATATGTCATACACATAAACCCTGATAATGCAGCTGATATCACAGGTGAAGCATTCTGGGCTACAGTTTTTGCACCAGGTAACAATGTTAATACAGTCATAGCCGTCCTACCTTGCTTTATTTCTTAAATATCCAATAAAATGAAGTATGCATTTAAGGCAAAGTAATTTTCAGAAAAAAATTAAATGTTTGCAATACATTAAGAACTCTTTTAATCAAATAAATGTTAAAATAGATTGTTTTCAAAGGGTTGGTGTACTGAAGCTTTAGCTAAAGAGGAAAACATCTGCACTTAGATACTCTGCAACAATCGCATATTTTCTCAGCTAATTACTAAAGAGGATAGTTACTAGGTATCATTATTCATTTCAATAGGGGAAAAAAAAAACCTGTATTAATATAAACCTGCCTACAAATATCTGTAAGTATGGACTCATCTTATAAAATAAACAAGATAATTACCCTTGAAGAATAAAGACAGCAGAATTCAACATTCCCGTAAAATAGATGACAGTTTGGAGTAGCTAAAATTACCCCCTTCGAAAGATACAAAATGATTTTCATACCGCTTAGGAAACTCAATGACAGCTCAGAAGATGTTTTCACTAACATAGAATTTTCAGATATTATTTTTTGCAGCAGTGCAGTTGTTTCCTTTTACTCATATAAATATTTTAAACAAATTTTAAAATTCCAGAGGTGAATTAAACTGCTTACCTTTGAGCCTCGCTCATTAAAAATAATTTCAACATCTAAGATTTTACCAAATTGCTGCAAAGAAATAGAAAAGTTACATGAAAATACAATAATTTCAACACTTCTATCATATACAGTACAAATGTTGGTTTCAGAAAATAGTGCACCACATAAAAAAGTTAATATAAAATCAAATACAGCCAAAGGTATTTGACTATTTCAAAGGCAGTCTGAAACCTTTGTTTCAGAAGACTTTTTGCAGCTGCTTTCCAGGACAGTGTGGTTACTTCTGCTTTACAGGAATAGCATTAAACCAACTGGGAGTTTTGTTGCTGGATTCAAGGAGTGAAGATCTCTCTCCAATCTTGCTGAAAATGGATAACTATTACTCCCTAAGGAATTCTTGTCTTAATAAAGTCTACTTTGGAAAACTGGAATGGATACTTCCTCGTTGGCCATTTTTCCTTGCTCAGAAATGCACTTCTATTACAATATTAAATGTTATTACTATTGACACTACAATAGCACTCACAAACATCTAGGCATTGTTCACACACAGAAAACTTGACCATAGCTGCTATCCCAAAGCAAAGGCTTTATTGCATTTGTCCAAGTAAAAGAATACATGTTTGACCCAGGCAGTGTTCACTTAGAACACTTTCTGATATGACACATTTTGTGATGTGACACTGTAGTTTACCAGTGGGTCATTTCTGTTGTTTCATATGTCATTAACATGCAGTGTGGAACAGTGTTAGCACTGATAAGTGGAACAATATATTAAACAGAAAAGCAAAATTAGAGGCAGGCAAATGAAGAGTAATCTAGACAAAAGAGTCCAAGTCACAACCCACTATACTCCAGTCCTTTAAGATATAAAACACAATTACAGGCCAGAAAGGGCAGTATTCTTTCTCTAGCTTATTAAAGTGTTTCAATATGGTTACATAAAATCAACCATCATTTCTTATCCCTTAGCTTATTTTGTTTTTGCATTCACTATCTAATTCATGTTGTAACTGCAATTTTAGCCTATAAGCAGACATTGACTTAATGCTTAAATAATTCTCCTCTGCTGTATTTAGGTCCATGTAAAAAGATCATCTGCTACATGTGTAAAATAGCCATGATGCAGCATTACCATACTTCCTATCAGATTCAACTCACATCTTCAGAAATTCCATTTTTTCAATTTAGAAGCTAAACTTTTACTGTTACCAAGTCATTCTAATCTGGAAAACTCTAGCCATTCTTCAGTGTCAGTCTTTTGAGACCTAATACTTAGAAATACTGAAAAGACATGTATTTTTTATTCAAAAAAATAACTACAAAACCTACAAAGAACCCCAACTTTCAATTAATCTACTTTCAACCAATATAAATCTACTATAACTGGCTTGTTTCATTTAAATAAATTTGCATATTTTCTTGGAGGGGTTAATTATTATGACTTCTGCTATTTTGCAGATGAGCTGTAACCTGCATTTAGAGGGGGTTGCTTGTAGCAAGTCAGATATAGCAGAATAGTCACTCTCATTTCCCAATACTATATCAGGATTCTTTTTCCAGTAACTGTTTCCTTCACTTCATGGAAATGAATATTGAAAACCACAACATCTTAACTCACATAGAGAGACATTAGAAGTATTTAAAAATCTGAACTGAACATGAAACACGGAGAGAAGTATAGTGCCATGATGCTGCACTAACAAACTAACACAGAACAGAATTAAGTTTTAGTGGGTCAGAAATAAGAAAGCAACTTGGAGAAGGAAAACCTGGGTACTAGTAGCTGATTAAGTACCATTACTAGTTTTTATTTAGTGACATTTAAAAATAAACCTAAGAATTCTTGGAGCAGGGAGAAGAAAACTGGTCTAATCTGTCACGAGCCTAGAATTGATGGCACACATGAGATGTATGAAACACATCCAATGCACTTAAAGGCAGCTAATGGCCTGGGTAAAAGCAAAATTTGAGGGACATACAGAAAAAGACTGGCAAAAACTTTAGAAGCTCACAGACCTACAATACTTGTGGGGATGGGTGAGGATTCCTACTCCTGGACTTCCTGCCTACATTCAGCCCATGTCTTACTTATACATATTTGGGTCCCTTGCTCATGAGGTTAAGCATTTACTATTTCACATTATGCTCTCCAAATACCAATAAATACAGGCATATAAATCCAAATGTGTACAGCAGGAATCTATATGCATTCAGTATTTTAAGTCAACATAAATAGCTTTTTCTGAATGTAATGCAAAACAACATAATACATAGAATACACCCATCTATATGAGATACAGAAAAATCAGGAGAATTTCTTTTCCCAGTTATGACTGGCAAAATCGGATGTTTGGTTATAAATAA
Source organism: Pezoporus wallicus (assembly GCF_028554395.1). Lineage (NCBI taxonomy): Eukaryota > Metazoa > Chordata > Aves > Psittaciformes > Psittacidae > Pezoporus > Pezoporus wallicus. Next base: position 1,936,504 of record NW_026637610.1, on the reverse strand, counting down.
ATGAAAAGTGAATCTTTACTAAAAATGGTTAAACTGTCTAAATCAGAAATACTGCTGTCACAGCTACATATAATATAAAATACCTGCAATACTAGAAAAGCATAAACAAAGAAATAAGAGTACTTACACCAAACATTTGTCTAAGATCTGGATCCCGGAATCTGAACGGTATATTTGAGACATGAAGCCTTTTTGGCTGTGATTTGTTTTCTGTGTTTTCAGAAGATTGTGTCTGTTGCTGGCCATCGGTCTGTGCTGCATCATCTGTCTGCTAAAAAGGTAAAGCAAAATAAAACACACTGTAAGCATTTCTGCCATTTTTAGTATAAAGTGGTGGGCTTGAATTCTCAAAAAAAAACTAAAAAGGAGTTAAATCTGCTGAAAGGTGCTGAAGAATACTAAAAGTTGTTCTTTAATTATATCATATACTGCCAAATTAATTACCGCGTACAGCACACATTCACTAGAAAAAGATTTTTAATAGGTATGTAGAAACAGCATAATGTTTTCTTTTGCATTGTTAGATGGGATTTGCAAGAAAAGAGGAGGAAAGAAAATAGTTGAATTAAACTACGAGGATCACCTTACAACTGTTACTCTATTTTCTCTGTCCTTCCTCCTCCTTCTGACCATATTAATCTTCCAAGTATTCATTTTCCTCTTGTGTTCTAATGTTCCAGTTCAGCTTATCTTTCCGACTTCTTTTCATTAAAGCAAAAGAAGAAATCTCCCATTTTCGGCTAGTATCAAATTTCTTTTAAGAGATGATCATTAAAGCAAAATAGAAGTGGTTTAATAAAATAAACCTTACCACACAGTTTTAGTACCAATAAGCCTGTTAAGAAAGAAGCAAAAGAACTCAAATAGAATAAATAATTTACATCAGCAGTAGCTACATATAAATCTAATTCTAGCAAGTTAAATTCAACATCATCTTCCCTCACAAATGCAAATGTTCTCAAATACTAAACATGGTATATAGCTGTTAAGAGACAAAAACATGTTCCATGCTAATCTCTTGCTATCTGAAACCAACTAAAAACCTAAAAATTTAGATTTTAGGTAACTGTTCCATCCATAGACACCACAGAGATTACTTTATACCTTCAGGCCTTAAAAGGAGAGAAATATGAAGGAAATTTGGTATATGAGAGCAGTTGGGGACTGGAAACTTGAAATACAACACTTCAGAAGAATTTAGGGTCAATTAGATGAATCTGAAGAGAATTAAAGAATTCTAAAGATGCTGTTTAGCTTCAGGAACAGAGGGTGCCCCTTGAAGAAAATATATCATCAGCATATTGTATAAATGCAAATTGAAAAAAGTAATTTCTGCTCATCATAGATGATGAGAAACAAGGAGTAGGAGATTTGAACTGTGCACTATTAGCATACCAAAACAACAACTTCCATGTGAGAAGCTGAACAGATATATTGCCAGCAAAAAAGCCAGTGAGGTTTCTGAAGATGATGCTACAATGAAGGAGCTACAAATAATAGGTAAAGTGAGTAAGTCCAAGCACTGTTATTTGTTGGGTATTTCGTCTGGATTTTACCACTTTTGTTCACAGAAGCCTGAAATCTAAAGTCGCAGCAAAGAATGTCTCAGAGTTTGGGCAGTGAGGACTGAAAATCAGAATCTTCAGAAAATCATCAACATCAAAGATTAATACCTGTCAATACTCTTAAAGAAGTCTGTGCCAGAATTAACATAGCTAAGCCATTTAAGATGTATTAAAGGGTTTGAAAATGTAACAGCCTCTTTACAAAACATATTATCATCCAGAAAGCTACGGATGTGACTAGCAGATCTGGAGAAGGATAACTACAAATTGAAACTGGAATGTGATGCTTATACAAAAACTTCCAGTAACACCAAGGAGGTAAAATACACAGAGGACAGGCTGCATTTTGTGAAATCCCAGAAAGGAAAGTTTCAAAGCCCTCTGTACTGAAAGAGCTAAAATGCAATTTATCTTACACATACATAATACATTTTAAGAGAATATTTTCATTGCTAGAGGATCTAAAGACCAGTGTTTGATATTTCTTCAAAAATTAATTGAAGTTAGTATAAGAGACTATCCTTGCTACATCTCTGCAGTTTTGTACGCAGTCAGACTGCATTCTGGTTCCTATTCTACCACATATTTTCAATTATGAAATATTAAAAAAAATTAATATATGGTAGTCCTAAAACTTATAATGAAAGTTATAAATACCGCATACAAAAGTAGACGACCAAATGCTCACATGCACAGAAATAAATTGAGATTAACTCCCGTTACTTCAGTGAGCTACTGAAGGCATAGGTGTTAAAAGAAATTAAAATTGAAACTATTCTTATAGGTAACCAAACCCAAACCAAAGAGGGTGTTTCAGAAACTTTTTTTTTTTTAATTTCATAAAAGATACTTGCAATATAAATATATGGTATACACTGAAACCAAATCCATCATCAGGACAGTTAAAATAAAATCTGTTGCTTTGTATAAAAATTCTTTATCTTTCCCAATCACTAAATTTTTGTTTCCTTACCTCAGGTGCAGAAACAGAAATCTTGTATTCTTTAAAAGACTTCACTCAAGTTCTTAAAAGACTTAACATTGAAGCTAAGTTCTTAAAATCAATTAAAATAAGAATGTATTTATTTTAGCCAGCCTAGTTTTTCCACAACTGTCACTACTACCAGTTCTTCTGTTTTCACTGAGAGGAGGTTACATGCAGTGAAATAAACCAGTTATGGTAAAAGTTTTTAGAAGCTAAGTAGTTGAAAAGGCTCCTTCTAACAACTGGCAACAGGCAGTCATGACTCTTAATAATATCTGTTGTGCAGTGATTGCCCAAGAGCAAGCAGTGGTCCCTGCTGAACTCCTGAAGGACCTGTCAAGAGTGCATCTAGTCCTTAAAGAGCTGCGGCTCCTTCTGGGGCAAGTGAGCCCCAAGGAGTCTTAGATCCTTCCATCTCACACCCAAAGCACACAAGATGCAGTGTGCTGCCTCAGGATCAACTAGCACTACACATTCTAGAATCAGAAGAAATACTGTAAAATACCTGAATTTAGCTGAAAACATTTTTTAAAACATTCCAGAAAAGAGTATTAATTCCCCTTACTAATCCCAATTTGCAGTATTAAATCCCCAGAAATACATACTTCGGACTGGGGAGGGAGGGGAACTATGCTTTCAAACCTTTATCTATCTCTAATACAAACCCATTTCCCAGGTCACTCCTGACTGGACACAAGAGTGCCATCTCCCATACTTAGCACTTGTGGCACCACATATTATACACCAGAATGTTCAGCAAACCTGAAATCAGTGAGGGCCTCATGCATACTGTTAGGACAGAAAAAACAATTCCATTCTTCTTCCCAGAAAACACAGATTTTCTGTATCCTTTCCATCTATTACTGAAAGCATCCAGATTCAGTTTGTCTTTTACACTGGAATTGTAAGCATTACACTTTCATTGACTAATCTCTTCCATTTTCCGCAAAACAATGGTGGTGTAGACAGAATCTTTCACCCTCAAACCCTCTTTTAAACGTAATGAAATGCTGTCACAGAAGAGCTGTTGGCATGCCACTACAGAAAGAATGCTGTCTTCCATCTCAGCTTTTAAAGAATGGAACATAAACAGTAGGAATGCCTAAAATTGAACTAAACCTATTAACTCTTCCTGTACAAGCTGAAAATATGTTGTATTAGAATAGCTTGAAAAAGCTTTACCAAGTCTCTATCACTCTTCTATAACCTGTAACCAGATACAAAGCAGTTGCATATTTTTTAATCCCATACCAAGACTAGAGGAAGAACAGCCTAATTCTAGTAGGAGCTACCTGTAAAATATTTACAGGAAGAAAAGAAAGGGAAGAAAAACAACAGATTATTTTTTGTATATTAAATATATATTATATATTCAATGGCAAACAGAGATACTACATGGAGTTTCTCATGTATACAAACCCGCATAATGGTAAAGTTCTTTACAATTTGAAGTTTTAAAACACTCATCAAATTAAACAAACAAACCAAACCAAAACAGCTCAAAACAGCACCTGTTTTTTCCGGCTGCACCAATCAAGTTATTTCTGAGACAGAAAGAGCTTGTGAATGTCTTCTAGGCATTATTTGATTAAGCTGACAATATTATGTGAGCAATGGCTGAATACCCACTATGCTGTACTTCTGACCAAATTGATTTGTGTAATGAACACTTGCTCTGTCTCTTCTCTAGCCTGAATAGGGCTCTTGATTTAACCAGTGGTGCTGGAAGCCAAGCGAATTTACAGCCCCCACAGTCATTCTCTCTCAATCTGGAGAGAATAGCAGCAGCAGTACATGAGCAAGCATAATTCAATACATTGTGCTATAAGTGCAGAAAATAATATCAGAGCTCTGCAATATACCTGTTTGATTTGATTTGTAAACCTGATAAAAAAAAGCAATCGAGAAAATTTCAGCAGAAAAAAAATATATATGCATCCTGCGCAAAAATATAACCAATACTGAATGTGTGCAAACTGAAAAAATCAGGCACAGTAAATCTACTTCATACTTTCCTTAGATAATATTGCACATTTTCCATTTAAAAAGGATCCAGATTCTGAAAAGTTACCTTTCCATTAAAAAGTCACCAAAGAGAATAATTTAAAACTGAGTTTGGGACTTCCTGGAAATACAGTTTCCCAAATATACTACAAGCAGTGTACTGACAAATATGACGGGTTTTTATCTTTCCTGTTTTCTTAAGTAGATTGTCTGATTAATTAATCATACTGGTTTTGAGAAATTTATATTATGAAAAGTCCTAGCTCTTCAACGTGCTTCCCAGAAGCATAACAACATAGAGGCAAAGGAGCTACCTAGGCAGATACCTCTGTCTGCGCTTAAATGCTTACACATAGGTGTACACATGACAAAAATTCAATTCTTGTGGTTTTTTACAACTGTGGTAAACATTACCAGAAGTAAGGGTAACTTTTGTTGTCAGCTGCATCTCTGTTATCCTTTTCTCATGAATAAAGATCAATAGTAAAGTCTTATTGCTTTCAGGATATTACAAGGTGAAATTATTTTTTCAAATTAATTCTAAAGATAAAAATATTCTAAATATCTCATACTGCAAGGCATGCTGCTGATGCCACATGAATTTATCCCCTTAAGAATCCATTTCTGAAGACAACGTGCACTGTTCTTTGTTCTGATCTAGTGCAAACTGCACATACATGTGGGACTTGCCATTAGGCACAAAAAAATGTAATAGATTAATCATGACTGCATTTGGTAAAGTTACTATGTTTCCAGTGTAACTGTGAATATTTCGTATGCCAGGAATGCTTGGTTTGAGACACTGAGACTTAAACCCTCCAGGGTCAACTCTGACCCTTCTGGTTTTTAGTGGTAAAATTCCTTTTTATTTCAGCTGGGTCAGAAGTTCACCCCGATATTATACATATTTGACAAACTCATTTCACCATCCCCATTAACTTCACAGATTACAAAAGATATAATATTAATGCTTTCACATCCTTTATAACATTTTGTATCCAAAGCATCAAATGAAAACAAACCAGAGCAATTACTTTGTCACCATACACTTTGACAGTTCTAAAAAGAAACACACTGAGCAGCCAAGTCCCTGTTCCATGAGGCCATCTTGTCCTGTCTCTAAAGCACTGAGCCATCACACTGCCTACTGTCCAGTCTATTAGCGCATAAGCGCAGTCCTCCTTCTATTTCATGACTCGCAAAAGCATGTCAGATGTTCAGTTGTGCGTTTTGTTTATATTAATAAAATACCTCTTTCAAAGTTGAGATAAAAATGCTTAGTTTGCAGGCTGTATTGCTCTCACAATTGCTGTACATGGAATGGTGTTTAGAAACAAAGGAAAACAAAATAGCTGCTCTTCTGTATGACCTCGTCCAAAACGCTAACTACCTAATGAAAGTATTTGCCTTAAGTAAGTTTTGTATCAGACAAAGAAGTTCACATTTCTTTTCTCCCAGACACACGGGACCAGAGTAGCCTTTACACTATTCCAGTTCCACATATGCTACATTCTGCGTTAAGTGCATGTGGACTGAGCAGTAATGGAGCCTGACACCAGAGCTTTCCTGAGCAAGTAAGAAAGATGACTCAACACCACAACTCACCCTGTCACCAATAGCAAACACTGCATTCTGAGTGGAGCCACGGCTTCAGGGATACTCAGTATCCAGATCACCTGGCAGTAACAGCCACTTGTGGAAATGCCTTCTGAATGTGGGCAAGACTTGCACCAGCTCTTGACTCCACAGGCAGCATGATTTGAGAGAAGTGTACCTTACTGAGTAAGGTGCGCAGCGACCTGCCTGTCAGAAGGGGCAGGGTGTCAGGAAGCAGACACTCTCAGTGCACCATTTTTAAGCCAGAAAAGACACCACCTCCTCTCTGGAATATTGTATGTTAGAATTCCCCGATGAGTCATCAAATACAATTTACTACCAGGAAGAGAATGTAAGGTGGTTGACTCTGGCTGGGACATTTGCTTTAGATATACTGCAACACAAACATACCCCTGTAGAATCCCTTAATTTGATTTATAGACAAATGAAATAGAACCTGAATAACTTTGTGCTTTTTTTCAGCACTTTCTATGGTTCCTGCTACTGAACATGCTCTGGGGCTTCGGCATACTCAGTATTGTTCCAGGTTGAAGACTTTAAAGCAGTACTGATTATTTCTTTCATTTCTAGATGGATGCATTCTGGATGCTTATACCACAGGCTACAAGAAAGTGCTGCTATTACTGTGATAGCTTATGCATAGAAAGCTAGCTGCCTAAATAAGAGATCATTAATTTTGAGGACAGATAGGAGCAATAAGATAGGTTTCTTAAGTTTCTGGTACTGCAGGGCAACCACAGAGTTATTAATAACTTGGCTACATTAATTATTTTCCCAATCTATCTTCCTTAACAATATGTAATATAGCCCTTACATAGTGCTTTATGTTGCCATTGCTGGCTCATCAGTTTTCTTCTAAAATAGTCAGCAGGATAACAGGGAATAGCATATCAATCATGTCTGAAGTAGAATCACCAGAAACCATAAATGTTTTGGATTCTGAACATGTTGTCTCAAAACTTTAGGAAAATTTGCTGGTATAAAGAGCAGAAATGATTTTTAAAAGAATATTCATAATAGGTTTTAGTAGAGTATGGAATAACTAAGCAGTTGCCAAGTTCAGTTAAGGACATCCAATTGGTATCAGCATATCAATAACTTGAAATGGAAGAAGGAATTATAGTAGGTTGGTTTAATGCATTTTTGTTGTTTCCATCGATTCAATAACTATTTCTGACCACCTACTGATCCTATCCATGAGCATCACAACAATTAACAAAACTGTTCCCTCCTCTGCTGCATCCTGGCTTCATTAGCTGAGGGGACATGCATACACATAGGCACAGTTTTAGAAGTTCATTCTACATCTACAAAAAATAAATTATTGTGATATTTTCAAATGGTAATTTAAAAATAAATTATTTTGGTTTATTCTTCAAAAAAAGTAGACTGTTGTGGTTTAAGCCCACTCAGCAACCCAGAACCACACAGCAGCTCGCTCACTCCCCCGCCTTTCTCCCCCCACTCCCGGAGGGATGGGGAGGAGAATGGAAAGAATGTAACTCCCATGGGTTGAGATAAGAACAGTCCAGTAACTAAGGTATAACACAAACCACTGCTGCTGCCACCAATAATAATAATGATAAGGGGAATAACAAGGGAAGAGAATACAACCATTCACCACCCACTGACCAATACCCAACCTGACCCAAGCAGTGATCTAGCCCTTCTGGGTAAGTCCCCCAGTTTATATACTGGGCATGAAGTGCTGTGGTACGGAATACCTCTTTGGCTAGTTTGGGTGAGGTGTCCTGTCTCTGCTTCCTCCCGGCTTCCCCTCCTCCCTGGCGGAGCATGAGACTTGGTCGGAATAAACATTACTGAATAACAACTAAAAACATCGGTGTTATCAGTGTTGTTCTCAGGCTGAGAGTCAAAAACACAGCACTGCACTCTAAAAAAGAGAAAAATGACTGCTACTGCTGAACCCAGGACACAGACATACTAGGAAACCTTTTGGGGGTCAAAGGACAAAGGCATTAATTTAATCTAAATGAAATATCTTAAGCAGTGAAACACAGGCACAAAGAAATATTCAATTAATTTTGTTATTCCTTTTTCATCTGTTAGTCAGGACACTATTATTATTTCTGATGTAATTCTTGTTGCTTTTTAAAAGGACTTCAATAGCTTCAATGAAATGTTAAAGAATAACTTATTTTCTAAACCTGAAAGGCTCACGTAAAATCCAAACAGACAATAAATGAAAAAGTATCAAAACCCCCATGAAAACAAGTATACAAATTTTGATTAAAAGTTTTTTAGCATTTGAAAGGGAACTCTAGCTTAACATTGCACAAGCTTCTTTGATAAATCTATCAAAGTATCCCAGCAACAAAAAACTGTCAGCACTAAAAATGACTTGCTCGTGTTGTTTTTGCCCATTTATATTCTAGATTAATTTCTGTTATTTCTTTCACAATGGAGCTTGTTTTCTCATATGCCTAAAAACAAACATAATGCTAAGGGTGTGGTTTCACAATCAAATAAAGTCTCAGTGACGTACCTGACACAAAGTCCTGCCTTCCATGAACCCTTGAGACTCGGGTTCCTCCCACCCTGTGTTTACCCCAGCACTTGTACAGATGAGTGTTGGTTCAGGCCCATTGATCCAGCTGGAAACTTAGACTTCATTAAATGAGTTTGTGAGCTGATCCAATTCACAACTGAAGAAAGGGACATAAACATATTGATGATGCTAAATACAAGGAAACTGGAGGATAGGCCTACCCCTTTCTATGGCAGCATGGCCTTAGGTCACCTGAAGCCAGTTTGGAAACTGCAACTTATCCTAACCACAGAGAAAAACTTCAGGGATTACAGAGTTATACAGATAAATTATATATAACAGGAGTTGAAATGCTTCCTCTGAAAGTATTAATGGAGAAAGGATATGGTATGTTCTCAATATCCAAAAATACAGACCTCTGATCTAAATAGCATATCTGTAACAACAACGTTTAAGTGAAGAGGGGTAAAACAGACGAAGAAATATAGAAATGTTTTGTAAAGCTTACAGGTACATATGCCTTAGTTATGGTAGTTTTAAAACACCTCCCAAGTTACACTTTGAAAGGCAATCACGTACTGGCAATGAATCAGGACACAATGCTCTTGAGACCAAGACATTCTGACTGATGCAAAGCTTGTGGCAATAACCTGGAAATACACTCACTCTCCCTAAATAAGTTCTCTTATCTGACGCAGTTATTACCTTAATATATGAAAAAATTATTCACAAAACAACACAACTCAATACACAGGAAGGTGACTGTACTTTTACCTGGGGTCATGCATTCATGCACAAGCATCACTTATAAAATAGAATGATTCTTTTCTTAAATGTTCAAATTAGCTTCAAAATTCTGGCAAGCATTACCCCTCATAAGTGAATACTATAAAAGTTTGCAATAAGGCATATTAATTTTTTCTTTGGGCAACAGGCTCTATCTAGACAAAAATTTCTTTACAGTCTGTGACTACCAATGCTGACATTTAACAGCATTTTTCCAAGTGAAAAATCATTAATGAAATACTATGCTACATAGCTTCAAAGGACACTGCTTTCTTTACAAGAAAGGAAAGAAATGTCTTTAGATGGAATATTTGCAGGTTTGGCTATGGAGTTGTTTAGAAAGCAATGTTTACCCTCAGCTGGAATCAATGTACCCTGCTTCCTGGAATTCCCCCCCTGAACTAGACTTGTCATGCATGTAAAGTCCTTTTTTTGTGAGAGTTTTGTTGACATAACCAACTGCTGAGTGAACTTGTGAGAGCAGAGTTTCATGCTGAGAGAGAATGGTTGATTGCTGCACTGCAAACTCATGAAAAGAAAGAAAATGTGACAGCATGATGAAAGGTTTTCCACTGTTTGACCTCTGAATTCCTGCTATGACTTCCCATTTGCTCACTTGCGTGTCTTAGCCCAAGGAGTCAATTCCTGAACCCTCTGAAACACAGAAGCATTTTAAGGTTCACAATGTCGCAAAACAAAAATCAGTTTAGTTGTTACTTATACGAAATCACATACACACCAAAAAATCTAAAAATATCAGCAACAGCTCTGAGTTGCTCATTACAATTATCTGGGCCACTGTTGCATTCTCTGCACACTCTATTTCTTCTGAAAAAAAGTATTGTTTCCAGTACCAGGATTAACAAATGTAATCATGCAAATGCTTAACCTGATCCAGTATCTGACATCAATTAATTCAAAAAATTGCAAGAAATGGTCTAGAAAGGCAACTATTCAGCAAAGCTTCCCCCTCAAAAGAAAGTTCTCTCCATTAGCCCACGTGAGAACCTGATCTTCCTGAAAAATACCAGGATTACCTCTACAAGTATTCTATATCTCTTTTTCTAAGTGCAGGTGGGGTCATTATTCAGTTAATTCCTATCTGGTTTTATGCCACATCTATTTATGCATTTATAAGGACATGGCTTTTCATTCCTTTCTCCACTGTATATGCCAAATATATGTTATTTCATAAAATTATTTAACAGACTTCTAATAGTCTTCACCTGCATTTTCACTGCGTTTTAAAAAATTGCACTTTAAAAAATTTTCCATGCATTGCATTTTAAAGAATTATTTACAAAAAATCAAATCAAGACACCTCTTTTCCTCTCCTGCGGTCACACTGAGTGCCTCATGAAAATCTCCGCAATACTAAAAAGTGGTCAAAATTTACACATTTCTTAATCCTTACAATGATCTTGCAGGATGTAGTTTGTGCGCCCAGATACTTCCTGAGGTATATAAAATACTCCTTACACACTGAGAACCAGGTTTTCAATGATTTGTTGCAAAAGAGAAAACAACTCTTGCACACAAAAAGACTTGAAAACTTTGCTTGAAACTGCAGCAGAATCAACACTATGTAAACACACTGGCAGCAAATGACAACTGTATGTCACTTTTCCCCATCACTGTTCTACAACATCTAGCAGCTGATGGCCATAACTCAAACAAACAAGATATTCTTCAGAGAGGAAGGATTAATATGCTCCAGGAAAGCACTCCAGCGTAATCACGTTCCTCATTGTGCACAGATTTGCACAGTTACACTATTTTCCCTTTATCTCACTTGTATATCTAACATTCCTATATTCCTCCCTTGCAGATCCTCTTTACATAAATATAATATACAATGTAAGAGTATGTAAATAAATCCATAATATATTCATATATTTCTTTTTTGCAAAATCATGATTACTGCATCATCTGTTAGTTCTCAGGATTTTCATTCCTTTCTGCATTGATATCCTTCCTGCCATTTATCCTGAACCTGCGTAACGTAAGTCTCTCTATATGCGTTTTATTTCACATATTAGTAACTGTAAGCTGTAATGCTCACCAGGTTCCTTGAACCACAACTGAGTCTGCTTTCTTACACCAACTGAAAGGAAAAAGGAACATATGGAAAACTGGCAAAAGAATACTACAGCATATCAGCCACAACCTTCTGTGGGAATAATGCCAATTTCTGATACCCCAAAGCCAATCCTTCATGAAACCTAAGGAATTATTTTTCCTTTTTCTTCAATGTATTTCAAACCTGCAAAAGAAAGTCCCACCAATCCTTACAAGTAAAGCATCTATGTAGGTTAGTGGACAGCCAAAAGTCCTCCTCATGGCTGTTCTCAAACAATTCTCCACCCAGCCTGTATTTGTGCTTGGGATTGCCCCAATCCATGCGCCATACCTTGCACTTGGCTTTGGTGAACTTCATGAGTTGAACTTCATCTAACATATAATCAAAAGAAACAATTTAATGGTTCTTTTTCGCTCTTTTCTGAGTATAGAATTTTCATTCTACTTGAAAAAAAGGGTTTGGTCATTCAGTTTGACAACCAAGCCTACACTGTACATACAGCACTTTAGGAATGTGAGCAAATCATAGGGTTTTTTAAAATCTATGAACACAGATTTAATTCAGGATAAGCAATCTTTTTTTTTTGTGAGGGGAACTTGACATGAATATCAGAGGAAGTTGCAGCAATAATTAATAGCTATTGGGAGTAAAACTCATTTATAAATATAATAAACTAAGACTACTTAAACTGACTTCATCCAGAGAAAGATAAAAGAACAGCTTACAGAAATATGACATAAATTACATTTACATTTAGTACCATCTCCTTTTGTAATGCTTCCCTTTTCCTCTACTTCTAAAGGAAATACTGTCAAAATTACTTTGCCACACTTTTGGAAATGGATTTATAACTAAAATAGTAAATTACAACCTTTACTGTCTGCTTATTTCCACCTTGGTAAAGAAATCATCTGCTCTAGAACACTGTACATCTCTTGATTACGCAATAGCTAAAGTATCACAAGCATTTTTAATTATTTCCAGAATCAAAGAAAGCAAAACAGGTCAAAAAAATAAGTCTCACAAATAGTAGGTCAATTTGAAATTCCTTCAGCTATTCCTTCAGCTATTTGCATAACCATCCAGTAGGTTTTAATGACTGCAGTTATGAGATTAGATAAATTCATGAAGAATATAGATTTATTAACACTTATACTGAGTACTCTTACTCTTCTCCAACTAGAATGTCAGATGAAGACTTCAGCTGAAAGAAAATGAATTGCAAGCCAAATATGAGCAGGTCTGTCTCACCTGACTTAACTCATGTGAAGAGGCTTTCACAGACGTTGTGGGGTGCATGCATTACAATAGAAACCAGGCCACTGATTTCTTTTTCTTATTTCCTTTAAGTAAAAAGGTAGAAGAAAAGGTTAATTGTGTTCCCCCATGCAATCCTATCAAGAATATCCATGATTATTGTAGCATGAGGATGATATTTAATTCAAAATAAGAGGCACTATTGAAATACACAGCCAGTCAATCAGAATGACACAACAGCTGTGGCTGCTTCAATGGAATGGAGAGTCCCAGAATATTATAGCAAAAAAAAAACCAACACAAACCCAAACAAACAAAATAAACAAAGCAAGTTTCTGCCCAGAAGTATGATAGAGAAAGCCTCTTAACCTAATATACAAGTATGAGTTGGTAATACACAATACTTTTTTTGTGTTATAATCAAAATCCTGTACTTTGCAATATGAAGCAGCATTTGACAATATGAGTCATATATTTGTAACCTGATAACCTGATACACTGGCCTACGAGAGTTTTGTTATTTGGATTTCTAGCTTGACTGATTGTCCCCAAATAAAATAAACCATCTAAAAATTTGTTAAGACAGACATTATTTTCAGAGACCTTATGGAGGCTTTTACAAGATGTGTATTTCACTTCCTATTCTCTAAGAGGTATTACGTACTAATTCTGTCAGAGCAGAAACTGCTTGCTGTGCTCTTCGCAAATTTAAATATTGTCTTAAACTAAAAATACGAGATTTATTGAAGATATATTTTCACAATCCAAACACTATCAAATTTTAATTTGTATTTTAGTAAGAACAAAATTGATTTATTTTCAGCACCTAAAAATAATAATTAAAAATATGGATGTATCCTATCAAATATTCTCCTGCAGACATTGTTATTGTTTAATTCCCCAAAACTATTTATATCTTTACTTCACTGAGAGAATAAATTGAAAGTAAAATACTCTTTTTGTAATCTGAGAGCAGAGAAGGCTGAAAGCAAGTACCAATAGTCAATGTGAAAATAGAAGTTTTTCCGATTTGATTTCAGATTTTTATTAAGTGCTTCAATTTAGCCTGGCCAAGACATGGCACTTCATTGAAAAGAGTGGAACTGACTCAAAAGATTAATTACAGTAAAATTATCCTAATCTGTCATAAGCTCTGATATAGGAGTAAGAGAAAGTAATTTGCTTCAGTAAAAAGCAATGATCACCAAAGCATGAAAATTAACACTTCACAGAGGTAGATATTAAATGAGAAATATTAGCTGCATCAGCATATTGGGGACAATTATAAACTGCAGAGGACTTCTAAGACAGAGAAATACTATAGTTTATTATGATAAAGTAATTTTTATCATTCGGTAAATGCTTACTTTGTGAATTTAGCACTGTATTTTTTTCTCTTCAAAGGTAAATTGCACTACTGCTTTACAGAATTTATAACACTTCTGTTTCCTTTATGCATTATTGCTTACTTTATCGCATGGAAACTTATTAATACGCAGAAGGCAAAAAAAACAGAGTATTACTTTATTTTATTACTTATTCTGAGTATACAGACAACACCTGACATACACTTTTCATAAATGATATTAGTCAAAAAGAGGGGTTTTATCAGTTCCAGTCAGTGGGCACTTAGGAGCAGATGAGAATCTTTTATTTATTTATTTAGCAAAGAGAAGTAAATATAAAAAGATAAGTACAACTACGCAGTGAAGATACTCTGGCTTTCCATTCTTGTATTACAGAATAAATTCAACCCAAAGATTTTATAACCACCAGCATTCACAGTGAAAGGTACTAATGCATCATTATGATCTAGCAGGTTGCTTGCTGTGTTTTACAGCCTTTCACACTACATTAACCTTTTGTACCTCAAGTATTTATGACCTCATAAGTAAGTATTTATCAAACTGAAAGCTCATATACAGGACTGTATTTTAGCTATCATTGTTTAGGAACATTTATAATTTCTTTTTGCCTGAATTTAAACTCACTCTGGTATACAGTCCATATTTTTAACAAAAAAAAATAGTGCAAAGCAAAACTATTTTTCCACTCTCCGTGAAAACAACTAGCCACAGAATTACGAAATGCCTTCAATACGGTCTCATGCCAATATGATGAAAACCTCATGCAAATTTTATTCTAAAGTAAAATAAGAATTTTTTAGAATCAGCAATTATAGCTGTTACACTTTCTGCAATGTTCAACAGTGTATCATAGCAAAACAATACAGAGGTACTCCTGGTACAAGAATCATTGCAATTATGAAGTCATAGATTCTCCACCTACATATCATGCTCTGTATTTAACAAAAAAAGAAAACCAAACCCACAAAACATAGCAATTCAGACAGTACATATGCTGCGCTAGATGGCCCCATGCCATACACATAGTGTATTTGAGGAAAAAGAACTGCGGTTTATTAATGTATTGTATAAACATTGCACAAATACAGAGTTGCTGGCAAATATTTTTTCCGGCAAACCAGTATGAAATCTGAGATACTGAAAACTACCATGAGCAAGGCAAAACTGTAAGCTTACAAACATTCCCATGAAATTTATGGCTAACAAACACCACTGCCTAAGCTGAGCACATCCCCAAGAGAAACAGTGACGATCTGAACCTGTCATTTCTTTGCTCTGTATCAGGGCTGTGTGAAGGGTAAGCCATTACCCTTCTACTCACAGGCACCTGAGGAAAGGAAGACCACAGGGAACAGCGCCACAGGAAGGGGAAAAGGGTATCTCCTGCTCTGTTACTGCCTTCTGCACACTTAGCAGGTTGAAAGAACAAGAATTCAGTCTCAACCTCTGAGGGATTTCTGCTTATTTGTATTTTACTGAGATACAGATTACTATCGGTTTTGCCTGCTGCATTTATTGCAGAAAAAACCTCAAACATAAATAACTTTGTTACACTTTGAACAGAACAAGGAGTTGCTGAGGTGCTCTGCTATCTAGAGTGCCCTCTTCCAACAAGATGCTACCAGTCACTCTCCCCTCACGCTCCTTGCCCATATTGTGATCTCCTGCCACCCTTGCTGCTTTTCTCAAGACTTTGCAGTGCAGGTTTTAAACTCAGCAACTCAGTATATCAAAGGCCTGGTTCCAGTCTCCCTCTCTTTCGACAGCCACAGGTCCCTGTATTTGTAAAGCTAAGTAACACAGCAGAAAGCCTGAATACTTAGCATTATACAGGGAGTTTGAGACCCCTGTCACCTGACCTTTGCCATGATCCTGGCAGCAGCCTATCATATCATGCCCAATCTTTGACTCCTCAATCCCATTCCTCTGTGGAAGTGAGCTGGAAGCTATGCTAAAGCAAAGGAGCAGAGGCATCTTGTCACTGAATGTGGTAGCATCCCACCACATATCCTGAGGGGGGGAGAGTGCAGGACAAAGAGATCTTAATTTCAAACAGTCTGCCTGGTATGTCTGTCTGAAAATTAAACCTTATTCATGTTCCTGAAAGACAGCATTCAAGCTTAGACTGCGATCTATTCAACACTCAATGCTCCGAAAGCACACATCCACTGAAAATTAAACTCAGCAGTAGTGTTCTGTTGTTATGGGAAAAGGACCATCTCTCAGTCTAGACACTTGGGCTTAGGACAGCCAGCTTTCACAATGTATTTTGTCACAGATTTACCTCTGGCAGGTTATTCAAACTCCTGCTCAATTCCTCCTCTGCAAAAGTGGAAAAAATAATAATTGCAATTTAGCAAAATCTCTCAAAATGGTAGCAAGGATGAAATCCGCCTTTTCATGAGATGCTTGGAGGAGTCCATTCTTTAAACTCAACAGAAAAGAAAAAATCACACTAGATTTAAGCAGTGGAATCACATTTAGAAATATCTGTCTTACAGCCCACTGCCAAATCTAAAGAACTCTTGAATATAAAGAAATACCGTTGTCATTTGAGGTTGCAATCGTGTAAGCTCTCTATTTCAAACTGTTTACGCTACCCTGTAAGAGTAGTAGAAAATGTGATTCAACCTCCCTCATGTAAGGAATCATGGTAGAATGTCAGAAATTTTAGAGAAAACACAGAAGTCTTGCCTTGCATTCCAAATCAGATTAGAGCAGCCCAATAATGCACCAATAGGCTGCCTTGTGCCCTGACAAGCAACGTAAACCCCTTAGTCCCTCAGCTGCACCAAAGCAGACAACACATTCTGGTCCTAAGGCAGTAACACAGCATGTCATACATCCTCCTTCAGTCACTGTGACATCTGTATGAGGAAAAAAAAGCACAGTAAGATTTCATAATATTGGTTACATTGCTCTGACAAGGCAATTCATCAGCACCAACAAGCTTGTACAGTGCAACACTGAACACCCATGTTATATTCCTGCAGCATTAACATTAGCTTTGGGTATTTTGTGTATTTCCCACTCAGCCTTTACTACACAGGAGAGTGGACAGTGAATTCATGACTACAGAGATAACACTGAAGCAAAGAAAGAATAAAAGCTCCCTGCAAGCCCTCAGTGCTCAAAGCTCTTTGTCTCAGTGATAAAATTTGCCTAACTATGCAGTAAGATATTATCTTCACAAATCTTACCAGAAGAAGGTCAAGGTACAAAGATATTCTAGCAAACGTAAGAGCAACAAATTTATCACCTTGGTACCATTTAATTTACCAAAGAGACCACCTGTAAATAATGTAAATAGCACTTGGCATGAAATATCTACTTTTACTGCAAACTGCTGAGCAAATACTGCAATTTTATTGCTGCATTTGATCAGTAGGGCAAGGTGTTACAAAGCATCGCCAAAGGATCAGTATTTTCAACTAAATCTCAGGGATTCCTCAGTTAATTTCCATTTCTTCACCTGAAAAGTATGATCAAGAACAATTCCTTGTAATAAACGCACAGTTTATTGAAAGCCAACAAACTTCAGCAAACATACCACCAGCCAGTCTCAATCCCCCATTTTTAATCCCAGCAGCAAGAACATACAGCTGGGGGTACATGGCTTTCCAGAAGAGAACAGAGTGTGCTTCTAATGCTTGTTAAAATTATACACTGTAAACCAGATTCAGGTCTAGTCTAACCTCAAATGATTACTCTGATACCTGTGGAATACATGCAGTAACCTTCCTGTGAATGTCTTCAGTAATAATGACCAACTCTAAGCTGAAACAAAAAGTCTTCTTTTGCTTGTAATAAGAACAAAGTGCCATTCTTCATGGCAGAAAATGGGTATTTAGATAGCTAGACACAATCACAGAACAGTTTGGGTTTGAAGAGACCTTAAGAACCATCTAGTTCTGACTCCCCTGCCACAGGCATGGTTACCTTCCACTACACCTGTCCAACCTGGCCTTGAACACTGCCAAGGATGGGTCAGGACAGCTTCTCTGGGCAAGGTATGAAGTACATCTATCTCAGACAGATAGATGAAAAACTTGAATATTCAGGAATGTAAGCCCTCCTTCTTTCCCACTGAAGGCAAAAGGTGTAAAAGCATACGACACAGTAAGTTCATTCAAAATAAAAAAATACCAGGCCTCTGAATTATACTTGCTAGCTGGTTCTAAACTTTGCAGGTCTAAACACTCAATATTTGAACTACATCCAATCAGCATGTCAAATGAATAATTCAGTTAACTAGAAAGCTACTCAAATTTGGGCCAATATATTATGACTGTTTAGGTTAAGGGAACTTGAGATTCTGAGTCTAGATTCAGTTTGCTACCTGAAAAGATCATCTATAGAGATACTGAAGAACTGGGATAGTAGAAAGAAATTTTATATAGTGGGTGGCCAGGACAGACATGACTAATAGGGCCACCACATTTCTCAGTCAGAGCGTGACATGCAAAATGACTTATTTTATACTATAAAGAAGACTTGCTGTATATGCACAGTTAGGATTATTAACATCATCTATATCATTAGCACACAGTAAGTACATGCTACATTTCTAGGCATGTAATAGTCTGTTTGGGAATTTTAACTTTGAAAACCCCCAGACAAATAACCCAAGGCCACAACCTGCATCTGGATAAGAGTTCCAGGCAGAAAAATTCAATGCATTGGGCTAAGGTGGACACATGGGAGCCTACAGTAAACTTGCTGTCCTGAAAATACACATTTGGACAAAACCAAAAACCACCACAAAAAAACACCCCTCCTCCCCTACCAAAAGAAATCTGAAACAAAAGAACCCCAACTGTGTTGAAAACAGAAGTAATTCTTGTGATGATGATGATGATGACGATAACAGAAATGCCTTGGCTTTTTCCATTAAAAAGAACAGAATCAGTGATTCAGACAGCAGTACCTTTGATTGAACATGTTTTGTCTATGAAACACATTAGTATCTTTGGAAAGTTGACTTTGCTGTACATGCAAAAAGAGAAGTAACATGGGAAATGGCTGCAAGTTTCTTTTGAGAGAGAACAGAGAGATAAAAAGAATGGATCTGCAACACTTTGAACTCAGTGGGGAAAAAAGAAGAGACAGCTTAACTTAAAAATGAGAGGAAGAAAATTCTAAAATTGGAAATGCTTGCTAGAGACAGGAAGAAGCCAACAGCAACTTTTTATGCTGGTGTGAAAGTGCTTTTATTGCACACAAGCCATTTCACAAGTACGTACACTGCCAGTCTGTGTGTTAACTTCAGCAGTGTTATCACGAGTGGAGCCTACAGTGCTCTGTAAAACCACAAGTACATGCTAAAGACTACCTTAGAAACAAAATTTCAAACAGCCCTAACGGTGGCTAGTATTGTGTGTCTTTGTGCATACCAGCAGGTACTGACATGTCAGCACAAGCTTGATGTCTGGCTTAACAACATGAAGTGTCACCCATCAGCTTGTATTAAAGGCAAAATCTTATCATGCAAGCATATTCAAACACAACTGCCCAGCAGCTCTGCATAAACTCGGGACCTCACTATGCAGGTATCTACACATAAATCTAATAACTCTGCAAGAAGTTCCTGTTGATTATTATGAACACCAGTATACAACCTTTCAGTTATAAGTGCTTGCAAGACTTACCTCTGAAGTTAAAACCATATTTTGTCACTAAAGCCCTGTGCATCATGGTGCAAATCTACTGGGATCTAGTATCACTCATGGTGCAAATCTACTGGGATCTAGTATCACCCACTCAAGAGCATCAAACAATGCTCACACATTAGAAACCATTCAATGTCTTCCTTACAAACATGTTTAATCCTCCAACTTTTAACTTTCTGATTTTGTAAATCAGAAAGAAATTTTTTAAAATCCAGGAATTTAAGCAAGCCTCTTGAAAAAAACCCTACTAATTCTAATATATTTTAAATTTATCACTATGGGATTACTGATTTTTATTTCTCTTTTACATCTTTTATTTTCAAACACCATCTAATATTCCCCCCCCCAATAACAATATATTCCTTATTAGAAGGAGAAAAAATTCACACTTGTATAGAAACCATAAAACTCGACTATTTCTACTGCTCTAGGTTGGGACAGTTCACCACCTGACAAAATTAAAAATGGAAGAGCTTCTGTATGAGAACAAGGAAATAAAAATATTCAGAGGTGAAACTCTGCATCTGGTAACACTGCCTTTGAAAACCATGTAGGAATGGAAATGAAGGAGAGAGCATCTGTCCATGAGAAACTGTTTTTCTCAGCACAACCCAAGTATTTCCATATCCCTAAACCCAAAAGAATAAGGACTCAGAGCAAACAGGCAACAAAACTGCTGCATTTGCAAGTAAACATGCAAGTCAGAAGCAAATTTCTCTGTCCTAAACTATTAATTTTTCCTCAACGTGAGTGAAAATCTACAGAATTTCTTTTTTAATATCATTTCATGTGAAGGTTAATACTTTTGAATATTTTAAGTAAATTGACAGTTTATATTTTTGGTAAGAAATCTATGTAAATAAGGGCAACAATGACTTTTTTAATACTAACATATTAACATATATATAATATTAACATATTAACATTATGTGATTATATTAATCATATAACTCTGAAAAGAAAAATTAGGTGCCCTAGAATTATAACAACTTGAAAATAGTAAATTTGCATAGTTTCCATTTAGCTTTTGTAGACATCTCTTATCTCACACATTAAGTGCTTATAACCCACAAGATCTTTTATTAACTGAAGCTGCTACTACAAAAACTTCATCTGCAAACACTAATTAGCACAGACAGATCTTTCAGGATAGCTGGGTGATCATGCCTGCAGTATGCTGCAGTGTGGTACACATACTGTTTTCAAATCAAATATTTAGATACTATTCTGGAACAGCTGGAACTTATGTGAATCCTTATTAAATTTAATAGTTGACATCTTTTGAAACACTTTTTATAATAGCAAAAAAAGAACACAGCCATAGAAAAGACTTGATGATTTTAACCATGCTTTCCTCTTCTCCTTTGAGTCAACCAGAAGCATTCTGCTGCTTTTTTTTTTTCTCTTATAAATCAGAGAATAAATTGAAAGTATTTTAATTACAATCCAAAGCAAAAAACCACAGCAGGAGAAATGCTCCGTTCTTCCTTTTCAAGGCATAAGATATTATTTGTCCACTGCACCAGGAGGTGTTACTTAGACCTCGTGGCCCAGGATGATGAGTGGCTGCCACACAGGTGATTTAATCCCTCCTCACACGCATTTTTACAAAAGTGATTGCTGTGGCTGTGAAGGACCTGAAGAGTACTTATACACTCTTTAGCCATTTGGAGATGGATTCTAAATGGGCCTCTCAGAATCTGTATAGTGGGGTAAGACTGACTGCAGTTCAGAGGCAGCTCCCAGACAGGGAAGAAAAGGATCAGTGGCAGTGGTATGTGTTTCAATGGAGGGGATTTAAAGAGGTCTTGGCTGGAAAACCAAATGCAGAAGTCTCAAGAGTAGTAGATGGCCTGAGGGATGCCTCAGAAAGCCATAGTGAGGCTTTTCTAAATCAAAAAAGGCAGCACAATATGATGATACTGCAACACAACTGCATGGGATCCCCTCTGAAAAAGCATCTAGAACCAGCAAGATACAGTAATCTAGATCCAAAACCACTACAGAATTCATGTATGTTCTTCTTCACATCAACAACATATTCCCTTCTGAAGATTACATGCTCCCCCCCACCCCATGCCACATTAAAATCAATAGTAGCTGGCTTTGTAACTCCTGGAGTAGGGAGGGAATGAAAATTAACCACTAGATAACCTTGGGATAAGCAAAAACTGGGAAGAAACAGGAAACAGAGACAAAGCAGGCATACTGAAAATTAACATAACAGAAAAACAGAGGAAGATTATACAAAGGGAATAAAGAGTTGTAAAGCTGAAAAAGAAGACAAAACAACTAATATGCACACAAAGAATAAAGCAGGTGAGAAGCAAGCAAAAGGAGAGGCAGGTTTTGCATTTATGCAACTCTTAAACTAGCAATTATTTTATATACCTATATAAACATTCTCAATATATGAAGAAATATTTACCTTATCTCAACCCACAAGCCTTTCGTTGTATTTTCTCTCCATTGTGCTGCTGAAGAGGTAGTGACTGAGCAGCTATGGTGGGCACCTGGTGTCCAGCCAGGGTCAGCCCACCACACCATGTGAAACTCTTGTAAAGAAACGGCCATATATAAGCAGGATTAATTCAAGACACAACAAAAGCAAGTTATTCTCTTACTTATCCTTTCATCTGGGATTTCTACCCATTTCTACTATTCATTTATAATTGTAATTTAGTGTTTAGATCTATGAAATTTAAAATGACCACCCAAATCTTTCTGCATATCACAGAAAGACCAAATAAAGGACAGTATACATACTAGACTATTAGCTCAGTCTAATTCTTTCTCCAGTGAAGTCTGAAAGGAAGAACTTCTGTTTCCCGCATGCATCTCTAGTTAGTAATGAGATTTGTCCTGTTTTCTTCTACCTGTGATGTGTATATCACCCTGTCATGTCACCAGTAGAACATAAAAGCAGCTTCAAACTTAAAGATGGATTCACCTGCTTGCAGGTTAAGCCAAGACAGACTGATGTGCCAAGACAGATTGATGTGCCTCACTACTGTCTTTCTAATATTGACAGACAGCAAAATTAAATCATAGAATCATAGAATAGTTTGGGTTGAAAAGGACCTTAGCATCATCTAGTTCCAACCCCCCTGCCATGGGAAGGGACACCTCACACTAAACCATGTCACCCAAGGCTCTGTCCAACCTGGCCCTGAACACCACCAGGGGGGGAATATTCACAGCTTCCCTGAGCAACCCATTCCAGTGCCTCACTACCCTTACAGTAAAGAACTTCTTCCTTATATCCAGTCCAAACTTTCCCTGTTTAAGTTTTAACCCATTACCCCTTGTCCTATCACTACGGTCCCTAATGAACAGTCCCTCCCCAGCATCCCTATAGCTCCCCTTCGGATACTGGAAGGCTGCTATGAGGTCTCCATGCAGCTTTCTCTTCTCCAGGCTCAACAGTCCCAACTTTCTCAGCCTGTCTTCATATGGGAGGTGCTCCAGTCCCCTGATCATCCTCATGGCCCTTCTCTGGACTTGTTCCAACAGTTCCATGTGCTTTTTATGTTGAGGACACCAGAACTGCACGCAATACTCCAAGTGAGATCTCACGAGAGCAGAGTAGAGGGGCAGGATCACCTCCTTTGACCTGCTGGTCACTCTCCTTTTGATGCAGCCCAGGATACGGTTGGCTTTCTGGGCTGCAAGCACACACTGAAGCTGGCTCATGTTCAGTTTCTCATCAACCAATACCCCCAAGTCCTTCTCTGCAGGGCTGCTCTGAATCTCTTCTCTGCCCAACCAGCAGCTGTGGCTGGGATTGCTCCGACCCAGGTGTAGGACCTTGCACTTGTCATGGTTAAACTTCAGAAGGTTGGCATCAGCCCACCTCACAAGCGTGTCAAGGTCCCTCTGGATGGCATTCCTTCCCTCCAGCATATCAACCGAACCACACAGCTTGGTGTCATCGACAAACTTGCTAATGTTTGAATCAAGTCACTCTTTCATACTGACCCTAGAAAGGGAACAGATTAAGTAGGGAGAAGTGATAAACCCACACATGAGTAACATTTAATTAAAGTAATTGTGTGGGTAGGTAGGTGGGTGTGTGGGAAAGCTGAAGAGATGGATGTGTGGGAGAGGGATGGAGACTTGAGAGTATCAACAGAATGTCAAAAAATCTATTCAGGATTGGGCTGGAGGGGCAATAAACCACTAAGCCATCCTTAACTGAGACCCACATGTATTCATGCAGGAGAGTAAGTTTATCTCCTTTGTAACCCTCGACTGTCACATTAAGAAAAATCCAGCCTTATGACTTAAGGAAGAGAGGAAATCTATCCAAACAATCTTCGTAGCTTTTCACTACAAGCCTTGTTAGTTTTCCATCTACCTGTGCTACTTGAGCATTCTGACGCAGTTTCTTGCAAGCAAGGACTAAGGATGTTGCTGGTTAACTGAGAAATTGCAAGCATATTCTCCTCATGCCATGGAACAAAATACTCCAAGCAATATACAAGTTTATATGGCACTTTGAATACTTGGTGCAGGGAGAAATTGACAACTTCTGATGAAGTCGTAAACCATTAACTATCATTTGCATGCCAATTACAAGAGAATGGAAGACATTATTAGTCTTACCAAACCTAGCATAGGAACTCCCACATTTAGAGAAAATGAGAGCTAATTTTCACCAAACAAAAATCCCCCCATAGGGATCAATTTTAATTACCATGTTATAATGTGAAGCAAAGATGCAGGAAGTCAAATACAAAGTAAGTTGTAATTAGGTGTTTTATCATACCAAGATTCCCTTTGAAATTTATGCTCAGTTTATTCAGCAAAACATGCAACAAATGTTTTCTCAATACATCAGAACCTGACGCGCAGCCAAAGCATTCGGATGCCACAGCCACCTAGACTGCATAAAGAAAAGCAAGTCAATATTGTAACAAGTAAAAGAATTGATATGGAGAAGTCAAGAATCCAAGAAACAATACAATGTACAAGAAAACTCAAGCCCTTTGTTAACTCTTTCAGGGCCAAGCAGGAAGAAAATTTCAAATTGGTTAACTGGTACATTAAGCTTGGCAGATAAGAAATTAATTGGTCATGCTTTTTAAAAGAAACTTTTCTAGTTACAGTAATATGACTGTAACTCTGGTTGACAACGTGATTGAAAAGACTTCTGCAATGTTTTGTGCTTTGAATCTGCCTTAGAGTTGGCTGAATTACCTGGCGAAAATCTAAGAACTGTTAGTCTGCCTCACATGAACATTCAGAGGGTATTCAGTGGCATTCAGCCAATTTATTTGAGCAAACAGGACTAGAGAAGACAGAACATAGTTGCTTACTTCATCCTTGGGTGGGTTTTTGTGGTTTTGGGTAGGAGCTTCTGCTTTATTATTTCATCTATTTCAGGAACTCAAAAATCATGAGAGGAAGTTTAAATGACAGTATCTCAACCCCCTACCCTCCCCCCCCCGAATAATTACTTTTATGTCTTTTGTGTCAGTATAACATTTGCAATCCTTTCTTGACATGAGAATCAAAAGGAAAAAGAAGCTGAGGCGATACCGAAATCACAAGGATCAGTTGCCGAGATCTAGAAAGAAGACAAGACATGCTGGTACACATGCAGTGACACAATTAGCTAGCAGCATAACCACACTGGATACCTGTTCACAGAATGACAAGTACTTTCTGGGAGCAAAGCCTAAGTTAACTCAGCAACACAACTTAAAAAGGTGGTTACCTTCTTATGAGGCCAAACAACTAAGTACACAAACAGGTGCTTTATAAAAGGTGTCACAGAAAACAGTTGAATAAGGTTCTGTGTACCCTTAAGAAGAATCCATTTTAGAGCATGCACTGACACATATGGCTGCTACAGTGAGCAATATGTTCCTGCTATTCCTTAGCATATGACAGAAATACACACGGGGCATAGTTACAAAATTTACACGCAGGGCTCTCAGCAAGGAAGCCTCTTAGAAGTAATAATGCCTATGATCATAAGTCATTACTGGGCCTCACCAAACTAGCACAGCATAATTTTATCTATTTGGGATGTCAGTTTTGATCACTACAGAGTAGGAGCTGGACCAGGTTGCTTGCTTCTGCAGCTCTGAAGCACTCAGGGTCTTGAGAAAAACTCCTGGAAATATTTTCTTCAAGTAGCAGGTGGGACCAAATATAATAGGCAGTTGTTGTGGTAGTAGTATAAATGAAATAGCATACCATGCTGATACAATAGCCTACACCAGCAGGGTATGATTTAGATGAATAAACACTGTTGTAACAATTGTCAAAGTATTATCAACTATCTAGCATACCAGTGGCAAACATCTATAGATAAAAATGTGGAACTGAAATAGAATAAAATGCGGGTCATTGATAACAGTTGGCAACACAAAATATCCAGGGGAAGTCTGACTTACAAGCCCGCTGCTTCCTGGTTAAAAATTCCTAGACCTCTGCAGGGGGAACACAGTCCTGCACTTGCCACTGTCCAGAGAAATGATCGACATGTGTATTGGCACTGCAGTTCTGCCCTGCATGCTTTCCACACAGCACTACACACAGAGGCAAGCTAGTCACCTCTTCCCAAGCCACAAAGGCAGTTCCAGGATCCATGTTCCAGGTGCACTGTGAAAACCTACAGGCAAATGAAGAATATTCAGAGGCAAGATTAAGACCAGCTGAGCTCAGCTGCACTGGAAAGTGTCCCACCCACTAAGCACAGACCTGGCATGTTGACTTCAAAGAAGTTTACCCGAAGACAAGAACAACTACAGTTACATGATGAACCAGCAGATTTCACAGAACTGTCCTTCAAACATCTCTACTTCGATAACACGCTGTTGTGTCAATGACAACTACTGATTGGCACCTGTAAACCAAGTAGGATATAGCCCAATGTTTAATATGGAATAGAATTTTTTGCAACAACTAATGTATCCCACACACGCCTAGGAGATGGACAGACCAGGAATAAAACAGTAGGAAAGAAGAAGAACAACTAAGCATTAGTGAGAAAAGTGAGGGAAGAGGAATCACTTATAGCAATACAAAAATTCATAAAGAATAGAGCAAGAAAAAGCTAGTAAAAAATAGAAATATGCTTCAGAAAACTGCAGTAACTATCTATCTACCTGCAGGCTTAGATAATGCATCAAAGCACTTTACCATAAATGCTTGTTACTGTCGGTTTTCTTACCCAAATTAAAAAGCACAACAGAGAAATCAGTACTAAGGAAGGAAAATAAAAAAAAACAAAAAATAAAAAAAACCACCCACAAAACCCCTCAAAACTCCAACTAACCAACCAAAACAAAACAAACAAGGAAGGCTGTAACCAAAATCAACATGGTAAATAATATTTCAGTAAACATTATCACTAAGCCTTCCCAAATACTTGGATGAAGGGTGGCCTCTGCAACATGACTAAAGAATGTACAAACCTGGACATAACTAATAAAACCAAGAAAAGAAACCATTAATCTCAAAGAATATAGAGATTTCAAGCTAAATCAGGGCAACTGTAACAACAGACACCTAGTATCTAATGTATCAGTTATCTTCACAGAAAACTATCAAGTTCAGGGAGTGCCACAGGTGGCATTTTAGTAGTAACCAAGCTGAAATTTCATCATAACAGCAAAGCTACGTGAAAAATACCTCATCATCTTCAATGTTCACAAACAACAACCAGCTCTGCACTACACATCTTCTACAAGACTCCAGCAGCACTGCACCGGGAATGCCATGCTGGGTACTGATTCCGACCACCTTAAAAAAATGGTATGCACAGAATCATCTAAACCCCTCCAAGTAAAGTATAACTTCCCTCAGAGCACACAACTTATCAAGTCTTTTCCGCTCCTGAAATCTGATGAAGTCAAAGCCCAAGGCAGAAATTCTGCACAATGACCTGTTTTGAGTTTATAGTTTTGCATTATAGTTTTCTCTAATGCAAAACTAGAATTAAATTTAGAGCAAATATTTTCCATATAAATATACCCACAAAGCCACAGAGCATTATTAAGAGCATTATTACAAACTCAGTTTTTACTATGCAATGATATTTACTTCCATTATTCTGTAACACACTTAGAATAGGAACCACAAGAACAAATCAACTTTACTACTGCCTGCTTTCTTATATATGCCCAGTTAATGCCCTTCATACTTATATCCTCGTCTCCCATTGATATCAACAGAAGTGCATGAAAAAACACAGGCAAAAATTGAGAAAGATTTACTTGCAGAACTATGTACGTACAATATGTTTGCACACACATATACACACGTACACATACATAGGTAAAAGGTGTTTTCACATTTCCTAAAATGATCAAATACCTTACTTAAAAATATTTAACTATTCAATATAATGCTCAAAACCACTCTGCAAAACCACCAGACATGGTACTTTTACCATAACTTTGTAACACACTTTGTAACACATCCTTCTTGAAAGAATCAATTTACTATTCCTGTTAATGACTAAAAGCATGCTTGATGCATCAAGCATAGCCAAAAAGTCTACCAGCACTTAAATAACCCAGGACTGGATGAGTATTGATTATGCATATACTTAGATGGACTACTCCCTTTATTAAACGAACACATGAATCCAAAAAGATGAAAACCATATCATTCAGAAAAGACTTCAAGTAACTTCTGACAGTATTTTATTACATACAGATGATTTTATATTAATCATCACGTCTTTAAACATTTACCTCCCTTTCATCCTGTGCATCTTCTCCTGTTTCATAGCATCACAATACAAAATTAGCAATCCCTATACAATCTAAGTACCTCTTATGTCCAACACTTACCCTAATAGAATACTGGTTTACATTATTTTATCAAAATACTAGATTAAAAAATTCATTAGGGAATATATGTTTTGGAAGTAAAAGAGCATTTCTATTCCTACATCTTCACTACTAAATGAATGTCCATTAAATTATATTTGAATTAGTTAAGCATATCATGCAGAAAAGTAAAACCCTAAAAATATAAGAACATTCCATACTCCTCAATTGCAATTTTCAAAGTGCTTGTTAGCCAATTCGAGCAAAAGCAAGCAAGAAAATGTTCTTTCTTAACTGAAAAGAACTTTGGAATTAAACTACAAGAGAAACGTAAGGATAGTGGCATGGTTTTTCACAGGATAGACTGTAATACTCAACTTGCTCAGACCATACGGTATCAAGTTGCCCAAGCCAGCTGGTAGTGCACAGAAAGTCAGTGCTACAAATGACAAAAGCTACCCAGAGCATTATATTCAGACATTATGTTTGCTCCCTGGAGAAGCTCAAGGTATGAAAGGGTTTGTGCAATATTTTGTAATAAAAAGTAAAATTTAAGAGGAAAAAAAGGATCCCTTCCTGTTAAGCTCTCAACAAAATATGGTGTGAATCAAAGAAAAGCATGAATTCTTTTCTGATGAGATCTGTCTGCTTTCATAGCATATAAAAAACACTGTATATTCTGTAAGGCTGTATTCATTAATGTCCCTCACCAACTCAAAAGCCTGATTCAAGCACTGTCTTTTTGGCTTGGAAGTACTTTATACACATTTTGAAAGACTCTGAATGACCAAAGGCAACACAGGAAGCCCTTACTAGAGCCTACAGATTCTACTCGTAAGGAAATCAAGTCTATAGACTATATTAACAGCACCCTACTGTGCACAAAATCACAATCCTGTAATAAAACTGATGATCAGAATCTTGTTCAATTTGCAGCAAAGAGGAATACTGACAGTGGTTCCAGCTGCACCATAACCACAGTCTGTGTTGCAGTAAAGAAATCGAGAATTTACATGGAACCATTTGATTTTTATATGTATTATTTGTATTTTTACTAGGGTTTTGGTTGCACTAGACCAAATGTGAGCTCTAGCTTTGCTGCATGATTCTTTCAGACAAGAAAAAAGAAATTGGGACACACAGAGAAAGACAGGGCTTGTGTCTTGCCCCAGCCTGGATTAATACCTTCATGAATGAGTTTAAGTAATTTCCAGTAGTGGTTCTACAAATTAGGTAATTGCCCTGTAGTTTATTAGTTTCATATTTCAAAAATCCAAAATCAATTTTTAAGGGTATATCCAGCTTCACATTTATATAAATATCCATGTGAATAAGGAAATTTAGAAAAATTGATCTGGCCTCCAAAGCTTGTCTAATCTATGTTATTCACAACAGCATTCTTTCGTGAATTACTGATCATTTTATTATTCTGCTTTTAAATGCATGTAATACAGCTTACGGAAACTGTAAATTTATCAGCACCCAGGACTACCAAACAAATGCCACTATGTCCCCATATCAGTTCCACTTAAAATTTTATGGCAATCAACTATTCTCAAAGCTAGCAAGAACTTGAAAGAAACATGCCCCTTCAATGATGAAGACCACACAGAGTTACAATGTTCACACAGTGCTGTTGAAGCTCTATTTCATAACATAAAAACTTATGTTATTTAATCTACAGAGATGTACACAGCTGGACCCTCATAATATTATGAAGCCCGCATCAAATCTACCTGGGATCCATCTGCATATACCTATTTAAAATGTCTCTACAGTGTGTTAAGTGCAATACTAATGAGATACAGCATAACAGATTTTAGATCTAGGTACCCCTAATTAAATTGTGCAAACAGTATTTGACTGTAAATTTGTAAAACTGACTGGTGAGAAATATTAAATGTCAAGGCTACTTTGAACAACGGAGATCCATAAAGATACATTTCTTGTAAACTTGTATTTTCAAAGCATTATTCTCCAGATAGAGAAAGTATCCACAGCTTTTAATATAACATTGCAATCTAGAAAAAGTATCTTCTTAAAAAAAACAAAACAATCTTTCTCAAAAATAACCTAAAGTCACAAGTAAGGAAACCTAATTCTTTATAAACTGCATGGAAGCTACTTCAAAAAGTTACATGTGTTCCTCTGCAAGAAAGGAAACAGGAAGGCAGGAGAAGGAGCCACAATAAAAGAGTAAATAACTATAGTATATTCCCCAAATACAAAAGGTCAGCAGAACTGAAGTGTTATGCTCTAGAGGATGGAAATTCACTCCAAGTAGAACTAGACAGATAAAATACAAGTTGGGTAAGAGGCAGGCCAAAAGGAAAGAAGAGCAGACAGCAAAGGATATGAAAATAAGTACTATACTATTAGTATATCAGAAGCAGGAAGCTTTCAGGGAATCACTGGATTTGCTAGAGCTGGGACTGAATAGAGCACTTGAAGATGATTCATGACGATCCAAATTATGTCTTTACATCTGCCTTTGTCATGGAAAATGTTGGGAAAATGCATACCTGACTTTTCTGATAAAGAAATGAACATTTCTTCAAACTGCAAAATCCAAAGGGGTGAAGAGACACAATAAATTGAAAGCAACAAACGATGAGGGATGAGTTCCTGTCCCACTCATGTCGACAGGTGTTTTACCATTGATTTTAGCACTGACAAGCTTTTACTTCAGAACTGAACAGCAAACGGACAAACAGACCAACAGCTTCAAAAAATGACAAGGCTGAGCTGGGCATCACAGTGGTGCACAAGAGCAATCAAAATAGTAAAACAGAAAAAGAATGAGATTAGGAAAATATCCAATATCTTCTCAAGTATCTATTCCACTTAAGAGTTCCTCCTCAGAACCAGTGACAGTGGCATAGCACGAGTTTGACAACAATCAAAAATTATTACGGAAGAAAACCTAAAAAGATGGAATGAACCAGGAAGTTAGCTTAGCAAACAGATGAATAAGAGGGAACACTGCAAAGAATACTATGAGATATAAGTAAACAGGATGCTCTTCAAACTAAGTTTTCTTATACTAAAGCAAACGGAGAATCGGAGCAATAAAAACTTACCAAGTCAGAAAGACTGAACTGTTTTACTGCATAAGCCACAAAACTGTGTCATTAATTTACAAGCACATCTCCGTGATAATAGCAAGGAATACTCTTTTGTGCTTTTGCTATTGCTTTTCTTTCTGGTTTATACCCATACAAAAAAAATAGTGACATGGCAATAAACACAGACCTTCAGAACAACTGATTTAAGGGAACATGCCTTCCCCTTCCTCTTGCCCTAATGCATGAAACGTTTTAGGTTGAGATACTCCATGGGAGGCAAGATGAGGAATGGAGCATGGCTGCGGCAAGCCTGTGGACAGCTACTAGAGATGTTCAAGCACACGCTCAAATTGCAGGGTGATGCCTGTTCTGTGCTAGAACCTACACATGTAACGCAGGTGGTGATGGCTCAGAAAGCTGCCAGCTGCTGGCACTGATATATTTGGTCCCAATCTAGAATTAAGACAGAAGCACTAAACTATCAATGTGTGAAATGTCTGACTTAAATTACAAGGTAGGTCCATCCAAGGAGTCTCTTGCATAATTCATGACACTTCAGAACTTCACGTATAAATCAAATACAAGGAAAGTCTATGATTTCTGCTCTGTTGAGCACCGATCCATGCACAACTTTGGTAACGGTTGCACAAACAAGCTCTCTAGAAAATACAGTATTACAGACATGATCTTCACAATGCTCATTCACACAGTTCCACAAGTAATTTCAGCACAATACCTTTAAATGGACTTTTCTATGAAAAACTACTCATAAGTCTCAAGAATACAGAGGTTACTAAAAATAACAAAATCAATCTGGTTTGAGGGTGTGTGTTTCTGTTTTCCTAATGAATGCTTACAAACACTCTTTTGCATTTTTTTTTCTATATTGGACTTAGTCAAATTTTATTCTATGATCCATGGGCTTGCTATTAATCATTTCATCTGTCTAATACCATAGAAAAAGAAACTACAGACTCTGCAAAGCTTCCATGCTTCCTAAAAAGCTCCAAACCCACCAAGATTATGTTCTCCAAGCTCAATGATAAACTTGGACCAATTTTCAACCTTGAAATGGTGAGTAAGTCTGATACAAATTATGTGCAAAACTGTTCAGTGTAGCGTAAGAATTAATGCTATCAATAAAAACACGTGTAAGTGGAAACATACTGCTTTAGAAATAACCTTGACTTACTGTGGCTGTGCCGGAGACAGTTTGTGCATTTGTGTCAGCTGCACTCTGTTCGGAGTGTGTCTGAGCAGAAGGGTACATGTTTAACGTGTGCTCTGGAACAGTGGTTTGGCCTGTGTAGTCTGGAGCTGGATGAGGATGTGGGGCTGTGTATTCTGCAGGGATACCATTCTGAGGTGGCGCAAACTGGGCTGAGGCATAAGGCTGTGCCATTGTGTCAGGAGGTGCTGTAGCTTCCTGATTACCCTGTAAAAATCAAAGGAAAAAAAAGGAAGAAGAAATGTGACATGAGATAAAATAAGCGATTATCCTGCACAGGTAACACAGAAAGTGATGGCACTGTTCTGTTAAGACTGCTGGCCTGAAAAGGGCACAATGGTTGTTTCTTGAAGAGAAAATTTCTTATCTGAATTAAATCCATTTTGCTAACCCTATTAAATCTCATTATATTTAGACAAAAAAATCTGCTGTTCTCTGGAAAATTGTAGACTATTCTTCAACTGGGAAAGGTCAATGCCTCAACTTGGGACAATGAAGAGGGACAAAGCTCAGTTTATTCCAGAGGATACCGAGTACAACTGCCAATGCAGGGCTCTGACAAGGCTAGCCCATGGTCTGCGATTCATCCTGACTTACCATATGCATAACACAATACATACAATCTACACACAGAGCAGGATCTGGATGAATACTGTTAACATAACTGTATACTGAAAGTATTTATATGAAATAATGTTCTATGAGATATTTAGAAATACTCTCATGTACACTGTATTGAACAACTGCATGCTACAAATGCAAAAAAAAAAGGAGATCCAATCAAAACATTAAACATTTGAATCTAAAAATGCATTAGAGATAAAAAAATTAAGATTTAAATTAAGATAAAAATCTTTAAAGAAAAATTCTATGTCGTACGCTGTCAAAAGAAATAGATTTAAAAATTTTAAAAGCTTTAAATATGAAGATAATTGTATTTCATTTGCATATTGCAATTAAAAACAAATGCCCTCATCTTTTTTTAGGTAGACCCATCTTTCTGTCTGATGGATAGTTGAGCATGTTCATTTATCAATCAGTGACTTCTGACTCAATGCTCTGCTCATACCACATAGTAATAACTCTAGGAGAAGAAATGTATACAATAGTCTTTCAGAACCTGCATAAAAGATATCCAAAACATGATGCTGTAGATTATACAGCATTAAAGGTCATTAATACAGGGACAATCCCAAACTCAAGATGAGCTGATATACAAGATAAAATTATCCCTCTAACTATCAAGCAGTGTAAAAATGAATATTTGAGTAAAAGTTCAATTATTTTTTAAAATACTATGTTATTAGTCCACCAAAGCATGCACAAGTACTTGCAGAGGACTACTGTAAGGCTTTTGCTTATTTGTACTCATCAGACCTTGATTTCCTCATTTCAAAATAGGCTGGCTAAATAAAAGACATTCTTTTACATTTCATATTTAAGAATATTTTCAGCCAATTTCAGGTAATTCAGACATCAGTTCTCTGATGTGGCTGGTCCTAAACTCAAGAGTTTTTAAGAATTTGCAAAATCACAGCACAGGAATACAGCTTTGTACATGGCAGGTTTAGAAGGGAAAAATAAATTTTCCTTTGTAAAAGGCATTTAGCGTGCCCTAAAAAACGAAAACTTTATATCAGCAACCAAACCCTCCCTAATTTTATTACCATCTTTGCTGCTATTTCAGTGTTTGGTCTTGAGCAAGTAGTTTACTTCGCTTTATTCAGCCATCTTTAAAATGAAAACAGTGACATTTACCTCCTTCACAGGGTTAGGTCACTAAGGTTCATTTGCATACATCTACAAGCATTTCAAGGTTAATGCTACACTGAAAATTGCCCTTTTTAGCTTTCAGTGGAGGTCAAAAAACTCTTGTAAACGCATACTTATATCCCCTTATATTAAAATGACAAGGTCCCTTTTCTTGTTTTTTTTACCTAACATTTTCACTGTTTAAAAAAACAAAAAAATCCAGATGAAGTTAAACCCAGCAATGACTGGATTACACAAGAGACATTTATTAAATGTTAAGTATTTTTAAAACTTGTGAAGAAGGCAGGTGACCTTAAATTTTTTAATCAACTGTTTCAGGAAGGACTTCAGCAAGGAGTAAGAATGAACAACAGCAAACCAAACTTCTGCCTATATAAGCATTTTCACTGTGCTGGCTTTGAAACATGGTAGCTGATTACTGCTGGTCCTTAAGATATCCCTTCATGTCAAATGTTAAACATGGCATTAGAGTCAGCAGCTGTTAAAAAAGAACAATAATGGCAACAAAGGAACCAAGGGCTAATGTCCAGGTGCACTTGATCTAAAGGTTTTTATACTACTCAAGTCCTAAACCAGATGTTGCTGAGCCCCCCTACTGTTTCTCATTAACCTTGACAGCAGTTCCATGAGACCCTAATTCGTATTCAAAGCATTCATACTCAGTGCTAATTACAGCTAATATTTAATTAAGAGGGTTGAACTTTTATATTAGTTTTACCAGCAAACTCCAAACAATTCACTTCTTAGATTTATCGTGAAAGGGCAAACTGTGAGGGCAGTTCCAGCACCTTCACAGTGCTGAGACTCTTCTGCCTCTTTTATTAGACTCGTTAAGCTGAGGTCTTGATCACTTATTTATACCTGAGATCTCATTAATAAGTCAACATTGAAGGGTGAGGGGTTGGTTTGGTTTTGTCTGGATTTTGGATTTTGGTTTGGTTCATTTGTTTGCTTTATGTATATGCAACTTCTAGGTACTTTGGGATTTACAGCCTTGACATTAAACAAGCACATAAACCTCACCATTTTTAGAGTAGAAAACTGGCATGCAAGATCTCTACTTGCATTGCACGGTCATTAAATTGTCTGCGTTTTTTGGGGGAGAGAGAAGTGGGAGGAAAGAATGGAAACATAAAATTATACTTGCACACTCTACTGTGGGCCTCAAGTTTAAAATGATAACAAATCTGAGTTGTTAATCTCTTAAAATCAGTGTCTACTGTATCCTTTCTTTGCCTTTAAAAATCTGTGTAAATTTATGATTCACAATTGATTAAATAAACACAGTATTACAATGAAGTACAAAAGCATGTATGTATAAACATGTTCTCTACTACTTACATGGGTATCAAGCCAATAGCTTATTGTTGAGAATATGAATTTATATCAAGAACAATGCAGTGTCAGCTAGATACACATTTGTATATACATGTGGTTGATGGAAATCCCAGACTACACAACAGTCAGATACATTTGAGTAGATTTTAAAGAATCTTTAAATACAATCACCTAAAATGTCCCTTTGCTGTGTTCCTTAAAATTCAGTGAACTTAAACAAATAAATGGAATGATAGATTGAATGCATTAAGATGAAAATACCAAACAGCCCTAAAATCAACAGGAAATATTGAGGTTAAATTAGCCTATGAACTCAGGTATCAGAGTAATCTCCAAACTGTGGGTGACAGTACACAGACATTGCTTAATACAACCTAGGCATGAGAAGCTAAACAGAAGTTGCCCCTTCAGACTCAGTTTCAAGTATCTTTAAGATTAAATGATCCCTTAATGCTCACTTTGTGCATTAAAAAAAAAAGTAGTTGTTGGCAACAGAAAGAAGAACAAAGGATGGCAGACAGTCAGGCTCTGCTAAATGTTCTGGCCCGAGTTTTAATGAAAACCACATTTCAACTGAAAAATATGCTTTACGTGGCAGTGTATAAAATCTGATTTATTGCTTTCTGGTTAAATGTTGAACTCTAAAGAACAAAAAAAGAAAGGATTCCAATGATGCAGGTAAGTGAAGGCGCTCCTATTCCATATATATTAACTCTACTTGAAGAAAAGCTTAGAATTTAGAAAATGCTCCTAGTATCTCAGATCTCAACATGCCTTTTCAGCATCTTCTGCTCTGAAAGGATTTCATAATTAAGAAACGCATGAAAAGTGTCAAAACATAATAAAGAAAGCTTGTTGTATTTGTACACAAAAGACAGAGCACAGAAAACATTACTTATGCAGTGTTCCACATTTGCAGCATAAAAATCTATTCAATGAAAACCTTTCTGCTTGCCTGCATTTTAAAGTCTAACTAACAGTTTATTGTTTGTTTTACTCTATTTTCTGTTTGGTGCGTTCTGTTTCTTTGGCAAGAGACGTTTCACATTTAGAGAAAGCCTCTCATAGTGTAGTTAAATGAGCCAAACTGCATCGTATCCTTAGGGCACGGAAACAAGAAAAATGCAACATTGCTCTGTAAACCTGCTGGTTATAAGAACGGCTCCGTTAGATATATCAAGCATAACACATACATAATCATCGCCATTGTTTGCTCTCCTTCAGACTTAACCAATAAAACATGTATTAGAAGACTTGCATGCAGTGGTGCAGCTGGTTACAAGAAATGCCCTGGCTTGACTAAAATCATGAGTTTCAAGTGAAAATAAAAGTGAAAATACCTGCTGTACCATCCTGCTCCCTTTATTCTCCATAAACTTAGCAGCTGCTCTAGTCCCAGGCCATACAGCATCTGCCCAAAGCAAGCATCAATTACAGATGAGGGTGTGTGAGCAATGCAATGTGTGCCTGAGTGTGGATGATAGGGGTGTCGAAGGAGGGGGAGCTAATGCCGGGCTTACTGACCTCCCTCTCAACATCTGACTGCTCCCAAAACCTAATCCAGATGGGACTCTTTCAGTTTGCTGAGCCTCGCCCCATCAATCACAGCAGGCCACTCCTCTGTCTCCTGCTACTAGTTACAGAGTGCACCACTGAGCAGATGATTACAGAAGGAAGAAAAAACACAGCTTGACTACATTAATACCTGTTTAAAAACATTAGAAATGCTATTATGTATGATGCCAGAAGCTGAACATTTTTGTTTTAAAATTAAGATAGCTGTATTCAAAGTTACAACCCCTGCTAAACAGCCAGTGCTTTGGCTTTTTGATAGCCACGATGTACAGCAACGTGTGTGTGTTTCTATGTGATTAATTCGTCTGACATGTGGTAGAGAAAATACCAATAAGTTTTCTATTTTAAAACTGCTGAACTCCACAAGTAAACCATTAATACTGAACTAGCCTGGTTTAGATTAAAGGTACGTTATCCTTCCATACAAATGAAATATTGTTTCTTTTTTTGTTTCATTTCATGACATCCCTCTTGCTTAGCAGGGAAATATTTCAGAAATGCTTCCAAGGCTTACTTCTGTGAGACACTTTAAGCAACTCCCTTTAAGCAACACTTCACTATTAAAGGAACTTTCCTAGATGCTCTGGAGGTAGTTTGAAAATGATTAAACTTCTAACTCACATAACAAACAAACAAAACCCAAAATACCCCAAACACAAAACAAAAATCTCCAAACCAACCACCTAAGAAGATACAAACAGCACCTAAGCATACACATTTACTGCCACTCTGTCATGGTCTGCCTACAGACGCAAGAATTCAGAAATAGGGCAGTCATGTAATATGGGAATTATTCTTGCAAATCTTCAAATTCTAAGGGCTGGTCAGAATAGCAGATAAACAGCCATCAATTCATCATTAAACTTATATTCCAGCTGAAATTTGTTGGATTTCTTTAAAGTGGCAGTGTAATTCTTCCAGATTTGTTGCTGGCACTCCCCAGTTAATGATAATAGAAACAGCCACTTCAAATTTTTCAGAAGGAATCAGACATCCAGCCATACTGGACCAATAATCACAACTGACTGACTCTGCGAGCTTTTTCTGTTGTAGCTTAATTATCTGACCAGGCCACTTGACTCAGATCATTTGCTTCTGCAATCATACAAAATGAATTCTCCAGCCACAGCCCTTTTTTGGGAGGTTCAGTACAAAGCCAAATTCATATTTCATTTAAAAAACAATCTCCTCCCAAAGGTTATCCTCAAAACTATGAACGATAAATCAAAATAATTGTTTTTTCAGAAAGTATAGGGGAAAAAGCTAGTATTAAGCTTTACAAGAAAGTGCCATCCCTTTACTCCCATTACAAGGAAACATTTATTTCTTTTGGTCTTTTTCACATATATTGTATTCCAGTAAAAGCCTTTGCTCTTGCTACTGCTACATATACATTTGAAGATGGAATGTTAATTTTGTGCCAATGCCTGAAGTATGGAACAAACTAATGAAACATTACAACACCTTCCAAAGTAGGAAGGTTATATATGCTTACTTACATTTAACAGAAGGAGACAAATAACTTACCAAATCTCGGGTCCTAGTCTGAATTCCTGCCCACATTCATGACCACACAGTGTTATGGATTTACAGATACATTCAAAGAAAGCATTCCCTATGACACCTCCATTCTTTCCAGTCGTCATTGCTGAAACTTTTTAACACTTTCATGATGCTGTGATATATTGCTCTAGCTTTCCTTGTCCTACATGACCATTCTTTCTCCTGCTATTTCCAATGGCCCAAATGGACATGACTGTCACACTGCTTTGTTTTGCTTCCACATTACCACCCAAATTACCCTTTTTCTTTTTAAACTTAAGTTTTCTGCCTGTCCCACACTTTCTCCAGCTCTGACTCTTAAGTATTTTATAATGGTCATCTCAACTGCAGCTCAATCTTCTATTCCATCAACCAGTATTTTCCTTTTCTAAATACATGGAAAGGTTTTTCCAATACATTTTGAAAACATGAACCACCAAAATTGCCTGAAGACCCATAGAGCAAGAGAATCTTGTTAAATGCCCCATCCCTGGAACTGTTCAAGGCCACATTGGACAAGGCTTTAAGCAACCTGGTGTAGTGGAGGGTGTCCTTTCCCATGGCAGGGGGTTGGAACTGGATGACCTTCAAGGTCCCTTCCAACCCAAACCATTCTCTCATTCTATGATTCTGTGAATATGCAGCATTCAGGAAACACATTTTCGAACTGGAGAGTTCAGTGGATCTGTTGCTAAGGCATCTAGACAGCAGAGGACATGGCATATGAGGAGAGGCTGCGGGAACTGGTTTAGCATAGCCTGCAGAACAGAGGGCTAACAGACAACTCTGTTGCATCTCCACCAACCTGGAGAATGGTTACAGAGACAGAACCGGATCTTTCCCAGAGGTACACAGTGGAAGAGCAAGAAGCAACAGTCAAAAGTGGCAGAAAGCTAAATTCTGGTTGGCTATAAAGAATAAAATAATGAGTATGAGGGAAGTTCAGCACAGGAACTTGCTGTTCAGAATGGCTGTGGCATCTTGGGAGACTTTGAAAACTCAACTGGACAAGCTACAATCTAGCTACCCCCAATTAAAAAAGGATGCTGGGATTAGATGGCCTCTGAAGTTCCTGTCCAACCTAAATTATTCTGTTACTCCATGTGGTTTCGACAATAGCAGAAAAGCTTCAAAATGGATTTTATACATTTATCTTATATGATCACTTTCCTTATACAGGATTTATTGACAAGAAAGAGACCAGCTACAACTTCTAGCCTGCTTTCCCTCCTTAAGACATGGCATCTTGGTTCTTTGAGACGGATCTGGAACGCTTGCTTAGAATAATGTATTTACATTTGTTCAATCCATGGCGAGAGCCATATGGAAGTGGCAATCACTATAGTGCATGCAAGACAAGAACAGTTTAACAAACACTGCAAATTAATGTTGTGAACTTTGACATGACTTATTTTCTCCAAACTGCAACCATTTTCATCGTAATAGAGCAACACTGCCTTGACAACTCCATCTCCACAGAAAGGAGTATTTTTCTCTTCCTTCTCCATCATCTCTAAAACAGTAACTGCTCCAGGCATGTAAGATTTCTAACTTTACCTGCAATTTTTCCACTGAAATTAAATTTTATTCTATTTCATATATTACTTCATTGAAAATCACTGCTATCTCCTAAAGCTAAACTGTAGTAAAGCTAGTATGTCCATTTCTACAAGAAAGGGGTTGAAAAAGCAAGTTTATTTTTTTTTGGTACTGCAATACTGATTAAAGATCTGGGTTTTTTAAAGCTGGATCAGTTCCCAAATCAGTTCATAAGCAACTGTAATAACAGAAGCGAGACGTTAATGCTTCAAAGAAACAATGGCAGTTGGAGAAAGAAGACAAAGCAGCAGGCATATATTACGCTATACTGACACAACAGATTCTATCTTGAGAAACCATTTCTTAATAATTTTAAGTCTTCAATTTGCAAGAATTAATGCAAGAAACACAGAGGTAAATTACAGGTCTTTTTAGGAAACAGTAAAAACATCAATCTGTTCATATCATCTAGCTCACACAGATCTAACAGCTACCACAGCTAACATGCATGAGAGGAAAGAAAAAGTGTACTAAAAGCCATGTAGCCTGCATGTCTGCAAAGCAAGAACCACTGAGCCTTCTTTTATAACTACAAACAAAAATACGATTCATACCTCAAGCAGTAGAAGCAGCAGATGTGCTGGCCAGACTTTTTACAAGGATGTATTAGCGCTTCTGCAAAGCCAGCCCAGGTGATAAACCATGCTGGTCTTGACACAACCCTGCTTTCTAAGCCTTTTTTTTACACTCCCACCTTGTAACTTACATACAAGTATATCCAGAATTCGAGTTCAAAAACCATCTCTAAATCCCACCTTATTAGTCAAGGATTGAACACTGCAAAAGATTAGAGTCTGCAGAAAGGAACTAACAGCAGTCAAATCTAGCTGCAGGTGTATGGTTTTCAACGGGTAATTTCTAGAAATCTGAGAAATTCTTGTAACATCGTTAAAATCATTAATTTAAAATTTATCGTAAGTAAAATTCAACATCTCAATTGCAATTTACACACCAAAAAAACAAAACAAAAAAAAAAACAAACCAAAAACAAAGAAACCCCAACCCTAACCGAATTTCTCAGGAGACTGGGATTAAATACAGCTGTGTTTTCTACATCTGTCTAAATCAGGCAACTTGACCTGGCTGAGGCTAATAGTTACACAAAGTATTTCCCAATTTACAGATGCTGCCTCATCCAGACTATATTACATCTTCTTTTTCTTCTATATCTTTCTTCTATATTAAAACTTCTTTTTCAGTTGGTTTCCTAACGGACACACCATAAAAATACAGCAATGTATTTATGAGCTTTGTTAGCCACTGGAAGTGGTGAACCTATAGTCATGTGCAGGCACAACATGTTTGAAGGCCATTAGGTCTGGAGAAACTGTACCACCACTTCAGGTGTACCTAATTAGTTAATTTTTATGTACAAGCAAATGATTTTATATTAAACAAACAAACAAACAAACACCCCGCCCCCCCCCCCAAAAAAAAACCACCCAGGCAGAATAACTGATACATGTCAGAAGTATTACATACAGAAAATCATGAAAGCAGAACTGTGAACAGGCAGTGTTTCACTGTTCAGCCCAGCAGACTTGTCTGCTTCACAGAAGCATCACTGAAGTTACTACATCAAGATGCAGCTTGCTTTGGGTATTCAGATTTGTAGCAAAACAAGGCTGCATGGATAGAGCGAGCTATATTACAGAGGAAGACTGAGGGGCAGCAGCAGTTATTTGAGTGCAAACTGGCATGTCATCTCTTTGAATGCCCTATTTTAACCAGGGACAGAATATTTCACTGATGAGCAGTGATTTAGCCTCAGAAAAGAAAGGGTACGTTTCTCTTCATAATCCCTCATGCTGAATCATTTTCTAAGGCAATACCACAATAACCACAGTTCATCCATTATATGTGAAGCAGGTCCAAGTTTCAATATCATAAATGGGAGGATCATTACTGAAATAAAACAAGGAGCACAGTCAGCTAGTAAGGGGAAATAAAAATGTAATGCCGTAAGTTGTCTTAAGCAGTAAAGCTGACTGAAGATCATACCTCCTTTGTTTGCAAACACTGAGGTATTGAGAGCTGCTTTGTTAGCCAGTTCACTTGAATCAGCCGGGCTAAGCAATAACTACTGTAAAAGTGTCTCAAATGAACTAATGGGAGTTGCTTTGTTTTACTTTAAGTCAGGTAAATTTAAGAGTTTGATTTAGACAGTAAGCTCCATAAAGACAACGATACAATTGAGTTTGGGAATTTGGAGGAAGATAAGCAGCAGAGTTTAAAAAAATGGGCTTCAGGAAAAGACTTCAGCTTATTCAGGGAATTGTTAGGAATCCCTGAGATTCACCCATGATAGGAAACTGTCCAAGGTAGCTAACTGATTAAGCCATTGTTTAAAGAGAAATTCAGAGTGTAGGAACAAACCATCCATTAAGAAAGATACTTAACAGAAAGCACACATGGTTAAGCAGGAAGCTTCGCAATGAAGACAGACACAAAAAGAGAGCATACAAACAATGGAATCAAGGCTTGGCAACAAAAGAGAAGCACAGAAGTATTGCTCAGATGCTTGAAGACAAAATTAGGAATGTTTTTTGGTCCAGCCTAGCTGGAACTCAGACTAATGAAGACATTAAAGGTGACAGGAAAGGATTCTACATACCAGGTCTGTTGCAAAAGACAGCTCAAGGGATGAACTTTGATGCAGGGAGGAGACAGCCTTGTGATGAAAAAGTCATCATGTCTTTATTGTTTTAGGTAAAGTCTAAATCATTGCATCCAGTACAAGGCCAATATGAGCAGGGAAAGAGAGGGACATTGAACAATGGTGATGCAACAGATTAGGAATTATTTAGTGAAGCTGGGTGTATTTACGTACTTCAAGTCTTAAGGCACTCAACAGAATGTGTGGAAGGAGTAGAACACTGTGATCATGGGCCAATGCCTAGAACACCATGAAGATTTATGCTGATACGGGAAGGCTAGATAGCTCAAAAAGCTAACATTACTGCTGTCTTTTAGAAAAGCAAGGAGGGTGATTCAAGGAACCACATTCAAGGAACCACTTCAAG
Source organism: Pezoporus wallicus (assembly GCF_028554395.1). Lineage (NCBI taxonomy): Eukaryota > Metazoa > Chordata > Aves > Psittaciformes > Psittacidae > Pezoporus > Pezoporus wallicus. The sequence continues at coordinate 1,892,733 of NW_026637610.1, read as the reverse complement.
GACCACTCAGCCTCCTCCCAGGCCCTGGAAAAAACATAACACACATAATTCTGGAATCCATTTCCAAGCACACAGAGACTTACTTAATTAGAAATGGACAACATGGATTCTTTCAGGGGAAAACAGGGCTTGATCAACCTGGTTGCTTTTAAAAAACAAAGCTGTTCCAGAGTTTGAGGATTCCAGGTTGAGATAAACACAATAAAGAATCATAACTAGTTTATAAATACAGGGGTATAGAGGTAACAAAAGATACAGTAAAGGATATCTCTGATGTTTGGTTATCTTACCAACCCCAAGGACCATGTAATGACGATCAGGAAACCAGCTCCAAGAAACATCACTGCAGTGCAAAGTGGCAGGCTCAACTTTAGCGGGTGTCCCCTCAGGGGCAATGTTGACCTGGGTGGTATGAGGTTCTGCCTCCCTGCATTGCCTGAGGCTTGGGCTTTTATATTAGCAAAAATGCACACTCATTCTGATGTAGGGGGCCACTGTACATCGGAAGAAGTGGCCAGCTATATCTAGAAAGGTCTCCAAGGGTCAGGACTTTTCTGGCGAGGAGCCAAAGCGGGACCTTCCAGGGAGGAGCCAAGCAGGACCTTCTGGGGAAGAGCCAAAGCGGGACCTTCTGGGGAAGAGCCAAAGCGGGACCTTCTGGGGAGGAGCTACCACAAACAGTACTTTTCTATTTTTGTGTTTCCATCACGGACCATTATTTACTGTCACTGACACAAAAACCAATTGGCTACATAGACAGAGTTAAAGCACCAGACAGAATTTACCTTTACTTCAATAAAATTTTTCATGTTGTGCCCCACAGCATTGCTAGTTGAGAGGTGAGGAAGGAAGGGCTGGACTGTCAGATAGGTTGAAAATTGGCTGGACTGTCAGGCTCCATCAATGGCTTAATGTCTGGCTCATGATCAGCAGTAGGTTAAATATTAGTGTCTCACATTGGTCAACAAGTTGGAGCATGATATCCTCTGCAAATTTTGCTGAGGATAAACCTGAGGACTGGGGAATCAGAATCCTTATGCAGTTCAGTTCTTTACCATGGGCATCAAGGAGGAACAGTTTGAGGGAATAAAGTTAATTGCACATTCACTGAATGCCTTTCAGTTTTAGCCTGTATATATACCTTTATTATTAAAGGTATTAAACCACAGAAATGTAATCTATATTAAATAGCAAACGCCTTGCTACTTACCCTTAGAAGCACATTGTTTATAAACTATACATCTTTTAAATTGCAAATTAAACTCTACTATTTCCTTTTTTCCCCACAAGAAAAAAACAAACCACAAACCAAATCTATAACCACCCAAAGAAACCCTACCCACCCAAACAAACAAAAAAAAAACCAAACCAAACCCAGCCAAACAACCAATCTGTATATTGTTTATGGAGATCCCACGCAATAACGTCCAAAGGTATGTGCAAACTGCATGTATTATTTTACTTGTAACTCTTCAGCAGGCAGAATTTTTAGCTTTTTATGTCCGACTTCAGTATTTTGAACAAATCTGGCAAGTATTTCTGAATTCAATATATCCACAAATCCTACTTAGCATTTCCAAGAGATAAGAATTGTGATCCTCATGCCCATAAACTTGTGATTAAAATGAAGTTATTTCATCAGAGCTGAATATAGATTTATAATCAATAAATTCACCATTCTGCTGTTTGTCTTCTTCAGATTTTCATATCAAATTACAAAGAATGTAGAAATTAACTATTTTACCACTGCTTTCAGACAATGCTCATTTCCCATCTCTGTTTAATCTAGAAATTTCCATCATTTTATTATTTATGATGGAACATAGATGACCTAAGCAACTAACACAGCAATATTATCTTTTTAACACCAGTTAAAACAGCATTCAGTTTTTGGCACTGAAATGAAATGATGGAACATAATCTCCAATGTTATTTACTTCTCAGATTAAAATGACTATCAAAATATCATTGGGCACAAGAAACAGACAGACTGGCTTCCTGCCCCAGCTATATTTTGCTCTGCTTGTTTATCACTGAGATCATTTGCATTTATCACTGAGATCAGTTAATGTTCATGGTAAGATGCTGTTATAACATTAACCAGTTGCTGTTTACTCCAACATTAGTCTTCAGCAAACTAAGCCACAATACTGAAGAAAGGTAAAACTCTTCTTACCAATCAGAGAAAAATGGCAGTAGGATTTGCCTAGGCAATAAGAAATCTTTTCCTAAACACTGCTGAATGTCACAACTGCCTCGAAATAAACAAAAATCTATTACTAGAGTGCTGCAATGAATCTGGTGTTATAAAGAAAATTAACAAAACCCTTTAATGATTCCCATAGCAGTGGAAAGACTTTCCCTGACTATACTGATTGGGAGGTTCTGCTTTGTTAAATCTCTAAAATGCTTCTGTTACTACGGAAGAAATGGCCAATTTGTCTTTGTATTTTTAGTCCGTCTGTAGGATAGGGACTAAAATCGCTCTCAAATCTGCAGAACTGTATTGCTTCTCCATGCACATCTTCTTTGGAGACTTAATTTCTTACTAGTCCTTCTTCGCAAGACTGAGCATATACATATGGTAGCAAATCCTGCTATAATGCTGGCCTCTGCCACATGCCATAGGTGCTTAACCCTGGTAAGTTTAAAAAACATTGCTCTACCAATATATTATTTTTTATAATTATAGGTTGAGGGACTGAGTACAAATAATTTTTCTCAGTTTACACTTTTATTTTGTGCCTCTGTGTGTAAGGAAGGGAGGGTGGGCTGATGGAAGAAATGGTTTTTCCAAAACTGAAACAATGTGGAGAAAAACTTTGCTGTATTTACCAGAAGCATACGGCTAATTTATAGCGACCACATCCAACAGCATTTGTTTTTATACAGTGCAGTAGCATATGTAACAGGCACAGCATCCAAGCTCCAGAATTAATGAAAATAAGCATCTACGTAGACTATAAAGAAGAGTTATAGCCTGAAAACTGCTTTTAGTCCATGTGAAGTGAACTGGCTATGCTAGAACACTAATATAAAAGTGTTAACACTACTATAAAAATGTTTTTCAGTATCTTATTTAGGATACTGAAAAATACTGAAAGAGTTCAGTATTTGCTGAGTGTGCACCTAGCAAGATATTGACCACAGCAAATGTGTTAGCATTCTGGCTGTGAAACAAATTCAGATTAGATATTGCTACACATAAATTAATAGTAGTAGGCATTCAATCAGAAAAGTGTTTTTTCTTTTAAACATTATAATCACATAGTGTAGTACATCACTTGTGTCAAGTTAAATTTAATCATATCAGTATATTTAAAGCAAAAAACTTGAATACCTACGCACATACCCATGCCAAGAAGGATTATATGAGGCTTTATGAAGCTTTTTTCCTTTAATATTCTGATCTCTTAATAGGACTATTTTGGTATGTACTACACCCTCAAACTAATGCACACCCATTATGGCTGAACTCATAGCATCCCGTGTACTGTCAGTTACTGATGGTCTCCTCAAATCTGCCTATGTCAAAGGAAAGATATTTTACTTGAAGCAGATACAGGTATAAGGAAAGTGTTGCTAATTTCCTTTAGAGTAAAGCAACATTATCTGCTTTCTACTAGTTAAGAGTACATTGAAAGAAAAGCAGTAATTTATGTGCTCACTAAGTGCTACTGATTTTTGTCAGACTTAGAATCAGGTACTTGAAGGGCTGTACTTCAAAAAAGCTGTTGGAGCTTCGCAACACAGAAACTTTAGAGGCTTCTACTGCAATGTGCTTTTGCTACAGATGTTTAATGGCTTATCTGAACAACAATGAAAAACGATCACTATATAGTCCATCAGAAATAAACCAGACTTCAGCTGCCAGAGACGAAATACAAGACCACAAATGTAGAAACATTATTGTTATTCTGGAAAAGTAACTGAAACTGCTAGGTGGCACATGTCAAGCACGCACTTTGGCAAACTCAGTCCACCTCAGAAGACACAAAGACTGCATGAACAGAATTTAGGCTCCAAAACAGGGACCTAAAAGGCAGAAGTCTACCTCTAAAATTTTAGCGAGTTTATCTTGCCAAGCTTTTTAGTGCATTCATCTCTCATTCAAATCCTGATTTAATTTTCCCGCTTTTAAATCTCCCCCTACCTCCCTCAGTCTCTTCCCTCTTCTCTTCATTACTTCCTCTGCATCCTTTTTCTACACCTACCTGAAAAAAATATCTGATTCTCCAATTTAATATTTTTTATTTATTTTTATTGCAACAATTGAGACTACAGTAGAAGCAAAATGCTGACATGATAACATGCTAACTATGCATAAGCATGAACATGAAAAGCAATGAATGACCTTTGTATACACACCTTAACTGTTATGCAAAATATCTTGGGTAATTCTGAACTATTCTGAGGCTCTAAAAAAATTCAGAGATTTTTTTCGCCTGCTCCCATTTATTCTTGGATACCAGTGTAGCAAATTGATCCAGGATTTGGAGAATTAAAAGATATTTTGGAACTTGACACAACTATGGCACTTCCCATTTGTTGAAGAAGTGGTAAATACATTAACCACTTTCACAAATAACCACAAAAGGGTCACTGCTCACCAATCAACTTCATGTGGTAACAAAAATGTTCACTGTTTAAAATGGATTCTTAAATTACACAATTATTAATATTTCCACTGCCTGAGGTTCTAAAGAATAGTAGGGAAAAAAAAGCAAACAAAAACCCTCCAAAACCCAACAAAGCAGTGAGCTAATTTCAAGTAACAGAAGGCATAAAAGCAGATTTAAATCCTCCAATAAAGGACCAATATTCAAATCTCCAATGAAGACAAATAAAGAGGTCTGCAGTGACTAATCAGCATCAATCAAGAAAAGCAATGCACACACGATACTCAGTTTCACTCTAACATATATATGTGTTCATAGTATCAAACTAAGAACTAAATTCAATGGAGAGTTATGAAGTATAGTAAATTGATCTGAAAATGTTGTTCGTTAATAAGGATTATTATAATTTTTTCGAATAACTGTTTTAACTTCATTTTAGTAACACAGATTGAACACCAGTTAAATAGCCTGAACTCAAGACCTCTCACACACTTCAGAAGCAAACAAATTAGGATATATTTTCAGTTAAACAGAGAATCTGACATTGATTCAAAGAACATTACCAGTACACGTTGCAAAAGTCTCCACTGCTCTATGATGCAAAGTGAGAGTGGGGTGAAGTCACCCTAAACTTAACCCCGATATCTGTATGTCTTGGGCTTTAACAATTTAATAGCTTTTGCTTCCAATTCTTACATACACAAACCAGAAATTCAAAAGCATAGTATGCAACTAGAATTTGTGGGCTACCATATTACATTTTGTGAATCTGAAAGAGCAACATCATTGCACCATTTCACTTCAAATAATAATTAAAAATAAATAAAATAGCAAACTACTAACCCCTGCACTGAGTCACATAGCCCAGCTAAATGGTACTTCCCATCACCTTAGGTGAAAAGAAACCTTTTAATAAAATTACACAGAGACAAATAGTTCAAAAGTAAAAGCAGAGCATCTATCAGTCTGTGTGGAAGTACAGTGTAATTAAGCTTTCATTTACACACTGCAACTTTCTGATGCAAACAGCTCCACATTCACACTGTAACTTGTGCACGGCCTCAAATTCTCTTGTCTGCAAGTTTTTAAAATAAACTCTGTCCTTTCTTTGAAGAATAATCTCACTCAAGTTTTATTTAGGAATCATCTGTGGTTCACCTACAAATAACACTGAGTTTTGAAATACAAATTACTTCAGAATGAGAAAAGAATAAGTAATACAGCCCTAACAAAATTCTCTATGCAGGTATGTACCATTAACGCCTATGTACATTTAAGTGTTTGACACTGTCCCACATGACATCCTTGTCTCTAAATTGGAGAGACATCAAATGATAGGTGGACCACTCGGTGGATAAAGAACTGGCTGGATGGCCGCACGCAAAGAGTTGTGGTCAATGGCTCAGTGTCCAGCTGGAGACCAGTAACAAGTGGTGTCCTTCAGGGATCGGTGTTGGGACCGGTCTTGTTTAACATCTTTGTCGGTGACATGGACAGTGGGATTGAGTGTGCTCTCAGCAAGTTTGCCGATGACACCAAGCTGTGTGGTTCGGTTGATACGCCGGAGGGAAGGAATGGCATCCAGAGGGACCTTGACATGCTTGTGAGGTGGGCTGATGCCAAGTGCAAGGTCCTACAGCTGGGTCGGAACAATTCCAGGCACAGCTGCTGGTTGGGCAGAGAAGAGATTCAGAGCAGCCCTGTGGAGAAGGACTTGGGAGTGTTGGTTGATGAGAAAATGAACATGAGCCGCCTTCAGTGTGCGCTCACAGCCCAGAAAGCCAACCGCATCCTGGGCTGCATCAAAAGGAGCGTGACCAGCAGGTCAAAGGAGGTGATTCTGCCCCTCTGCTCTGCTCTCGTGAGACCTCACTTGGAGTATTGTGTGCAGTTTTGATGTCTTCAACATAAAAAGGACATGGAACTGTTGGAACAAGTCCAGAGGAGGGCCACAAGGATGGTCAGGGGACTGGAGCACCTCCCATATGAAGACAGGCTGAGAAAGTTGGGGCTGTTCAGCCTGGAGAAGAGAAGGCTGTGTGGAGACCTCACAGCAGCCTTCCAGTATCTGAAGGGGGGCTATACGGATGCTGGGGAGGGACTGTTCATTAGGGACTGTAGTGATAGGACAAGGGATAATGGGTTAAAACTTAAACAGGGGAACTTTGGACTGGATATAAGGAAGAAGTTCTTTACTGTAAGGGTGGTGAGGCACTGGAATGGGTTGCACAGGGAAGTTGTGAATGCTCCACCCTCGGTGGTGTTCAAGGCCAGGTTGGACAGAGCCTTGGGTGACATGGTTTGTGTGTGAGGCGTCCCTTCCCATGGCAGAGGGGTTGGAACTAGGTGATGCTAAGGTCCTTTCCAACCGTAACTATTCTATGATTCTATGACATGGTTTAGTGTGAGGTGTCCCTGCACATGGCGGGGGGGGTTGAACTAGATAATCCTAAGGTCCTTTCCAACCCTAACTATTCTATGATTCTATGATTAAATAATCAGCTGTACGTTAACTGCAATCTAGAAAAGAACCCCACATAGTTCAGATGAAACCCAGATTTCACATACAATTTCAGGAGCACAAAAATATATCTGCCATAAATGTATAACTATTCAGAAGTGGTTGAAGATATTCATAAGTATGTATATTGCCATTTTGTAGTTCCAGTCTACTCAATCTAGTTAATGCAGTCAACTGTCATCAAAATAAATTTCTGAAAACCAGTAGTAGAAGAGACACCAATATTAATAAATAATTACCTTGAACCAAGGTATTCATGCATGAAACTTCTACTTCCCCGGAAAATTTATTGTGCTAGGTAATCTTGGACAAACAGAACTACCTGTATAGAAATGATAACGTTTTCTCAGTGATCATGGAAGCAAAAGAGGAATTTTAGATGTTTCCAAGAAGTTAACCAGATAAATACAGACACCCAGAGCTTCGTCTCCAATAACGAAGTCCTTCCCCCTGAACAACAGTTCACTGGGATTGGAAGTTCACTAGAATCCATACTTTTTATATTCAAATATAATCTAAACTTTCTGCATGTTGCTGTAAACGACAAAACTTTTGAAGTGTTTGGAAGTAAACAGGGCAATTTGTTCAGACTCTTTGCACAAGGTTGCTTTCTTTTTTTCAGAGATAACCATGTCCTGTGAAGATACTCCACTGAATGTAATTTTTTGTTTCACCTTTCACTGCTTCCACTTTGCAGAAATTGTTACAGCTTTTTAACTTAAAGCTACTGAACTGAGCAAGAATAGTGAAGTAGAAGCATAGGTCCAGTGCAGTCAGTCTGACCTAATTATGGAGATATTAAATTAGACTGAATGTTGGATTATGTACCAGTTTTAGGAATATAGTGAACTTTTCTGTCACATCATCAGCAAGAAAGTGACAATGCCCAACATGTCACCATCTGCAAGCTCAGAAGAAATCTGGGTGCTCTTTTTGTGCATCTGCACTATCAGCAGGTTTGGCTTTTTGAGCCCCATAATTGTTCAGTATATGCAACCCAGCTCTCCATGAAGCCTGGGCACATAATATATTTTTGCCATCTCAACCAGCAGACTGTGAGCCTCTAGCCGGAGAGCTTCTTAAAGCATCACAATCAATTCTGGAATGACCTGTCTGGGTATCAATTACACTTAGCAGCAGGCTTCTGGAAAAATAAGCAAGGTAAGGAACAATTCAGGAAAATCTCTTCACCAGTAATCAGGAAAATATGCAATAACTATTCTTTCTGTAAGTTCATTTATTTTGCCAACTTACTTTCAAACGTAAGCTGAAACAATGAGATTCGGAAAAAGTCTACACTTGTGAACTCAGGTAAACAAATACCCATGCTATCTTAAGAACATACAGGAGGAGAAAGACTACAAAAGAATAAATACTTGACCTGAGAGAGTAGCAGTGATTGGAAAATGGAAAACTGCTACAATTTCAACAGAAGGGATGGTAACCCTTCAGGTTATACAAGTGCACATGCAAGACTGTTATTTTACATGGATTTAAGATATTTCTTCCCTTATGTTTAGGTTCAACAATACTTTGATATAAACCCAAAGAGTCTGTCAGAGCACTCTATTCCCTGAAGAAACAGGAGAGGAATGGTATATAGGAAGCAGCAGATAGACCAATCCCACCCATGAAGTGGCAAACAGACAATAAATAGGTAGGACAGCCCAGAGGGTGCAGACGACATTTTAAAGATTTGCACATATGTGCCACATTGGTTTATCCAATTTAAATGTTAAGAAATTACTTCGGAATTGTATCTTAGGAAACATGTATCAGCTGTGAAAAGTAAAAATATCTGGCTATGGCATTTAAGATCATTTAACTGCACTCTTTGTTATGTGGTCTGCAGCCCAAGCTCCTGCTCAAAGCTGGGTTAGTTACAACACCAGGCCCAGGGGCTCAGGGCCTACGCACTCTCTAGGCAACCTGTTCCAATGCTAAACTGTTTTCATGGGGAAGGTTTTTCCTCATGTCTAGTTGGAAACTCTCTTCTTCCAGTTTATGTGTGTTGCCTCTTGTCCGCCCACTGTGCACCTCTGTGCAGAGACTAGCTCCATCTTCTCAATAGCATCCTGGTAGACATCAGAAGGCTGCTGTTAGCTCATACTGGACCCTTCTCCAGGATGAACAAGTACAGTTCCCTCATCTTCTTACCACATAGCATGTGCTCCAGGACAGGATCATCTTGGGGGCCCTCTGCTGAACCTACATTAGTTGATCAACATTTTTCTTATATTAGAGTGCTCCAAACTGGGGTAAATACCTTAGGTGTGATTGAACAAGTACCAGGTAAAGGAAGATCATCATTTCCCTCAATTTACTGGCTATGTTCCTGTTTATACAGCCAGAATACTGTTGGCTTCCTCTGTTGCCAGAGCAAATATACTGAACTAATACGATTACACTAATCCAGTAGAAATTCATTGATGGAAATGCTTGTATTACACACTGACATGAAGATCTGTTCAGCTGTAAGCAGGTCAGAATGGCTTACAGGAAAACCAATGTAAGGGGCAAAGAGGTTATGAGACTGTATCTTTCTGGGCAAGCAGAATGACAACGTAAGAAGCTTGGATAGTCTCACTATTATCCTCTTGGTTCCAAAGAAGAAACAGCTCTGCCATTACAGAAGTTTCAAGTTGGAGTCAGAATTTCAGTAAGAAGGAATTCTAGTAATAACAAAAGTATCTATTCTTTAAGAAAGTCCTGACCAATTTATCTTGCCTCTAAGCATCAAAGAAAACTTTGCATTCTTTCCTCACAGCACACACTACCCTGCATGATCATTTTAACATGATAATTGAGGTAAATACAAGAGTGAAAGGGTAGGACAGACAGTGGGGAATGTGTATTTTCAAGGTAAAAGTAGATAAAGGTATTATGAGTACTAGCATTTACATAGGGAGTTGCATCACCCACCATAAACCAGTTATTTAGCAGGTTGCTTCACAGCTAAGAGAGCTCCTCACCCTACCTCTACCCCATTTAACACATTAGCCTATACTAATGGTGAGCTCTCATCCAGAAATACACAGCACCTCTGCCTGGGGGTATTATCACATGATGCAAATGAAGCTGTAAAGAGAAATCAACTCATCAATCACAATCACAAGGGGACGCTGAGCAATGAAAAAGGATTAGCATTTCAGCCCTGCTCAGGTCTTCCCTATCACCACCCTACTTTAATTAAATACCACCTCAGGTGCTTTATTACCCTTAGAATTCTCAGTGTTGAAGTCTAGCATTCTGGAATCTCAGTGCTAAAGCTAATTAGAAATGAGAAAAAGAAAAATGTTCATTAAAAAAATGCAGGATTCCCCTAATAGAAATGAGCTACACCTTGGAATAAAATTCTGCCTTTCTGTGGATTTAGAATAACATGTTAAATAGCTTTCATTAAGGTGAAACCTTATACTTTGAACCACATGCCTGCCATTGTCTTTCATAAGTAAAGCTAGGTTTAGCTTTATCTACCAAACCACTGTTAGAATTTAGAAGATTCCTGGCTTATGGTTAGCTGATAAGAGCCTTAATTCCTCTTCTTCTAACATTTGATACACTAATTTGAATTTTTTCAGACTTGGCACACTCAAGGGCTTTTTGCCTTACTTCCCTGGATATACATAAGCTAGTCATTACTATTTATGAAGGCGATGAAAGAAAACATTAAACAGTCAAAGAAATATAAATCTTAGATTCTAACACAGAGAGTGCAACAGCAGGATTAAAAACAAAACAGAATGAAAAAAACCTGAAGCAAATAGAAAGACATTTGCAATTTAAAGCAATACAATATAGCTGAAAAGCAGTTTTCGTTTCCACTTGACTGCCAAGTGACCTGACTCGGGATTTTATGGCTTTCCCAGGAACAAGCTGATGATATCAGTAACATCCAAAACTTAGCAGCGAAATTGCACTGTCATGAGCAAAAGTGAGAAGTAGACAGAACTTCTGATTTAAGTGATGTTTTCCTAATATTTAGCTATATTAAAATGGAATATAAATCTGTTTTCTGTTCAGCACATTAGATAAATTTACCTTTACACAGAAGACCTGAATAAAGCTGACAGCCCACTCAGCTAATTAGGGGTGAGGCTTTCTTGTCCAATTTTGTGTTTCAGACTTATTTTTAATGTGAGATGATTTTCCAATGCAAATAATACCTTAAATATTAACAATTTAAGACCTATAGTTTTTAAAAAATAATAATCATTGTTATTTGAATAATGTAAAAAAAAAGGAATTTACTTAAATTTAGCCCCAAATTATGTTTTGTTTAAAGTACCAGTTAAATGCTTCACCCTAATGAAAATACTATTACTTCTAATTCCAAATGAAACAGATGGCTTGATAGAGTTACTTATTCAACATATGGAAACCAATTACTGAGCTCTGAAGAATCAACAGCAAACTCTCAGTCATTTTTAATTCAATTTGACTAGAAAGAAAAAAATACAAGAATACAACATATAAATGAAAGAATCCAGCTTCTAATATGACTGCTTTAGTTTGAACTGTAATGGAACAAGGAGGGTTTCAAAAATATCTGAGCTATGATATTAGATATTGTTTGTAGCACTGTTTTCTGTTTATGAACAATTTTTACAGAAAATAACAATTCGCAATGCATGTGCAATTTTACATCCATCTACCACTTTAAACCCCCCAAAATTAGAAGTTCCTCCATAAACAGTTCTCTCATCATAAACATGCACACAGATGCTCCTGAAGCTTCTTCTGAAACAATGCTGCTCTCAAAGCAAGACACAAAAACCATCCACAAATGGATCAACTGACAGAAGATTTTCTCAGAGACAGCAAAAGAATATACTGTGAAGGTAGCAAGGAAGGTGTGACAGCGCTGCACTGCTCATTCCTGGGACAGGCCAACATAGCAGGACTTGCTTTTCTAGTCGGGCAAAGCAAATGAAAATTGTTATTAAACTGCAAGGAACAATCAACACACCAGTTTTACTACTACTGCGAAAAGCATCATCTCTAATAACATAACTGTAGCTGATGCTTTGGAAAAGTAGTAAGAGCAAATGATTCTTACCCTGGTCTTATCATTGCCATTTTCTTTAGTCAAGGATGTAGAGGTTTGCCAGCTAGGTCTGTGGCAGTTTATCATTGCCTTAAATACAATCAGTAGCTAAAGTGAATTCAACTACTTTCTTTTCCATCCCAAGCAAACTGCAACTTTCTAAAGCTCTAGCAAAAGTTTGCCATTTTTGCTTAATTTCTTCCTATAAGCTTATATAACAATATATTTTAAAGGTGCCCCTGCATTATCCTCAGCTGGTGGGCAGAACTGTACTTCAGAATATTTTTCAGAACTCCATTTGTTAAAAGGAAAAAAGGCTGCTTAGGCGGTTAATGTTTTCTGTGCAGAACAGTCACTATGTGGGAGTGCCTCATTTGCATAGTGGTGTGTGGGTAGGAGTTGGACAAGCACACTGAAGGGTATGACAATCAAAACCAGATATGTGGGAAATTCTTTTAAATGTGAAGAGACCTCACCCAGGTTTTACTCACTTAGGTAAACATTATTTCTAAGGGAGAAATAAATTTCTGCAAAGGAGCAAGAAATAAACTACACAGGAGGTAAAAATTGGCTCCAAGCACTGCAATTTCTATGGTGTACCAACCTACACCCAAGAACAATTTCTTATTCTGTCCTAGGTCTAGCAGAGCAAAAATCAATGAGAAATGGAATTTTGATCAATGTTAAAGATTTGCATGTGATTTTACCAGTAAATGACTTGCAGAACAAGTTATAGCTGATTTCTGCCACTGTCATTCTGTCAATTTAATAATAGATCCCTCTTTTGATGTAATGACTGCCATTAGCATTCCAAATATAGTGAACCATTTTGTTAATCTCTCTACAGAGGAGAAAACTTAAGTAAAAACGCAAAACAGAAGGCAACCTGGGCCAGTTTCTTCTGCACAGTACTTGTCTTTAATCCACTGCTCACTGGAAATGTAAATCCAGTTCCTTACCAAACTGGGAGAGAATAAATTCCTGGTTTAAACCGATTTGATACTACTGGCCAGCAAAAAATTACTCTGCAAAAGCCAAAACGAAAGCTTGATTTTTCAAGCAACAGAGATTTTTAAGCACTCCATGCAACTGCCTTCTCCTTTCTAAATTCAGCTGACCAAAGTGACTCATGCACTTGGCAAGAAAATTAGACATTGGTACAAATTTTGAAAGTTGGTTCTGGGGCCTGTCTGCACATGATGTAACCATCCACCAACTACTTTGATTCTAGGGAGACTCTTCAAGTTTTCGTAAGCTCACAATGTGGTCCAACCTACTTTCATGTATTTTACGAGCAACTGCTTTCTTCTGCTGGATAGCAACACAGACCTGTGGGACACTCAGCCTACATCAAGAGCCCATTCGTTAAGCACTTCCCCCTGCCCGTGGGATGGTACCCACAAAGCAGTGATAGATCTCGTCTGGACACTGTTGCCCCACATCACCTATATAATCTGTTAGAGGTTAGGACAGTGTCTACAAACAACTTGGGCTTAGCCTTCTTTAGGAAGCAAATACTCTGAAGACTCCCTGATCAGTATCCTCAGGTCTTTCCAGCCTAAATTTAGCAAGTCATACCACACAACCTAAATAAGCTACTACCATTTACTCCCTATCAGTTTTTAAAATATACAATAGGGGTTGGTGTACTTCTTGCATTTCCTCTGCATTACCATAATTCAGACAATATAGATTTACACAGATATAAAAGGAGAGCATGAATAAGGAGATTTATTTCTCTCTCTTTTCTTTTACATGTGAAACAGATACATGAATTTCTCCTGGAAAAGGACTAATTCTACTTGGACAACTCCTGTGTTGACCACTCCTTGAAGACAGTGTAAGCTCCAACAGTGACCCTTCAAGAATCCCAGCTTATGGCTGTTTAAAAGAAGCACTGTATTAGTATAACAGAAGAATCTCACCTCATATATAAGAGACTCTCCACAGTAAGGGTGCCTTCCATATAGGAAGGAGCACATCCTAAGCAATCCTCCTCACCCAACCTGCATTCATGTGGGAGCAAACACTGAGCTGTTTTCTATGTCACTAACCAGTTCCTTACAATCTCGTAAATTCCTCATGTATTTTATTACATATGACATTACATATGACCACTTCAATGTAATTTTAAATAAATGGATGTAAACTGCTATTTAAAGTTACCATGTTCTAAAAACAATGCATAATGGAAAAAGCAGGGCAATTAAATATGTCAATCTTACAACCTGCTGTGGCAAATAGTCATCTCCAGTATATGTGTGTTGCACAGTTCTCTTGGGAATCTTCAAGTTCTCTGGATGGACCTATTCAATTTCTTATTATTACCTCAGGTAATAAAATAATAAAAATAAATAAAATAAATTTACCAGCCAGGTAAAATAAATAAATAAAACCAAAACCCAACAAAATCATCCACAAACCCAAACACCTTTCTAACAAGAAAAAAAAAACCAACCCTTAAAGGTTTTCCAGAATAACCTGGAAGTGGTGAAGACCTTTTTAGGCCCTTTTTGCTCTCTAGTGAACAATGCTAATGCCTGTTCAAGACCAGTATAACCATGCTACCCTTTCAAGTGCCAGAACACTCCCTCATAAGCTTCTGTGAGAAAAGCTCAAGATTACTTCAAGCTTTTTGCTCAGCAACTTGAAACTACAACTTTTCCTTCATGCGAAGAACACTCACACCTTGCAAGCTGCCAGCTCTGCTGTAAATACAGACTGCTGCACTTAAGCCAGTCTAGATGTTTACAGGGTTAGCTTGAGCTCCCAGTCCTGATCATTTTGTTTTATTCCATTCCATGGTCATTAACATCCAGGTTTAGTGGAGAAGCCATTTAATTGTTCAGTCAAAGAGTGGATTTCAATTTGCTGTTAAGTTATGGCATTAAGAAATACTACTGCCTAGTCCGTACTGCAGAACATTAAAAAGATGCTCACTTCACAAATGCAAGAAATGTATAAATGCAGCATCAAGTGATTCATCTGAAAAACATTAATGACACACAAAAGGCATGTGAAAACAAAACCAAAAGGCACTTCTATGGCTTTTAATTCTAAAACAGTTTTGGGTAAAATAAAACCTGAGTCTGTAAGAGGCACTGCATTTATCTGCTACAATTGCTCTAAAAGGCAGATATCTGTGAATTTGGTAACAGATGTAACAACATGACTGCAGTGTATTGTTAAAAATCAAACCTACCTCACTTTTTATGCAGATGCAACATTAAAGGCTCCTTCCTCAAAGATACCCCCTATACACTAATATACCCTGTATCTGGTGCTTTAGCTAGGCTGTAAAACTTCCTTCATGTAATACAGAAAGTAGGAAAGAAGCATGTCATAAAAGAGATACTTGCACTAGGTCTATGAAGTTTAACCTATTTGCTTATTATAAATTCTTGAGTGGGAATTCGGCTTCTTTTTATTCAGAGACTTTAAATTTTGCCTTTAAAAAATCTGCTGTAAGAGCATCCACCATAGTAATGACCAAGTTGGCATTTCTTATTGATGTGCTCACAAGGCCCAAGCATACATTGTGAGAAACACAATAATAGCGTAGTCCCATTGTTTCCAGCTTAGTACTATTGGGCTTACTGTTAATTTTCAGCACAGGCCTATATTACAAAATACAGCCAATTAAGATAAAAAACATTACAAATGACATTTAGGAAGACACAGATGATTCCCAAGAACTAAACAAGCAGCATATCGAGAGAAAAATCAGTTTTCGCAAATTGATCCACAGTTTTAGATAACATACAAAGTGATTAATAAAAAATGATGCTGAACAGGGGTTTCTCAAAAGATTCTCTTTCCAGAAAGGTAAGACTGTAACACTAGTTAAATGTTCCCATACAAGATCCTCATTTCTGCTAGGAAAAGTATGCAAGTGCAAGAAACAGCTATTGACACATAACCAGAAAATACTGCTGCTTGATTACCATCTATAGAATCTGAACTCCAAATCTACATGCAGTATCTGGTGAAAAAAAAAAAAGGGGGGGGGAATAAAATCACTGCTTCTCAAAGAAAGGACAAAAGCAATAGGGAGAGATTATGAGACTTTTAATTTAAATATGAAGTTTAACTCACAGACGTTTTTCAGGTTGGTTTGCTTTTTAAGATTTGAATGTATCACACCAGATCTTCACCTTCTACTTCTGGACTATGAAAAGCAGACAGGGAAGATATAACAAAGCAAATTTAGACAGGTTGTTAATTCTTGATCTCTCTTAAAAGTATGTATGTGATGCTGATAAGCAATGTCAGGGAGGAACAGAGGTAGCCAAGGAAATCTCTACTACCAGTTCTATTTTCTTAGAAAAACCTCTTTCTACAAACAATCCCAATACAGCAAAATTAATTCAATCTTATATCTTAATAAATTTTTTCACTGCCTTTATTTTACGGAACAAGCACTAACCACTTTCAAATATTTTGTGTACTTTTCTGAATTCTTTTTGCTAATGTTGTCATTTTAAGGATGATCTGTTTAAACCTACCAAAATGAATTACTTCAATCCTGTGAAAAATCAGAATGGATTTTTAAAAATCTTATAATGACATTATTTTGATTAACGATGATAAAGATGGCAAATTCTAATATTTTATTTTATGCATAGTGCACATGTGTCTCAGTCGTATTTTCTTTCACTAATATTCAGTCACTTTAGGAGAACCCTTTCTTGTGACTGATTTTGGCTATCTGCCACAGGCAGCACAGATTTAAACATGCAGGAAAGATCCTCAGCAGTGTGAATTCTCAAAAACCCTCCCGTCATTCAAGTTGGAAAGCTCAATATTTTGATGTAGCGAGAATATAGGTTTGACATTTTTCATGTAGGAAAATAACACTAACTTGTTAACAGGTGAATCACAAACAATTAGTATATGAAGGCAACAGGGAAGGAAGAGACGGCAGCAAATAGATTCACACAGTTTCATCAGTTTTTTTCAGAAATCTCTTGTGGTCTTGTCCATTTACCACCTGCTAAGCCCAAATTGTATACATGCCTCTTAAAAAACTGTCAACAACAGAAATACAGATTCATTTTTAAGTCTGCTCTTTTGCTGATAAGTACTGTTTGTAGAAGAAAGATCATCCTTCTGGTCCTTCTCTGACTCACATACACAGAAAATGGTATGGACTGGTCTCAAGCAGAAGCCAAAAGAATTAAAGCAAGCCCCTGTAAACTTGACTTGCATGTAACTGCTGCCATCTTAATAAGGTGAGAGCAGATTTTAATTCCCAAGCAGATTCAGAAGCTGCAGCCCAGTCCCTGCCATACGGAGACAGCCTGGAATCTGTCAAGTTCACTTAGTGAATTTTATCTTTGGGGAGTCAGTCAGGCAAGCTACATCAGAATAAACAGGATGCTGTTGAGATCTGGAGGCTAATGCTGGTACAGGCTGGACTACTGAACCAAAAAAAAACCCCAATTTTAAATAAACATGTGGTGACTAGAAAAATTAACAATAATTAAAGCTGCATAAGCACAAAAATGACTACATGTGATTTTTACTGGGCTCTGAAAGATACCGTTCTCTCTCTGACTTCAGGAATTAGCCAGACTTTCCATTTCTTTCCCTTACTCCTTGTATAGTAATATATAACAAGAATATTTAAGGCTTTATATCAGCTTTATGTATTGATCATTTTAAACACCCTATTTAAATGCTACACCTAATTACACAACCATTTAACATTTGTTCAAAGAAACATAAAAGTACACAATGTCATGTTTATATGATCGATACACAAGTCTAAGCTGCTTCTTCGTGCTTCAATACAGGGATACAAAAACTGGGGTCTCCAAACCTATCAAATTCTTCTGATGGATGGGGATAAGATAGAGTTTGTTGTGCTCTGGGTAAAAGCCAGAATGTTAAATGTAATCTTCTGCACATGCTTTTACTGATATTCAGCATAAAAATAAGCCTTATCCTTTTTTATTAGTTGGTCTGAGCCAGAACCAATTCTTTTGATGTCACCTAGCTTATAAAATGCAGCACTATAAGCAAGGGAGGTTTTAAAATGCTTCACAGACTTTATCCATTATATTAATGGGTTTCAAATTGCAATCTGTGGAGCACTTTTTGGTGCTGATCCATAGGCAGCTGGCCAGTCACCTGGAGCTGGCTCCTCTCCTTGTTTCCCTCTGCTTATTCACTATAAAAGACAGAGCTGAAAACAGGCAAACAAAAAAGTGCCACTTTTAATGCCATTTTTCTAGACAAACAGTTACAGTGCTTGCCACATGACCATCCTGAGAATAAAGGACTATGCAATTATGAAAGGCAACACAGCTTGCTGGTAGCATGCACAGTGGACCACAGTAGGAAGGAGAGGGGGAATATGGAACACAATAGAAATAAGGGGTTTTACTGTAAGATTAATTTGATTACACTTTAAGGTGAATGAGTAAAACAGCTAATTTTTCAGCATTCCCTATTTTCAGGCAACAAGCCAAATTTTACCTCATACCCCAATCAGATGAACTTACTCTATGTTATTATTTTCCAGAATTATTTACAGTTTAAACCGCTTCTTTTAAGAATACCCTGATAAATACTCTTTAGACATGACATCTTGCACTGGAAAGACTATTTCTTTGAATACTCCAAGTGACACCTACAGATTCATCTAGGGACTTCAAGTTCCCTCTATATATCAAGTAAGCAAAGAAAGCTACACTGACCTGCATCAACCAGGGTAGGAAAGGCTTCTGGGAACCTAATCAGCAAATCATAATAAACAAAGTATTAACCTACTAATTAAAAAAAAATAAATATACTACTAGCCTTTCATTTAAATTGTTTCTTCTTTTCAGATACGTACTTTTAATGCATTTTAGCAGGCTTTCCACAGCTATATCACTTTATCTTGACTGAGAAATATACCCACCGTAGCAGATTCCAGAGGTTGTGTAGTCACTAAATTAAGTCAACACCAATAGTACACTATTGCTTAATAGTAAACAGATTCAACAGCTGAAATTATTTAAGCTATCAGTAATAGCTATTATTAGATCACAGAAAACATTTGTGAGTGCATGCCCAAACAAATTATAAATAGCACACAGCAGGAGATCAGTTCATTCAAAGCAGCACTGGAATGTGTAATTTACTGGTTTCAGTTCCATTAAAGGAGGCTGTGGTATGGTAGAATCTGTGCTCCACTGAAATCTTCCACTTGTGAGGAACAGGCCAGCCTTTCTAGTCAAGGAAAGCCTGATTGATAAAGCCACCAGAGAGGCAAGATGACTAATAAGAAATACTTGTTCCTCAGTCTTTGGTTCATGAGATCCACCATTGCTCCAGTATAATAATGTGGACAGCCTGGTTAGATTTAAGAAACATCTCCAAGTGCTCCTAGTTTGTCTTTTTCAGTACAAAATGGTACCACAGTAGCCTAAATATAGCCTAAGACCTAAGTATTTATTATGCCCAAAACATGATGTTTAAAACCCCTTCTGTTTTGCAATGAAGAAATTTCCTGCTTAGACTTAGGGTCTCTCTTGACCCAGAAGATGGAATCTCTCACAGTAAATTACATGTGCCTAGTTCAGACATCAGGAACAAAAGACTTTAAAAAACCCAAACAAAACAACACTGATAAACAACAGTCCCACCCCCACCATCCCCCGAAGCAACAAAACACAATAACCACCACAGTTTAAAATAGATTGTAAAGCCACTGATCTAACTTGTAAGGATTCCATCATTCCTTCATTTCTTCCCTGCTGCCTTCCTATTTTCCTTTCCCTGTAAGTCTACATCTGCATAATTTATCAGTGGTTCTCAGTATGGAGAATCCATGGGTTTGTTCTGTGAAGCACACTGACTTCAAAAGTAGTATGAAAACATAAAAAGAGTAAAAATCTGGATGGTGACAGTGATGGCAATGAAGCAGTCAGTCAGTCTAGGGTTATCCTGGTCCTTCGAAGAACAAATCAGGGTCACTTGGCCAGATAATAAGTAGTTGTTTTCTAACACACTTCTGCTTTCACTAAAGCAACACCAGCTATTGTGGCATTCAGTTGGAATGAAGAGGGTACACATCATTTCTGGAGAACACACTCCCCTCAGAGTACAGACCAGTACTGCAGGAAGATGTGCTGCCCTGTGGCTCTGCTAGAAGTCTGTAATCCTATGGACATTAGAAGCAGAACAACTGTAAAATATTAGTAGCAACAACATACTGCTAACATCAGGCTAAAGAAAGATACTTCCTCTCAGGTAACTGAGCTGTGTTACTGAGGAGGAATGGGAAAGGGACTGGATTTTGAACTACTGATTGATTAGATACCTGTCCCAGAATAGACTTGTGGCCCTAATACACGAAGAATTGATGCTGTTCCATCTACAAGCACAGTTTTTCCCGGAAGATCTTGTAAGGTATCAGCACAATGTAATTCAAATTGTATTATTTAAATAATCAGTTCTCCTTCTGGATTAAAATAGAATGTAAACGGCTGCAAAAACTTAATAGATGCTCCAATGACTGTACCTTGATATAGATGATGTGAGCCCTGCCATTTAACTTTCCTATGAAGGTACAGAAAAATAAAAAATAATTATCTTTTTAGAAGACTTGCAAGAAAGTCTTCTGGCATACTGTCAACTATTTTAATCAAAATATGTTTCAAGCATGGTTCAGAATTAAGGCAGGTCACATAGGATTTTATTTCAATTCATTTCAAAATGTATATTCTTTCATGTACCTATGATGGTAAAAAGCAGGGTACAGAAGATGGGAAATTTTCATGCTTTTTAACATTCAAGAGTATGTTCAAAGGATCTGTCAAGTATTTTTGCTGGATGTGCTTAATCCTAGAGCTTTCAGGCACAGCTTGTTACTTCCTTTCCACTTCAGCACAGTTTTGTGATGTATTTATGAGGCTGAGACTAAACTAGGTCTGCTTCTATTAGATCACACTGCCATCATAAAGCACAAAATACACACATATTCTGAATATAACAGTAAGGCAAATACTTGTATCGAATGCTCTTTTTAATTTTAATACAGAACACTGTTGCATCACTACATTAGTATTTTAAATCATATGTAATTATTTCAATAAAGTGGTTCCTGCTGGCTTTAGTAATATAAAAGACGTGTTGCTATCCCTACAGTTGTCTGCAAAAGTTTTCAAGAAGAGAGCTCATTTATAAGAACAGAAGTACAGCATTTCTGTTTCCAGATTCCCACTCCGTAGACTTCTGTTTTACATGTTTCCTGTCCCTGATTGCTCAATGCCACCATGTGTATATCATCATTTATAGGAAGAGCACAAGAAAATCTCTTCAGCGATAAATGGTGTGCTACATTTACATCATTTCACAGCAAAAAAAACAACCAACCAACCAACCAAACACCCCCACCACCACCCCCCCCCACCAAACCCAAACAAACCAACCACAAACTAATCACTTTTTACTCAACTTTCACTAGAACTGGCACTATCAAATTGTTTAGTTGTTGGCCATTACAATGATGTCAGCTATCACAAGGGTGGGAGCCATCAGAGTTCACTTGCCTGCCCCACAGCATTGAGCATGTGGGCACAACTGGCTCTCATGCTCTGGGGTTTCATGCTGGGGAGAATCAGGAACCTGCTGCTTCAAGCAGTGTGAGCTACTCCTCTGCTCAAGGAGTAACTAGTTCCAAAGCAGATTTGAGTAAATAGGTGATGCGCCCACTATTCAAACAAAGTGAAAACGATGGCAGCTAAAGTTAATCCTCCAAGGGCATAAACCATACTGTTAGACATGTGTATACTGCCTATTCTATGAACTTTATCATGAGGGGACAGGAGGTCCCCTGGCAGAGGTAGGGCACCAAGCCAGAAGCAGCAATACCTTAAATCATCTCTACGTGGGTTGCCAGAGCTGGCCACTCCGACCTCGAGTATGTACTAATTTTGCTGACAACTGTAATTTTTAAAAACTGAAACATATGCCCATTTCAAACATGGGGAAATGAAACATGGATAGGTTTCATGATTTCACAATGCCACACAGCTCTTCAGGGGCACAAATGAAAGTAGGATCCAGGAATATTCATTTATAGATACTAACCTAAATTCTCTCTTGGTCCAGACATTCAATCATACAAGTAACATTTATGTTCCAGAAAACTCAATCCCATACGTATTCTCAATATTAAAGCACTTCAAAAGTGATTAAAAATATTTTAAAACAACAGGAGAATCTGTTGAATGATATATTTAGCTTCCCAAAGTTTTTTATCATATTGTTTGAGTATCTGCATAATCCTTCCTTTCCTTCAGTTTAAGGAAGGGCTGGTCTTGGTTGTATGGGCCAAGTGAACAACTCCAGAGTTTTCAGACTGCTTCTTGCATGGATTCACCACACTGTTTACAGCACATCCCTGTCTCTCCTGAAGAAACAGATTATACTGATTCCCTACATCTCTATCATATATGTTGTCATAATTACAGCTTCTAAGGTGCTTGGAAGATTAAATTCTGCTCATTTGATTTTTCTTTGCACATATACTCCAAACATGCTGTTCTTTCTCTGCACAGAAGAAATTTTATCTTTTACATGAATTTTATCTTTTACAGGTTAAAATCGTTCTCTAGTGAAAGCTCAGTAATATACACCCATTTATTCATACCAGACTCTGTTCAGTACTCCTTTCTAACTTCATATCTCCAGTATGGCAACCTAATTAGCTACAAGAAATATAATAAAATAGAACATCAGATGTATATCTCCAAGCGTACTCCTTAATATTGTGTTTTGGACTGCCAGAACAAACATGATCATCTGTACCAACCTGTGTTTTCTTATTTCAAAACAGCAAAAGCAAAAGTCACAGGAATGGATATTTTAAAATCTACCTCATCTTCCAAACCTGAGCCTTAAGCTACATCCAGCAGTTGAGAGTTAAAAGAACAAAGATGACACCCTCAATTGCTGAGTTTATGAAAGTACTTTCACTTTAAATGCTCATGCTCCGTGTCAAACATACCCCTTTAAAAGGATTTCATACCACAAATTGCATTCAAAATTGCAACTATAAAGTATCTGATAACATTTAATAGCCTCTAGGTATAATCAGCATAAAACCAGCATAAAAGACTCTCAATATGAATATGAAATGTTTAAACCAAATGTGATGGAACCTCATGGGGAATCCTGCCACACATGCAGTCCTTTCTTCTAGGAGGTCCTTCAGCTGTCTACCTTCACTGTCCTTGTAGGGGGTACAGCAAAATCACACGGAAAAGAAAAGAAACCTAAGCATCGGCATGCCGCAGAAGTGTTTAACCATTGCTTCAATGAAGCAAGCTTTGATCACTTGCTAGAAAAAAGCAGTGACCTGTCCTTTAAGGCGAGCATTTTCTCTTTTGATCTGTTGAACTCATTTAAACTGAATTCCAAGCATTAGTGTCTTATTTAATACTCACTTATAAAAATATCATATAAACAGATAAAATTTCATGACACTCACAGATCTCCACTCCAGTTATTTTATATTAGCAGCTGTATTCAGGTGGTAACTTTGAAACATGTCGTAAGTAGGTTCTAATGTACTACAATATTTTCAGTAGTAAGTAGAAGCTACTGTATATATCAGCTAAATATAACCATGCTATTTATCTATTATTTATACCCTAAATACCGTATCTGACAAGGAAAGAGCAGGCATGCCAAACTGTCATTTCTGCATTTGTCTCAGTATAATATTAACTACCCATGTAAATGATATATAGGTATGATATATAGAAAACTACAAAGCTAAATTTGAGTACCTAAATGCAGAAACTGTATCAGAATCATCTACAACACATCCTTCATAGATTACAAAAGATAATGACACTCAAAATTGATTAATATATGTCCATTAAGAATTGGACTAAAATCTGCCTACTTATTTTAATTCCATTAATTCCCAAGTGATAAGAATATTTTTAGGCTTTGTGGACCTGGGATAAAATTCCAGAAAAGATAAATGAACTCTTCCTCCTCAGTGTGCAAGAGAAAAAGCAGCCCCTTGGATCAGATTTGGGACAACTTAAAATAACGATCACTGAAATCAAAGTTACATAATCCTAAAAATAAATTGAGGGTGGTGAGGCACTGGCACAGGTTGCCCAGAGAAGCTGTGGCTGCCCCACCCCCGGCAGTGTTCAAGGCCAGGTTGGATGGGGCTTGGAGCAACCTGGTCTAGTGGAAGGTGTCCCTGCCCATGGCAGGGGGTTGGAAATGGATGAGCTTTGAAATCCCTTCCAACCCAAACCATTCTGTGATTCTAAATTCATTCTTAAAAATCGAAATTCCTTTAATATTTCATGACCTACAGCTATTACAAATAATGTAGCAAACATCTGGACTCAAGACAGTGATACAAATTTTCCTAAAATTCAAATCTTTTGATCCCTGGAGATTATTATACCTAAACAGTAAGATTCACATTCCAAATTCTGACTCTAAATAGAAAAGAGTCTCAATTATTCTACCAACAAAAATGTCATTATCGTTAAACCTAAATTACTTATTCCTCATTTTTGCTAGGCAGAACTCACAATTTTTAGTCTGCTTTTACTCAAGATAGAATAATTTCCATATGAACTGGAGCTAGCTTTCTCCTACACCAACTCCTTTGCTTCTTAACGCTGCCACCTGGAAAGAAAATCTTGGAATTGTTGCATATTCATTTGTATCATTTCCAAGCTCTTCCTCATCCTAGCTCTATAGAAGACATCTGACCTATAGAATTATTCTCTTTCCCACTTGGCCACCTTTACATTTTTTATGATGATCCAGGGATTTATTTCAGTATGTAAAACACGAAGCTTTTAAATTTGTATCAGGACTGCTGAATTAAGTTCCTCTATAAATTCACTTGAATTTGCCTTTTGTCCTCAGCAGTAATTGTCTGTTGTTCCATCTCCTATATCTGATATTCTAACATTTCTAGACAAGCAAGATTTTTATGCATCCCTAGTATCAGGCAGTTGAAAACTCTTCTCTAATGTCAGTTACATTCTCCATGTAGTAGCACTGACCCGCTGAAATCATTTATTGCACAGCTGTTCTTTCCTATAATTTTTGGGGCCTGAATATAGCCAAGGCACAAACTTCTCCACTCATATATTTGATAAATATCAGTGGCAAATGAAATTCCTGCTGTTTGGACTAAACGAGTTCTAACCCCAGCAATGTTTTATGAACTCCCTCAACACAAAAAAAGAATGAAACAAAAAGGCTTACCTACTACAGTTCAGCAAAGAGTTGACAGCATTAGCACATAGCCTTTTCCACATCTTGGGATATATCTTCAGTATCAGCATGCATTAAATACTGCCCCTCTCCCAAAAAAAAAACAAAACAAAACAGCACCATTTTGCAGTTTTGAACCTGTTCCCTGGGTGTGTGAATTTCTGAAGAAAAGTTTAATCTTTTCATAACTGTTTTAGCAATACTATGATAAAATGGAAAGTCATTGGCAACTGAAAGCAATACATAAAAACTTCACAATCCTGATCCTTTTCTCTCTATCAAAGCAAAAGCCACAAGATGAAAAAAAAAGGAATGAAGATGAAATCTGTAATTAAAAAAACCCAAATTGTTCTAAGACTTTGAGATGGCTAGACTCTAAAATCAGATAAATACAGTTCAAATGTAATTAACGGCTTTAGACTCTGTGATCCTTCTGATCTACGGACTCACACGTGATTTGAAGAGGAGCTGTAAGTGTGGTAGTTAACTTCAGAAATTTAGAAGATATATTTACAACTTGTTGGGTACCTGTACAGTGGATGACTTTCGTTTTGGAAAACTAGATTTCACTGTTAGCAAATACATAACACTTCATAAATCTGTAGCACAACTTCAGGATTGATAGTACTTCAACATTAGAGGGAAGCAAATTTAACCATCAGAAATGAAAGAATAAACCTTACTACTTCTCTCTCCAGTCATGATCAGTACTACCGCATGCTCAGTATAAGCATCTTGCTAAATCAAAAAGGGTAAGATACTTGAGGCACTTAGCCCGTTGGCAAATCATGCTTGGGGATTTCTAGATGAATGACTTGTGTCTATGTTTACCACCTTTCAGAGTGCTCACTGTTTACTCTGAAGTTAATCCAGTTCCATAAACTAGTGATACATCAATGTAACAGATGTGCTTAAGTGACTATACATTATAAGGTGATTTGCTTTAGTTATAAAAACTCAGTAACCGGTTATAAGTTGAACTTAACAATCTGTAACCAATCAGCACCTACTGTATTAATTAGTTAGTGGATTGGTAATATCTAATTCTATGGAGTTCATAATTTCACTATATAACTTTCAAAAATATCTAAAGGTATTAAGAGTTGAAGCATAATGCCCTAGGTCTTGGTACAAGTTTAATTTATCCCTATAGTATCACTACATCACAAACAGTGTAACTTCTGCTCATCTCATGCTTACAAAATCCTACAATATAAATGTAAGTTTCTTCATCTCCAGGACACACAATGGAACCCAAGGAAAGGCTAGTGCTGCTCTCTAAAGCATCTACTCAGCAAATAAAATGCAAGCTTTGTTTAACAACTATGTTACCAGGTCATTTTCATTATTATCTACTTCTCTAGTCAATTTGTGACTTCCTGGCAGCTTGCAACCTAACTATGAATACTTGAGCTGCAAGTTTTGAAATGTGTCAAGAGTTCCTCCTGCTGCATTAGACTCCATCAGAACTCCTGCAGAGAAAATGGTATGAACTGCCACATGTTAAATCTATTTAAAAGATATGTTTTAAAATGCTTTTTCTTCTTTTTCTTTGATGCTCTCTATTGTGAAACTTTTATAATGCTGATCATAGAGAACCTCTTTCTTCAAAGCTAATAACATCATTGAATTGAGATTGGAAGCCAGAACTTTAGGCTTCAGACTGGAATGTTCTAAAGAGAGTTCTGAAAATTTTTTGCTCTTCAGTTTGAGAGGTCTGTCTGAATGATCTTCTGTCACAGCCAGCAAAGACCCTGTCTGCATCTTTCATCACACATTAAGTTTACAGGCTTGGCATGGAAATAGGTCACCACATACAGTTCTGTAACATTATACACAAGTCGTCTTAGTCTGTAGTCATTTTCAAAAACACACAGGTAGAAACACTGCGGGTTTCATTATGTGGAATAACAAGGTGTCAGATGGAAGCAAGACTTCCATAAAACATACCACATGGTTTGAGGTTTCACAGACTATAAGGCTGTTTTAACTAAAGGTAGGGGCAGAAGCTAAATTTTAAGTGTGATAAAACCTAAGGATACCGAAGCCCTTAATGTAAATACATGCATTTTGAAGTGATACATATTTGTATTAAATTGTCAAACTACATTGTTACTCTAAGTGTAATATTCCTGAAATGCCTTTACAAAGCCAGCTGGAAACCTTGACATTTCATCCATATTGTTATTTATATACATATTTACTGCTGCCACCTGCTTGTAACTTGGCTCATATCATGAAGCAGTACATTTCCCTTGTTTCATTATACTTTGACATTTCACTATAACTACATAGCTGCCCATTTCTCAGTTTCCAGTTGCTCTGTAGCTGCTCTTGAATTATACTGGCCTAGTAACAGAATAAAGATCTTTCTCCGTGGTAGTACTAACCTCTTTTTTCCATACCCAGATGGTACAAATCGCTGCTGGCACATGTAACAATTATAGCACAGCTTCTGTTGCTTAAATGAACCCCCATAAACCCCACAGAGTTAGATTAGATTAGGGAATTGGGAGGTGAGGAGAAGGTCTGGCCAGTGGTCTCAGCTGAAATAGATAAGTATTTGGTACAGCCTGTGTCTGGCTGTGATGGAGTGTACAGCATGCTTACTGTGTACTGTTCAGTGAGCCTCTTTCTAAGGGAGAAAGAAAAATTAGCTAATAAAGTTAATAAACCTTATTTCATAATCAGTATCACAACACACACTTTTACTATTATTCAAATAACTGGGTTATTTGAATACCTCATGATGGCTCATAAAACTGACGCTTTCAAAGCAATAATGCTGGAAACAGCAGTCACCAAGAGAAACACAGATCCACTGCTCAAATTTACCCATGTTCTTGCTTCATTCAGACCATCAAGTGAATTAACCATCTCTTTGATATTTCTGAAGGAGGCTGATGACCACTATCCACACCCTCAGCCATTTAAAAATACATATACATTTCCAGTTCCTTTCCATATGTCTCAAAGTGGAAATGCCAGCAACTGGATGTAATGTAATAGGATTAAACGAAGAGGTCCTATGAGAACACTAAACTAAGATGGTTTGGAGGAGGAGAAAAATTCACTCTGGGCCAACTTACTTGACAGACAAACTGTTTCCATGTTGTCAGTCCAAGAGTTTGTCATGAGCCATTTTGATCGTATAGCATGAAGATGTTTACATGTGAAATAAATCTTTTATGACTTCACCAAAATTATACTGCTTTAAATTTAATGCAAGCTAGAATGCAACTGAGCACACACATCTGTGTGCATACACATATTTAATAAATTTTTTTTTAGAAAAATCCTCTATGCCTTCAGTATTTAAAATATAATAAAATTGAGGGACAAAATATATGAAAGAACAATATTAAAAATTACGGTAAAACTATGTACATTTGGCATTCATTCAGGTCATACTAAATAATTTCAAATGTTTCTAAGAATGCACCTGCTCTCCCTTTCCCTAAACTCTGTCCTGCTCAGAATAACAGAGGAAGTCTTGTTGTGTACCTGAAAGGTGAATGGTTACAGACTTACTGAAGCAAGGGACAAAAGGAAAGAATTTACTGTCATTTTTCCAATCCCCAACTTACAAAGGAAATGGTAGTTTTTCCCACTGGAAGTTTATTAAAAAGCCAAAACTGAATCTATTTAGTGTTCAGAGT
The DNA here is from genome assembly GCF_028554395.1 of Pezoporus wallicus. Classification (NCBI taxonomy): domain Eukaryota; kingdom Metazoa; phylum Chordata; class Aves; order Psittaciformes; family Psittacidae; genus Pezoporus; species Pezoporus wallicus. Next base: position 1,863,630 of record NW_026637610.1, on the reverse strand, counting down.
GCTAAATTACTGCCTCATATTGCACTTCTAAATCAAATATAATATGGGTATTTACAGAAACCTGTACTTTTAATTGCTAAAATTTATTTGACAATGTACTAAAATCACTAGAACTGCAGGCGAAGTACTAACCTACTGTCTTGATCACAACCACATTTCAGAACAGAATGGGAAAAGGTAAAGGTATTTTCTCAGAAGGCAGATACGGAAAAACAAAAACACAGAAACTCAAGCACTGGAGAAAACAATCTTAAGTTTGTAAACCTCTTTTCTTTTTTAGCTGGGATTGAGCAAACCCACCCTCATTCATCCAATCTCAAAATAAAGGCCAGGTTTCAAAAACCAGCTTAGTTTCTAGTTTCTGTTTAGGCCCTGGAAAAGAAAAGGTTTACTTTATATAGTCTAGTACCCTTGAAAATCTTCAACTTTTCTGGAAATTTATTTTGGTATCTAAATTTGGTTTTATGAAAACTGTTAAGGATAAAATATATAAAGATTTCTTTTTCATGTTAAAAATAACAGGGTATGCCTCATCTCACCAGGGACAAAAGCTTCAACAAAAGCTTCACATACATTCTTCCTGATGAAACTGCAGATTCTGGAATGAAATACTGATAGACATCTGCCAAAAGTGAACCCCAAAAATGTCTCAGGAAAATCACAAATACTTAGGAACCATCTACCACAGTGAGGAAATAGAAACTTGCCTGTCACACTCGCATATAAACACACTGTTGAAAACAATGGGAACATATCACCTCATGGATATGAATATACGTGTATGAAATTAAGCAACAATGCAACCTGAACAGTCAAAGTTGCTTCCCTTCTTTAATCAACACCTCCAAAAGTAAGTCTAACACAAAGTTAGTACACAAAGAAGTACAGCTACAATCTATGTCCTTCAGAGCAGTTGGCATTATGCTCCCCTAAAGCATTCATGCTCAATGAATGCTTCCTGCACTCATGACCTTTGCTGTTTGCACTAACAGCAGTCCTTGAAAACACTGAGAAAATCACATTAATCAAAATTAGCAACAGAAGCTTATTATTTTAGTCTTTTCCAGAAATGACCTGACCAGCAGAAACTTTGAAACCTTCTTTAATCTGAAAGAATCTGTCTCTGAAAAGAGCGTTAAATACTTGTGTGATGGCACTTACCTCTTCCCATTGTTTTGCTTTTGAACCAGTGAAAACTTAAAAGAATTTTATTACCAAAAGGCTTTTCAAACATTGATTTGGAGACAGTTGAAAAATCTTGAGTTTAATAATGAGAATCAGGGTTTCAGTCAAAGCAGTTATATTATCTCTTTAAATTAATAAAACAGTGTTTTTCCCATACCGCCTAAATTCCGTTTCTGTTTATAATGCTGCACACATGTGGCAGAGGTTGTTTGGTTTAATTTCCAGCTGTAAGAAAACCAAATGCAGACATAGCAGGAGTGAAGAAGGAAGAAGCTGTGATAAAACAGGTTGAAGACCTGCAATGCATTCATGATATCTGAGGAAGAAACATTAAAACAACCTATTTTAATACCTGGAAATAATATTTTTTGAAGTCTGCTGCTTGATTTAGGCTCTAAAATGGCTAAGTATTAGAAAAAGAAATAAATCAGAGTTAAGACTAGGAGAGGTAAGCAACAAAAACAATATATGCATGGGAAAAATAAGTAGGAGCAGAAAAAAAAAGCAAGCAAGAAATTAAAACACAGCACAAGAAAAACATGTTACATTTTAAGAAAAAGATCTGAGAGAATAGAAAAACGACACTAAGTCTTGGTCTCACTTATCACGACTTTAATTTCAATTAATTAAATACTACATAGAATCTTTGAATTCATTGAGTAATGTGGTTCTGCTATTTACACTTACTTAAAAAAAAACCCAAACTTACAGAAATTTGTAATGCAACTGTTATCCAGTTACTAAACTTTATGGAGTAACATAATTTTAAAAGAATATTATCTCATTAATAACTTAAATATTTTGTTCTTCACAAGTACTTTTAATTTAGCTTTGTAAAACCCAAGCTTTATGTATTTATCTTTTCTTCATCATGAACCTGTACTAGTATTTTAAAGAAAATTACACATAAGACACAGATTCAAACTACACTTAAAAATCGAAATTTAGTTAGCTTAAAAAAAAAAAAAATCAATTTTCAAAGAACTTTTTCCTACACTTTCCAAATAACACACAGTGGAAACAAAACTTTTACACTACTAGACTTTAAACCAAGACTTTCACACTGTAGTCTGACCATCAAAAGCTGGTGTGAAATTCTGTAGCAGCTGCTCAGGGAAGCAAGGCCTATTTACATCCCTTACATGATCAAAGCAGGTGCAATGTATCTCTGAGTATGGAAGAGGAAAAGAACATTCTCCTATTTGCAATAAAGGCTGCTAACATGCATTTTTGTAACCACCTAAGCCACTAGGAAAATCTTGTTAGGTAAGTAAAACCTAAGAAATACTTTTGTTGATAGTTCTTCATATAAACAATAGATGGACTGGAAACATCAAAAAAAGAATCTAAGAGAACTAAAACAGTAAACTAAGAGAATGTCAAAAATTCTATTTTATTTCTGCAGCTAACAAACTGCTAATAAAACACAACTAGAAATACATATAATTAAAAAATAAAATTAAACTACCACAACAAAGATTAGAACATAAAAGCATCAAATGATAAATTAATTTTTAATCCATCTTTGCATGAGAACAAGTACAAAACAGTCCATGTGGTCAGCCTTACTGCCCATAGCCAAGCATAGTCTGTGTCTGTACAAGACTATACTTGGTTGCAAACACCACCATTCAGAAATCAATTCAATAACGTACGAAGATAGGAATTTCAGAAAGCATCATATATTGGTCATAGAGTCCCTGCTCCTGACAAACCAAATCTTCCCTTGACATACATGCTACCTTATTAATTCAGGTTTGTCAGTACAACAAGCATGTGGCATGTCTTCTATTAGCAATCAGGTCCTACAATCCCTATTGACAAGAGGGACAACAATCCAGTCTCTTAAAAGATTCATGACACAACTTTGCACTCTACTGCTTGCTTTCTCATAAAACCAGTGCAAATCCCATCAAAAATTTAGCAGAACCCCTGCCTCATCTGTTTAGGCCTGAAGCTAGTTGCAGGGACAACTCATTAGGGACAAGCTCATTAAAACCAGCCCTGGAGCAAAAGCAGTTTGCAAGTCTCCTCATTTTTATTCACTTTCACCTAGCCATTCGAGTTACTTGTGTTTCCCAGATACAGAGCTTCTAATGGTTTTGCACAATAAGCAAGGCTGTTTCCAAACTTAGGCTATACCCAGGGTTCCACAAATGCAGTTCCTTCTGTACACCAAAGCTAAAGCAGTTCTGCACACTTATAAAGCTTAGATGGTCCTATACAGAAAGGTGGTATCATAAAACCAAGTACATACTCTTCTGATTACATTAGCAAAAGGTACCTATGTGTAACAACAAGAAGATGTGAAGAATTAAGGCTACTAGATACACACGCCTGACAACTCAAGTAGGAGTGCATTTGGTACTTTGATATTTTTAGCACCTGAAATACCTAAAATACCCAAGAAAAAAAGGAAAGGAGGGAGGGAGGAGGAGGGAAGGAAAAAGCATGCATTTCTTCTCCTTACAGTCAGTGTCATAATAAATATTGATTAAATAGTTTTTCACTGTATATTATTTGCCCTATCATTTGCTCAAGTCCCTAAGTGAAACAATCCTTACTTTTGCTGTGAGCGCCACCTGGGAAATCTTGCGAATACCTTCTAAATTAGATGCCTAAAGTTAGGCACACTAGTAAGCACCTCAATTTCAAATACCTATGTTTAGACAAGAGTATTCAAAAAAACAAGTTATCCACAGTTCTGAGGGCTGGTGATCAAAACATCCTGGGGTGATCGCAAAAGCTCCTTAACTTTTGTCACGTAACTATAAAGGCCCGCAAACAGCAGATTTCCATCCCACAACCTGCAATGACAAAAACTAGTCAGTGCTGCATCAGTCTCCTGTCTGCAGGGGAGGAATAAGAAAGCCTCACAGGGATGCAGTCTCAAAAGCCAATTACTAAAACTGGTCTTAGAAGAGCTTAATTCTAAAATTATTGCCATACGTATGGCACAACTATTCAGACATAGATATATGCGCAGCCAATTTATTATACATCTGAGTAGTGTCTTACTGATTTTGGGGTAGCAAAGAATGGTCTGGACAAGAAGTGTGTTCTAATCCTTCTACAGGTCATCTGTTGAACAGGTACCAAATTCTACTTGCCCAGTTAAGCAGTTAAATCAAGAATGTCAACTGTCAGTGAAGAAGCCCCTCACCTCAAATGTCAGAAGAGTGTCTTTAAACTTCTATTTTTGCAAGCATTTTAACATTCAATCATGTATTTTCACCTTGCTTGCATTTTAGACACAACACTACACACAGGATAAATCTCATTCTTGTCAGGTTCATTCTCTGCTCATCTTACGAACAGAACAATCTCATTCAGAGTCTTCAGACCATCACTGAAGGCAACACATCATCAAGACCTACAGCATTTTTCAAAGTCAAAATTAAAAAATGGATTATTTTGCTTTCTTCACTTCTCTACAGATATGCACTCAGTGAGTCAAAAATACTTAATCTGGAAGAATTCATTATTTGGAGGATCACTGGTCAAAACAATGAATTTTAGTAGTGATTTGTGATGCTGTCAAAGATTATAGTCTGTCATGCACAATTTTTCTAATAAAGATTACTGCCACAAAAACCATTGCACAATATAATTACCACATTGTCAAGTGCAATGAGCACACAGTACCTCAAGCAACACAGGTAAACTGACGGGGTGTGAAGACTGGTTCATGCAAAAATTGTTGTCTAATTGCCCAATATCCAGTATTACTTACTCTAGCATCAACACAACCTCCAGCACAAGAGTCAACAGCCCTATACACAATCCTTGCCTGTAGGTTAAGCAAATCACTCTGACTCTGAAAGCAGGACCATTTAACGGGTAGTTTAAGGAACAACTTAGCATACAGGAAAAGAACAGTAACTTTTTGTTTTTTTTTTGTTTTAGTGAAAATCTGACTGTTCCTCCATGCAACAGTCTACAGTGGGGGCTTCAGTTAGTTCACATTCTGGAGTATGAGGCACCCACGCCAATAAAACAAAGTCTGTCGAGAAACATTAACAGCCATGTTTTACACTGTTCTTTCTGCTTCCCTGTGCAAAGGATAAAAGCTACAATATCATCAATGCAGAACAAATATTTAAGTTTTCATTGAAAAAAAAACAACTTAGGGAGCAAGTTATTTAAAATTAAAACATATAACAAGCTTTACAAACACTCCTGACTTTATCAAATCCACTAGCACAAGGTTTCAGCATTTCTAAAACATTGAAGGGCTTCATCTATTTTTCTATTAGTCTCTCGTGTCTCTATTAAAAAATTACCTGAAGGCTGAGAACCTGCATGTCTCAAGAAACTTTCTGCAGATATGGGAACTTCAAAACCCGAAGATTTGTAAAGAAAACAATGACAAAACAAATGGATCTAAACTGAGAAAAGCAATGTTACTTTTCTCTTTGGAATCCCAATAAATCTTATGAAAAAAGCTTAGCAACAAAAGGTCTGAAATTCAAATGTTTTAAACCATAACTAAGTATGCATTTAATAATGCCAGCTTTTTGAGTTTTAGACGGATATTGTAAAGTCTTATTTAAGCTTTCTTATACCTTTTCAAAGATACCTTAAACATAACTCCTCTTTAATGTTTATGTGTAAAGCATAAAAGAACTAAAATACAACTAATTACCACATTTGTTCATTTTTTTCTAAACTCTTTTCTTAGGGAAAAGAAAAAAATAATTTTTCAGCTTTCAAGTAAACAATAAGATATAAGCAACTTCAACTGAAGAGCATTTAGAAAGGATATGAATGTATCATACAAAACACTGCGTGGGGAAAAAAATGAAAACAAATAGCCATGAAGATGTTTCATTACTGCAATACTGACTGTTAATAGTATAATACTCATAAAACTGAAAGATGTAAACAGGTAATTCGAATTAAGCAGAGTTACTTGTCATTAGTTGTTATGTACTGCTCCAAGTGAACTTGTTTTAAGGCACTAACCCATTACAAATATCATGACTTCTTTTCCTGAAGATGCTGGAAACACATTGACTCTATTAGACAGGAATTTAGTGTGGGTCCTCTGAGCAAAAATACAATGACTTCATTGAGCTTCATTACAAGTAGAACTTTCCCTTATTACAAATTCCAAACAAACAGGTTCTTCACACTAGGTCTACTTCTAAAATTGCTTTCTTTTTATTCCCAGGGATACATCAAGAGCTGAGGGAGAATTCATGCAGTATAGATCAGTCAGGCATTGACAGCACATCACAATTTGACAAGCTGCTTGGCTCTGTTTAAAGTCTAAGTTAGGCCTTGGCCCATCAAGGCCATGGCTATTGAATTATTGACAGCCTCTCACTGTGGTGCAAAGGGAAAGAGTGCTACAGCCTCAGTTCAGTAAAGATGAAATGGAAACCCTCTCTGAAGCTTACTTTAGCACGTTAAAGGAGTTTTAATGGTCTTGTTTAAAATTCAGTAAGAGAATACATTAGACTAATTATATTTTCACCAGCTAAACAAAAAGTTTGGGATGCTGTGGAGATTATAAATGGGAGGAAAACTACACAAAGTACAGATATGATCTACACCGAGAAACTCACAAATGTTTGAAAACTCATTCCAAATCATGCAGCTTCACATACTTTACAATTTTTCTCCATTCTGTACCATTATACCGTGTGTAGTGAAGGGTTAACAATAATGTAGAGGTTCATTAGCCTAAAAATACAGGCTGGCTTTCATAATAGTTACTTTCTGCTAATGTCATTAAATCCATAAGCTAATGCAACAGCCAGTCCATCTTTACAATCTATCAAGTGCATTAACTCTATATATTTTTTCCTTTCCAGCTATCAAAAGTGCAATAAAGGGGTGTCAGTAAGTAACTGGCAAGCCAATGTCTGTTTTGTTTGTTTGCTTGTTCTTCCAACTCTAGAATTCTACAGACTAAATTACTGTTCTTCCACAACTAGCTGATTAATATTAACAATTCTGATCTCCTTACGTAATCTCTTTTCTTCTTCAAATTTATACCTGCCATGCTTACTCGTATTTTAATAGCTGATGTCAGACAAGCAGCAAGCAGAAAGTTCCATCTCAGGACTATAATTTTAAATACAATGAGACTCACATCAACTGTCGCACAGACATGCAGAAAATTATTCCACATGGACTTCTAAAGTGCATCCTAAAAGCTTCAAAGAATGACTACGTTTTTCAAAGAATTTAAATTGATGATGGTAGGGGGCAGGGTGTTAAGCACTTTGTCTAATATGACCCTAGACTCATTTCTCCAACATCACTTCCAATATGCTGCCTCCTGTCAAATCAACAAAGAGAGCCTAACAGCACATCTAAATTTGTGTTCATTTGCCTTCTGCAGGATTATCTTTGCCACGTCAAGCATTATAAGTAAATCAAAGATGCTTCTTAGGGGCTGTAAGAGTAGGGCTAATCTCCAGACAAATATTTAGAAGACAGCTTAGCCTGTTCTGGCTTTAATCGTTTCCAACTGATTTGACTTATTCTAATTACAGCCTTTATGTTATAAAAGCCATTTTTATGCTGCTGAGGAGCAGTTTCACTGCAAATACATGAAATTTTGCTGAGTTTCTGTTCCCATGTCGATTATGGAAATGCTATTCTACAGCTTTCCTCTAATTAGAAAAAACACACTGCACAAAGCATCAACAATTTTTAACATTAATAACAGACTGACAGTGTCCTTTTGTGTGTCTTTAAATAATTTCTCAAAATATGACACCACAAAGCCACCATATCCCACTTGGGTATCATACTAGGAGCTATTTTCACATTTTTCGCATATTATATTTATTCAAACACAGAACAAAATCTTTGAAGAAGCTGTTTAGTAATTTAACCTAATAGAATAAGACAATTAAACTCCTGTATAGTTTATGATGAGGCACTTTCCAAGCCCACAAACTTGGGAAATTCAAACACTCATACACAAAGCAAATTAAACATATCCTTTGACAAACTGGACAGCACGACTATTTGTTACTTTTAGTATTTACTTACCATACTATCATTTCTCACAATGAACAGACAGCTGAGATAATACTGTTTTGCTTTGCATCAACTCACAGAATTGTCCTGCCATTTAATGGAAATCTCTTACCTGAATGCTGTGGTCAACAGAAATCAAAGCGGAGGAGTTACAGAGCATGTAGCATATGTCCATTCCAACTTCAACACATTATTAAATAATGCTTCCCTTTAACAGAAACGACCTTTTCATTTATTGTCTAAGCTGATCCCAGAAAAAGCACTTGCAATGAAACATATGGAAGGAACGTCATAATACATACAATTTTCACAATTACTCTGAGACACAGACAACTCTAAACATTGCTACCTTCCCATCCTTGTGCAGAGAGAATCAACATTAACATCCTAATATGATGAGAAGAAAAAATAAGAGATTAAAGCACTGAAAGTTGGTATGATTTTTATTACACACAAATGATGCTTTAGGATTCAAAACCAAAAGAAAGGTTAATTCAAGGTTCTATGCTGGATATACATGCTTCCAAAAATATGCATGCGTCACTTGCAATACTGTAACTGGTCAAACTAAGCAGCTACAGAATAGGATGTATTTCGCACACAGCTAGCTAGGCTACTAGCCAGAACAGAGTTCCATATGATATTTACAGCACAGTCTCTAATGCCTCTATGAAATAATGGGTAGCACTATCACACAATTTTGCACACTTCTGTTATGACAATGTCTCCAAGCTCCTTTCACTTCTCTGAAAAGTCTAAACTTGTTGATACAGTCCTGTTAGGCGTCACCAAAAAAAGCTTGTATGTGCTCACTTGCTAATATGGAAGGAATAAATTACTTGGGCAAAAATGTTAATTGCTTTACTGTTAGGGAGACTTGTTCTGTAATAGTTTAATTTCTCTTTCTTTCTCTCTTTGTAGAAATTAAAGCTGTACTATTAATAATTCTTTGACTAAAGTTACATTAATAATAAATTCTTGGCTTTATGTGCAAGTTGTTTATCCTTTTTGTTCATAACTAGATTTTTTGAATGTAAAATTCGTGAAGAATCTGGAAAGAAAGCAAAACTGCATGAGATTCTGCTTCTACCCTCCTATGCTGTTTAATTTACAGACGTTGGGAGATGAATGTGTATTCTATGCGTTTAGTAACTCTTCCTGGTTTTATCTTGAGTTTTGCAATGTTATAAGTAAACCTGATGAAAACAATGTGGGAGCAGAAGGCTGTGATTATTATGGTTCTATGGTTTTATATTTTTTAGAACAGTAAGAATTTTTTATACAATCTATGGTATATGATGTCACAATAATGGAAAAAGTTATACTAAGCTTCAGATACACTCACTCCTGAGGCATGCAATCTCCTGTGGGTGTTTCCCACGAGTCCCTGAGATTACTTCTAGACTGAGTGTCAGCCAGGTAGCGTATCAGGAATATCTTAGATAGATTTTTTTGACTTCATGATAGCTCTCAGAATCATTGAATGGTTTGGACTGGAAAGGACATTAAAGATAAGTTAGTTCCAAACCCCCTGCTATGCGCAGGCTTCCAAGAGTCTTGTCCTAATATACTGCATAGATCCAACACAAGTTGGTTGTTTTTTTTTTTCCTGAACTGCACATTCTCACTGCACTGTCCATTTGTAGCACATATAAAACAAACATATTATATTGCTTGCCATGTAGGCCTACTGCAAAAACATTCAGGAACAGAAAATTAAAAACATGACTACTTGTTTACTTCTTACTATACTATGTAAGGAAGAATACATAATATTAGAATCACTGGAACTAAGAATCTTTTTCAAGGTATTGAAGACAAGACAGAAAGCATTTTCAGATATTATTATCTCCCACTTTGATATCCCAGTGCAATTTCGTGTATTCTATCGTTGTAAAGAAACAGACTCATCACTGGCAGGAAATTGAGATCTTGGTGCCTCTGTGAACAAAATTATTAGTATAGCCATACTGACTGTATAAACTTCTGGTTTCTTAGGCTCGTTCTTCATAAGATAATGCCTCTTTAACAATACACTGTATTTAGGAGTTATTAATGAAGTAAGTAGTAAGTTTCCTCCCCCTGCTCTACACTGAAAAGTAAATGCTATATGTCCATCTGTCAGGAAGAGGTAAAAATAGACTGTCAGAGAGGAAAAATTCCTGTTAGTGAGCTATGGATCTTGCATATATGAAAACTCAAAAATCATGAAAGCATTTAGTTGTTTTTACAGAAAAAACTCTGCAAGGAGTGGAGGGGCTGAAGCTGATAAACAACTACACCTTTTAAAAAAAAAAACTTCACGATACCATACAGATATATTATAGTTTACATCAAGACCTGTCCGCAGAGGCTTAAAATAAAATCTCTGCAAAAGGCACATTATCTCTCATCTACTTATTACCTGGTCTTTACCCCTGAAACATCTGACACTGGTCAGTTTTGAGGAAGAACGCTTGGCCAAAGAACAAAAGATACACTTTAAAATACTAGCAATGGGGTTGCTACAATTTTACATTGAAGAACTAATTCCCAACAAAAAAATGCCATAAATGTTCTAGTGTTTAAACTATTCTATAAAATAAAGCCAAGAAAAATATTCTTGACACTCTACAGAAGTTCCTCATAAAACTGAATAAAGTTTTTAGAGTACACCAGACACCAGAATAACTTCTGCCTTAGATTGCCAATGTTGCTTGCTTATATAGGGTTTTGGTTTTATTTTTATTTATGCCAAATTCTGTGAGCAAACCACAGATAATTTTGGGATCAAGAAGAAACAATTTGATAATGTACCCAATTTTCTGCATCCCATGCTACAACGAGAAAACAAAGTGAACTTTTACTGCTGAGTGGAGAGGGTATGACGGGGGGTGGGAGGAAGGCAAGAGGGGGAGGAGAGAAGAAGGGAAAAGGAAAATTCCACCTCAGACATTTTAATAAAGCTATAATCAATTCTCCTATAAAAAGGTCATAAGCTAACAACTGGATTAGAAAGCTGCAAGATTGAGACTCCATTTCCATAACACTGGCCATTGCACAAATGCAACATCTTTGCCATTTAAGTAAAAAAGCACTCAGTATGTCCCATGCAGGATATTCAAGGTTCCAAATGCAGTTGTGAGCTGTCCTGATTTGAACATATACTAGTACAGGATGCATTCTTTAGTATTTTTTATGGTCACGGGGAACAAAAGAACATTTCTGGAACTACCCTACTATTTATACTTCTCTCCCTTCTCTATTAATGCTGTGGTTCAAGCAATAAGCTTGCAGAAGAAGGGACTATTTCCAAAGAGTGATGCCAGTCTTGCAGCTTCCAATGGCCAACACTGACCTTTGCTGTGCCCTCTCACATGTGCTGATCCAAATCTGTGTATGAATATGGGTGAACAAGACTGGAAATTTTACTTAGGTTAAATTAACCCAGGGCAAATTGTTTAGCTTCACTCAGATGAGTTTCATGACTTGGTTCAGTGAACAGCTGCACAAACACACAGGTACAAGAAAGGGCAAGACCTTCCCATTCATTTGCAGTGTTATCTTCTTTCCCCTGGGAGGTGGGTGAGGTTTGGAGCCATTTTTCCACTCTCAGCCTGCTACCTAAGAGAGTAATGGGAGGTACTAAAGAATAAGATTCAATCAGCCTCTTGCTGATTGTCCGCTGTTGACTATAGACAGAAAAGGTGCTAGAAATGCTTTGGTTTGCTATAATTTCATGGAAATATAGAACGGTCTGGGTTGTAAAGGATCTTAAGACCATGCAGTTCCAACCCCCTGCCATGGGCAGGGATGCCTCACATTGGACAATGCCATCCACGGCTCTGTCCACCTGGCCTTGAACACTACCAGGGATGGAGCATTTATCACTTCTTTGGGCAACCCGTTCCAGTGCTTCACGACCCTCACAATAAAGAATTTCTTCCTGATCTTCCCCTGTTTAAGTTTAAACCCATTACCCCTTGTCCTAATGTTACAGTCCCTGATGAGTCTCTCGTCAGCATGGCAATTCTCTAGAAGCTGATTATAAAAAAAATATGACAATAACAGACAAAATATGAGCCTTAGTTACTCAAGAGTCATATAATTTATGACTCTGCCCTCCTTCCTCAACCCTCCCTCCCCACGCCTAAAACCGTGGTAACATGAACATTACAGACCTGACTTTGCCAAAGTACAGTCTGGGCCTTAGTAATAGAGCTGCACACTGCACTGCAATTTTTAAAAGCCTTTTGTCTGAAATCGGACTCTAAAACTAACTGACAAACAACCCCAACCAGGTACACTAAAGCCTGACCATTAAAGGAAAAAGAAACACAAGTAACAAGGTCACTCCTGATGTTCCATGTCTCTATTACTCATGATACTTCAGTAGAATACAGTTAAATGTTACAGTTAGGGACCAAGCTGAATTTTTTCCTATGGATGTTAGCAAAGGGGGATTTTCCCCCTCTTACCAACATCCACATTTTTATCCCAAAATCACAGACTAGGCAAACAGGACATCCTAATGGTATTTTAACAGTTACTGTGAAGCAAGAAACTGTACTTGAGGGAACAAGAACGTCAACATGCTAACAGATGATTCACTGAAAGGCAAATAAAATGAACTGCATGCCAACACCATACACCTCAGGAACCCAGAGTGTCTGCAACCACAAATACAGCTGTGCTTTGTGCTGGGGTTCTGGACACATTGTAGGTAGACGCATTCTGAAAAACACTGCAGTCCGTGTCACTTTCTACTTGATGCACCTGGGTGTTCCTTTCAGAGACAGTGGGAGAGCAGACTGTGCGCACACCGTGCGACATATACTCACAACATGTCCTGAGCACTTACTTGGAATGGTAAATCACTTCTAGCCATAACCTAAATGCGGGATACCACAGCATGCCCCAGGAGGAATGCTGCATTACATTAGACTATGCAGGGCATAAGAGACTTTGAGGATGAAAGAGTAACATCCTGCCATGTATAATTTTATAACTAATTCCTGGGTAAACTACAGCAAGCTGTTAACATCATGACACCTGAATCCATTCAAATTTCATCCATCTTGCGCTATTTCTTTCACCTTGACAAACATCACTAATAGTCCTATTCCTTCGGGACAGTGATTTTGTATACTTTGACATATCTATACAGACTTTGTACATTTCTGGGTTGCAATCACCAATCAGAAACTGTTTCACTTTTCTGCTACCACCATCCATTACCTCAAGCCTTCCAAAAAAGAAAAGACAGACAAAAGTTTAACTAACAAAGTTACAAAGTAAGTCTATTAATGGGATACAGACATCTAGCATTTAGATAAACCCATTATTTTTATTAAGTTTAATACAAAAATAATGCTTTTTTCCTATCTCAATTAATAGCTCACATTACTTAAATTAAGTTTTGCCTGCATAACTCTGGAAATTCAACATTTCAGCAGCACTTCAGAAAAATCAAAGAGTTTCCTTTCTGTGAAAACAGCACAGAAGAATGTGAACCAAAACCTGTTACTCAGTGTCCTTTAAAAAAACAAATTGGCAGTATTTCACCTTACAACTAAGGCCGCTTATTACTTAAATAAACAAAACAGATTTTAAAGTCCTGGATATTAAGCAGATCAACAGCTCTGGAAGACAGATGCCCTGTCAGGCAGCTGTTTACAGCAATGTGTCTTGTACAGAGACTATATACATTTCTTATGGTTCTGCACCCAGTACCTTCAAAAAACATGAAAACCAATTCAGAATAGTTCTGAAAGGTTCTTTTGCTTACGGCTTTTTAATACCAGAGCCTCAACAGTTTCTGTATAATAGAATTTATGTCATTTTTAATGTTTAGTATTTCCCATATGTAAAAAACCCACAAATGAATATACAACAAAAACTGTCTTCCATGTCCAAAAAAAAGATGATAAATGACTGGTGCTATTACTTGTCTTCCTTTTGCAAATTCTGCAGCCATATTAACAATGAGAAACACAATGTATAATTGAAGACAAAATATAAGGACAAAAGGATTACAGAGTTCCTTATCAAAATGTTTCCTGCAAAATAGGTTCTGTTAAAGAATTCAATTACATCTTGGATTCTCTAATGATCCAACCACATGCTTCCAAGGATTTGATGCGAGATAAGATTTTTTTGACTGGCATACCTTGTAACATTGAGGCTTTTTCTATACAGTTGACAGCTCCAGACAGGACAACATAAGCGTGTGAAATGCAAAGTAAGAAACCACAATTTTGGAGTGACCTTAGATTACTGTTACTGCCCTGTCTGCTTTTGCCAGTCAAATGGAAAGAGGCATAAACACCAGCACTAGGATTTTTCCATACTTTGTACTTCTCTTAAAAAAACAGCCTGAGCTTGAAAATAGCACTCTGAGAGAGTGCTCCGAGAGAGCAAAATAGTGTGTACTGTCTTTAGAAAAGATGTTTGCTTCAAGATGCTTTGACAAAATATGTGATAGACCTGTGACAAATTCGGAAACTGTAACATGATTTATAATTTCAGGATAGACAGATGCATTTATTTAGCTAGCTATGTGTGTGCGTGTGTGTGTACTGCATACAAAATAATCTCTCAGCAACCTAAAAGCAGAAAACTTAGTCCAATTTTGTTTATTCTCATCCTGTACGATCAAGTTAGTTGTGATTACAGGTGACATTTTAAGATTTCTGTATCTCTCAATGGGATGAGCTGGCTCAGCTGAGCCAAAATCTACGTGGTTTCCTGTATTTTAGCAGTCTACTTTAAATTGTTAACGTATGTTAAAATACAACTTGTTCATGTTATAAACTCTAACGCACATAAATTAGATTCATTATATATACCTTCCTGAAATATACCTTTATCCTCAGCAAAATAAATTTTAAGAGTACAAAGGAGATCAAGAAGTTTAAATTCTTAAGAGAGATTGGTAGGAAAACCATGAAACAGTTGGAGATTCTACTCTTGTTCCTTGCATCTCAACCAATCTATCTATATTAGAGACATGTGTTTGATAATTGCAACCTTTGTATTTTTGCACTCGAACTAGCTATTTCAACTTGCACAGTAACCTTAGTCACAGTCCCAGTCAGTCACATGAACATGTAACCCAGTGGTAGACTCAGTAAAGACATAAAGATGTGTTTAAAATGTTACATATATGCACTGTATTTGATAAGGACATTTATTCGCTGACTTAAAAAAAACAAACACAAGGCAGCTTGCTGTTGGGACACTTCCTGGATTCTTGATCAGTAAGAAGGTCTTTCAACCCATTACTATAGCTTCTTTTAAAAAAAATAATTAAATAATTAAGAGTTCTGTCAATAAAGTAGTAAAGTATAAATGTTAAGTTTTTAAAATAAGACCTATAAACGCCAGGTGAAGACTCCGCTTTGTACCAATAAAATAATAACCGCCAACTAATCCCCATATATGGTTCACAGGTGGGTCAAAATAAAAAGTAGTAAATATTTAGATATTTTCACTCAGGCCCTCCATATTATTCTTTACTGTTACTAATACTTGAGAAGTTAACTCTTCATTATCACCCTTTCATTCACTGGTGCTGTTCTCACTTGTAAATGTATTCCATTATCACTTCAAAAGTATTATGTCAGTTACCTGTCACCAGGACTGCAATTAAAGTAATATTTAGAGAAAGCGGAGTCTACTTCGCCTATTGATGCAGGGAGAAAATTCTCTGTAATTTAATCGGGGTTACATGCATGTGCTCATAAAGGACAAGACCATTTAGTTTCATTATTTTGCTTTCACCTTGGGGTATGCTGCTTTATGCTCTTTGTTCTCTAATTTTAAAAATGCTCATTGTGATGTTTTAAAAGGAACACCAAGTAACACTAAAATAGTGCTAGAAGCTGAACACTGTTATTAGATAAAAGTGGCTCTAATGCATTAGGAGGTGTTGAGTTAATAGGAAAACAGCTTTGATTCACTAGCCTCTGTCTAACATGCCACTACAACAGAAGTAAAAAGGCAGTGGGCAACTCCCCTCTAATCACCTCCTGTTAGCTGTAACTATAGGCAAATTGCTAGTGAGGATTAAGTGGGGAGACTATCACAGGATCAGTGTCAAGCAGAAAAAAAGACTCAATTTGTGAGCAATCATGACTCCCTAATCACTTCTGTAAGAGCCTCTGAAATTAC
The DNA here is from genome assembly GCF_028554395.1 of Pezoporus wallicus. Classification (NCBI taxonomy): domain Eukaryota; kingdom Metazoa; phylum Chordata; class Aves; order Psittaciformes; family Psittacidae; genus Pezoporus; species Pezoporus wallicus. The sequence continues at coordinate 1,847,295 of NW_026637610.1, read as the reverse complement.
TAACAGTAGCCTTTAGAAGTGTGGGCACGTCATAAGTACGACCACAACAGATATGACTATGACAGACAAAATAAACAGCTCAGTATATAGATAATCAAACAAATCAAGGCTGAAAATAAGTAATAATTTGCGTTCACCAATCCTGTACATCCTTCAGATTACTGAGATTCTGATATGTGTGTGCCAACACTGTGAATGCAAGCCGAGATAAGGTAACATCTGTGTGCTTTGGAGGCAGTATTATGAACAAGTTGGTCAGTGATAAGGTGAAGAAAATACCTGCACTATTGCAATTTTGTTCCACGAAAGAACAGTGGAAGCAATTACACCCATATTTTCAAGTAGTTATTACAGAATTAGTCCCTATAAATAATTTTATTCCTGGTTACTTTCACTTTTAGTAAAAAACAAAATGAAAAATGCAAACTCTAATTTGGAGACAATCTTGATACTGACAACTTGATTTTTTTTTTGTGTATCTTAACACTCCATTAGATTGCAAAATCCAATGAAGGCTAAAAGCACCACCTCTGTAACACCTGACAGTTCTGTAATTGTTGAGGTTTAAAAATCAACATGCCCAATGAATGATGCCATTTTTAGGGATCACAAAGTCTTATTCTGCCCTTGCAGTGTGATTTGCAATATGATTGGTGCGACTGCTCAATCAAAAATTACATTCCTGCTATTGTTTTACATGACCCAATTTCTTAGTATTACAAAGAACAAAATTTATGAATATTTAGCCGTACTGAATTAAAAAGAACAAAAGCCAAAAAAACCTAACCAAACGAATACCAACAAACCAAAAAAAAAACCCCTATGGTTCAGTTTCAGCATAAGATGTTTTCCAAAGCTACTACTGCACCAGAGCTAATTGTCAGCATAAGGCTTTACTTGATACAGGCACATCAGGCTACTGCTCGCAAGAGTAGATGAACACATACAGAATACGCAAATGGCAGAATGAGACTGGAATCACAGATACATTGACTGTTTTCACGTTCAAGTATGTTCCAGCATTAGAAAGGAGCAGATATAAAATCAAAAGTAAACCCTATTTTTAAAACTAAAATGCATTATCATCAATATTCTTCTAAGAATAACAAGCCACAACAGTTTCAGTGGTTTTGCTGCACTGTACACATCACAGTGTTCATGCATAACAAAACTTGGTACCGCTAACATTAATATAGGGAAAAGGAATAAAAACAATTAGGGCTCAGTAATCAATCAATGACAATCCCTTCTACTAATGTACTGATAATCTTACAGGCAATATAAATAAATAAATAAATAAACCGAACAAAAAGCACCGCCCCCGGGTTTTCTATGCATCTCAGACTTGAACTGGAAACAGTATCATTATAATGACATTTTAAAGTACCTTCCAGGAATGAAATAAGTTCTTCTGCAGTAAGGTAAGAATTCCTCATAAAGAGTAACTGAAAACTAAGAATGACAATATGTGTGTCACATATAAAGTCTTCATTTTGTAGAATATTGTTATAACAATACCAGTACACTGAGACTATGTTACAGCATACATTTTCAACGACTGACAAGAAAAAGATTACCTTAAGTTTATAAAATATTTCCTTTTGGCTAAATGCTCAAAGGCAGATATGTGATGTGATATGTGATGTGATATGTGTGTGTGTATATCTTCAATACATATATTGAAGAGAAGACCTCAATTTGGACTCAGTGATCCTAAGTGGTCCCTTCCAACTCGAGATGTTCTATTATTTTATGATACACTGTGCAGAATTTCTGTACACATACTATGCTCATATTAGGTAGGAAATTTTTTATATTTCTTGTATCAATGCTTTTAAATGACAAGATAAAATATGAATACACAATTCTGGGGTAAAAATTAAACCCAGTTGCAATGCTGATGTTATATAAATCCAAAATAGCTGTATTATACTTGTTTCTGTATCCCTTGAGAAGTATTGCATAGGTAAAAGTACACCACCTCATCCTACCTTCAGACAAAACACATGAACAGTGGTTTCTTGATGCATTGTCTTGTCTGCTCCTGTCACAAACAGAACTACCAGCTGTGTGTACACATACATACATATATTTATTGATAAAAATTATCTGGTATTAGTTTACCAACATTTTTTTAATTTTAATGTACAAGTTTATATATTCAGTAATGTGCTCAAGCCAGGACATTCTTGGTATTTCACTGTATTACACTGTGAGTTAACAAAAGAATATTTCTTAATCCTGCTATATTGATTTGAAATAATAAAATACATTGAACAGTATTGCAACATAAGAACTTCGCAAAACTAAACCCAGACATCTGAAACCAAAATGGAGCTCCTACATCACATAGCTCCTTTATACAGACTGGACACATGACCAGGTCAGCAAATCAAGAGAGAGAACCCCACAGTACCGTGCGTGCCTGCTGCATCCCATTTGTGCCTCCTTGGCCTCAGCTGGCATCAGGATCCCCCACCAAAATATCGCTGATCCCTACACGATATTTTACCACAATTATCCCACGAAAATCCCCAAACTTAACAACGATATTTGTGATTGCAGGATAAAACCCATTTTCAGTAAAATAAGGCTTGTAAAAGCCTTGTTAAAAAAAAGGAAAAAACCCACAAAACCCCACGAGCATCACCAACAAAAAACTAAAAAAAAAAAAAAAAAAAGCAGCTTGTCCAATTACCTACCATTAACTCCCATTTTCTATTAATTAGCACCCTCTCTATGCAATCAAGGTTTCTAAAGGGCCAATTTTAATTAGTTTGAATAACAAAAACCAATGTTTATCTGTCCATGCAGTGCAGTACTCTCCAGAACTAACAGGCAGACACTGCAACACATTTCTTGCCTTCTAGGTCAGCATTAACTCCAGTTTCAGCAGTTGTAGCTAAAGGCAACTGTACTGTAATCAAGCATCACAGGGATAGTTTTGCTTTCTTTCTTTTTTCTTTTTTTTTTTTTTCCTATTTTTTGTTGTTGTTGCTGCTGCTGCTTCCTTGCAGAATCCCCTATTTTAATATACAAACTCACCCCACTGTGAAGTAAGCCCTTGCAGGGTTGGATAGCCACGAGAATGTTAGTGGCTAGTGGTTAGCTCCATGGGGAAAACAAACAAACAAACAATAAAAAGGAAGAAAGGAAAAAAAAAAAAGAAAAAAAAGAAAAAGGGGGGATAGAAAAATAAATAAGGCAAAGCGTCAGGGGTATGCGTAAGAGAAGGGAAAAAGGATGGAAAATTAATAATCCAACAGGCAGGTTCCCTCAGTGTTATTAATCATGCTGCTTCTCACAAGCTAGAGAGGAGCCGAGATTTGCACATGGGAGGGGAATGTACACTATTGGCCAACTAGCTCATTCCTATACATCTCAGCCAATCCTCCTTTTTTTCCACTTCCCCCCCCCCCCCCGCCTTAAGGTACAAATATATCTGAGAAGCAGTTACAAAACCCTGGAAGATGAAAAATCATGCTCCCAGGCTAGGCAAAGCTTGGTCCAGTTAATGCACTATAAACTTTATTTGAGCTGACTTCTCATTTGATCCCCTTGTGACAGGGTCAGTGAACGGCAAGCAATTCCATCCCAAATCATGCCATAATCGAATTGCTGCCTATTTCCCGAACCTATAATGAAAAAGGCAACTGAAATAATGCAGGTAATGTTGGCAGCTTCCCCTCGCTGTCGTACATTATTACTGCCGATTGCTTGCCTCCATTTCCCCTGTACTCTAACAATGAATATATTTCACAGCTCACTTGCTTTACTGTGTGGGTGGTATGGCATAGACACCTACATGATATGAAAGAAAATCTAAAACAATAGGGTTTTGTTTCTGTGCACAGCACCTAACAGGCTGCTGGGAGAAAAGGCAATTTTGTCAAACTGCTACAGGAAAAAAACAGAAGACTACTGAGGCTTAAATAAGACTTTGGGTAAAAACACTACAAACTTCTTTTTTTTTTTCTATTTAACCCCAACTTCATCTGATGAGCTAGAGAACAATTCAAGCATTTATTGGCAGTGCTCAAATAAATTACATTACGCAGCTGTTTCTAAAGGATTATTGTAAAGTCAGGGCTTCTGAAACAAAACACTTTAGAGACAGGAGGTATTTCTTTGCCCATAGACACAATCTGAGAGATACACCTATTAACAGCCTGAAACATACCCTAAGAATTAGCTCCATTACAAGCAGGAGAATCTACACCAATTCACTGAATTATTACAACTACTGAAGCCAAATTCAGAATTCCTGCTCTCACCTCTCCCCTTCTTGTAACCACAATGGGGCACGTACCAGAGAAAGAACTGTGAAATTTAGGTTATAGCCTGTTTAGCACTCCTGGACACTAGCAACCTACAGCATGACTGCTTTTTAAAAACACAAAATAGGACTGTATAAAGCAGGCAATAATCATGAAGCAATTATATTTTCAAGTGACATAAATTAACCACAATTGTGAGGCGTATTCTCTTTGATCCACCGCAGGATGGCATAAATATGACTGTTTATATAACCCTTTACTTTGAATCTCCCTTTAGAAGAGTTTGAAGCATGAAGCATGGCAAGCAAAGTCTTACGTAATGAACAAAAAAATCTATATAATGAGGACAAGGCAATATTTCGTTGTATTTCCCTCAAAAATGCACGTGATGAAAACCAATGTGTGTAACAGACTACAGCAGTATCCTATGCAAAACCCCAGTACTGACAGCCTTGAGCTCTGTTAAAGCCTGGATTCAACTTCCAACCAATTCACCACCCCAGACGAGGGCAAACCATAATCCCAGTCCTAATGGGAAATTCAGCCCATTGTTTGTTCTGACCTATAAAGACATTTCAGGGCACACACACTAACTCATCTTACTGTAAATCAGCATCAAACATTTGGATCAAATTATTTATCACCTCATGCACTGACATAAAGAGGAAAGAAACAATTTAAAAACACCACAGCTGGAACACAATAAGAATTCTGACATGAGATGTGACATTACAGACAGCACATTTCTATTACATTAGCAACTTTGACAATATTTACAAGGCTAAACACTGTGGTGTACAACTATAGGTATAAAGACGAGCTTTACCACACTTTCAAAACACATAATTTAATTTTATTTGGATTATAATTGTTAATGAAAGATGTTTTCATTAATTGGCTAGTACCCTCATTTCATTATCTTACACAAGAGTAACAGGGACCGTACGCAGGCATTGTAATTTTAAAGTAATGCACTCCCTCATCTGACTAGAATACAATATGAATATTTCACTGTCTGAAAGACTCTACTTTTTCACTTACTGCTCAGGCAGAACTGATTTGAGACAGCATTCAATTTTTTTAAAAAAGATGCATGGGTTCAAAAGTGCATGACAACATATGGACATAGAGTAATTCTTTAAAAACTCAGCACTGGAGGCTATGAAGAGCAGATCTTATACAGGAAAAAAAAATCAATATAAAGAAAAAATTGTTCTAGATGTAATTGAAGTCATACATTTTTACATGGCTTCTGCTATACACCCAATTACTGCTATTTATCAAACAGCAGACAACATTGAACCTGGCAGCATAAAAAACAAGTTTTACTAAGCTAGGAAGAAAAAAAAAAATCATCAGAACGGAAAGCAAAAAAGATACAAATAATAAATAATTCAATATTCCTGAGGAAAGCTCTTGCAGAAAAGGCCTGACTGATTCAAACATCAGACGTGAGGCTGACAAGAGATATATCGATTTAGACAATTCTATCATTATTATTCCAGCCTGAGTCCTTCAGAAAAGCTGTTCTTTTTGCCCCTGTTTTTATTGCTGTAACTACCAACCTTTTTTCTTATACCTTCTTCTCTTTGAACTTGTATTCATTTAGGCTTTAATCTCAGCCTAGCTATAACACAATATATAGAAATCCTAGTCTCATTTATTTGACATTTAAGTTCAGGGTTTTTTTGAGATACAGTGCTGGAAAATATTTGCTTTATATAGATGTGACTTTAATGCTTCCTTAAAATAGGTCAAGTGCTTCTTGAAGTTTCTAATTGTAAGAACAGGACTTCACTTCAGGATTAAATACACGCATGAAGAAAGTGGTGTTTACCTCCAATTTAACTTTGCCAAATGCCAGTCTTTACCAAACTTACCACAGAATGCTTCTACGTTTACTTTATAGGTGTAGGTAAACTACAACAAGCTAACCTGGGTTTTTTTTTTCATTAATTTTCCCTACCTAAATAGAGGTGTTCTAAAAAAATAAAAATAAAAAAAAAAAAGAAATCCTCATAGGTCAATGCAAATCAGTAAAATGAAGCTGTGTAATTACTGGAAGAAAGCATTCCTCCATTAGGCATCTGCAAGCAGAACTATTTCTTCCCTGTTCGATGTGTTAATTACAACTAGATAGGATATGCCACAGAAAATTAACAGTCTTGCAAACACATCAGAGGTAAACACACAAAACAGGAACTGCTTAAGGGTCAGGAGAGCAAGTCAATTTTGAAGAAAGATAAAAGAACTGTCATGTATATGATTGCTTATGAAAGAGAAGAGGGCAATCCTGCCTTGTTATCATCAGTTAATTAGGCACTACAGTCAGGCATGCATACACTACAACATTTGCCATGGTAATCAAATGTATTATTCAAACATGAAACAAAACAAAAGCAACTGCAACTTTGACAGGGAAGAATATAATCTGCCCACACAGAGGTGCTGAATTAACTTTATGTAAGAGTTAAAAAGAAAGCTCAAGAATATGTTATATGAACTTTCTCAAACTGCACTGCCTTTTAATTCAGACTACAATTCCACTTCTAAAGAAAATAATCTTTTCCAAATTTGATTTTCATGCAAGGTGATGCTTTGCAAGCATGGACAAGGGTAATGAAAAGCAATTGTACTACACTAGGATCTTGTTATGTCTTTAATATAAATATACAGTGAGAGTACAAATGCACTCTTGACAAAGCATCCTATCTCATGAGTCAAGAGAAAGAGAAAACAAAACCAAAAAAACAACCCAAGAAAGCAATATACAACATTTTCCCGGTCCTGAGCTATAACTGCAAGCAAAAATAAAATTAATAACTGCTCTGCAAATAATGTGATGCCACTATGTGACCTTCTGTCTCACTAAGGCTTATACCATGTTTCTACAGAACTAGTCTTTTCTCTGTTTATACAAAATAAGTACTTTTGGTCTAATTTTTATCCAATTGCACAGAAGACATCCAATACTAAGTTCACTAACAAAATTGGGGTATTAGCCAGGAAATTACAGTGACAGTTTCACATTTCGTAATATTAAACTTTTAGACAACACAGTTTTGAGATCATCTGTTTCCTCTACACAGGATCAGCAAGAAGAATCCCAAATTTTCAATTTAGCCAAGCTGCATGTCCCTAAAGTGGTAACTTCATAAGCTCCCTGCCATGGTCAAGGAAATGGAGAGCTGGGCACACTTCCTCTTTCAAGCTGGTAGAAAGACTGGGAGAGCTGGAAGAGATGAATGCCAGTGAGTTGTTCCTTGTGTCAACCACTAAGTTGGTGAAGGACATGGAGAACAGCTGATACAGTCGAACATAGGCAAACTGCACCCTAACATCCCTGCTTCCTATGCAGGCTCTGAACTACCATCGCATGTCTCTTTTTCAAGCCTCTCAGTTCTTCCAAAACAAATGCAAAGAAGGAACATCAGAAATTGTGAAAGTTTCCCAGTACTTTATAATCCTTTGCTTCCTCCCTTTCTTGAACCATGGAAGCAAACCATCTACGACAGGAACTTCTCAAACCAGCACAACCATCACTGACTCTGACCTGTCAAGTAACAGTCTGATAAACCTGAACTAAGAAGTAGACAGTAGGCTCTTATGTAAGATGGAGCATTCCCTGTAGCTGAAGACCTACTTCTGCAAGACTAGAACAGAATTTATACCTTCTCATGCCCATGTTGCAGAATCTCCTCTGCAGTTCTCAGATGTTTTTCAACTTAATTTTCTTGCATGATAACTGTAGTTTTCTTGTATTTTGGAAAAAAACCCCAAACATTCATAATGAAATAACAAAAAATCTAGCACAGTATTATCTATTATTCTATCATTTTGCAGACAGCTGCCATCAAGAGACATATATCCATTGTGAAAAATCAATGCCAACACAATACATCTAAAAAATCTGTATTATTTTTTGAATGCTTCTCTTTTCCAAACCCTCTTTTTCCTGCACAATATTCTCAGTGTTTGGCCATCTCAATCAAGTACTATCAGAGAAAATAACATGATACAGAAGTCTCTCTTCTGATCAAATTAGTCTAACATGGATCAATATGAAACCTTGGTGCATCTGCAATCTCAGAGTCTTCAGTGTCCAGGCATACAGTAATCTGTGAGAAAAAAGTAATATCAGTTTCTTTGGCACGGAGATTTTCTTTTAGTCAGTCTGTCACTTCCCATTTCAGTTAACAAAATGTTGAATGCTGCTCATCCTTGGACAAATATTACGGCTCTATAGAGTATGAAATGGGAGGAACTGTTTCAGAGTGACGGCTTAATACAAAAACAGAGCTGCAAGAAATTCCACAAACTTCAGAAGACAGAAATGCATAAATATAAAAATGTAATACTTAATTTTTTTCCACAATCTTTCACAAATGCATAAAATGCATTTTGGAAGAAAAAAGCATAACAAAAAAAAAAAACACCTGCAAATGAAAGAAAACATACAAGCAAAAAATCAACTTGAAGCAATTCAACTTTGGCCTTGCAAACAGGCCTTGGTTTAAGTTCTCCTCAATACAAATGTTTTCAGTGATGACAGATAGAAGACCTGACTACTATATTAAACATTCACCTTGCTTATACAAACAGGTATGTTTTCATAATCTAGGGATGAGGGTGTCTTGTGGTCAATACACAAAACTTCTGGATTGATGAGTGGTTTGGGTATGTGCCAAAGAGTTAGTATTCTGCAAAATTAAGTCCATTTATTCCTCCTTTTACTGCATTTGCAATTGTCACATCTACTTAGCTAGAATTTAAAGTGAGAATGAAGCAACTGATAACCACCTGAGATTCACAGTTCACTGTTACCCAGTTTACATCTGCACTGCCTCCTGTTTCAGAAGCTCTCACTGAAACCTTATGGGACCTTTGTCAAGGACTGATAACAATACTCACCGTACAAAACCTCATACAGCTATCTGATATATAAAGAGAGGAATGGCTACCTATGGAAAATCAGCAGCATTCCTATCACACTAGAAGACATGCTAAGACTACTCAGACATTGGTTTGTACCCAACTGAACTTTTTCTGATTTCTGCTGCTATGTGGGACACACCTTTCACTACATATAAGGAAGCAGTGAGAACATAAAATTCTCATCATTTAACCAAAAGCATCCATCTCTCCAATTACAATTTAGTTCTCTGAGAGCTTGCAGTCTTACTTTCCTTAGCAAGTCCTCAGAGGTAGAACTGACATGAAGCACATCCTGCTCTCCCCTCAGTTACAGCAGCTCTACCCTCTACTCAGGTGACCCAAGCAGAAACAGGATTCCCCCACTTCGGGCTGGGATCCAGCATTGTGCATAGGATAACTTTTTTTTTTTTTCCCTTTCACATTTTAAAGATAGGCATTCACATCTGGTTATCTGTTATCTGTGCTTGCTTCTGTAACCAAATAAAACCAAAACAAAGTCTGTCTTTTCATGGAACATGGTGTTAAATTAACTGAAAGAGTAACATGAAATGTGAAAGTTAAATACACTACTTCTCCACAAAAGTAATCTTATAACTATTCATTTCAATGAAGATGTGACAAGCTTAATTCTTTTCTGTATTAGGAGTTCAGTATACCTTTTTTCCTAAGGTATTTAAAACATCTAATATGCAAAAAAAATAAAAAAATAAAAAAATCACCTATTCATTACCTTGTATTTCCAATCAGACATTTCTTAAAATCTGAACATTAAATTGTAAGAGCAGTGCACAAAAATATTTCTATCTTAAATAACCCTCATCTGATTTTCATTTGAAACACTTCTCTGGTAATGGAACTAACTTCCTATCACCACAAAAGATGAAATGTGTCTTAAGCAGCAGAACTCATTGATAGCACATTTAAAAAAAAACAAGTACAAATGAAGCTGGGCTTCCATATCTGCGTAATTCACAAATGTCAATTAAATCTCTCCAGAAGATCTTTCAAGTGTAAAGTCAGAATTTTTAGATTACATGACACTTTAAAAGTTCAAAAAGGGCGTATCTTTTTTCAGATTCCCAAAGTTGCAATATTTCATACTGATGCACAACATAAAAACTGATCTTAAAGAATAAGGGTCAAAAGGGCACCACAGCATTATTACCAGGAACTCAGTGCTTCAGCCTCTTAATTTTAAGATGTTGCAGTTTTATAATTTTTTCCATGCTTTAATTTGTTTGATTACTAGGCAAATACCATATCAAAGTAGTGAGACTAAAGAGAAATTTCATGCTCTTGAACTTCAGTAAGAAATGCCCACCAGCAAGAAAGTGAGTATAATACCATCTTGAATTTCTAAGGCTCATCTCAGTCCCAGAGAGAGCAGGTAGGTGGTGCTCCAAAAAATACAGTTGTCTGGGAAGACTAAGTGCATTATGAGAAGCTTTTATTTCACATGACTATTATTTCCTGATTATAATAGTGTCACATGATATTTTTTCTACATCAACAGGAAATAACATGTTGGAATTTTAACAATCTCTCTGAATGTGTAAAATAAATCAAACTTCTAGTATTCTGCATTATCTTGCAATGGAACTGTGTTCCAAATAGGTATGGATATGATTATAATATTAGCTTTTCCCCTTTTGCATTTAGAACCTTTTTCCCATTCTCACACTGACAGAAAAAAACCTGTATCCTCAGTCCACTAAAATAAATACTTCTGTTGTATTCTGTTACTTCAACAATGAATAAAGCAACCATGCAGGTTTATAATATCAATTCACAGGGATCTTTCTGCTTCAGTGAACTGTTACTGAAAGGTTCAAAACAAAGCTACAGGCAGATCGGACAAAGCTGCTGTAACAGGATTTACATTATACTCAAACTGATAAGACCACATCAGAGAACTGCTCAATCTCCAGTACATTCTGTTCCAATAGCACAAAGACTGCAAGTATTTTGGCTCTGAGCACCTGATCACAGCATCTGTATTATACCCACTAGCTTAATGTTGATCCAATCTACATCAGTAGGATAATTTATTCTTTTTTCTTTCCTCCCTCTCTGTCAGCTACATTGGGATGGTGATAAAATGGGAACCCAGGAAAGCTACAGTAATATTGAGCTAGCTGTTATACACATGTAGTTATAAAAAGAAACCAAGTACTTACATGCTAACATTTTTTGAGAAATAAAGTAATTAAAATATTCTATATGCAAATAATTACTTGACACTTTTTGGTGGTAGGAGGGAGACACAACAAAGATGATCATATCCCAAGGGAGGGGAAACATAATGCTCAATAAATAATTAAATACTACCAAATTAAGTCACTTCCATGGATTTCTTACAAGCAATGAGGTTTTTTATGCAGACTTAGCTACAGTCACATTTTGGAATATTTCTCTGCTTAAATTAACTGCTACATTTTATTTTTTTCCTTCCTTTTGCCTTAACCACATTTATCTTTGCAAATTACACTGATTATGCCAGACTACTCCAAAGAATCTTTTTGTTTCATTTTTGCTGCTGAACAATCAATAAACATTCAACTATAAACCATTTGTGCACAACAATAAACTCCAGGCTTTAATTAAATAAAGCACAAAAGAAACCAACACAGCATTTAGAGAACGCAGTGCCACCATTCTAGTGATTAGTGATTACCTGCTACGAGGCTAATCCTTTAAAGTTCCTTGCCCAGCGCAGTAGCTGATACAGGTTTTTTTGCATCACGAACACTAGCAGATGTTGATCACACCTTCTTTGGCACCCAATACCTCATTCTCCATGATCCAGCCTTTTTGACTTAAACCATACTAGCACTTGAGCAACAGTTCAAAAAATAAAGTATAGCAATTAAAATTCACATTGCTTTTTATGTCATAAGCACAATGGCTGAACTCACCGGGGAGGCAGAACAGAAACTGCTCTGCGCCAAGTCTCTGAATTGATTCCCGCTGCTACGAGTGCCGTTTGCCTGAACATTTCGCACTGCACTATTGTGATCAGTCACAAGTTTGGGACTCTTATTACCTCAAGCAAACCTTGGCTTTTGGAAGCACATTTGCTTTCCAGAATGAGACAAACCCTGAAACAGAACTGACTTGTTATATACAAAACTCCTGACTCAGCAAGAGAAAAAGCAAACAAAGGAAAGGAACATCCTTACCAAAGAATCTACAAGAACTTTGCTTACTGGAATAAAAACAAAAACAAGAAACAAAACCAAAAACCAAACCAAATCACCATATATACTAAACTTCAGTAATTTGAACATCTCACTAAAAAACTACCCCATCACCCAAAATGAAGATAGCAACATAGTGGAATACTTACTAAAGCCTGTAGTAATACACTTGTTAACAGTGTATTATTCACCTATAGTGTATCAATATCTTTATGTCGTAAGAAAAAATGCATTTCGAAGAATGTGCTACTCATAAATGATGTCACTCTGTATCAAACTGTTTGACTGCCAGTGCTTAGGTACAGAGAAGAAAGGTTTGCTCTTAAATGGGTAGGGAAGATGCTCCTGCTTCTGAAAAAGACTTTAAGGGCTGTATTCAGAAAGCGGGAACACATGTTCTAAGCAACTTTCACTTCAACTGTAAACTTTGCTTTGGCTGTATGTTCTTTGGCAGCACCTGGTGGAATTTGGGTAAAACTACAATAATAATGTAAAAGAAAAGTTACCACAACTCTAGTATTTTTTTTATTTTGTCTGAATACTACTGATGAAGTTACTTCTTAAACTATTCACAAAGCACAAACTTCAAATTAACATGAACATAGACAATTTCTTGTTTTTTATAAAACATCAGTGGGTATTTCTGTAATATTACAATAAAGACAATATCTAGCTTTAGACTTGAGATTAGTAGTCAGCTTGTTTTGCACTATTCTTTTGAAAAAGGAACATAAAAATATCAAAAAATGACATCATTCCATCCATTTAATACAACTTAGAGGAAAGAAAAGATTTCATATTTAAATAAATTAACAGTTGCAGCAACAGATCAAGTGACATGTCTAAACAAAAAAAATACAATACAAAAACACACATGGTTTTGAAGATACTTTAGTGAAAGTATCTGACCACATTTTGTACTTGCCTCTGTCAATGACTCGCAAAACCTTTTCAATTTAGTCATCAGCAGAGAGCAATCATTCAATCTAAACATCAATCTAAACAAAGAACTAGTCTGTAATTAGATGTTATCTGCTTGTGGTACAGAGCTTCTAAAATTATACTGTCCAATCAAAAAGTATTCACATGGAGGGGGAGGAGACTTCTCCTCAAAGTAATGCTATAGGAAGCATTCAGCATAATATGAGCCAGCAGCTGTCAAATTTGTCTCACTTGAAATACTCTAACAGAAGGCAGCCCAACATACTTAGGACAGTTAACCACTTGGATTCATATAATGCTGAAGAGTTCTGAGGCTCAGAAACTTTTTTTTTTCTTTCCAAAAAGAAAAAAAGCACTAAAACCTGGCAGCATTTTACCCCAATAATAACCTTTAAAAAGAATTTGTAATTTGATTTCTCTTTATGGTCTAGGAGTAATTTAATGAAGAAAACTACTGACACAGGTGAGACCATCTTTCAGGGAAAAACTTAAACTTGCTGAAATTTGTGTTAAAACATGGTATTAGGAAGTCATTGCACCAATGACCAGTATTCACACTTTTTTGTACCAGTCTCTTCTATTGAAAACAATTCTGTATTCTTACATTTATAACTGCACTGTTCCCCTTCACAATTTGGCTTTGAGATGTCGAACATCTGTCAAGCAGTCTTCAGAAATACAGCATGAGATTACTTTAGAGACAAATGTTCTAAAATATCTTGCAGACCTTTCCAGACAATCTTGGTTAAATTCATTTTACAAACAGATAATACTGCATGCTGGAAGCTAGTCCAAGATGCGAGATGTATGTTCACAGGTACTAAAATATTACTATGACACAGCTTTCTGGCAAGCACAGACATAACACCATCCATTTAGAATTAGGATCTAAACTTTGAACAATAGGACTACTTACATTTTCTCCAGCACCTTTCACCTGAGCACTACAAAGCACCTTACAGGCATTAAGAAACTGAACATCACAAACATCTGCAAGATCTGAAGTGTATGTATCACTTAACCCACCATTTAAACACAGATACTTTTTAGGTGAAGTACAGGATATTCTGCAACTACTTTTGACAGAAAAAGAAAGGCATCCTGTTAAAAAAAAACAGACAAACAATCTAAGTTATACCTGCCATGTCATGGTGTTTGACCATGATATCTCATACCAAAAGCAGATGTGACTTCAGCATTCTGTTGTTACTAAGAACATCATAGAACCATAAAATCATAGAATAGTTAGGGTTGGAAAGGACCTTAAGATCATCCAGTTCCAACCCCCCTGCCATGGGCAGGGACACCTCACACTAAATCATCTCACCCAAGGCTCTGTCCAACCTGTCCTTGAACGCAGCCAGGGATGGAGCATTCACAACTTCCCTGTGCAACCCATTCCAGTGCCTCACCACCCTCACAGTAAAGAACTTCTTCCTTATATCCAATCTAAACTTCCCCTGTTTAAGTTTTAACCCATTACCCCTTATCCTCTCACTAGAGTCCATAACAAAGAGTCCCTCCCCAGCATCCCTAGAGGCCCCCTTCGGATACTGCAAGGCTGCTATGAGGTCTCCACGCAGCCTTCTCTTCTCCAGGCTGAACAGCCCCAACTTCCTCAGCCTGTCTTCATACGGGAGGTGCTCCAGTCCTTTGATCATCCTCGTGGCCCTCCTCTGGACTTGTTCCAACAGTTCCATGCCCTTTTTATGTTGAGGACACCAGAACTGCACACAATACTCCAGGTGAGGTCTCACAAGAGCAGAGTAAAGGGGCAGGATCACCTCCTTTGACCTGCTGGTCACACTCCTTTTGATGCAGCCCAGGATATGGTTGGCTTTCTGGGCTGCAAGCACACACTGAAGCCGGCTCATGTTCATTTTCTCATCGACCAACACCCCCAAGTCCTTCTCTGCAGGGCTGCTCTGAATCTCTTCTCTGCCCAACCTGTTGCTGTGCCTGGAATTGCCCCAACTCAGGTGTAGGACCTTGCACTTGGCTTGGTTGAACTTCATGAGGTTGGCATCAGCCCACCACACAAGCGTGTCAAGGTCCCTCTGGATGGCATTCCTTCCCTCCAGCGTATCAACCAAACCACACAGTTTGGCATTGTCAGCAAACTTGCTGAGGGCGCACTCAATCCCACTGTCCATGTCACCAACAAAGATGTTGAACAAGACCAGTCCCAACACCGATCCCTGATGGACGCCACTCGTTACTGGTCTGCAGCTGGACATTGAGCCATTGACCACAACTCTTTGTGTGTGGCCATCCAGCCAGTTCTTTATCCACCGAGTGGTCCATCCATCAAATTGATGTCTCTCCAATTTAGAGACAAGGATGTTGTGTGGGACAGTGTCGAACGCTTTACAAAAGTCCAGGCAGATGACATCAACTTCTCTGCCCCTGTCTATCAGTTCTGTATCCCCATCATAGAAGGCCACCAAATTGGTCAGGCAGGATTTCCTCTTAGTGAAGCCATGCTGGCTGTCGCCAAGCACCTTGTTGGTTTTCATGTGCCTTAGCATGCCATCCAGGAGAATCTGCTCCAAGATTTTGCCAGGCAGAGTGGTGAGACTGACTAGGCTGTAGTTCCCTTGGTCATCCATTTTCCCCTTCCTGAAAATGGGGGTTATATTTCCCTTTTTCCAGTCATCAGGAACTTAACCTGTCAGCCATGAATTTTCAAATATGATGGACAGTGACTCAGCAACGTCATTCGCCAGCTCAGATAAACCTTCTTCTATGTTTTCTATTCTGTTGGATATTTTGCAAAGCTATCGTTAACATTAGCTACTTTAATGAATCAAGACAAGACCAGACTAACTTCAGATTTGTGAGCTGGTACTGTGTCTGTAATAGACACTGCCCAGGCTCACAATACATACTGCTGGTATGGTCCAACCTGCATGACTGTATGTTTCTGATTTTTTACGTTTTGTAACTCAGAATCTTGCAAATCTGAGGTAAAATAATTTTTCAATTGACAGCTTTAGGCTTTTTTTTTGTACTCAGTTCAACTACATTTAATATTTTTGTCTACTTTTTCAGTGGCATTATAACCTCTTTTCCTTTTAATAAACAAGATGGGTACAATTTAGATCATGTATATTTTTTGTTTACTTTAGATCTGCTGCCAGGAGCAGGGTGAAAGGTAGAAAACAAAAGGTCCAGCCACAGCAGCTCAAGATTCAATTTCTTTAAATACATTTACTTGAAGGCTCTAAAAGCCACGTTATAGTGTCTTCCCCAAACCATTCAGCTTCTGCTAGATTTAGCACTTTTGTCCCTTTGTATTCACAGACTTCACATAGCTTTTCCCAGGCTGGCAGGACAACATATTAGAAATAAAATGCAATTCTGGTATCTGACACTTCAATTTAGCTTCTTCAGGAGCAAAGATCATCAACTGCACTGCTTTCTCCCATGACAGAAGATCACCTAAATATCACTTAACTGATGCGAGCTCTGTTGGTAATGCATACACTGTCTCCCCACTACATTACCAACAAGCTGCCTGGAACAAAAATCAATTTTTAATTGACTGGATTATTTGAGGAATGTGGCCCATCCACTGTGCACTGCGGAAAGATTCTCCTGGCTTTCCTGCCAGCAAAGACTGTAAAATTTCAAGCATCTTCAATACAATAATTCAAGGATTTACCCAGAAGACATATGAACAGAACATTATCACAGTTTTTTCAATACTAGCTCTCCATTATTCTTTTTCCTGGGTATCAAAGTTAGGTCTCTAAACCACAGTACAAATAAAAAATAAGAACACTGACATAGGAAAGATGATGAGTTTTTCCTTGAAACCATACAAAGGATGCAAATGGCTAAGGAACACAAAGGACTAGGGTGCACTTGAAAATTTCCTCTTAAGTTTGACACTGAAAGCATGCCAGTGGATTATACTCTAATCTGCATGATCCAAGAACAATCTGCAATACCTGACCCCAGCAGCAATCAAAGTACAATTTCTCAGCTAAGTGTCATTACTGTTTTCTTCAGTTATCATTGCTGCCTTGAGACAGAAACCCAAATAGGTAAGGCAAAGGGTTGACATTTAAAAAAAAAATCACACCAAAAACCCCCAAATGAAAATATGGAGGCGAGTGTGTATAAAACACTTGACACTTTATCAGTAAATAATGCATTAAATGATTTTACGAACCACAGTGTAAGGTATTCATTGACTATGTTGTACAGTGACTTTTCTAAAGTTTCTATGATTTCAAGGAGTTTTCTGACAGGTTAGGTGTATAATCTTACTAACTTTTATCCCTCCCTTTCCTCTTGCTCAAACAAAAGACAATCGCACTGATGCACTGAATAGAAAATTCTAACCTCATACTGCAAACCTTTCCAGCATACCCAAGTGCCAAATTCTGTACTGTACTCACATTAGGTTTAATTGATTAATTCTGATCAATGTAAAAAATCTGCACAGTTCCAGAAATTAAAATGTAAGATACTTGTATCTTGCCAGTAAAGATGTATATGAAGATACATTTGGCTACTTAACTTTTGGATCTTTGTGAAATAAGACTCAGAAACACATATTTTTCTTCAAGCACAGAAGCATTAGAGATTGACTAAATGGTCAACAGGATATTATTTTTTCATGTTCTCTGTGTATCAATTCATAAATCTGGCATTTTACGGCAACATTACTGGCATGTTATCTCACAGCCTGCCAGACACATTCAGCCAGCACAGCTGAGTGTCAGGAAGTCAGTCCCTGACCTGATGCACTGAGTGCTGCACCACTCCCAGCCCAGGACAAAGGGTCCCATAACGCTGCTTCCACAGGAGTGCTGCTAGCTCCTGCCAGAGGAGAACGGTGACAAAAGAATGTATCCTTGGAGTTTTCCTGACTGTCTCTTAGGCTGTCAGGATTCCACTATCACTGCTACCAGATCTGTACATTGTTGGATTACCTGCAGTACAAATCTCAGCACATCAGGTATAGCCATATTTCTACCCAATAAACTAGTGCATGGTTCAGAGGTGGGGTTGTGCTGGCTTTATAAAAGCTGGGAGAAGGCATCAATACCTGATCTTGCACAAGGTTAGAGTGACACAGTAAGAGAATGCCTGATTTGGGTTAGTCCTCTCTGCACAAAGCAAGCCTGTCGAAGTTCCTATCAGATCAGCAAGCACCTTGTACCCTGTTAGAATGGCATTTCTAATGCAGTATGAAATATCCTAAAAGCCAGACATCCTGGATCATCAAACTACAGCCCTTACACTTGCTGTCAAAATCCACAGATTCTGAAACTTGACATTCACAGAAAACTCTTCTCCTTCACTTTACTAACAAATAAAAACTTTGGTTTTCTTCAGAGCTCTATCTACTTTCAAGCTGCTCCATGAGCTCCAAAAGTAGAAAAGAACAAAGGAAATATTTCAACTGATCCTTTTT
This sequence comes from Pezoporus wallicus, assembly GCF_028554395.1. Classification (NCBI taxonomy): domain Eukaryota; kingdom Metazoa; phylum Chordata; class Aves; order Psittaciformes; family Psittacidae; genus Pezoporus; species Pezoporus wallicus. Next base: position 1,828,516 of record NW_026637610.1, on the reverse strand, counting down.
TTGGTTTTATTTCCTGGTGATTCATGGCAGTAACGTGCCCAAAGCTTAACCAGATGTCAGATAAAAACAAGCCACCTCTAAATATGCAAAACTTTCCAGGTCTCTGAGTATTTCACTAAATGCCAAATCATTATTCCAAGAGAAGCGTGCATTTAAAACTAAATTTATGCTTTGAAAGAAGACAAACGCACGATTAAGATTACTTTAGAATACCAATTAAATTAGAGAGACCCTTTCACCTTGTGTTTCAGGTTCAGGAACACATGGTCCAGGTTGAAATGTGTATTTCATATACTACTAATGCCCACCTCCAAAACACTTCTGTCTTCATCTAAACACTCTTTAACTGCTACTGCCCCCAAAACATCCTAGATACAATGACTATGGTGTCAGAAACACATAGGATGAATCTAGCACATAGTGAATTACTAATAACAACTTTTAAACACATTCAAAAAAGTGTTCTGTGACTCTAGAAACACTTTTTAATATGAAGTAATTCAGTAAGGAACCTTCTTAATCTATAGATTTTGTACAGACTTAGACTTTCTGTTTTGCAGTCACACAAAGGCTTGTAGCCCATTGTCAGTGTTCCACACTGGCTTTCATAATCCTGTGTCAACAATTAATTCAGCTTAGTAACAGGAAAACCAGGAGCCATTGAGATCTAGGGTTTCCACAGTGTATGCTCACAGAAAAACAGATTTCATCTCACCGATAGGCAGTGAGGAAATTCTCAAATATTTTCCAGATGTCTGCACATCTGCCTTGTCATCCTGCCTACATCCACCTCGCTTCAGAATTCAAGGCATCTGTTCAGCCTCCATGATTGCTTCTCCCCTAAGAGTAAAGGAACATATAGTTGTTTATTATATTTTTGCTCATATAAAACATCAAAATATAACAATAACTGAAATCCTAAATACTTGAATTACCGAAATCCTAAATACTTGAATTACCTAAATTACTTCAAGTAATACACTCATGATTTATTGGCTTCTTAACAATAGCTCTATTAACTCATTTTCACAGTAGGCCTTTTCAATACTGGCATATAACTCTGAAAGCAAGCTGCTTAGGATAATGTGTTACAAAATAAAGAAACATCAACTTGCTGAACTAATAAAAATTACTAGATTTGATCCCTCACGTGACTTAACAACCCATAGACTAGTTTTAGTTGGAAGGGACCTTAAAATTCATTTAGTTCCAACCTCCTGCCGCAGGCAGAGACACCTTCCGTTAGACTGGGCTGCTCCAAGCCCTGTCCAGCCTTGAACACTGCCAGGGATGGCGCAGCCACAGCTTCTCCAGGTAACCTGTGCCAGGGCCTCACTACCCTCACAGGGAAGAACTTCCTTATACTTAAATCTAAATCATCAAACAAATCTTCAAGTTGTTGTTTCATTAACTTTGGACTTGTATACCACAGGTAAGCTTTGACAAACTCACAGATAAGCTTTGACAAATTCACAGTTACAGTATGTAGCACTTAAAACCCAACCCATGCATTTGAGAAGATTATAGTCAAGTTCTGGTTTATTTGCTGACCATGATAACTCAAATATAGAGGAATTTTTATTTCTCTTAATGAGACAAAATTTATGTCATGTATAACTGTGATGGAGAGTACAACAGGGATGAGTCAACAATGCAAAAGATTCCAGTATTACTTTTATAAAAATAGCAATAATACATTAATCTTACATAGCACATTGCCTCTGTCAAGGCTATTTTATAAATAAAGAAGGAAAAAAAAAAAAAGGATAGATTGAAATCAGAATTTACAAAGATAAATTGCTGTAGATTGATCAGTTTTTCTGAAGCATGCAGGATGTCTTAAAAGGAAGCCTCTGTGTCTAAAATCTGGCATCCAGCTGCTGAGACATCCAAGAGAACAGATTTCCCGAAATATAAGGAAAGCATAGTAAGGCTCATACTAAAAGCCAGAAATCTAAATATTCTGGTCTTCTGAATTTACCTTTGGACTTCTTATGTTCCCAGGCAACTACAACACTTGTACAAGAATTCTGTCTTGGCACTGTTTTCCGATTAGAAAGCAGCCCTTCAGTAAGTGCCAAAATAATCCTGGGCTGCACTTGATTTGATGCAGTATTTGGAGTAAATCACCTAAAGGTTCCTGTTGTTCCAGATCACTAGAGTGAAACTAGGACTGAACAAGGAATATGCCAGCATACAGTAGATTTATATTCTCAAAATCGAAATTCTCTAGAATAAATCTGAATTTAAAAAATCTATTAAAATGTATATTCTTTTACACTTAGGGGGTGCATATAAAGCACTTGTATAAAATATGGCTGATAACATAACTCAAGATAGTAAAATAAAGTATCACTGAATCCTCCTTCACCAAACCATTGTCCCTCAGATGAGCACAATTACCCCAGATGAAGAAATGACAATTAATTTCAGTACTAGCCAATTACAACGCTGACATTGTACTTACTCCCATAAAATCAAGTAGATTATACTGGTGGGCCAAAATTATAATGTTCCATACAGAAAGAAAACAAAGTTGCAAATCACAAGAGATTTGTCCATCATGGAACAACAATCCAGTGACTGACAGCAGTATCTAACCAACATTGTGTCTTTGTAAAAATACAATCAGCAGACTTCAGTACATTTTGTTGTCACCTATGTACAATTTCACCCAAAATGGTGTCTGTGGTTTCCTATCTACTGAAAGCCATTCATAAATAACCCATGTTTTGGTCAACTGACTCCTACACTTAGCCAGTCTTGCTTGATCCGTTTCAAAGCATCTTTCATTGGCTCTTTCGTTCAGAGAAACTTCTGAAGACATTTGTGTCAGATATTAACGTAATCTTCTGTGCAGTTTTTCTTCAACTGTAGGGTTTTCTTCTCTTATTATGTATTAAACTTACTTCTATTTTACAGTTTTTTAAAACGTTACTTCAAACGAGTAATAATGGAAAGCAGTATCTGCCTCTGGCTAGTTGCAGGCTGTACTCTGGTTTTTTAGCTCACACACAGAGATTCCCCCGACCTATTTTACTTACTATTTAACTGCTTCTGTTAGCAAATTTATGTCCATCCTTGGTTTACAGAACTGTTAATTCCTTCGTCACATTCCAAATATATATTTATTCAGCTGCAGTCCCTAATAGCAACACAGTTCCTCTCCTCCCATCATCCTACTGCTTTACACCATAAAGCCTTCTGAATTTAATTTAAGTATTTAAACTGGTAAAATTATTTAGTATAACTCAGACACTTATTCTTCTCTATTTCAAACATTCATTTAATAATAATTGGCTATTAATGATGAATGCTAAGTACAGGACAATGCGCAGATACCTAATTTTGCCCAGAGGGAAACAAAGCAATTTCCAAAAAAGCCATCACTTACTACAGCTCTCTGTTGGTATTTCAGAAATGCATCTGTCCCTTGGATATATTCAGAAAGCATTCTACGAGTCTACAAGTACCTCTTTTTAATAACAGTATCACATAATTCTTCAATGCTACACCGAGATGAAAAAGCGAAAATGTTTTATCTATCCCCAAAACAAAGGTAATAAGCCTTCATCTTCGCTTTTTTTGTGTGTGCTTTAAGCATTTACCTTAATGAGCTTTGTTTCTTTGTACCTCTGGAGATAAGTATTCTGCCCAACAAAACAATTTATTGCACAAAATGTTACTACAGCTGATAAAATCTTAGTTTCTCCAATACTTCTGGCTTGACAGTTTATACCCTAATGTTTCATTTACAGCTGAACAAAGAAGCTTATCTCTACTAGAAGAGGAATTAGTTAGCAGTAAGAAATAATTTTATCATCTGTTTTGCTTCCAAAGTAAAGTGATGACTTGTGCACTCTTGCTTTATCAGATGACAGGTATGTTGCAGTTCTTGGAATAGAGAACAGGTCTGTCACATAAGCTTTGTAATTCGTACAATGTAGCTACATGGATTAGGGAACAGTCAGCTCTTTGCTGTCAAAAAAAATCTGCTATCAGCAGTATGTGGCAGTCAGCACTTTCTCTTTATAGATAGGGCACGGACTCAAGGGAAAAAAAATTAGTTCTGATCAATAAATAGATTCACTTTTTAAGTACAACTCTCTGTAATATTACAGCAAGTGTATTTGTATGTGAAAATCCCTATTAATAACAGAACAGATTTTGTTGACAGTAATACTTTTAGGCATGTGCTTTGCTAAAATGGCTTTAATTATCTCCTTACTATGTAACTCTCTAATTACCTATATCTCTAGGAATGAAAATCTGCTGGGGTTTTATCTACATACCATTCATATCAGATTAGTTGTGAAATTCCTATCTACAGTAGCTGATACTGTAGATATTTGGAGATCTCTATGGGAAAGGACAAAGACTGATTTTTGCTTGATGTCTAAATGACCTTCTTAGCCCTACATCATGTTTTCTGCGTTGTTACAGAATAAGGTCACCTGAATATTTGAGGGAAAGCAGTGCAACATTGGCCCACACTGTGTTTTCTCTGTACATTTTCTCAGCGCTAACATTTTTTGCAAGTAGTAATTTATTTTGTACCTGGTCTAAAAGACTCTCAGAAGTAATTAGAACGATAGTGCCATTCTTGAGCTTTCTAATATTGGGCACCACAACTTACAAGAGCATAAAATCCTATCACTAATGCTTTTCAAAATCAGTATCAGTTTCATCAGACAAAAAAAAAATAAAAAATCATGGCTTTCAGGTGGCACTGTTAAAAAAAAAAACAGTGGTTGGAGGTCAGAATTGCATTAGATTAAAATATTAATACCAGGAAAAAAAAAAATTAAAATAATCCTTCAGAATTAACTGGGAAGACATTACATGACAATCTGAATTTATTTTCAACTGGTACGTATGTATTTTCTATGTCATCAGTGATATGTACCGCTGATTTTATTTCCTATTCTAAGACAAATATCACACATAACTGCTGAACTTGTGTCAACACTGTGAAATTTCCAGAAGTATGAGTGTAAGCTAGGGGAAAATGTGGCAATGCTTTTAAGCACCACACGATAAAACAGGTTCTCCATGATTTCAGCACTGTGGCTTTGGTCTCTACCTTCTCAGAAATTTCAAAAAACCTAGAGGGTCCAGTGGCAAGAGTTTTGTCAGAAAGTGAACAGACCACTAATTGCACGGTTCTTTTTTTAATTTAGGTATTCAATAGCAAATCTTTACTTCAGCCTGATAGACGATGGAATGCACAGAAAATACGTATCTGATTTCTTTTTATGCAATAATGCTAAATTAACTAGGTATGACAAAGAGGCACTGGATTTTGCAATCCTGCTGTATAATTCTTCACTCAGAACATTCACTCCATTGTCTTAATGGAGTTCAAATGGATTTGAAATTAATTGTGCATTTCTTTCTGAGCTTCTTTTTAATCCTGTCTCCCATCCTTACTTTCAGTCACAATTAAATATCACAAATAAGTTTAAAAATTAAAATTATAGTTATTCTAATACTATAAAGGTGTCCAACATTTGCCATCTGTTACACGATACCAAAATCGATCTTTCTGCAACATGCATTTCACTGACCACTTTATTTGCAGTTAAATGCTCTTTCCCAGGTCTCAAGACAGGCAAGACAACCTTAGCATTTTTTATACTCCTCTGTTAGTCCAGGAATCTGATCCAACTTTATATAGCTAAAAGGTCAGCTATTTCCTCTGCTGTGAGAGGTTACTTTATTTTACTTCCATGTGTCTTATGTTGGTGATAAAAAGAGGAGTGGGGTAAGCAGCCTTTTTTACTGAAGGATGTATTTCTAGGAAAAAAAAAACAACAAAACCTGTAATACTACAGAGATAGTATCACATGCTGATTTACCAAAAAAAAACCCAGAAAACCAAAAAAGCCCCAAAAACAGATTAATAAAACCTGAATTTATATTTTAACTCAGCTGAACACTGAAAATCTTAAATGCTTGGCTGCTGTACTGCATGGCAAAGTCTGCATGACTGCCCAAGGGAATGTCAAGATTAATCAAAAGGTAGTGATCAGAGATGAAATAACAATCATTTCACACATATTCATGTGTAAATAGTATTCAGTTAAATGCAAGTAAAATTCAGAAATGTGGATTTCACTTATCCTTAGACTGTAACTGCTTCTGAGATTCAAATGTACTCTGCAAAAGCAGCACCTATGCCCAGCAGTTCAAAACACAACACTAAGCCAATGCGATAGGCAGACTATCCTCCAGAAAGCAGGTACCTGGACTAGTCGGCTGCAGGAAGTTGTTAAATGAGCAAAACATTCAAGACTGTCAAATGATCAAAACATTCAAGACTGTTTCTCATCCAAGATGTTGTATTCTACCAGCATGTAACATTTAGCTAAGACAACCCCCATCACAGACCATACTGATTTTTATTAATTCTACTACACTATTTTCTTCTCATAATCTTTCCTTACTACCTGTCCTTTCACAGTTCTGCAGGTTTGGATACCACGTATAGAAATTCTTTTTTTTTTTTTTTTAATTAATTCTGCTTTTTAAATTAATTCTTTAAAGTTGTTGAAATGAGCTGATACCACAGAATCACCCCAAATATCAGCACATTTTCTGAATTTGAAAATGACAGAAAACAAGCAAATGTTCTGGATATTCTCCTACTTTTTGTTTGCATGTTGCATGTAGACACATGCACACAGGCAAATGGCTAATCTCACTTCTAGAATAAACATATCTAGAAGATATGTTTAATGAAGACAAAGATACAACACTTTCTGTTCATATGAATTGTCAAGGTATACATTGGTAGTACATTTAGTAATTTGGGTGACAGTTTAAAATGCTTATTCAGCTGATTGCTTAACACGAATGAACATTTGAAAAGGCAAAGTAGGAAAATACAACTATTTAAGAGTGTGATGAAAGGTTTCACTCTGATAAAATAGAAGGAATAAAAACACTTCTATCTATCTACCCTGAAAGGACAATTTTCTTTTTGGTTTAGTGATGATTCTCAATAAAAATATAAAGAGAATACGCAAGAAGGTGTAAGCTAATGCAGCTGAACAACAATAATTATACAGACAGCTACATGTAAACTGACACTGGGAGAGGATGTGGCATACAAGATAACTTCAGGCACCCTGAAAATAATACTCACAATATATGAATATGTATTTACCCTAAAGCTAAGTCCTGTAGTTCTTGCTCAGTAGAACATTATTTAAAACCACAAAAAGGTTTCTGTGAAGTGATATTATCAGATGTGGTCCCACAGAATCTTGGACATCATGAAGGGTAAAGCTGGATTTTATTCTAATTTATTCCTCATGGCAGTAATGACAATGTCCACATACACAGAACCATAAGAGTTCTATTTGGCTTGTAGTTGTTTAATTTTTAGTGCAGGTACTATGCTGTCATTAATCTTTGGAAATAGTATTAGTTTAATGATTCCTTTACATGTAAACACACAGGTGAACAGGATTTAACTCCACTGACAAAAGAAGCATTGAGGCTTTCCTTCACTGAGATTTTAACTCCGAAATTAAATTTTGCACAAAATGAGTTCTTGAAAAGTAAATTATAAGTAAAATTTTACAAGTGAAAAATTTAATTAAGCAGTTGATTCTGCAACCACCAGAACTATGTCTTCAGCCACAGTGTAGTTACTACACCTGACATTCACTATAGTCTCAAAACATAATTTTTTCTTTCTCTGCACTTATTATTAGTAATTTAAAAAATATATGAATTTGACAGCATGCACAGGAAGATGTGGAAACTATCCATTTGCTGCACACTATGTCAGTTCAGTTGTCCATAACTGCTTAAGAAAATGGAAAAAAGGTAAGCATGTAGGCTGCATGCATTGACTGTGGTCACTTCTGTTATTTTTTTCCACATCACCACACACTGTGTGAACTCCATTTCCAATTAACCTCCCCCTGAAATAAGGTAACTTGATACAGCCTACACGTCATTTTCCTTTATACTGATACAAACCATAATTCCTTTACCACATAATAAGATGTGCTATTTGAATATTTATAGATGCACAGAACTTACAATCAGCATCACAGGGAAGACTAGCGTGCCCCTGAAGACTCCATGAAGCCAACATGTGGGAGCAACTGAGTGTCCAAACATCATAAATTTCAAAGTAAGAATTTTCTGTGGTTTCCATGTATAAAATACAAGGTTTAGGAAAAGTAGAACTATCACCAAATACAGTAGTAATGTGCGAATTACTGAATATGGATGAGAAAATACAGATTTCCTATTATACATGGACAAATTTAGCTGGTTAATCCTATCACCTGCAGGGATTTTGGCAATTGAAAATACCAGAGCATCTGTGACTTTGACTTTTCTTGGAAAGAAAGCAGAACTGGAAGGTAACTCCTGAGTCAGTGAGTCCAGCCACCTGCTAGGAAGCCACGATGTAATTTTTGTTAAGAAATTCTGTCTTAAAATATGGTAACTTGTGACCTCCCCTGGCTCATGCTCAAACTGGAATCCTGTTTCAAATACTCCCTGATATGACTATGCAAAGGTTTATTTATATCTCTCCATAAACTACTACAGACAGCATATACCTATTTATCTTTGTGCCTTTCAGCTTAAAATGCTGTCCATATCATTGTTGTTTACTTCAAAGTATACACAGTGAATAACGATAGCCTCTTCTCAGTCCTTTACTTAACTCTTTTCTAATATGATCAATTCTCTACTCCATTTCTCATCCTATTAGCTCTTATCTGTACCTATGCCACTTCATGTCCACTTGTCATGATCCAACTGCACCGTTTGATTAACTGAAGACATTACATGTATCTCTAAGTCTTATATATACCATTAGACTTTAAACTAGCTGTGTGTTTTACTTTGGGGTATGTAATTCATAACACATTAACATTCTGTAACTATTCTAGCATTCAACAGTAACACCTTAGCTGCAAACTACTTGAATACAGGTAATGTGGGCTTAAGCACAAAACCAATAGGCCAGTAGTCTAGATTGGAAATTAGGCTATACGGTCTGTTCATGTAAAACTAGCAGCTTTTGAATGCACAAATGCACTACAGATAAATTTAACAGTAGGATCAGCCTTTGTTTCTATATTGTAAGTATTATACTTTAATTTTAGAATTTTAAAATATCTGTCATTTTAATAACAGAATAAATACCTGTGATTTTGATAACAGGCTCTGTGATTATAGTGCATAAAGACTACTTCAACAGTTTGAGAATATTTTATGCATTTCTTAATACCCAGGTATCTGGAGAGCTATTTGCTCTCTTTGGCTAGTTTTCTTTCTAAATACCTCTCTATATATTATGACGACCAGCAGTAATTACAGACAAATTATTTTTTAATTAATACACTGGATTTCTTTAGACTTTTTGACATTTTACAATAGGCTACAATGCACATTATAGAAATGGTGTCTTTGTTAGGTGGATGAGAGAAAGCATTTTACTGGATTAATCAATCAGTCAGATTTCCTAACACTATACCCCTACCCAACACCAACAGCCAGTCATCACAGTTCTAGAAAGTAATGGATAAATAGCTTAATATAATATAGGACTATTTACTCACTATGGACTATGTTATGTCTGGTCCACCTGGCTGTATACTACAGGATATGGTAATGCCTAGTAAATGTGAGCTCAGCAAATACATGAAACCGCTGCTGTGAGCGCATGGGAATGTACTATTATCATCCTCTTTGCTGAGCAAAAGATATAATTGGTATATTTAGCACTTGAGGTCAAGTCCTCAAGAGGAATAACTACAGTTGAGCTTTAAGACTTATAAAAGTGAAAGATCTGGTCTTCAGACTGTATACAATGCTGTCCCTTATGAAATTACTATACTGAAGACCTAACTGACATGAAGTTTGTGGTCTACCAACTCTAAAAAATGCAAAATGATTTTCACCACCTTAACAGTTTTAAGTTTACTGTAGTTCCAAATAATTTAATATTATCCATAGATACTTTGACCAATGACATATATATCATAAATTTATCATTAAACATAGCTAATATATGAATAACATGACCAACAAATACATCTCATTTACTAATATGAGACCAAATTAAATTTCAGACACATTTAGCTTACTGCATTATTCAGGAAGGATATGTATGAGTCTGTTTAATTGGTGTTTCTTACACGCCAATTAATGTAAGTACTATAAGTATGTGTTACTGCAAACTATGAAAAGAGGATAAGACTCATTGTTAAATAACCAAGATGTGCCTGAAAGAAAAATCTTCTTTTCTTCTATTTACAAAATAACTCTTTGTTGGCACTTAATAATTAATGCAAGTAGAAATAAAAATAGAGTATTGTTGAACAAGATTAGTGTAAAAAAATCTATAACCATAAATTATGTATACTTGGCACTGCATAAACACACAGGTATTTCTTAATGTAAAAATTATACAGATAAATTCTGTATAAACAGAGATAAACACACATTTATGTACAAGGTACTTCAAGAAATTTTAACACTAGAATTTGAAATTTTAAAGGTGATCAGATAAATTTGCCATCTAAGTTTACTATGTAATCCTATAGATGACTTATCAAATACGCAGACATAGGAAAAACATAAGTAATTCCGTACATCCATCAAGTACAATACAGAGCTGACTGCCAAAAGCTATGCAAGCATGCTGAAGCTATATACACGTCATATTTTACTCAGGCACTGTATACTTTGAAGAGTACAACTAATTTTATTGGATATTATCATATCTAGTAACTGACATTTTGAATTTATTTTATTGATAACTAATGCTGAAGAGTGGTTCCATTAAAAAAACACTAAGAAAAATACATAAACAGTAAAGAAAGATACTCAGGAGGCAAATACCAAACATTTCACAGTAGAAAGTCCCTTTCTCGCTGCTTATCTGTTTTATCTGGTGTTGATAAAACAAGGTTAATTCATAATGACAAGGTTGATACTCTCCCAACCCCTTATTTACCATACAGAATATGCTATTCATAGTTTGGGGTTTTTAGTGGGTTGGTTGGCTTTTTTTTTTCCTTCCATCTTACTTACTAGCAACTTTAGCAAAACAGAGTACTCTAAATCCACCAAAAGTGAGATTCCAGATCTTCATGAGAACTACATTTTCCTATGATCTTTCGAGCATTTAGCAGCTCCAAGTCTACTTACGCAGTTCTCACTCCAAACTCTACAGTCTCATTTTTAGCCAGCTCTGCAAAACTTCCATTCTGCTCCAATTTCAACAGAAGTACCCTCAACTCTACCTGCTCAGCAGTTCACAAAGGATCATAGAATAGTTAGGGTTGGAAAGAACCTTAAAATCATCTATAGTTGTAACTTCCAGAACACCTGGTAAACACTTTTAATTAAAACCAGGGGACAACATCAAGAATTTCTAATAGGTATTTTCCAAACACAACTGGAGTGGGATCACAGGCTTTTTCCACACACATTAGTAAGCTCCTAAGACTGAGTAGATCAGAATACCCACAAAAAGGTGCTCAGTTTGGTTTTAGACTCATTCAGTCTTTTGAGTGCCATGCCATACGCTGTGATTGCTCTTTAGATGCCAGTTACCAGCATCTTTTGCATGAACTGCAAGCCCCAGACACAGAGGTCACTGACTGTGCATCAGTGCTACATTTTCGATCACTACTGATGGAACTCAAATCTGAACACGCATGATGAAGGTGAAGAACTCTATAACCTACGACTTTTCCCTTAGTAAATACATTTATCAGTGAAATGAATTACTATTCATTAGAGACTGTAGTGACAGGAAGAGGGGTAATGGGTTAAAACTTAAACAGGGGAAGTTTAGGTTGGATATAAGAAGGAAGTTCTTTACTGTAAGGGTGGTGAGGCACTGGAATAGGTTGCCCAGAGAGGTTGTGAATGCTCCATCCCTGGCAGTGTTCAAGGCCAGGTTGGACGAGGCCTTGGGTGATATGATTTAGCGTGAGGTGTCCCTGGCCGCGGCCGGGGGGTTGGAACTACATGATCTTAAGGTCCTTTCCAACCCTAACGATTCTATGATTCTATGATTCTATTTTAAGAAACTAAGTAAAAATATTACACATGATATTTGCATATTGGTTTTGAACTCTTTATAATCTATTATTTTTTAATACTACTGAAAGCCAGACATTCTTCACAAGAAAAGTTAGCCATTTATCTGAGCTTCTAAGAGTGATTGGTTCATACTGCATTTTGAATCAAGTCATTCAGAACTGTTATTCAAAGCAGTTATCTGTGTTCTTCAAAATTCTTCAAAACTTCAAGGAGATAGATGTATCAGAGAAGGATAAAAGAAAATGTGAATTGCTCCATTTTTCTTGTTCTTTCTAATTATTCCTGGCATTCAAAAATATATTTGCCATATGTTTAACATTTTAAATATCAATGATCAGATTACATCATTATGCTATCCTCTGTTAATCACATCTGACACTTGTTTGCGGATAACATCTTTGCAAATCAGATGAATAAAAGAAAACTCAAATTTTAAAAAATCTGCTAATTTATTTTTTGCATACATCAGAAAAGGAACAGAGCAGATTACAAAAATAAAATGACCATGGCCTTTTGTAACGGACAAATAATTGAAAACTGACTACAACAACACAGCATAAATATGTACCACCAGTACATGAATGAAAGGTTTTGATTATTGATGAGCAAACTATGAAAACAATTTTTGTTGTTGCATTCAAGAAGCAACAAAACCTGGTGCAAAGCAGGGTAAAGTGTCATTGAAAAGTGTGTATTGATGTGTTTGATACCTGCAAGACGAATTACAGTTGTATCAATTCAAGCCAGCAAACTGGATTTGGCAAGCATAATAGTGAGATAGCTTTCATGACATGTTGAGTTGAGGGACCATAACCCACAGCACTTGGGATAAAACAATTTACAAATTGTCTGTCAGTTACCTGTCTTTAGTTCTTTAATAAATCATGCAGTATCCTCAGCTAGAACCAACCACGGCGCTTTCCATGTGTATTTCCTAAAAACCTCATAATTCACATAGTGCCAGCACTCTGATAAGCTAGTGAAAGAAACTAAAGTCCAGATAATAGTGTGAAAACTGGTGTTCAAATTAATACACCATTAATTCTGTCATATAAGTGCTTTATAAAAATCAATAAAATAATTAATCATCCGTACAGCTCATATGAATCACTTACTGTAATTTAATTCTGATTATTTATTATCTATATTGTCTTTACTGTTTTGGAAAGCTCTGCAGCATATATCTTAAATCAAGAAGGTGCAAGCCTCCCAAATCTCCCAAGTTTTGTTTAGGTACTTGTATTTAATTGCTTGCATTACACATCTATAAGTAGAAAGCAATTTAGTCTGAAGTAGTACTTACGCATTATTCCTTTACAGCTTCTCAGCAACACTGCTGTCAAATTCTTAGCATTCAATGTATTCTGGTTTTATAGTTTCAACAGAAAAAGTAACGCTTAAGAAATGTTCAGAAAGCACATAATCTTTTAATTTTATAAACTGTAACAGTATCAAAGCAACTTTTTTTCTTGATTAATGAGACACTGTGTTATGAAGTTACAGGTTGTAAACTGCTGGAAATACAACAACTTTCTAACATTATGTTATCTGTACACCGGAGAACTGTCACTCTTTAACACGTTAACAAGAATGCCAAGCATATTTGATTAAAGCTATGTATCATTCAAGATAATTAGTAATAATTAAGAAGAACTGCCACCCTAAATTAAGTCAAATAATATTATTTCAAATAATATTATTTAAAAAAAACTTGAAGTATGATTTCAAAACCCCAAAATAAATTCTTGAGAATGCAAAGATGACGTTATGCAAACCGTGTTTCTTTAAGCATGATATAATTTATGTAATGAAATAAATCTATGCTCTTAAAATATTTAGCAGAACTGAGAATAATGAGTAGAGATAGGATTAGTTTAATTAGTTTACTGAAGTGGAGTTCTTGTAGTGGCTAAGTGTGATATATTAGCTTTTGTCACTTGGAATAAAAAAAGGTAATTAGTTCTCATTCAAATACATTGTTTTCTTTGAAGAACAAATTGTAATATTTTAGCCTGCATAACAGAAAATAATACACGAAGCATAAACCTCATCTTCTTCATCTAAGAGTACATCTATGATAAATAAGAAGAAAATCTTAAATAGTCAGGAATGTAATCTTGAGTACATAGATTTAATTTACACTGGTGCAACTCTACAGATTCCAATGAAATTGCAACTGCTCAAATTGCAGAAGTCCATTCATTGTCTAACCCTAAGTTAAGAGTTTGTAACGAATTTTGTGTCTCTATTCAGAACTACTTTGTTACTCAGAAAATCCTGTACTGCTGTCCTAAATCAAGGCTTTCAGGCTGATTCAAAATTAAGAAGAGAAATGCTTTCCTCAATAATATTTATTTGGAAACATAAGCATTCCCATTGGGAGGTCGGGATCTAATTTTATTCCCGTAAAAATAAGAAAACACTTAACTATCCTTTCACAGACTTAGCATCATTTCTCAGCCTGAAAACTACTTAATGATAATTGTACATTTCTGAAGACAGCTGTATGGAACATATTTAACAACAAAGAGAAAGAAAATGTTTTAGCCACTTTTTCCATGTACACGGTAAATTTGAATTTTCTCTATTAAGAATGGAGTGTTATTTCAATCAAGCAATAGAATCTCAAGGCCCAAGAAATTAACACTCTGTAATAACTGAACACACAGACAGGAAAAAAAAAAAAAAAAGAAATTGTGCTAACACAAAGATGGGAGCAGGAGTAGTACAGAGAAGTGGATGTCTTGCAAAGCAATTAGATATATTTTTCAGTTAATACAAAAAGAAGTTATGAGTGGATCAAATTTACTTTTACTTTAAATAAACATTCAGAAAGTGGAAACCCTCTGCTGTAGCATACTGAAAAGCCTCAGGCGTTAGTATAAGAGCACATGCCATCTATCATTTAATTTTGCCTTTTTTTTTTTTTTTGAACAGTATTGTTGCATATGTGGGAGCTATTTAGCATTCTGGATTGTAGATTTTGGATGATTCCATAAACAAACTTAAAACAGTTCCTAAATTGAACTACAGCAAGTCAATTACAAAAAAGATGAGCTTCCCCACTTTTTTAATATATCTTCCAGCCATACAGACTTACACACAGCACTTCAGCCAGAAATTCGTAATAATTATGGGAATAAAAGAAACACAGCTTGTACTTGCAGTTCAGTTGGGATGATTTCTGTTGGTGGCTTGAACTGAAAGGTAACACAGAAAACCAAGTCCGTGGGGCACAAGAAACACAGAAGTCATACAAGGTTTTCACTATCCATGTGTTTGTCAATGTTTCCTTCTCATATCTCCCTAACCTCAGACATTCACCTCCCAGAGGAGTTTGAAAACTAAATCCCACACTTCACAATGGCAGAAATGTCAAATTTAATCTTTAAAAAAAATTCATTATATTATTACATTAAGTGAGTTGTCATATTTCTATTATGAAAGTGGGCAGTGTTGTGATTTATGCATCTTAGAAAACCATCACTGTAGTAGTAATTGGCAAATTGAAATACATAAAAACACCTCATGCACTGCTGCTGCTAATGTTATGGAGTCTGGAAAAATGCATCTTGTGATGAGGTAATATTGGGTCCAGGAATTGACAATATGAAGTACCTTCCAACGCTAACCAGTCTATAATTCTATGATTTACTGTTAGATTATAAGGAAGCTACATTTTAACAACATCTGGAATTCTAAATATCAGTACATTAGTCATCGATATCATAATGAAGACAGAAGGGGAGCTATACAATTTAATTTGCATATTTTAATTGTAAAGTCCAAACAATAAATTGAAAAGAAATGAACTTGCTGCATGATATAATGAAGATAATCAAATCAGAGATGATTTAATAAAACTAAAGCACACAAGTACTCAAGAGGCTGATACATAATTCAGAAGTTGCCACATTTGGTCATTAGGTCAAACATATTAACTGAGAACTGGCTATGATGTCGAGAAGTTCTAAAACACAAGCAGTGAGCACAGAAAAAGCTTTGTTCCCCATTTCTAAATATTGTAATTGACTGTTTACTATATGGCTTGCATGAAACTGCAGAGTAACTGATGATTATAGTTTTATAATTCTTTCTTATAGGGCCTCATTCATCTCATGTCAGTCCTCCCCCTTCAAAGTACAGTGGGTTTTCAATATCCACTGTAAAAATGCCAAAATCACTAGAAAGTACACGGGATGATGGAACTCCTTTTACAGCTACCCGTTAGAGAGGGTGTGATGTAATACTGGACCATACATTACAATTCTAGACATATCACTAATCTTCAGGTGTTGTTAGGAGCACTAACTCAACAAAGCTTTACTTGTTATATGTAAGAGAGAGGGAGAAAGAAAAAAAAGAAAATGGGGAGAAAAAAAGAAAAAGAAGAAGAAAAGCCTCCTTTTCCTTACGGAGCTGCACAGGGTAAGGATATAGTAAAGGAGTATACAACCCTCATAATATAATGACATATATGTGGCCAGAAAAAGTGACCTATGGAGAGGCTCACTTCATGTCTGTCGTAAGTGTGAAAAAAGAACCTGCCTTAGCCTCCTTACAAAGCGAATACAGCCCTAGCACTGCAGTTACTAATGCTGCTCCATTCTTCTCTCAGAGGACTGGCCACCACCTACGGAGCAGAATTTCACCATTCATTCAAGGCTCCAACAGTCAAGTGACCTGTGGTGACTTCTGTGTGGTGCCAGAAGAAGGTAAGGCTAAAATTCCTCCCACAGCAAGAGTTAAGAGGAAAACAGAACAAGATAGTTACAAAGACAGAATACAGTGAAACTTTGCAAAAACTCCAGAGGCTCAGCTGCATAAAATGCTCAGCTGACAGTTTTAAAATCCCTTTCATTTTTATTTTTTTTTTAATGTAAATAAAAAAAAGGGGGTGGGGGGTGGGGGAGAGAGAATTCTTACAGGCTTAGCAAGCTCCACCTGCATTTCCAGCACTTGCACCCGCCTACTGGAGACCAAGAATGTTTCCATCTCCCAAGAATAACACATTCTGCTTCTTAAAACAGATCACCTACATAATCTATCTTCAGTAGCTTGGCCATGGAAACATTTTATCTGTGTTGGAAGAACTTTTATGCCTCAGACATAAAACCAAAAATTCAGAACTCAAGAGGCACAAAGAAGATGGGATCACCCTGAGGGAACTAGTTGAGTGCATCCGTGAATTATGGAAACCTGACAAGTTTCTGCACTGTGAAAAGCCTTTTGACTTAGTAACAAATCCACTATTATCTCAAGTAATATACTTGTAACAGGAAGGTGACATAATAATAGCAAAACTTAACTGGAGGGAACGTGCTCATGCAAAGAATACTTAACTCTACCAAAGTAAACTACAGTTTGTTCCAGTTTTACCTTGCTTTTTTAGTTAGATGAAGGAGGGATGGGTGCATTACCAACCATATATCCTGACAGTAAACCACAGCCAAATACTACCTAGGCTGATACAACTCTATGAGGTTCCTGAACAACCTATATTCAATACAGTAGAACAGTGGTTTCAGTGTTCCACTCCGTTATGACACCTCCACTAGTGATGATGATGACATATTAAACAACAAGATGTCTAATTATATGAACACATGCAAAAGTGAATGCTGATACAACACTAAAAACATTTTTCTTCAATTCAGTCAAGTGTAACAGAAATCACATATAATGAAAAACATTCTACATTTTTATGTTAATTTATATCTATTTTATTGTAACAAATATAAAACAGTCACACCAAACTTCACTAAGTATCCATTCTTTGTCCATAAATCTGCATGCAATGCAGACACCAAGAAGCATGTACTAAGCATGTGTTCATTACCTCATTTCCAGCACTCAACTGATAAAAAAGGTTAATACACAATATTGTGTGGTTGCCTGCACAAACCAGATGGACTCTCCAGCGGTATTACAGATTGAAGGTCAAACTTGGTGATTACAGTAGCCCCTTCTGGACTTCTAGCCTATGTATTTTATGGGAAAAAGTTGAGCTACACTTAAATCACATCTCTTATCTGGAATTCATTCTGTATTCATACGCTTTCTTTTCAGGTTATTAAAGGAACTGATTCAGCTTTTTTAGTAACTATTAAAACACAATTGCTAAAAGAATCCAATTTTCTGTGAACTGAATTGTATGATGAAATTCAGTGTAATGTAAGAAATGTCACAGTATCACAAACCTCCGAAATAACTAACCAGAACACTTGAGTATGATTTTCTTTTCTCCTCTTAACTTTTAGTATAATAAAAGGTACAAAACCTGAGAAGAGATGCATGTTCTGCAACCTGAGAAAACATGCAGTTCTCTGGGTAATGCAATTTGTGCATATACAAGGAAGTAATACAATTACTTTAAAACCTTTTCTTCAGGCACAGTTCCTGCTTTCCGCTGTGCAGTCATCAATCGCGTGACTCTACCCTCTTGTTTACCCACAGTTTTCAAGTCAATATGACTGAGGATGAATCAGATTCCCATGCATGAGCACAAGACCAAGGGAAGAAAGCAACTGCACTGTTACACATGTGCCTCTACCGAAAGTGAACTGACAGCTAATACAGCAAGATATTAAAATTTTTCTATTTTGCTTTGTTTTTTCTTTTTTTTTTTTTCCTGAGACTTTGTAGTCAGAATACAGACATTTAAAAGCTAGATCTGTCAGTGTACTTGCACAGTTTCAGCCATAGGCAAATCTCACAATACAGTCCCATCTGCAGATAGTACTTTAAACTACTTTTACTTACAAATGCAACATGATACAAATGACTGATTTTCAAATAAAGCAATAATACTCAGACTGGCTAAATGATTAAAGCAGTTGTTACCAAACTTTTAGTGTCTGGTGACTACTAGCAACATATTTCAAATGCAAACCACGCATGGCTGCTCACCTAAACTTAGCTGACTAGCTATTTGTTCAGACCACAAACACACATCCCAACATCGTATGGAATTATGCCCTGGCACACAGTATTAAAATGTGTCCCTTAAAGCAACTTGCTGTAATCACTGAACAAGAGTAAGGAAAATTAACTTTAACGGGGGCTGGGTTAAGAAACGTTAGTGCCTGTTCAGGACAAGAAATCAGTAGCCAAAATACAAAATTTCTGTCTTCTATGAAATAATAAGAAATCACTACAATTTCCATGTTAAAAAAAAAACCAACCAACTAAGCAAACAAACATAAAACAAACCCAAAACAAAATACAACAGTTTAATGTGCTACATTTAGTTTTTAAACAACCTTGAGGAAAACTTAATTCTTTAAATTAATTGTATTTATTCTGATTTAAATAATCTTGTGTAAATTGATTAAACTCAGCTGAGGCAAATAAAAAAAGACAACTGGCCCACTATTTTGCTCAGCTATGAACACTTCTTTGGGACTACCATTGCCTTATGAGAAAAGGGATCTTTGCAGAGTTTTCTCTGAGGGCTATTCTAGACTGTTCTAAGACAGAACTTTGCCCTTTATAGTGCTGCACAAGTGAAGAAATAATGGATTAGGAATGTACAGTCATGCTACCTGTGGGCCGAGATACTCACACTTTCAAACAAGCCTGCTGAAAAGTCTTCTGCCCTTAACAATCATTCTTGGCTGTCTGCCTATACCATCTGCCTGCAATGGCACAGTGCCATACTTAAATCGCTATGACCCTGAGTAACACAATGATGAGAGTAGCTGATAAGTCCACTGACAACTACATACAGAACAATATGCCCAAAATCGCCCTTAGAGAATAAACATATCACATTTGCAAGATACTTTTTCTCATGGAAAACAAACGTTTCCAGTCCCAAGACAAAAAAACAGCAACAAGAATGCAGCAAATATAAAAAAATCCCAAAACACTGAATTTGCAAAGTCATCTGGAAGCTTCCTAAAAACTTTCTGGAAAGATTTGTTCAGTATCTGCCTTTTTGTTTCAAAACTTGAAACTATTATTTGCGATTTAAAACTACAAAAGAAGAAATGCTTAAGATGATTCACAAGTGAAGAAGTCGTTATGTTCCTTCCTTTTCTTGTAGCACACTATTTCCCAGTAAAGCACAGTTGAGCATCAATGTTACTTCTGAGTCAATGACACTGGTGAATTTTTGCCTCAGATACAGAAACATCTCTTCTTAACAGTACCTATTACTCAATTTTAGTAGAATTATTGCAAATTGCTTTCATTTCAAATAGTCTTACTAGTCATTCCTGCAGTACAAGAATGACTGTGAATGTAAAAGCACTAAAATGTGCCCTACTTTTGTATCACTTTGCAATACCAGAGCTAGACCACAGAGGTACATGCTCTAGATACCTGTCACTGGTGAGATGCTGTCCTTCTCTGCATGGATTTTCCTGGCAAGTTATGTAGGCTGACAATCCACAAATCTAAGCATGAATGCAAAGATCAGAAGTTAAAAACTAGTTTCCTACTAGAAAGTGTTTTAAAAAAAAAGGTCTCAGCCACATGTTCTCAGTGTGACTACTTCAAAAAAGTTCCATAAAGGAGTAGGGTGCAGAAGTCAAACTGTTTGCAAGTTTTACTATGGTCAGTATTTTGCTCAGCATGCTTATGACTATGTATATGCATATCAGACTATATAAAGAGTCAATTTAAGAAAAATTAGAAAAACGCATATTCAGTTAACTCAACACACATTCACACTTTAGCAGGTCTTTTTAAAGGTTTAAAAGCGCTGTTAAAACCTGGAATGAAGGGCCACCAGACACCACAAATCACTGCCACTGGCAGTTATGATTTTATATAAATTACATCTTTAGAAAGACAAATAGACAACAGTTACAGCAACTCTATTTAAAGGTTAAAGAACTTTGAACTCCTACACAATTATTCTGCACACATACCCAAGAACTCAAAACAAACGAACAGGAAAGGAAATGGTTTTGGTTTGTAAGGTTTTGGAAAAGGTTGAACTTGTAATTTGGCAGTATATTATCTGCTCGCCTACCTGTGCCATGTTAGCTAGAGATATGAAGTATGTATATCCTCAAATACTTTGTCTATGTCTAAACTTACTAATATGCAAGTCCATACTGACCTTTGTAAATTCAAGATTTCTGAATCTTCAGACAAAAAAAAAAAATCTAAATAATCATTTCATCAAACCTAAATTTTTCAAAAAATACATTTTATGAAGTCTCCAATAATCCTGAAAATGACATGCCATGTATTTGTATATAAGAACCTTGATGACTGTACAGTAAAACGGGGAGAAAAATAACCCAGGACTCTCCAAGTTTTGAAACTGTCTGGTTTGCTAAAAAAAAAAAAAACAACAAAAAACACGATGTGCTGCAAAATGATGGCAGTGCACAGTGAGTCATGGAAGCCACAGAAGGCATCCAACTCACGTAACTTAGGTAGCAGAAGCTGAATCTGTTACAAGCCTGATAATAGCATAACTCAGGTGCCCTTTGCCTGCCCCCTATTCACATGCCTGGAGACATACAACCACCCTGGCAACACAGATATGTGTCCCATTTCTAGCCAAAGTTTGGGAAAACACTTCAGACTGCACAGAAAAAGCTGTCACCAGAATTTTAGAAGGAAAATAGTAGTTCAAATAATTAAATGACCAAACTTCTGCACTGCTTTTTGATCCAGGTAAAGCTGGAAGACAGTGAATGCCTGCTTTTTTTTTTTTTCCCTAATCTCAAATAGCTGCTTTTTGTTTTTATACAAAAAAGCCCTAAATTTCTACATTGCAAACAGCATCTGTTTAGCATTAGGTATGGCTTTCTTTGAAAGAGTAAGAGGTTTCAATGCAAGACTGGCATAAAAATCCATTTTAAATTTTGTTTTCACATTAATAACTGGACTTCCTTTTGCCCCGATGACTCACAAATGTCAAATAACAAAATAACACAGGCACAATAATAGCCCCAAACCCAATAAAGAATAAAGTACCTTTTCTTGCCTGTCAGAGGACCCCATTTTCTATTCTGAGCAGGGAAGCTAAAAGCACTGCTCTTCTGTCATTCCTTGACAGTTATAGACTAGTTCTGCACCTTATTAAAGATTAAGGTTTGCCCAGGCACTCCTTTTTGGTCATCTCCTCTCCACAGTCCAGCATTTATTACAGGAGAGCTGGAGATTAGTACGATATATTCTGCCTTGAAAGAACGTCATACCTGAAAATGAGGCCACATAACCAAATGCCACCCAGCAATTCAAAAAGTACTCAAGGAAGGAACACAGTATTTCACTTAATCTTTACAGATAACCATATCCTTTGGGTTACATATATGCCTGATTTCTCTCGTACAGATTATTTTTCATGGATTCTAAAAACATAGGGTAAAACTGGTAATATTGCCTTTTTTGATGAAAAGCAGATTTCTGGTTTGTTAAAAATATTATGAACACGGTTATGGTAGAATTTTATGAGGCCTTATTATGTATAATCACTTGCTACCTGGCTTTGGTCTGATGCAAGTATGCTACAGCAACAATTCAGTAGGGCAAACTGCTACATAAGAAATACTACTCGTTGTGGGACTTCCACAGGACACTGCACCCCAGACTAATCAGCAAAGATCATTATCAATCCTCAGCTTTCTTAGAGGCCACCATGAATAATCATCTCCCAGTTTTCAACCTAAAGCGTTAGAAAGTCTATGTGATTCCATGGAACACTTCATAATATTGTTGTGTGGATGACAGTCTGAAAAACTGTTTTGCAAGATTAGGAATTTTAGAAGCACTGCCAGTTAATTCTAAACTGGAATCCTAAAAATACCCACTGAATGTCTACATACTTTTCCAGGCTACCATTTTACTTCCTCTAACTTTGGAAGACATGCTGAAAAAACAACTGCAAAATCCCAAATGGCAAAAATTGTAAATAAATATAAACTTGTTCCATTGCAGAGAGCTAAAAATGGAGAAATAAAATTTTAACATGGGTTATGGTGGTTTAATTTAAAAAATTTTGTTTGAGAACAGATCAAAACCATAATTTCCTTGCACTTCAAATGGGAACTATTAAGTAGTTCGAAAATCTGTATCTTGAAGCCAACTTTCTCATAAACAAACAAAAACTTACAGAAGGTACTGGAATGGTTTAGCCTGCCTCCCATGGATGCTACTTAAGGCAAAGCATGGCAATCTAAAACTTACTGCAAGGCACAAAATGAAGGCCAGGAATTCTTCTTGCTTAAGGGAGTCCTATTTCTTCAGCTGTTATACAAAGGACTACACTTACTTGGGATCTAAACCAGCAGGATTTCACTGGACTAATGTGTCTATCAGTGACTTATAAATAATTAGACAATGTCAATTTTAACAAAGGAAATGTATCAGTCAACTCCAAAACACTGAATAGTTGAAAGAAGACAAGTATACATACATTTACTTTGTTGTATACCATGTGTACAGAGCCACCAGCCTTAGGTTTGTGTCATGCTACATTCACAGAATCAACCATTCTGCTAGCTTTCTAAAATGGAAGATCCATCAGGGTGTCTTCATCTTTAAGAAGTTTTAGGGCTTAGGCCAGTACACTGCAGTGCTCCCAACGCATGGAACAGTGGGGCTAGGGATACTTCATCGGTTGCTGGTCCTAAGTGTCACAAGGTGTTTGTTGTGGTGGAAAAGGACCCAAATAGAATGGATCACGCACATAAGCTGGTAATGACACTAAAACGATGGTCTGTTTATTATTAAGACGGAAATTAAGAACTGATATGCTGTCTGCTGAATTATTTACTACTCAACATAAGCACGCTAAAATGTTATTAAAGCCTGTGTCCTAGGAGCATGGGAAGTTCATTTATTGGTAGGATATATACACCAAAAGAGATCCAAGAGAGTTCCTTGAAAATGAGTGCATAATTAGCATCAGAACCTTTTTTCATTACACTTTTCCTCAGAGAAACAAATCAATACAGTCCTTTCCCAGGTAGCAATTTGGTGTAGGTTTCCAGTAAAGCATTTGACTAAGTATTTCAAGCCAATTAAAGACAACACTGTAAAAATAACTAGCAACTGTGGCATCCTGGGGTGAGGTGCAAGAAAGTTAAACACAGAAAGAAAAGCAAAGGAGAGAAGACTATTCCACAGTTCTAAAACAATTATTTGCTATTGATGTAGAAATATCATTATTCTCAGTATGAGTCAAAATGCATTAGCATTCCATCTGCCAATGCTGCAGCAACCATTTTTCTCCATTTCTGTTTGACCTCAAGCCTTTTATGCATAAATGTCAGGGCTCTTTACAATTAATCATGTCTACCACAGACTAATTGTGGACAACAGTAGTGCAATTAACACAAATTTGCTTCAAATATTCATGAACATTCAAAAAGCATTCATTGACATGAGTGTTAGTTACCTAACCACAAAATCTAACAATTCTTTTCATTCCTGTTTTCAAGCAGTCTCTGCGTTAGGAAGCCAAACACACCATCAAGGGTCAGAGCAAGATGGAAAAATATTCTAGCAGTTCTTAAAATGTGATGGCTTCTGTGTTACTTGCTACACATAAATGCTAGGAAGAAACAAGCAAAATAAATACACTATTCCTCTTTTAATCTTCAGAGTAGGGTAATCCAGGGAATCTAAAATTAATGAAACATTTTGTCTAATAAAATAAAAATCATCATTCTGCCTTGGCATTTTTTAAATTATTATTATTTCTAGGCCTGATTTAAAAAAAAAAGGAACAAAAAAAGTCTTTATAAATTAAGAAACAAGCAGACCTGTACTGGTTGCCTTGATTCATTCTTAATACTATGCCTGGCACTTTATTTGTATCTCACTAAGAAACTAATGGCAGAAATCTCTCTAACCATAGAAAGGTATTTGTAAGTCCTGACCTAAACACAGCAGATGTAATAAACATTTTTAAAAAATATTTATTTTTAGTACATGCTTTACATTAAAGAATTTCTTGGACAGTTGTGCTATATCTAATCAGGCCCCATGGCAAATATTCACTAACCCTCACAGGAATGAACTATTCTCACTTCAAACAATTGTTACAGTTTGAATCCAATTGACTCTAGACAAAAGTACTGAGATAATCAGCATATTAAAGCCAACACTATAACCATATGTTAATTATGTAAATGATTCATTTTAATCAGCTAGAACCATGTAAAGAGTTACGAGGAATGCAAATGTAGGGAGTTATTAAAAATCTCATTATTATTCATCTTGGTTCCATGCGTGAATGTATCCATCCAAACAGATGAATTAATAGATGAAAGAGCTAGAGGGGAAGTCTGTGGGAAACCATCTGTCTTGCTTTGTATCCCTCCCAGGCTTCAACCATGCTGCAACGGCTACATGAAGAATAACCCCTGAGAAGAGCCAGTGACTGTCTACACAGCACCTCAACCAGAAGTCAATGCTTCTACAGCAAACTTAGAAAAATTGTAACACTTCTCATCCATTCCCAAACTGATACCCTCAGTAGGTCCAGGAGATGGAAAGGGAAACCTGAATAGTAAGTTCAGATGAACTGCTGTAGTAGTATGACCCATGCTGACCTAAGACACATAGCAAGTATCAATTTATGCAAAGGTTCTGGAGTATTTTAAACACGCTTATGTAAAGAAAGCCCTCTTACAATTGTCAGCTAGGTGTTAACAACTATTCAGTAGCTACCATGACTTGGACCCATAGTAGTATCTAATACAACAGTTGGTTGTATGAAGAAAAGTAAGGGTCAAATGCCATCTTCATGCCCAAATGCAGCACAATTTTGTCAGAGCTCTAGATACGGTGCAACACCATATCTACTGTATAAGCAAATAAGGATTAGCTGGAAAAGTAGTGTGTAAAGCCACGGAAGGAATAAAAGGGTTGGTATGTTTAATACAAGTACACATGCATTATAGTAAATCCACCCTGCAATTCTTCATAAATCTTAGGTTGCATCTTATTTAAAATTTAAGATACCAATTTACTTTTTAAAAACTTGGTTAAAGCCAGCTTCCACTATGCTGCAGACAAAACTAAAACTCCATAAACAAAATGTACAAAGAATGAACTAAACACTTAAATTGTGTTACAACATTTAAAAATACATCCTTTCCCAATCAATTATTTTCATTCTAATAGAGTTAACAAAAACTGTTTTTAAAATGTCTGTCAGTTTTCAGACTCTTTATAAAGCTTTGTTCTTCATACTCTAATTCTTTCATGTTTTCCTGCCTGATGTCTCCTAATGCAGTTTCACTGGAATCATTCTATTTTTGATCTTTAATCCTTTTATATGTTTTTTCTTTGCTTACTCTTGCATGCCTTTGTAGTTTCTGTAATTGGGTCTTTGCACCATTTTAGCAGGGTTTAGCACTGCGCAGCTTGTCAAATTTAAGTAGAAGTGAGAATAATCTATCACTAGTATAATAAATAAGCAAATAAATTCACATATCACCAGCCTGAAGTGAATGTTTGCAACAAAAAATGTAAGCAGCAATTCTGCTCATTCTGCAAAGGCTGGTGAAGCTTTTATCCATTTTGTAATCCAGGAAAAAAAGTGCAATTGCACAGAAAGTACTTTAGATCACTAAAAATTTATTAATAATGGCTACACATTTGCAGTGAAACAAGGCTTCATTAATTTTTTTCTAGAGGTGCCTGTGTAAATTCAGCTTAGGGAAAAGTGCTTGACAGCTCTGCAACTACTGACTGACATTCTTCAGCAAAGCTTCACCGAGTACAGAGCATAAATTAAGCCCATCCTGGTGATAATAAAAACCAGAAGTGAAAGAAAGAGTATGACTACCTCAACTGAAACAAAGTGAACTGGTAATTTTTAAGTAAAGTGAAGTGAACAAAATTAAGTGAACTGGTAATTTTTAAGCAAAGCTTTGCTAATCTTAAAACACTGTAAACTCTACTTTATCAAGAAATTTCAGTACAATCTTTAAGCATCCAGTATTTATTACCTTTAAATTTTTTTTTTCTGTTTCCTGCTTATCTTTACAGTCACAAAAATGTTTATACAAAATGAGTCATAATCTAGAAACAACCTTAAAAAACACTGCTGCATTCCCACAAGTTCACAGAATTTAAAACTACACAAGTCCTTTGTACAAGACTCTCAAAGAATGCCACTGTTGAGGTATTTTAATTGTATAACGTATACAACTACCTCAAAATCTGTCCCTGAAAGGATGAAATCAGTTGTGACAAGTTTCATGAAATGAAAATACATGATCCACGTTAGGCTACAGGAAAAAGAGATCCCTCCTTACATGCTCCATACAGAAATCTTTCTCATATAATTAAACAGGCATGCATCCTTGGATATATACATGAGACAAAGGACAAAGCATATTATTAAGCAGACTGAAAGGAGTTTCCAACCTTACACTCATGATTCTGCCCACATTACAAGGATCACTTCCTATTTATGCAGGCATTGATGAATAAACCAGAGGACAGGGGAGAATGGTAAATCAGAGCAGAAAAAAGAAACTGAAGAAAAATGACATTGATAATATGATAGCTTTAATTTACTAACATCTTGTTTATCATTATGAAGGATAAGGAGAAGAAAGCATAACCTTATTATATTCCCCTCTGTTCTTCCATGATACAAATGGAAAATTATGTATTAACTCTATAAATATTTCTTTAAAAGATGATTTATTATCTGTATTTTGTGAGTCATAAAGGCACTCTTTCATCTTTATATATTTCTTAACACATCTGACCTTTTACAAAGCTCTCCCCAGTGCTCATCAGTAAGAGGGGAGAAAGCTCTTGTTATTCTCTGAGATTACATAGTAAATTCCACAAGAACAAGACTTGGCAATGGTTATCTGGAGGCCCTCAAGAAGGGCTATGAGATTCCACCACACTTCTGGCACTCACAAAGCCGCTGATTTTCTAATGGTTTCGATGTTAACACTCTCATAAGTAACTGAGAAAAAGAAAAAAAAGCAAGTCAGGGCAAGAAGATTCCTAAAAGCAGAAACGGGGTACATGTGGGGCTTTTTGAGTCACTTTATACAAAGTGATAAAAATTAAAACTGGCAAATAAATCCCGCTTTACTAAGGCTCATTCTATTTCACTTTATTTCTCTGTTTTTTAATTTGTTTTTCCACGACCCCTTATCTGCCTTCTCCTGAACACAGACTGTTCTTGATCCATGACTCAGAGTTTCAGATCCTATCATCAATATTAACATCAGGGGAGAAAACCTGAGAAAATGTGATTATATTTACTGAATGCCAGACTCTTAATTCAGGAAGGCACTTCAGTATGTGCTTCACTGTAATTTCAGTGCCTTATTGAACAGGACTGGTCCTAAATACATGCCAAAATGCCTCTTTTTACTGGAGGCTGTCAAATAAAATATGGATTAATTATGATTTGTAATGTGCGAATTTACAGCACTGTGGCTTTAAAAGACCTGTGTATTCATGCATTGTATTTTGTCACCTATCTTTACAAACTTTAACAAAAAAGAGAAATCTTTAAAATACAGTGATGATTATCAAGAGAAAATTAAATGCAGGTAACACAGTGTTAGTATAGATGCATTTTGTCTACTGATATGACATTAATATAACCAGTTATCACTACCAATAATATGCATGTTTACCATTACCCACATTGAGGTGTTTTGCTTAAGAGAAGACCATGCTGTTCTTGTATCTAAATAGTCTGTGGCTATTCTGCTGTGATTTCCTTAGTGGTCTCCACTCAAACAGTGGGTTTAAGAGAAAGCGATCTTGAGTGTGTGCTGAAGCCATTAAGTATCTCCTGTGTCAATGTAAATGCCATACAGTAAAAAGAGGCTTTGTCACACATTTTTGTAGTAACGAGGGTTAGGGTATTGTGACACCAATGTAAATAAACAAACCCAGATGGAAGGATGTGGTGCTCCTTTCTTTGGACATTCAGAGGCACAGACTACATGTTTTGACAGTACCATGTACAGAAACTCATAGTGCCACACATACGGCAGCACCTCGAAATTAAGCCTCAGCTGAGTTGTTGATGAAGAAAGGATATGCAAAAATCAGTAAAGAGCTAACCTGTGCTTTAAATGTGTTCTTCCTACTTCATGAAATTTGACAACCAAAAAAAGGAACTGCAGACAAGGCTTCAGAGTGCTGATTATTTAAATAGATTACTTTACAAATGTCAATCTTTGCAAACACATAGGCAACATGATTGCTGTTTCTTTCACCACACTATCAGAAATAGACTCAATAAATGGGATGTTTTAAAAAATCCAAACATTTATGAATCGTTTGAACCTATGATACTGTGTCTTGTTTACTGCTGCTCTAGGAAGCTTTTCTTACAGTAACATGTAATGTCTCAGAGGGACTATCCTGAAATTTTTAATAACAGCAAAATAAACTCATCCTTCACAGTGCTGTGTCTCATGACTTAGTGTTAACTCTCACCTCTCCTCCCCACTGTACATCTGTATCTTATTATCTCCTACTCCAATCTCAGGTCTCTGAAGGAAAGTTATGCTTCATACGTGTAATTCTCAAAAAGAGAAATTACATATCTAAATAATTCTGTGGATCTAAAAAACTTATCCATAATGTCTTGCAACTCTAGGAGGCTAAGGAAAACTCTAGAAAGACTGAAGGAATGAGGACTGCACTACTACAAGAGGAGGTGGCAGAGGTTGAAATCATTGTCTTTGAAAATCAAGTAGATAATGGCCCACTATGAAAAGTGAAACAACAGTGGGAGGTCAAATAAAAAAATGAAAGACTTAACTCAGACATTGGGCAAAAAAACATCCCTCGTGCAAGTGTAAAATACCTGGCAACGTTAGAGTCCCTGTCATTCAAGATCTTAAGAACAGGCTCAACAAGTATCTGTCACGAACAACACAGGCCTTCAGGTAGAGAAGTAGACTACATGGTCCCACAAGGTGTCATTCTTCCCTATTTTTCTCCATCTCTTCTAGGAGTGGAACGCTTCAAGAGCTTCCTCTTTTGTTTATAGGTATTCTGCATTTTCCATCTTACCAAAAAAAAACCAACAAAAAACCCCAGCAGGAACAAGTGGCTAAAAGTGGAAATAAAGAGAAATAGTGCTTTGCCATGTCCTAACTGCAAGGGTAAATAAACATTTAAACAGCTCAGTAGGGTATTAGTGAAATTGATGGAATCAAAATTACCTGGATGTTTAAAACAAGATTCAATTTCTTCCAAAAAGTCTACTCTAAGACATTCTCTGAGAGGAATACTGTAGCATGTATATTCAAGAGGACAGGCTGAATTACCATAAAGATCCTTCCTGGCTTGAGCATCTTTGAATCTGAATCAGAAATCCCTCTTCACATTTCTTACATAAATATATACATTTATATTCTGATTCTGAAAATAAATAAATAAAGACAGACAACAACAACAACAAAGGTTTTGTTCCATTATAGAAATGGTTTTCGTCAAAGACTGCAAAATCAATTTTTAACAAAAATGTCCTGAGACAGGGAGAGAAAAAGAACCACTACCAGTTCAATTTGATTTTTCTATTTCTGCAGTAGGTACAATGTATTCAAAGTCTCCTGTTCTGTCAGAGAACAAAAGCTAACTATTAAAGTCACAAACTACGGACACTGGTTTTTGCTTCAAAAAGGTGTGGAGGGTAATTAACACTAACTACTTTGTCTAATTCTTGAATCATAGCTGCTCTATAACAAACAAATAACCCCCTTCCCCCCAAACCAGTAAGTTTTACCTAAATTTATAATTTTTATCCTTCCCTCCAAAGAAACACACTGCTCCAGAAGAATTACGTACGCACACAGAAGAACAAAGTAGTAAATACAACAAATATGAACAATGAAACAGTATCAGCACACAGTATATCCACAGATGAGTTAATTCCTTAGCTTCAGTCATTAGGTTAAGAAGCTAGTAGTAAAACAGATGGCATTTTAGGCAGTACATTTGAGAATCACCTCATGAGTTAACAGCCACCATCCTCAAGAAATTCCACAAATACTTTTAATGCTTGCTAGTACACAGTGTTCCCTAAAAACATGCCTTGGATCTGTTTCTGAAGGTGGCTGATTCCAACTCAATCTATTTTTATGGTGTGGATGCTGCATCATATTTTTTTTGCAATGGAACTGAAGAATGATACTCAGAAGGTAATTTAAATTAATAAAATAAATAAAAGTTTATGCCATTCTATTAACACAGAAGTGTTTCAAATTATATAAAAATATAAAACATTATTAAAGAAACAAGGTGAGAGAAATAACAGAGGCACATAGAACACATTAAGTGAGAAATGTGAGGTAGAAACTGTGATGTTATAGCAGTCACATAATGGTATCAAGAAAATGAGGCACTGAGCAGATCATTTGCTGTGTCAGAAAAGTGGTGATCAGAAACAGAACAAAAGCAACCAAATAAAAATAGTCAATCTATGAAACAGTGGCTTAAAAAATTACATAGTCTTGGTTCTGACTCAGAACTACTTTCAAGTATTTCAGGTACTTGAACTTGACTTCTGAAGCTCAGGGGAGGAAAAGACCTACAGTGAATTCACCGACAAACAGTAGTATCTTGAAATAACCTTCCCCATGCTATGTAAGATTCACTGGGGTACCTCTTCCCTTCCTGAACTCCCATTTCTTATTAGAACCAAGAGATTAAAAATACCTTTTCTCACCATTTTGCTATTATTCTGCTAAGGAAATGGTTTCATTAAAAAATTATTTTGTGCAGTTCTGTAAGAATCAACCAATAATAATGCAGAAGGTAAATTAGCAGACAGAAACCTTCCACCAGGAACATACTGACCTCAAGATGACCACAGAACCACACACAGAAAGTACATTTCAGACACTTAAGCAAGACAATGCTTCCCATGGCCCAGTACAAGAAATAAACCAGAAATAGCCACCACATAAGTTAACATGCATAGAATCACCTTTAGGCAAATATAAAGGCCTAAAAGGCTGCCTAGCAATGTTCTAAGTACTCCTCAGAAATCCACCAGTTCCAGAGAGCTAACAAAGAGATACTCAAGACATTAAGACCTAGGAACAAAGCATATTCTTCAGAAAACCAGAAAAACCTCACTGTCATGCCTTTATGAAATACAGGCAATTATTTATCATCATCTGCACAGGAGACTGCTCTCCATTTCTGCCATGAGTAAAGATAACAGGAGATGCTAAACCCTACTTACATCCATCTGAAGAGGAATTTAACAAAGACACTGTGAGACAGAGATATGAAATCAGACTCCCCTAGCCATTGTCTCAAAGATTGGTATGAGAAGGTGAGCTAAGATGTGAAGCTGAGATGGGATTCCACCAACCACTGTTTCAGATGGGTAGGAGGAGTTGAGGTCCATTGTCCAGTGTCTGAGAGGAGCTGAACTGAGACTCCATCCATTGCCTTAGGGATGAGTGGGAAAAAGCTGAGATAAGACTCTTCCGCCCATTATTGGAGAATTGCTAGGAGGAATTGCTGCCCATTATCCCAAGAATTACTGCAGGCATGTGCAGTTGAAGAGCTGGCTGTGAGCTCTTCAACTCACCAGGGAAACTGGTCCACCAGGAACATGTAGTACCTAAAGAACAGAGGTACACCCCCCAACTCATTATAAAAGGAAGAAAAGGCGATCACCAGGGAGGCCACCTCCATGAGGACACTCTCCACCAATGACTACTAAGGACGCTGAGGGACACCCTCCAAGGGGCATTGCCATGTGGACAACTCCAGGACACCTCCACAAGGACACCCACCTCCAACAACTACTACGGACTCTTGGGAGACACTGCTGCAATACTGACTACAAACCCTGAAGGACTCTCACCACCTCTGACGACAAAGACGGATCGTGAGGACACTGCTGGATCCACAGTGGTCAGTATCTTTCTTTCTCTCTGCACCCCGAATTCTCACTTCATTTCCATCCTTCTTTCCAATCTGTCCTATTGCTATTTCCTTTATTACAATAATTTCCTTTTCTTATAATAATTGTCTTTTCATAATAAACCAACTGATCAATTACGGTACTTGACCTCGTTCGCATCTAATTTCACTGTTGGGATCACGAACCAAACGGGGTCCGACACTGGGGTTTTCTTCAACAGGACCTTGACAGACATTATGTGGAGAACTAAGGCCAGAGAAAAACAGGGAATTGGTATTTGCAGATTTGTGTCTCACTGCAGAAAAATAAGTCTAGACTAACACAGGTTATAGAGTTCTCTTGCAGATATCCTGCACCTCGGTAGGAGCAATCCCAGGCACAGCTACAGGCTGGGCAAAGAAGACATTCCGAGTGACCCTGCAGAGGAGGACTTGGGGGGGGTGGTCAATAAGAAACTTAACATGAGTAAGCTTCAGTGTGTGCTCGCAGCCCAGAAAGCAAATCATATCCTGGGCTGCATCAAAAGGAGCATGACCAGCAGGTCGAAGGAGGCAATCCTGCCCCTCTACTCTGCACTCGTGAGACCTCACCTGGAGTATTGTGTGCAGTTCTGGTGTCCTCAACATAAAAAGGACATGGAGCTGTTGGAACAAGTCCAGAGGAGGGCCACGAGGATGATCAAGGGACTGGAGCACCTCCTGTATGAAGACAGGCTGAGAAAGTTGGGGTTGTTCAGCCTGGAGAAGAGAAGGCTGTGTGGAGACCTCATAGCAGCCTGCCAGTATCTGAAGGGGGCCTACAAGGATGCTAGAGAGGGAGTCTTCATTAGGGACTGTAATGATAGGACAAGGGGTAATGGGTTAAAACTTAAACAGGGGAAGTTTAGATTGGATATAAGGAAGAAGTTCTTTACTGTAAGGGTGGTGAGGCAATGGAGTGGGTTGCCCAGGGAAGTTGTGAGTGCTCCACCCCTGGCAGTATTTAAGGCCAGGCTGGATGGAGTCTTGTGCAGCATGGTTTAATGTGTGATGCCCTGCCCATGCCAGGGGGGTTGGAACTAGATGATCTTAAAGGTCCTTTCCAACCCTAACTATTCTATGATTTCAGCAAAAAGACTGACTGCCAGCAACTTACAGATTCCTTTTACAAACTTGGCACAGTCTTTCATGTTATTAAAAGAAAGAAGCATTACACAACAGAAAAGCCACTCCTTCCCCCCTCCCCCCTCCCCCCCGCCAAAAGAAGACTGATATGAAATACACAGTGACATTTTTGGGTCAACACAATCTCATAGCGTCTGTGTCATTCTGATGCAAGGAAAATAGTCAATCACTACTGAGCTACCAGGAAGGCATGCTTTTCCAGAACAGCCAACTATAACGAGCTCAGTTACAATAAAATATCACAAAATATAAGAGCATTTTGTTCTAACCATCTTTTTCAATAGTAGATGCTATCATATTGGAAATGACAAATCCCACTCTCTGCATAATCATGTCATACATGATTTTAAATGTCTGAAGGTCTACAGTGCTCTTTTCCCTTTGCTACCAGCATACCACCTCTGAATTAAAAAAGTAACTCATATTTCAGACATAATATGCAAAAAAGAGGAAAATATATCCCTGTAATCATAAAGCTGATTACAGTGACTATTAGACTGAATGCGGAACATTACAAGTCATGATATCACAAGCTTTTTAAGTCAGTTGGCAGCATAATACCAAATGCCACTGAGAAATCAGATTTCAAGTGTTAGCATCCCTGAAATGCATATGAAATTTTCTCATGGATTGAAAGTTTCTTTTAAAGGTAAAGTTTACAGCACAGTGCATTGCAGCACAGACTTGGAGCTGTCAGTCAGGTCTCCTATGTTTTTCACACAGTGACTCTCAAAAAATCTATTGCAGATAAAAGTTCATGTAAACTGCCTTCTTTCCAAATCTGTGCTTCCCTGTTGGGAACATATTCAGCAGACTTGGCTTACTGTACAGGATGTATATACTGGTCTTAATTGTGCCTAACTATCGTCTTGGCCAGGGGAAGGCATTTTCAGATGGGAAATGTGTACAAACATCTGTTACATTTCCCTATGTCTGACTTTAACTGCGCCTTCATGGAGGAAGGCATAAAAAAATCAAAGTACTAATTTCTGCAGCAAAACAACCCTGTACTCACTTCAGTCAATCCAGCACAGTATGTCAGTTAAGAATGGTACTTTGAGAATATTGCAATGGATTTATTTCATTTCCTATAATAGCAGCGTACAAAAGGCTTGAATGCGTTTTAACAATTTATGTCTACAAAGTAAGTCACCACAGAAGCCTGCGAAGACAAGTTTCCCAGCACACACTGACCAATGCTATAATGAAACCAATCCACCTATTTATTTTCTTACAGAATGATTAGTTTTGAAAAACTGCTTTGAATCATGAACAATTAACCTTTGGAAGTATTTAGAAGTAAATTCTTACAGACAATACTTGCCTTCATTTTATATTTAAGATTCTGAATGAATAACAGAAGTGGAACTACCCAGAGTCATTTCTGCAAACACAGATGATTTTTTTTTTTTTTTAAATGAATGGCAAACGAACAGATTTGATAGGGGAAAATCGAGTAGGAAGAACAACTTTACAAAAACTGGCTCATCTTTTAAGAACTGGGCATAACACTAGCTGTGGTGTTCCAAGCCACCTTAAATCCTTTTCTGTTACTGGATCCAACTAGTGGTAACTGCTAGATCCCTCCTCATTGTATTTAGGTAGTAAAAAGTGAGATGGGTACTTGTGTCTTAAATGGAAAGAGAAGACACAGAGAACATGGAAGCTAGATTTTTAATTTTATGAGTTGGTCATAGACAGGTTAAGATATCTTCAAGACTTCAAGTTCGCTTTATTCTTGTTTTAGACATAAGGCCAGAAAAAAAATATTCCAAACAGTGATTTTCAGAGCAATTCGAAGTCAAAAAGAACCTAATAAATGTGAGCTTATTTCATTAAAAACAGGCTTTTGTGTATTTTTCAAAATATTTAAAATTGATCTCCAGTATTTTTGCACAGACAAGATCTAACACATTAGAGAAGAGAAAAAAAATACTAAAAAGCTTGTCTATCTAAACCTACTTTCCTAAAAATAAAACAAAACTCTGTACACATAAAACACTTGAAGAATAAGGAACCATTTTGCATAGAGGTATATATGGCATCAAACTTCTTTTCAGATAACTGAAGTAGGTCCTATCTTAAGCACTCTGTTCAACATCCAACTGAGTCCAATCACCACAGCCAAAAAGCTTTTTACAGACAAAAGCTATCTCTAGGGAGTAAGGAAGGAATTCTCAGACTTACTAATTCACTAAAACTCAGCATCACACTGAGGCTAGTTGGGAAAATAATTCATTCTGCATCTAGAAGACCATTCACAGATGCAGGAAGACCTGCTTTTCTTTACCTCTAGTCACCTTTTATTTCTCAACTGTATGTCATCTTTCTTGCTTTTGACCAACTATGTGGTTATACAGTTTAAAAAAGCCTGACAGTAGTGGTGTTTTTTGTGTTTTGTTGGGATTTTTTGTGATTTTTTTTTTTTAACTTCTCAAATCACTCTTTGGAATTCTCAGCTATGTTCAGGTTCTGATTTAATATAATTCTAAGGTCTTTCTCTAGGATGGAAGACAAGTAAAACACTTGGTAATTCCAATTTTTCTCTTTCTTGTTCTCAAGTGTTGACATGATTTGTTCTCAAAGAGTTTGAAACATGCTTGTAAGTAGTACCACTGTCAGTGAAGATGAAGACAGCTGATGCATACCTGCACAGCTGCTGGTAACCTTCATTTTATATTTAAGATACTGTATTTGCATTTTGCCAGCCACTTTCTTCCCTGGGTTACATGGGTCGCAGTTTACATGTCTTAAGATGGTTGGAGATCTTTCCCACAGCATTCTCCTGGAGAAACTGGCTGCTCATGCACAGGTGTGCTCTTCACTGGGTTAAAAAATGGCCAAATCCCAAGAGTGGTGGTGAATGTAGTTAAATCCAGTTGCAAGCTGGTCACATGAGCCATTCCCCAGAGCTCAGTACTAGGGCCAGCTCTGTTTAGTATCTTTATTAATGATCTGGAATAACGATTGAGTCATCAGTAAGTTTGCAGATGACACCAAGTTGGGCAGAAGTGCTGATCTGCTGGAGCATAGGAAGGCTCTACTGAGCCATATGGACAGGCTAGATGGCTGGATTGATGGGATGTGGCCAAATGTATGAGGTTTAACAAGGCAAAGTGCAAGGTTCTGCACTTGGGCCACAACAACCCCATGCAACACTCCAGGCTTGGGAAGAGTGGCTGGAAAGCTGCCTGGCAAAAAAAGGACCTAGGGGTGCTGAACATGAGCCAGCTTGTGCCCAGGTGGCCAAGAAAGCCAACAGCAGCCTGGCCTGTATCAGCAAAAGTGTGGCCAGTGGGACCAGGACAGTGAGCATTCCCCTGTACTGAGCCCTGGTGACACTGCACCTCAAGTACTGTGTTCAGTTCTGGGCCCTCACTACAAGACAGACACTGAGGTGCTGGAGTGGGTCTGAAGAAGGACAACAAAGCTGGTGAAGGGTCTTGAGCACATCTGATGAAGAACGGCTGAGGGAACTGCGGTTCTTTAGTCTGGAGAACATAAGGCTCAAGGGAAACCTTACTGCTCTCTACAACTACCTGTAAATAGGATGGAGAGAGGTTGCTGGTCTCTTCTCCCAAGTAACAAGTGATAGGACAAAAAGGAATGGCCTCAAGTTGAGCCAGGGGAGGCTTAGGTTGGATATTAAGAAAAATTCTTCACCAGAAGGGTTGTCAAGCATTGGAACAGGCTACTCAGGGAAGCGGTAGAGTCACCATCCCTGGAGGTATTTAAAAAGACATGCAGATGTGGTGCTTAGTGACACTAGTTTAGTTATGGCTCAGCAGTTCTACATTAACAGTTGGGCCTGATGATCTTGAAAATCTTTTCCAAACTAAATGATTCTATGATTTCCACAGGTTTAAACACTGATAACTGAAAATCTTTGTACACAAAGTAACACAGACCACATCCATCACCATTACCATCACCCTGTATCTCCACTTAAAAGGCCTTTTGATACAGAAGGGAGGAAAACTTTGCAACTCTTTGACTGAGAGAAGAAACTTGAGATATACTCAAGAATAGAACAAAATACACAGGCAGATGAAAAGTGATTGCAGTAGTAAAACATGTTAGTCCTCCACTCATGAAGCACTGGAAGTATAGTACTACTAATAGGAAACCCTTAACCCTTGCTAAGAGAGAGCACCACAATCAGGCCAGAATAAATCAGCATCTAAGGTAAGTCATCTACTTACTGCATTTCAAGTAGGCAATTCAGGCAATGTAAACAGAAATTATGCACTTCTTTCCACTAGATCATAATCTAAAACACAACCAAAATAACTCTATACCACTTCAGGCAACACGGGAAGAATTAAAACCTCTCATCATTTCTATTTAAAATCCAGTATTCAAATAAAAATTTCTAAATTACAAAAGGTTTTTTAATGTAAGGCCTCACAACATATCCACGACATTTTCCAAAACTAGACTACCAGGAAGCAAGCATGAATTTGCTTAACACAGTAGCATCTATAAGTGTTCTGAATGTATTCACTGCTAGCACTTCCCAATACAGCACTAAAATAAGGATTTTACAGACGGGTAAAGATGGAACTGTGAAGAAGTCTGCACCACTACTTTTCACAGCATATTCTAGGCAATTCTCTCAGCCTTAAAATAAAATGGAGCTGTCTCCAGATTACCACTTCTCCAGTTGTCAGTCAAACACTGTAGTTAACCAGTTTAAGAGAATCAGATGCACAGATATAATTAAAAATATATATATTATACAGAATTTAAGTTCATGAATTATGTAGTTATAATCAGCAGTTTATTAAGACAGTTAATCATCAGCCATCTATTTCCTACTTTTCTTCTACCTACCCTTTTCCACCATACAAATAAATCAGTAAATGAAAGGAGAAGAAAAGGGTTTAACTTAGCTGGGTGAAGCCTAACAATGAACATAAGCTTAAACTCTTGGAACTCTTGATGCTTTTTTGGTGACCATGCTAAAATAAAAGCATACTTTAATTAAAAAACACACCCCATCTTTTTACTTCTGAAATTTAAGTAGCTCATTTTGTATTACATAGAACTATCTCTTTATTTAGAATTTTCCATTAGTTTACCAAAAAGTCTAAGTAATTTCAACTTCAATGATTTTCACAGTAATGCATGTGAACTATTCTTTCTCTGCTAAACGGAAATTGAGCCATGTAGACCAGCCATGTGATAAATACTTCAGCAACAAGCACTAGATAATGGATATGGCATTTGTGTTTTTAAAATATTTTATCATAATCCTTATACTCCATATATCCAGTCATTGCAAAGTATTTATATACCTAAGCCACTCAAAGCCAACAAATACGAAGCTAATATGGAGACATTTAACTTATTATTCTACAAAACATATTACTCTTAGGAAATATTAATGTTTTCTTGTTTCTGCACTTTAATGATAAAGAGAGCTTCGTTTCACTTGTTTACTGTAAAGATGTGTAAAACAGTGTAGTAGCACACAGCCACAATTCTGGGCAACAGGACAATGGTCCCATACTGTGGCCACTGCAGATGGATTTTTTTCACGTCACACCCTACCAACTTCTTACTGGGACATAAGGGCTTGCTCATGGGAATCAAATGACAAAACTGGGCTATGAACCAAGGGCAGGATAAGAAGTCTTTCACTAGATCACCACCTAATGCTCTATGACATTTTTCTTAACTCACCTGCCAGAAGAAACAGCATGATGGTTTTGACACCCAGGAAGCCTTGCTGCCCACAAAGGAGGCCTTGCTGCACGCAGCACATGTGGTTGCTGGACTGCAGTACCTGCCTTGGTCCTCATGGCAGCATAATTGTGACAGCCTGCTAAGCCACCAGCACATCTTTTGTGCGAAGTCAGAAAACATGTCTTCACCCACATGAAGCATAAATGCTATTTATGCATCATTTGTACTTTCATGTGATCTTTTCCTCCTACAGTTTCACCCAGAAGGAAGAAGGGAGCAGTTATTTTATTTTTCTCATCAAAAATGTGTTAAGAAATCATAGGCAATAATAATGCCATCATTCTACGAAGTTTCTTGAAGGTGTATTTATTTATTGGAAAATAAAACTAAGTTTCCAAACATACTGAATATAATTTGATACATTTTGACGTATCTGTAACTCTGAACAACTACCTCTTCTCTCTTCAGGAACACATGCATTCCATTTTTCATAATCTCTCTGAAATGTATTGTCCAGGGTTCAGCTGTAGCAGTCATTTTGCTCATTCTCAGTAGCTGATGTAGTGCTGTGGTTTCAACTTTACCCCAAGAACAATGCTGATGACACACCAATGTTTTCAGTTGTTGCTAAGTAGTATTTACTCCCATTAAGGACTTTTTCAGTCTCATGCTCTGCCAGTAAGGAGGGGCATAGGAAGCTGGGAGGAAGCAGAGACAGGACACCTGCCCCAAAGTAGCCAAAGGGGTATTCCATACCACAGCACATCATGGCCAGTATATAAACTAGGGGAAATTACTTGGAAGGCCCAGATCACTGCTTGGGTCTGGCTGGGTATTGGTTGGCAGGTGGTGAGCAATTGTATTGTGCATCACTTGTGTTTATTGTTTTCTTTTCCTTTTCCCTTCTTAGTTTTATATTCTCTCCCCTTGTTATTTCCCTTATCATCATTGTTATTGGTGGCAGCAGCAGTGATCTGTGTTATACCTTAGTTGCTGGCCCGGGGGGGTGGGGGGAGGGTCAGCAGGGGTAGAAGGGTAAGAGGGAATTGGGGGTGGGAAAGCAGGGAGTGAGCGAGCAGCTGTGTGGTTCTGAGTTACCTCCTGGGCTTAAACCATGACACGTATGATCTCAGGAAAAGGAATACATATCTTAGTAATACAGCCAACTGGAAAACACACATAGCTGTTTATCGAAAGTATTTCTAGAGATGTATCCACAGTACATGCCCTTTTTTGTGTGTTCTAAGTTTCACACATTCTAGTACTCTGTAACAAGCAGGTGTGACAAAAGCAAGACAAGGAGGTAAGATAGAGTTCACTGATGGATTTAGGAGGAGAGGCTGCACATACACAGAATAAAGTAAA
This sequence comes from Pezoporus wallicus, assembly GCF_028554395.1. Classification (NCBI taxonomy): domain Eukaryota; kingdom Metazoa; phylum Chordata; class Aves; order Psittaciformes; family Psittacidae; genus Pezoporus; species Pezoporus wallicus. The sequence goes on along the minus strand of NW_026637610.1, from coordinate 1,787,350 downwards.
ATCACACACAGTACTTGAAGGTGCAGAACCCCTGAAGACAAGCAGTCCTCCAGAGAGACCTGAGCTCTCTCCTGCTCAACCATGAAACACAAAACATGGAAAAAAACAAAAAAAGTTCTCCACATCCCTGCGCAGTATTCTACGCTGTTCTTATATGCAATCTTGGTGTAAATCCAATTGGAAATCATGGGGAATCCCTAATCAGAAATACATCTCCTTTCTGCAGAAATCCATGCAAATAAATTGCAATCTTGTAAGTCTCTTAAAATATTAAAACTGCCTTGTATTCGAAAATACTTCAGGGTTGTGGCTCTCAACCTGCAACCCAGCAAAAACATTTGCATAATCAGTTTATCAAAGCATATGTTTGAAGAAAATTTCCATTAAAGTTCTGAATATTATGTAATTACTGCTTACAAGAGGATGATATAAATAGGCCTACCATGTGCCCTTTGAATTTTTTATTTTGGATACTAAGGTCTACTCTAAGAGACAAAAAATAAGCATTCTAGTACCATAAGCTGACTATAGATACTGCGAACGCACATAAAAACTTGGGGTGAGAAAGTGGTTAAGCCATTTAATGTTCTAGTTCATCCACTAAGACAGTAATTCAAATCTTTTGCTTCCAAAATGCAGTTTTCAGGTATGATATTAGGGAGAGGAAGAGTCTAGAGAAGTATCCATATAAAGAACACTATTCAGCTGTACCTACAAACATACCTTTTTTTTGTAGAACAATTCTGATTGCTTGACTATTTCAGACCTATGCTAATGGAGTAGCATAGGCCTAGATATATCTTTCTAATGAAAGAAAAGAAAAAAAGATTGAAATAAGGCACCCTGAATTTTCAAAGGGGCCTTTCTTCTAATCTATCTGCTTGGATAATGCATCCAGAGTGGCATTTTGTAATGACAGCAACTTTCCAACAAATCAATAGTTATTTAATTCCCAACAAGCTCTCGAGTCCATTAAACCTGATTACATTCACCCATTACAGTTGGGTGCAGTTATTTTTCCTACACCGGCACTTAATCTATAACAGGAACTTATGAGAACTTTCAAAAGCAATTTCAACATCAATCAGCATGGAGTGAAAGGCACGATTTGCTTGTAATTATTTATTGGACAGGATGGCACAGGGTCTGACTGAGATCCAGCATTCGACCTTCACCCCCAAATTCTAATGGATATGAAGGCCTGCTTGATGTGTTCAAGTGTGCTGCTGTGTCTCACTGCATAAAAAAGCAGCACCAGCTTTCATATCCCAGAAGATGCTTTTTTGATATTTGATAATGGCCACTGTGCAATGCTATATTTCTATTTTAGACATCTGTGTCTAATATTAAGCCTAAAGTGAAGTCTTCAATTACTGAAGGGACCTATATGGGAAAAAACCCTGTATTCGTGCTGTGATTGCCCCTCTATGCCAGCTAACTGTTGTAGTAAGGGAGTATAATGAAAATTTGCCTCTCCTTCACCCTTAATCTGACCGATCACTAGCATGACACAGAAATGCTGTAATACGGGTGCACATGTCTCATCCCTGTTCATGCACAATATGTAACTACTGCCATTTATAGGGTACACCATTTTTTAAGTTTTGTCAATGTTTGGAAATGGGACTTGAATTCTTTCTTAATGTCTTCTAACATTGTAAATAACATAATACTTTTTGCTTAATTAGCATCTACACGATCTATTCAAAACCTGAAGTCTAGCAGCAGGTAATTCAGTAGTACCACTTACTGATAAAAATAAAATCAAAACCGGACAACAGAACATCAACTAAATCTAGTAATTGCCAGTTAACTTCTAAAATACAGAACTCTTGCCCTGAAGCAAGGTCTTACACTTTCAGGGATCAAAAGAATTCATATGATGTGCATAAATATTCTGTGAAGGTGATAAATTTCTATACATGCAAAAACACAAACCCTTTTTTATTCAGTGTGAGGTGTAACATATGAATTAATGCATATTTAACACTATTCATATTTGCTATGCTAAAACACTTAACCTAAACACAAAATGGTAAGTTACTTTGTCTTATGACCTGCCGTGGGAATGCTGACTCCCTCAGAAACCTAGAATGGATAGCAAATCCTCTGCCCTGTGGTCAACCTCATGAAGCAAAGGCATGAATGTTAAACAGCAGACAAATCAATACAAGCAAATATAGCTCAACTACACCATTTATTCAGCCATGAGAGATGTCAATACACAGATTAGGGTGATCCATCTTTTTGATTTCCTACTGTCTTCTCACTGACTACATGAGAGCTTTTGCCTGTATTAAAAGTGTTTGCTTTCTCAACCATAAAAATTCCAATTATTACTCTAAGTGCACTAGAGTTAAGTTGCTTGTTGGAAGCGGCCTTGCATTACCTGAACAAGTCCAGCGAAGTATGGTGCTGCCGGCAGAATCATTGGCACTCCATATGGATGTAGCAAAACTCCTTGAGACGACAACATGGTTTAAGTGATAGTATTACTCCCACTAAAGCTAAACACATCAATTGAAAGTTAGGGGAAAATCTATATACCAACTTCTTCCAAACTCAGAGCTAGAACCAAATAACTTCTGTCAGGGGCAAAGCCCACATCAGCTGTAAAAAAAAGAAAAAAATTGACGTCAGCAACTCTTAATGTTAAAATTTTCTTCAGAGACAACAGATAGAGACAACAGCTGCAAACCTAACTGTACCAAAAAAGGAAGCTGCTATTTTGGGACCAGCTTAAGTAACATGACTAATCAACTACCCTTTATCACTTCAGATTTTTAAATATTATATACATACAGATTAAACTCTGTACAGATCTACAGATTAGAATTAATTTTCCTATTATTCTAGCATAAACATGACAACAGTTAATATTAGAAGCCAGTTACAAATAATCAGGCTTATCATGATTGCATAAATAAATGTTTCATGGTATCTAAAAGCTGTTAAAAACAATTAATGTGAGAGTTTAAACTTAAAGTCTGTTACATTGGATACATATACCTTTTTATTTATTAATTTTCTTTCTTACTTTGAATATCCGAGCTGACTAATGTAGGCTAACTACTTCTATTAGTGTAAATTATATTTTAATGGCTTTTCTAACCTTTCACATCATCTATGTTGTTACATTTATCATAACTTTTTAAAAAAAGAATGAATTTGACCTTTAGAGTATTTCATATCTGTTCTCCAATTAAACTTACACTCTTAGTAAAAGAGACGAAAGAATGATATTGAGGCTATTTCCCCCTAAACAAAACAGATTAGCTTTTTAATGTACTACTTGCAAAACATTCTCCTCTACAGCTGATCATTTTTACTTTACACAAAACAAACTTAGTCAAACACCTGTTTCATGTGCAACGGATCTTCTATTGCAGATATGAGTAATGACAAGAATCACAATTGAGCAAAACTTCTTAAATTTAATAAAAAATTAGTTAGGTGCTTAAAACTCCATGTTACAAGTCAAAAAAAAAAAAAAATCCTCTCCTACAGCTTTTGAATAACCAAGGTGCTTCATATAACTAATCTCAAGCACTTGATTTTGTTGCATAATTACTTTTCTGGATAACTAATTGCAGACAAGATTTGATGTGCCCTCAGCAAGTCTGAAGACAACACCAAGCTGTGTGGTTCAGCTGATAAGCTGCAGGGAAGGGATGCCATCCAGAGGGACCTTGACATGCTTGTGAGGTGGGCTGATGCCAATCTTATGAAGTTCAAAGCCAAGTGCAAGGTTCTACACCTGGATTGGGGCAATCCCATGCACAGCTACAGGCTGGGCAAAGAAGACATTCCGAGCAACCCTGCAGAGGAGGACTTGGGGGTGCTGGTCAATAAGAAACTTAACATGAGTAAGCTTCAGGGTGCACTCACAGCCCAGAAAGCCAATCATATCCTGGGCTGCATCAAAAGGAGCGTGACCAACAGGTTGAAGGAGGTGATCCTGCCCCTCTACTCTTGTGAGACCACACTTGGCGACTGTGTAGACTTCTGGTGTCCGCAACATAAAAAGGTCATGGAACTGTTGGAACAAGTCCAGAGGAGGGCCACAAGGATGATCAGGTGACTGGAGCACCTCCTGTATGAAGACAGGCTGAGAAAGTTGGGGCTGTTCAGCCTGGAGAAGAGAAGGCTGTGGAGACCTCATAGCAGCCTGCCAGTATCTGAAGGGGGGCTATAGGGATGCTGGGTAGGGACTGTTCATTAGGGACTGTAGTAATAAGATAAGGGGTAATAGGTTTAAACTTAAACAGGGGGACTTTAGGTTAGATATAAGGAAAAAGTTCTTTACTGTAAGGGTGGTGAGGTACTGGAATGGGTTGCCCAGGGAAGTTGTGAATGCTCCATCCCTGGCAGTATTTAAGGCCAGGTTGGATGAAGTCTTGCGCAGCATGGTTTAGTGCATGATGCCCTGCTCATGGTAGTGGGGTTGGAATTAGATGATCTTAAGGTCCTTTCCAATCCTAACTATTCTGATTCTATGACCTGATACTCAATTATTTAATGTCGCATTTTGACTATCTTGAAAGGTTTTCAGTAATTGATTCTCATGTATAAAAGCAGCCATGTTGCACGATTCAGAAGTCTACCTTAGCAGCTGCATGCTGGCCCTCGTTACTACCAGCCTTACACCATTTCTAACTTTAGATGTTGAATTGTGACCCTCTGTGATGATCTTCTGAGAGACTGCCAAAAACGACAGCAGCTGTCACATGATAAAGTGATGGTTACCCAGACCCATCTCCTGTTACAGAACTGATTCACTTCTGTTGGTGATAATGCTGTTCACACTGCTTATCTGACCATGCTGACTTACTAATAATCACATTTCTTGCTCTTATTAAGGAACAGAACCCTGCAGTTGAATTAAGCACATAGTAGGCTGACAAATCATGGGTTTTCCCAAAAGATTTTCATAAATTCCAATGCAAGTTATTACTTTCATATAGAAATAGATAAACAAAAGGTATGCATGAGAAAGTGACATGCCATTATAATTAATTTAAAAAGTATTATTTTGTTTTGGAAAAAAGTTAATTTTAATTGTTAACTGTTTGGTCTAAAAGAGCTGCATTTCAAGAAAGATTTCTTTCAGCTAGGAATGGAGATTATAAAACGGATTCTGCAAGCTTTGTTCTAATGAGTCTAGTAAGACAACTATCACAATAAGGACTGTCAAATTGCTCTATAAAACAGCCATTTTTTTGTTTCAGCATGTATGTATTTGATAAAATGTTAGAAAACCTAAGGAACAAATTAATTTTTGTGCAGGGAAGCACAGGCTCAAGGAAAGCTCTTCTGTGATACGTTTTGGGAGAGGTTTTGTTTAACGTTTTCATTAATTATTTTGGCACAAGGCAACATGCTGATGAATTTTCCTTATGAAATAAAACTGGAAGGTACTGTCAAAACTGACAAGGATAAGAATATTCTATAGAAAGAATTGCTCAACTTTAAGGACTGTGTTAACAGCAATAGGTAAAATTCAGTAATACAAAACATAAGTTCTAATGTTTCTAATAACTTTCTTCTTTCTGCTTCTAATAACAGAAACTTCAGCTCTAAACTCAGAAGAAAAGCAGGAATTCACTGCATCTGTTTAAGGAAATTGAGCTCCTAATGTGATACAAATAGAAAAAGGCAAATTATCAGGTTTATTTCTCAATTAATTTCTTAACTTCTTAGAGATACTTCCAGTAGCATACAGCTGTCTTAATAACAATAAAAAAAAAAAAAAAAAAAAAAAAAAGGGGCAAAAAAATCACAGGTCAAATTCAACTACAAGAGCTGTAAAGAAAGTAATTTTTGTGTTGTTCAGGGGAATGCAGCTGCTACGTTGTAACAGGAACCTAAGAAAATTTGATTTGTTTATCCTAGCAAAACAATCTGTGAAAAGGGAAGAAAACAGTAGGAGGAAGAGACTGTTTAACCTAGACAATCCTGGCACACTAAAAATTAAGGAAAAACTAGTTAAGAACAGATTTAGACTAAATTTTTTCTCCAAGTTATTTCTTTTTAAGTACTTTGGTGTTGGCTAAGTGAGGGTCTAGAACAGTCTCTCAAGTTAAATAAAGGCTAGCTTATAAAAAAAATATTTTGTTATGCCAGTAGTAGTGATAGGGTGAACTCAGCAAGTTACAGGAAGACCCTTCCAGTCTTTGCAAGCAGTATAAACATTGAAGAATAATGAAAATACCAAATCTCTAAAAATCATCTACATTTACTACATTGCGGATTGTAATATATAAAAGTAAACTTTGAAAGTAAACTGTAGTTACCTGTTTTAATGAAAAGATGCTTTGCTCGCCTCACTATAACAACATGCTTCTAAATGTATAGGTGTATGGCACTCCAAATCCAAGCTCTGACTTTCTGGTTGGGCTCTTTGATGATGTCCCATGTGTGCACCAGCTACCTAAGTTCGCACAAACCTCTGTGAATCAAAACCACAGAAGTACAATACAGCTTTACTTGCATCTCCACCCCATGCCAAATTCTGAACTTACGCCAATGCAACTACATCAGCTTCACCAGTTTATACCAATATATTTGCTCTCCCTCCCAGCCACACAAAAAAGAAATTGGTCTTAAGTTTTACACTTCACCATTAGTTAGCATTAATAGTCAGTCCTGCTCTGCAAGAATGTACTAAATACAAGAAATTTGACCATGAAGAGTACTGAGGACTCAGAGAATAAGCCAAAAGAGTATTAAATATGCTAATCATTCTGTTTCACGTTAGCAGGACCTCTAGCATGATTTAGGTTAAGCAGGGGCCTACGTGGTTTTGCTAGGACAAAGCCAGAATGGTCAGTACCATGCACATCAATCGGCTGTCTGAAGCCACTGATGGTGACAGTCCTTACTTCCTGCCTACTCCAGGATTCTTACTCCCTGCAAAAAGTTGAGTGTGTAGGTGGGTGGAAAAGGGGAGCTCATCTATTTTAAACAACTCTACAGCTTTCACTTGCATTACATTCTAGAAAATTATAATGCTGTTAGAAAAAATGACATGCTAAGGCATTTTCAGTATGCTAATAGAGGACATGTTTCTTTCGGCTACCTGTTTCCAAACCCTGGGTTTTTTTGGTCTGTTGTTTTGCTTGGGGGTTTATGTGTTTTAATTAAAAAAATTTAAGGATTTTCTGAAACTGAAAACTGATTCTAAAAACAGAAAACAGGAGAAAATAACATGAAAATAGATGAATGCTAATTTTATATATAAAATATATATAAACATAAAATATACAATCTTACTTGTTTCATTTCTGCAGAATTTTGCTGAAAGGCAGGCATTACTTATGAAAAGCAGGTTTTGAAGGTGAACAGCATAGGTTAAAGCAAGCTAAGATAGCAATAGACGGTCACAAAATACGGAATTATTTCAGTCCCAGCAGTCTAACACCATCATCTCATGTTTCAGCACAGAACTGAAGCTACTGACAGTAGTGCTAGTGATTTTACTAAGGACTTGCTAAAAAGTAATTTGAAATGGGAAGAAACTGGAGACAGCTGTACTGTACAGATGTATATAGGAAGCCAGCCAGAAAGACGCCTGAAAACTGGGCTACACGTTCAGGTTGAAAGAGACAATTAAAAATTATGTAAGACAAATCAAGGTTTTGACCTCAACTACATACAATGCCTAAATGGCATATTTGAGAATGATCAAAATATTCCCCCAGGCAAAAGCAGATGCCTAGTTTTCTATGGACACGCTGCCTGGAGAAGGCAGATCCCTGCAATGCAGTCATCAGCAATCAGTGATGTATGCTCTAACTGGATCCTGGCGAAAGTAATCTATTTGGAGCATCCTTCTGCCAAATAATTACTTCTTCCTAATGCGTAAAACTAGTTCAAAACACCACAAACAACAGTTCCTCCAAGAGCTATACAATACCAACAAACTTCAAATAATTTCTACTTCCTTCCTGGCCCAACTTTCTCATCTCCCCCATCATAAATAATTCAGGGACCACTTTGGCACCCTCTTCATGGTTTATGCTATATCATATTTGATCCCTTCAAGCTCTTTTTCAAGTCTCCCATTTTCTGGCCACCTTTCCTATTCTCCAAATGTTCTCCATTTTCTCTTTCAGATTTCTCAGTGGTTTTCTGTAAAGGAAAATCCAGAACTGAGAGGATAAAGCAGTTTCCAAGCCTCCTGGTAGTTTCCACCATTCACAATTACTTCACATTGTTGTCCCTAAAGAGGTATTACCAGATCAGTACCACACATGCTCCAAAGGAGAAGGAGCTGTCATTGATTATCACTGCCTGAGGCGTTAAATGAAATACCAGTACGCAGAGAAAGCTGTCCTACATGTCTTCCCCCACCCTCCCTACCGTGACTGCTGCCACTTTTATAACTATTACACTTCCAAAAGAGTATCTTCCAAAGACTATTTCCACCTTTCAGCAAAACAATTTGGGACCAAAGGCTTTTCAAGGTCACCTGAAGCGCTATCCAGACTTGACCCCTGTCCTCAGCTGCTGAATCTATTTCACTCTTGTAAGTAAAGCTTTAAGTACATGTAGGAGCTGTTTATGCCAAGCATCAATTTCCCAGCCAACCTCTGTTCTACTTAACAGCAGAACCAAAATACAACATGGATATCTTAATGACTTTAAAAGTAGAAAATATCACATATCATATATCATATATATATATCAGTATGGTGGATGTTGTAAGAGTTTGTACACTTTATTAAGTGTCTCAGTTTATTCTAGCATATAGCAAGATTAGAAACTGCTTACAACTGGGAGAAGCCATCTTTTTCAAGCTTGTGAAACTCTTGTGGGATACTACACATTTGGTATTAACATATTTTTCTTCTGAACTTAAAATTTCTGTCTGAAAATTACATTAGCTCTTAGGAGCCAATTAAAAACTAACTGCAGTTCAAGATGAAGCTAGCTGATTGTTTCAACCAGAAACTTAACAGTGATTCAGTTCCACTAAAGTTTGACTTTCTAGCCTTTTTCTTTCAAATACCTAATGGTGGCAAATTTAGACATTTCAAAGGTAAAGATAAGTAATTACAATGCTGCTGACTAGAAAAGCTTCAGAATCACCTCACACAAAAAACACAGGGAGCATATTTGGGAAAAAATTTGTAGGCCTAGAAAAATCCAGGCTTTCACATTATAGGCCAGTTGGTCTTACATTACTTGAAGTGCAGTATCTTGACAAATGTTGTTCTCCAAATACATGGCCATTCCTCTTTCTTTGGTTTGACTAACCAAAGTTGATTAGTTGTCACTACTGTGCACTGATTCACCCACTGCTGTAGTATCTCACTGGCTAAAGAATGGCATGTTTACTTCACATTTCCTTTGGAACGCTTGCACAAAGACCACTTCTCCTTTCCTTGCCTGGCCCCACAACACATCCTTTTACTACCTCAGCAACTATACGATACCTGTCAACACCTTCAAGTGCTCACTTCAGCCTATTCCTACCCAAACTACTACTGTGAACAACTGAAAGATTGATAGTTTCTTTACATTGCCTTGAATATAAATATATACCCCTTCACTTCCTAACCACACTCAAAATGACATCAGTGCTTTCTCCCATGATTTCCTGATGCCAGGTAAGACTTACTATAAACATTTAATGAAAGGGTTTTTTTCAGCCCATAAAACCTCCTTTTGCCAGAATACCACATGAAAATTTTGACTGGGGGATGAACTGACTGCCAAGTAGCATGATGACCAATATCCCTGATCCTCTGCAAGTCAACAGTATGTTCATATCCACTTAGACTACATAAATTTCTTTTGAAAAGAACTGTGTCTGGTACAGGGAGATCACTACCTATGACAGTAGTGCCAAAGAACACACACATTCATAAGGTATACACGTACTTAGCTCCACTTTTTCAGGAACGTGTGAAGGCAGAGATTTTTACATTGTCCTCTTCTCCACCCTTAGAAACCTTCCGCTCCTGCTTAGCCTACATTGCTAGAGATACATATCTGTTTCCTGATAGCAGACAGAATGAGTTACTCTTCAGTGAATCACAAAACACATTTACTTACATAGGCAAAAAAAATGTATGCTAGAGAGAGGAAACAGGTTAAAAAAATGGAGTTAAGGAATGCCTCTGTGCCTGGACTTCCCTTTGGCTACCACAGAAATGTAAGGATCTGTCATCATCCATATGTATCATGGCACAAAACCAGGGAACAATCCGTGCACCACCACCCCCTGAAAAAAAAAACAAAACAACAGAAACCCAAACCAAATAAAGAGCTGTAGGTGCCTTTTGACTTATCTGTGTTTTCATATGAATTTGAATGATTCTGAATCACAACCAGATTTCTCTTTTTTTTTTTTGTGCCAGCATTCATCTCAAAATTAAAGCAGGATAAATCTGGGAACCTGAGTTATTTAATGTGCTGGGCACTGAACTAGGAAGAAGGGTAACATTAGTCTATCAAGAAGTCACACAGAAAATCATCTAAAACAGAAAGTGGTGCAGCACACACAGTGATGCAAGCCACTTTTACAGTTCTATTTGTCAAGGGAGTTTCTCTGTACCCTATTGTCCTGGATCACTCTGAAAAGTTAGCTGCAGATCTGGAGGGAAATACTACTGCTTTAACTACCAAGAGTTGATTTTGACATGTGCACATAGCTACTTATTCACAACACCAAAGATGCATTGCAAACATCTTCACTATTTTTGTTATGATCATCATATTGCCTTCCTTTTCTGACAAGAGTTTCATACTGGCTTTTATTAATATTTCCTATTGGCTGGATAGCATACCAAATCTATTGTATTTCCACCACTGGCTTATTTGAGAATAGACTCTTTCCCATTTCCAGGCTACTTCAGGTATCTTTCACAACCCTGCTCTTTAGTTTGTCTGCCATTTCTTAAAAGTTGAGATAAGCCTCCGATCTATGTGAAGTTAAGCAGTTTTGAAAATTCTGTATGAAATGTAGAACGGACACCTTCAAGATCTCATGCTTGACATCACAAAGCTACACAGCCAAACTACTGAAAATGACATACATTTTCCAGTGGCATAAATGATAATCAGTACCACACAGATCTTGATTTTTAAGAATGTCGGACTATACATATGTACTTCACAAAATGTAAATTACTATCATACTTTCATATATGTTAATCTCAGTTCTCATTCATTTAGTCTTCTTTTTCATGTGCTGGATAAAAGATGCCCAAGAAATATGTAATTTTTAATGTATTTTGCCAACAGGTAGGAACAGGCTCTAATCTTCCCCTTTGAGTGCATTCATTTGCAAATACAGACCAGCAGCAACAAAGTAATTCTTTTCTTGCAAATCAGTAACAGACTGACTTCTAATCAATATCCACTCTTCATGAATCCCAGTGATACACCCAAGCAGTGCCATTCTAGGTCAGCATCCATTTCACACAAGATTTTTGCTAGTACTTGAGCACACCATCAGCCTCACTCCATATCGTTTATGGTTGTTGCCTTGTTGATGCCAACGTGCATAAAACAGGATCTCAGGAATGTAACAGTGTATTCTAGAACAGACAAGCCTGTCAGTGTTATCTATGAGGATTCGTTTACATGGAGATGATGGATAGCCACGTATTTTTATTGCCAAATCCAGTCAAACGGACTTCTCTGTTGCTGAAGTGAGGATCTTCTGACTACTCTATCACAGGAAGCTATGACTTCTTCTTGACCCCGATTAGCACGCTCATTACTTATCAAAGTACAGTTTTCATTTGCTTCCCTTGGGAAAATCAGAGTATCACTGTGAGGATCTTTCAATACAACTTCACCCCCCTAACACACTTGGGATTTGCTGACAAGTAACAGCTACTCATTCCCCTGAGTAATGTTCATATTAATAGGACTGCATCGTGAATCATGAGATGGTATTAAATCATGCCTCCTGCCTGTATAAATACATCATTCAAGCACCCTACTGTGCCAAGTGCAATGATTTGATTGCAGAAACCAGCATAGGGTAGATATCCTAAGTGAGCAGGGTGCCTTGGAGAAATAACCTCCTCAAACCCCAAAATAATAAAGACCCTACAGGACTGTAAAAGGATAAGAGAGAATTTCTGTTCACAACTGACAAATTCCATATTCTCCAGAGATAAAATATCAAGACTTGAAGGCATTCAATTTAATGTAAGCTCTAAGTCAGCTCTATTCAAAAGATCAGCAATAGTTTTTAAGTTTAGCCAAGAACTAGATGCTAGGAGCGTCTGAGGCAGGCAGGATTTGGCTGCAAGCATTAGAAGGCACAGTAGATATGAAGCTTGCCTCAAAATCTGAATACCACAAAGTTAAGAAAGCTTTTTTCAACTTCTTTGCTACTTTATATCTGAAGTCAGTTCAGTCTCACAGGTATCTCTTAATGCAACTATCTGGAGACACACTTAGTCCCACATTCAGCAATTCAGGCACCACTCCTCAGCTCAGCCTGATGTCTTACAGGTAGCTGTTCTTCAGGCCGACCCAGCTAACAGATTACATGGCAGAGGAGTACCTGCCTTCTCCCCAGAGGGGTCAGATCTCTCCTTCCCATAGCCTGAGGGTTTGTGACTGAGGCCATGACAATGTGACGGGAATTGCTCTCCTACTCTCTACAGTCATCGTGATGCAAACAGCTAATACACAGTAAAATTACTTTGAAAGAAGAAAGTTCCATGGATTAAGCTTCAACAAAAATTCCTGGCAATACAGGAAACAGATCTCGCCTTAAAATCACATCATGTGTTTTCTTTCCTCCCATCCCCCAAGACGTCTTAGACAATATTCTACTTATCCCTTATGTATTCCAGTCCTAAGTAACTATTCTACTAAACAGGTGATTTTCTTCAGCAGCCATGGTGGATACTGCATTAATGGCAAATACATGATTTCTAATATCTCTCACAACAACTTCCTCAGGGCAATGTAAACTTTTGGGGACCCTACTATTGATGCAAATAACAGCATAGGATAGAATTAGCACTTGGGAACGGAAAACCATAACAATTTTGTATCAATGCCAGATGGGAAGAGCCTTTCCTGCCATCTACTTATAGAATCATAGAATGGTTAGGGTTGGAAAGGACCTTAAGACCTTCTAGCTCCAACCCCCTGCCATGGACAGGGATGCCTCACAGCAGACCATTTCGCCCGAGGCTCTGTCTTTTACTTTTGGTTAATTCCATTTTATATTAGAAGGAAATAAAGAAAGTATGGCCTTTTTAATCTCACCTTCATTTAGTTTTAATCAACCTTTGTCAGTGCCCTTGGATGATACCAGCCAAGGACTGGTACAGAGAAAGAAAACAGAAGAGGATTATTTTTATTGAAATCAGTACTTCAGCTGACATTAAGCTTAGTAGTTGGAGTAAGATTTTATTGCTGCAAGAAATAAGACAAGAAGTAGTCTACTTCTAAGATCTGAGATATGAGTAACTCTCCTGCAATGTAACACAACACAGGAGGACCAGAAACAAAAACTTTAATTCAAACTCTTCGACTAAGAGCCTCTTACCTTTTCTTAATAGTCATTTTTCTCTAACCAGAAGAAATACAACCCATGATACTGTTGAGTTAAAAAAAGCAAAACACCAAAATACACATTACTGAACACCAGGAACAAATGAAAACAAAAAGTTTAATATTTCTCTGCAAGTTTTGACTTGCACTGCTCAACAAACACTAACTGCACTGAAAGCTGATATTCTGTTGTTCCCACATTGCTTCTGCACATCTGCATTATAAGTGCTATTAGTGGACTATCTCACTGGCATTGCAATGTCAGAAAACTGCTACATAGCTGCTTCTACAGAATTGCCAGATTTCAGACTAATTAATGAGTCAACTGGGATTAGTGACTTCTTACAGAGTTTTCAAAGGTTCTTATAATTCCTTTAATTTTTTTCTTAATGATAGGTTTCTTTCACAGCCTGCTTCCTCAGACGCTTGAGTCATCTAGTACTAGTGCATAAGCAATGGAAGTTCACAGTTTTTGTTGTCTACTAATCTATTTGGCCATTTGTGGTACTAGTAATAAAAGCTTATCCCCTATTATTCATTCCTGATTAGCTTTTTAAGATTATACAAACAAAACATTGAACTATTTTCTGCTCTGTAGTCCTAATTCCTCATAACGCTATACAGATAACTAGGGTCTGCCATTTCTATAGATCAGATGCTGCCTGCTGTAACTCAGTCATAAATCTGTGAAAATAACTTTCCCTTAGTGTTTCCAGAAAGCTGGAAGTGGGAACACACCACTTGTATAATTTTAGTGCAAATAAGCACTTAAAACTGTTCTCAAGCAAAATAAAAGAGAACATGATGATGAGAGAAAATGCATATAACCTGTACGATGCATGAAGTTCACAGCAAAGCCAAGGATAACCTAATTAGTGGAAGTCAATAAACTGTGTTGATCTACCATAGCAGAAATTCTGATCCTATTTTTTTTTCTCCCATTAAAATCCATCTCTGCATTACATACCAGGAAAAAGCCTATGAATAATCCATTTCCACACATGCACTTGAAGACAGCTGCATGCTTGGTTCGGCTGTATACAATCACACAGGTTTGTTTATAACGAGCAGTTCCTAAAAGACACACCTTAACAAAGCATTTTGCGATAAACATCAGAGGAAAAAAACCCCACAAACCAACCAAAACCAAAAAACCCCATAAACAAAATCACAATTCCACCACCACCCTGCAGTGAGTTTCTGGAAACATCTTTTTCAAAGTGTTCAAAGTTAAAATAGCATTACCCTCACATTCCTCCTTTAGTTAGGAAACTTCATTTACAAGCTCCTGTTGGAGTTTCTATTTGTTATATGTTTGTGCAGAGTCGAAACTGCAAGTGTAATCCTCCAAATCTATTGAGGAACATTTATTGACACTAGAAGGAACAGATTTGAAATCCCTGTTTTTCATTCACATCTTCTGCTGCTGATGCACATAGATAGGTGAGAGGGAGATGAAGTACTTCTGACAAATTTCTTGCACAAAAAAAGTGAGGAATTTTCCTTCTATGCAAAAAGCTGAATGCCATTATGGAAAATGGCATTTAAACAATCACCCAGAACATCAGTCCTACATGACAGTTAATAATGTGGACTTTTCTAATTATGCTTACTACACCTTTTTTTTTTTTCTCCTGTGAATTCTGTTAAATATATACAAGGGGTAGATTAGCTCATGTTAAAACTCTATTCAACAACTTTATTCAAAGGAAAACCTGTGTACATAAACCCACCACACTACATTAACAGCATTTCAAAGGATGTACACATGTAAGAAACAGCTAGAGGCAACTGTAGCTCTGTGCTGGTACACAGTGGCTGCTCAGCAGCCATCAAAATACTACAAACTCATGCACTCTAGCATTTTAATAGGTGACTTTCTGCAACGATAAAAGCTACAAAAGGTCTGGTCTCATTTCATTTTTGAGGCAAAACCAATCATATACTGTGTAGTTGGAATTTTTCAGTGATTTACCTTCATTCATTCAGCGTGAATACAGTGGACATCAGTATTAGGTAGACAGAGTTAGAACAGCTGACAGGTACATTAAAATAAAGCAAAGAAATTCAAAACAGGAAATAAAACAAGCACTCTTCCAACAGAAAATCCATTTGTAGAAGAGTCAAGTTCTACAGTGTTGTCTCCCTGCTTGTAGAGCACAATCTCCCTTGGCAGGGAAGTACCAAGGGTTGCTCTGCCCTAAGACCTGCGAGAGTAAAAGCAGTTTGAGCATTGCTCTCCCCAGCTGATGCTCTAGCAACAGTGCAAACTCATTCTCAAAAATAATTCAAGTTAATTAATATTTGTTCCTGTAAGCAGTAAGAGTTCATCGGCAGCTGTTTCAGTAATAAACAGAAGTTAATATGCATTTCTGATTTTTGTATTAGCATTCACAACTCAAGAGCATTATTTCAATATCAAATGTATGGTAAAATCAATTTAGTAGTGCCAAAATCAACTTAACCCATATATTATAAACTAGAAGTACACTATAAAATAAAAACTGCCATAGATCATTGATTATTTTTTAACAGAATAGCATTTATTCAACCAAAATAAAAGATTATTGTGCAAATATTAGACAGCTAATTACATAATGTACCTTTACAAAATTACATAATATTGGTGCAGCTTATTTCCCTGTTTTCTGTTTGAAAAATAGATTGTTTAATAACCCATCAAAGCTATCTGTAAACCAAAGAAACAATAGAGCAGATGTTGACTGTTGTCTTATGCCTCACAGACATAATTAAATACAATGAAACACTCACGCACCCAAATAATAGAGGACAAACAAATAAAAAAATGGTATTCTATAAACATAAACCTCATTTACTGGGCACCTGTCTTGCATTAATCTGTGATATTTAAACCAGTGATGAAAATGGAAAAGAAGGTTTTTATCTGGCATCAGACTACAGAACAAACTACAAACACAAAATTCCTCTCAGCATTAAGCAGCTTTAACTTATAGAGCGCCAATTCGACAATGTTGACTTCCACAGAGGTGGGAGGGAACCGTGTTTTCTATTGTAACAAAGCCAGGACAGGCAGTCATATTTTCCGTAAGCAAAAGCTACATGAACCAATGACTCTGAATGATCCCAATAGACTAAAACTACTGTGCCTGCTGTGTAATACAAAGTCCTAAGGTTCCCATGGAAAGCCAGATTCCCTTTAAATGCGAAACACGTTCCCTGTAATTATTTTCTACACCCACCTCACACCCCAACCTTTGCAAAGGAGTAATGGAAATTAAAGATGAAATTCTCTAAGTACTAAACCAAGTGGTCATTTTCTAGAAGTGTGCAATAACATCGTTTAATACTTCATGACAGAATCTGAGAGCTTTTCTTGAAACCACCCTTCATTTCTATAATCAAATGCAGATACATATTTTCTTAAGTAAAATCAATATCAATCCACTATCTAAAAAGAATCATTATGTAAATTAATACAAAATTATATACCCAATCCAACAGTTACTATTATGAAACAAAGTTTCCAGATAAAAAATCTTTGAAAATTAACGCATTTATTGCAAAAGAACATGGAAGCACATTTCTGCTAATTAATAAAAAAAATCTTGATTTTAAAAGGATAAATGCTTTAATAAGTAGAATTAATGTTTTTTAGATAAAGAGTACAAAATTTCTTTGTTTACTGCAAACATATTTGCCTTTACACTTTATTTCTGAGAAACAGAATAATGTGATCTGCATTTCATTATGTTAAAAAAACCATGATAGCCTCTTTCCATAGACAACACCATAAAGCATAAATACCAAATGGAAAACAAGTGGAAGTACAAAGCCACTGTGAAGCAAATCAGTCAACCCTAAAACAGCTGAGAGAGACCTCATCCAGTAGTTCATTTGTTCTTTATAGAAATTCAAATATTCCTACGTGAATCAGATTAAAAACAAGAAAAAACACCACCCTCAGTACCTGTGAAGGGCTGTAAAGCACTAAATTCCTTCGATTTATGAAGGCAGTACCCACCACATTGAGCAAAACAACTCAGCATGCTGGGACCCTTTTCCCTGAAATTCCTTTATTAACACAACCTGGCTCTGCTAGTGAACAAAAGCAGCAGTGCAGGGTGTATAAATCATTAATACTATGCCATGCAATGGCTGACTTTCCTGTGTGAGCTGGAAAGCCTTCCTGCACAACAGGGATTTTGGGGTTGGAACTGGCTGCTATGAAATGTACTTCATCATTCTCTGTGTTTGACGCTTCCCAATAGCTTTGTACTTTTCCTCTCCTTTTTCTCCCCCAAGCCCAGAAACTGCAATAGAAATTTATTGGATTTTATGTCTGCAAATAAAAGGAAGAGAAAAGAAGGAAAGAAGCAAGCAAGCTTATTTAGAAGTGCAATCCTTTCCCCCTCATTTAAAAACTGGCTGTGTTCAAATAAAATCTACTATTATTAAATAAATTTTGAATTTTTAAAGTGCTTAGTTTACCACTTTAAACTGAAAAAACCCAACTGAAAAAAACCTACTGAAAGGTAGGTTAGTCTTAAAAACAATAACAAAAAAAAAAAAATCAACTACCACTAAAAAGGTGATTTCTCTACAAATGAAGTAATTTTCCAAAGCAACATCTGGGCATGAGGAAATCCTGAAGTTAAGCTCTATCTGTGTATTTACTTTAGATGTACCAAAATCTTTCCACAGAGCAACAGGCAGTTTCATGCGCATGCGCCAAGCATGATTTCCTAACCAGTGCTGGAAAAGATGGTAGCAATGGGAAAGGAAAAATAATCCAAAACTATTGGAATTGCACTCCTGTATTTTTGCAGCAACACACACTGAACTTGGATAGGGAACATCTAGCTAACTCACCTTGCCCCTGAAGTATATACAACACAACAACAAGAATGCTGAATGTTTTTCCAAACTACATAATGAAATAGCAAGTAGTCTTCATGAAACATGCTGTACTAAAATACTCCTTTTGGGACTAGACTTCAAAAAACTGAAGAGTATGACACAGAGGGCAACGCTGAAAAGGCAGCCTGAAACCATAAGCTAACCATCAGGAAAAATAACAGATATTATAAAGGTAACTAAGGGTACAATCAGTCTTTCAGCTGGGCCAGAGCAGCATCACTGACAAATGAATTTATTGCCATCTAAGTAGCAAATATTTAAGACACTTTGAATGCAGCTTTGCAAAAGTGAATGAGCTGAAGTCAGAGCAAGGTAACATTCCAGTGTCCCATTTTACACTCTACAGCCATCCAGCAGACTAAAGATTACATGAATAAGCCTGCAATGCATGCACAAGTCCCTCTGCATTACACAATAATGACATTCTGAACGGAAATAAATGAAGCCCCTGCAGTGCTATTCTGTCAGTTTTTGAAAGTAAATAACTTCACTTCTGACAAGAGAGAGACATTTTTTTTCCTCCTCCTGCCATAGAGCATTAATTGAGCAATGCAGCCCTGTAACATCCCAGAGATAACACTAACACATGACAAGATTAAAAAAAAGCTTTAGAAAGGAGGGGAGAGTCATTGGATGTAGGGGCTGCCTGACTTCACCCCCAAATTTTCACACTAGCTCTCTTCTGAGGAGATCTTATTCTCTGAGAACTTTTAACCAGTTTTTTGCCTCCCTCTGTAATGATTACGAAAACTTACTTCAAACGAACACTTCAAATTCACAGTGTCTTAAAAAAAAGTGCCATCATGAAAACATAACCTTGTTTGTGATGAAAGTTTCATGCCAATAATCGATACGAGTAATTAACTATTTAATGAAGTCTTACTGGCCACAGGACAGGTAATGCAGGTAGCATAAAAGAAAAGGTTATGAAGCAAAATAAAAGCAGTCTTCAAAATGAAATAATAATAGTTATGATAGTAGTAATAATAATAATGTTAGTGCAAATCAGCAAGGAACTGAGGCAAGGTATGTAAGAACCACAGATACAGCTCACAAATCTTTATGAGGTATGTTAAATTTATGCACAGTTAGAAAAAAAGCATATTCAAGTTGTTACAGATAGGAATACCAACAATTTTTGGTGTGTTTTTATATAAAGGGTCAAAAGGTAAATTTAAAAAATTATCTAAGATGAAAGCACTTGCATTCTTACTCATGAGCATCTGAACATCTGAAGTATTTCTATTCTGAAGTACCACACACCTTCTTTCCGTATCTAGGGGAAAAAATAAGTCAGTGACTCACTGTGAACAAAAAATAATTCACTGAATGCTTCAGTTCTTACTACAGTACCTAATTTTGATTCTGCACGTGTTCAACACAACGAGAACGAGGAGGATCAAAACACAGTGAGATCTCTCCACAGCTGGAGCCTGCTATAGTGCAAAAGACCAAAGGCCCAACTACAACTAGTCAGAATACTACAGACATTAGATATGCTATTTTTTTCTAATTAAATTCACTGGGCTACTGCACTGACAGAGAAGGAGGGGAAGCAAAATGTAAAAGAAGTCAATGGTGCTGCACTAGGCAACTCAGAGGCAAATGAGCAATGCTAGCAAAGAAATGACAGGAGTTCCTCAAGAGAGCTCTTGTACTACACATCACACTTTAAACCTGATAAATCAATCGCACATACACCTTTAAAAGGCAGGAAGGCTTGAAGGATTCTTAGAGGGTGTTGACTTCTGCTTTCCACTAACACTATTCTAACTCTATAAAGGAAGGTGATAAATTCTAGTGTCACAATTTCCATCACTTTCATTTATCCTACTTATTAAATACTTTAAAAAATACCTTAAACGGAATTAATATTAACATGATGATAGTACTTATTTACCAGTTCAGAACTGCACTCATTGAAAGCAAAAATCTTCATCATCTAGTGTTGCATGGCTAATGGTCAAAAATCTAAACAAACAGAATGAAATAACGACCAATTGCCCTGCTTACAAAACTGCCACGAACCTTCCCTGGCATAAAATACCAGACCACATACATTTTTTAGAAAATAACCATCCACAGACATGTCTAGCAAATAGCAATGAAGAGTGACAACTTAGGAAGAGCTCACAACAGAAAATCCAGCCATCACTTTTCAGCTGAAGTGTTTTAAAATGTTCAAAGAGCCTTGTTATAAAAACAATGATTCTAAGCCAAAAATATTCACCTGCGTCTGCCACGTGCAAGCTCCTTTGCAACTGCTCTGGCTCTTACAATCCAAAACAGCAAGAAACCTTCTTAACTGATTCTGGTTGGCTAAAGGGGTTTCGTGTGGGTTTTGGTTTGGTTTTTTTTTTCCCTTCCCCTCCTCCCCCCCCTTTTCTTCTTCCAGTATTTAAAGAGGGGAGCACTTAACTAAAGCACCTCCTCTTGCTATTGTGAGAAGAGACTGACTTTGTTTGACAAGCTGTCGTTAAATGCCCCAAACAAGCTCTCATTCAGAATGAGTACTGCTATAGCACTTGATCTCTAAGCCACTTCTCATTAGTCTTTGGAAAACAACAAAACAGCTCTTGTGAGAAAAAAGATTTGTCAACATGTAAATTTGTCTTGAATCAGAGGTGGAGTCTCGAATACCAACTTCGAAGTTTATTGGTGAACACGAAACCATCTTATTCACCCCCTAATTAAGATAAACAGCACATCAAGGCATCATTCCTTACTTCTGCCTTAACCGTACTTCGGGACTCAACAATTGCACTCCCACCTGGGGGTCGGTTTCATTCCCACAGAATTCCCAGAGTGCCACACTGCCCCCTGAGGTGCACATACAGCCGCACTGTACAGTCTGTAGCATGGCAATTCTTTTATTTGTTTTAACAGCACTATGATTTATCTGCCAGAGTACAGTTTTTTACCCTACCATATGAATAAACAAGCACTGTTTCTCTTGAGGCAGGGAAGCTGGTTAAATGAATCAGAAAACCCTGAAAAGATTGCCTACCCTTGGTCCATCAGCTACTGGACAATTATTCAAGGCCCAGCTGTAAGAAAAACAGATGGTGAGTGAGCATTAGTAACATGGACTTCTTTTCACTCATGCAGTCATAAGCAGAGGTTGTATGTTCTCACATGAAAACTGTCATGAAATAGCAGACCGGGGAACAAAACTGTGCAAAGACTCCAATTTGTAAGTGAACAGATGCCTAAAATTTTCATGAGCTAAGGTCAGATAACTGATCTTACAGGAGAGCCACAGAGTGAATGAGTACTATAAATGGACTAGTAAAGAAAGGCAGTGTTCTCATGATAGATTTAAACAGTGTCATCATAAAACATCAGTTACTGAATTCAACTAACACAACTGCTCCTTTGAAGGCTCACTGAAGTACAAAATGCAAAACACACATATTCAGAACTGCAACTGTAATGGTGGCATTCAGCGACTGGTATGCTTGTGCTCTATAAAAGGGGTAAACTGTAGGCAGGAATTGCCCATCCATTCTAATTCTTTACATAACTTTAGCACAAAGATAATCTGTTCTAATCCTTATTCCATTATTGATGATATTGACTATATCAACTGAAAAGGCTATCAAATAAATCAACATTGAATTAAGCCATGAAGAAAGAATTTGATAAAAAGTGTTTCAGGCTCCTATAAATCATGAGATCTAGAAGCATGACATAAGTAACTGAGTGGGGAATTCATCTTTTCTCTATAGCCATAATGCTTAAGGCCCAAATAAAATTACATTAATTTACCATGTAAGCACTAATGGAATAGCTGGGGTAGAGATGGGGAGTTTGTTGGGGTTTGTTTTGTTTTCATGGTAGATTTTTTTCACCATTGATACAAGAGCTGTACCGTGAACTACTTTCTTGTTAAAGACAGAAAAGGTTGATATTGAAGTTTCAGTTCAATCGTTTTCGATCTGTGAATGTCCACTATGAGCAATTGCTCCATTTAAGAGGAATTACCCTTTGTACAAACCACTTCACTATTTAAAACAAAGCACATCTATCATCATTAAACAGAAAGAAAAAAGTACCAGTTTTAAAATAATGACAGCAGCACTGTACAGAATGACATGGAATATTATGTGATGCTTCAAAACCACAGGTGACTTTGTGACTTTACTCAGAAAATAACAGCTAAATAACTCTACGTCCAGGCAAGTATCTGTCACAGGGAAACATCAGTTAACAGAACTAAGCCTCCATTAATACATGCTAAATCCCAATTTACAAGTGGTCAAAAATTTGCTGCAAAAATTACTTCCCGCTAGCACTTGATTTAAGCTTGTGGTCAGAATTTATTTCTTGCATCAATATGCACTAGTAAGGAGAAGAAAATAGATGTATTTAGCTGTTGCTAACACCATAAATATAACCAAATGATAGAGTGCACTGCAAATCCAAGTTCCCTTTTCCTGTATCTTTAAATACTGACACCAGGTAAAATTCTAATCCAAACATATCTACTATTTTCCCAATTGTCCCTATCTTTATCATGATACAGTAAAAACTTGCAGATCAAAACCATGTATTCTCTTTCTGTTTGTTGCTGCCACCGATACAGTCATTTCAGTTCTAATGTTTGCAAACTCTTTCTGAATTTCTAAAGTTAGAAGCATCTTAGTAAGAGAACAGCCAAATATTTCAGACCATTTCAAATAGCCCAACTATCTTGGAAGCATCCTTCAGTTTCTGATGTCTTTTTCTAGTGAATATCTGATTAACAGTTCATCTATAATGTGAACTAGGCCTCTGAACTTTATTTATTTTCAATTTTATTTTCAACAGTTAGGCTTTAAATGTTTTTTAACATCCTGTACGCACAAACTGTTTTTAAAAAAGATTCAGTTCCTCACTAAGCTCTTAAAACATGATATATGTGCATAATCTGTCAGGTATCAGAGCAAATACTTAAGTTTCTCACCCTGGACAAGTAGTAGAGCACTTCTGTATGTACTCTGTGGAAAGCAATTTATCCATTTATACTAAATAAACTGACGAAGCAGTGTTACTTTAGCAAATAAATAATGGCCAATACCAAATGACTTCCAAAAAACGGATTTTCCAAAATGACTACTACAGCTCCACAGAAAACCACCATAATTGTGGCCACATAAATATTTATTGTCAGGAGGGCTCATCTGCCCAAGTTGAGAAGAACATGATGTCTTTTATAGTCTTTCAGAAAAGACCTATCCAATTATTAAAGTTACATGTGACAGAATACTAGGGTATATGGCAGATGCACACAAAACCAGAGAACAAATATTTTAACAGATTCTAAATAGTAAAGTTTAAAAACTAAGAGCTTACTTATAATATATATATCTGAATTAATTTTAATTGAGGTGCAAGTGAGCAGACATATTTGAAGTGCAATTTATAGAGTCCTCGGTAAATTCACATAGTGTCTCTATACTGCTGGTCACTGGGTCCACAGGCAGGGGGAAATCACTAGTTATTAAATTGCCACATAAAGCTCTTAAGTTATCAGTATTTAAGATCAATACACAACTTTATAATATCTACAGTTTCACTGAAATAGTGATATGTGCCCTAAACATATAAATCTTTTTGTAGGCTTGCTAGAAATTATCAGATATGGGGAAAAATAGTAAAAAAACACCCGAACAACCAAAACTAACTAAGCCCAGTTAGACTGGCATGGTAAAAGTTTATTAATATTTTTCAAAAATATAAACCAGTTCTTAGTCTTTCCTATTTGAAACTAGAACCATGTTACCTTAGCTTTGTAAGCGATGTCACTACAGTACTATCTTTCTGCCTGACTAATTTTGAGATAATGTAAAATTGTTCCTAAGAAATACTTAACCAAATACACAAAACAATAAATCATATCTGGATTAAGATGAAAATTACCTCTCTAGGAATCCAGAATATCTAAAATGCCAACCAGCGATCAAAAGAAACGACAAGCAGAGAATTTTAAACCTGCGAAAATTATCATCAGGAATTCAGATGACTTTTAAACTTTAAACATAATTGTGATTACTAGAGGCAGAATGATCCCAAACTGACAATAGGATTAACCAGGCGAGAAAGCCAACACTTAAAAAAGAGAAAAAAAAGATACTCTCAGTGTGCCAGTTAATCCACTTTAAAGAGTTAAAAATTATCCGCTAGATACAGCACTTTGTGAAGTGCATTAGCAATCACTTCTCATCTTTCTCTCAAATGGAATAGATGGAATTGAATTCACTATTTTAAAGTAATCATTATGGTTGCAGTTTCTTAAACCTTAGAGCAGTGTTATACTATAGATGTGTCTGCATAATGATACTGCAATACCTCATACAGGAAGGTTATTTTAGCACCTAATCTCATCTTTAACTTATCTTTTATCAGCTCCTTGTGTGGCCATGTTGACCTCTCACCTTAATTCACATTTTTCCTTCCAAAAGCTGGATCTTTACCATACAAATTGCTGTTTGCCAAACTCAAATGAACAAATCCAACAAAACACAGGAGTACATTTTGTATACTAAGTGCATAAGTCACACTGGATCATTAAAACTGATCTACAAATGTAATTTCTAAAACATATCCAGAATACAAAAGTACTAAGAGCATGCACTTTAGTTAAGACATGCAATTTCTTTAAATATTAAATAAATCATATTTATCTGATGCAAATTCTAATTGCACACATACGAATCCCTCCCACATACATGTATAATCTAGGGCGTATACAAGAATCTGTTATTATGAACTCACTCCCATGCTCCAAGTCAGAAATGGTTTAGCCTACACTACTGAAGGAGGAAAGAAAACAAAGCTACAGAAGGGTTTATAATCTGCAAACATTTAAGTTCTATTCTCTCAGCAGCAATAGAAAACAAATATTCTGAAATAAAAATAAGCTTTAACTTTATCTCATCTTCAGGAACAAAAAGAAATACTGTAAAACATCATTCAGGCATTTGTAAATAAAGAAATAAAGTTAGAGATGGTTTCATGGAAGTCAATATGCATATAAACTATTGTAGTGGAAGTTGGAAGAAATGCCCCTATTTGTTACAGTAGGCACAAGAATTTTTTTCTCTTAAGTTTCAGCAGAAAGTAACAGAATAAAGATTAATCTTTTTTGCATTATAACATATTTCTGTCTTTGCTCTACATGCTTACTAGATGACCCTCTATAATGGTTGACTCAGTTATAAAATAGAGTAGTAGAATACAATCACAATTCCAAAATACGAGTTTAAAAAAGAATGTGTTATTATCCAGTTATTTATTTCATGTTGTAACAGAGAGAGGGTAGCAAATAATAAATAACTGGAGAAGGAGAGGGGTGGAAATATGTAGGAAAAAAATCCGAAGCCCTGAGGCAAAAATTACAAGAAATGAATTAAAAGAAAAAAAAATCTTAAAAATGGACTAGAAATTGGTATTATTTTCCTTGATATCAGACCATTTTTAAAACCCATTCCAATATACTTCAGTGATAGAAGTATTATTTCTGCACAGATACAGCTTTTTTTTTTTTTCTTTTTTTCTTTGGTGAACTAAAAATAAGCTTGATTTTAATCAGCAGCATGTTTCACACAGACTTAAAATTCCTGGCTTCAAAGAAGGCTTAAACAAAATTGCCATTGGGCACATTTACATTAGAAGTATAATTTATGCCTGCAAGTGAATAAAGAGCAGTCCTTTATGGCTGAAACTCTGCAACAGTATCCATAAGAAATGCAGTCAAAGTACTGTGTTAAATATCTATAAACAGCATCAATAGAGCCATTAAAAAAAAAAGAAAGAAAAAAAAAAAGAAGCTATGCAAAGGGGTTTATGCTCTGTTAAAACATTTTCTACTCACTCTCACCATTCTTAAGTGCAGGCACAACAGTCACTCCACACAGTGGGAGACATTTATACAGCCTATTCACAGAATATATATCTCAAAGATTACAAATCCCCCAAGCAATGCTGACAAAGCAGGCACTATAGGAAAAGAAAAAGTTAAGCAAACTTACCTGCTGTAAGTACATAAAAGTCAAGGCACAGGAGAGCTGGGGACACATGCCCACATTCGGCAGTGCCACGCAGGTTGCACCCGTAAGGGGATGCTGCATGGTGTTGCTCTGAAGCCTACGTAGAACAAGTGAGGGGGCTTGCATGCAAGCACGTTTGCCCTGTCTTGTCACTACGCTTTTTCCCTTTTAATTATTTAAGTAAGAAACAGTATTTCTTGAATGCCTTTTTCTCCCCGGCGCTAGATCCCTAAATTCATCGGCTAAGGCAACTTGGTAGGTTTAAACTACGAATTTTTAACAGAGGGAAAAAAAAAAAAAAAAAAAAAAGACACAGCCTGCAGCCTATTGATGAGCAAATGGAACTTCCTCAATGACAGAGAGCTGAAGCTTGTCTCACAACAGTAGCTGCTGACTAGTAGAGAGAGAGAGATTGACTCAGTGAGGCTCAGTCGGCTGGTGCTGATGCTGCACAGCTTCTCATTTGTCAAATGGGTCCTAGGGCAGGGTCTTTACCACTCACCAAAATTCAAATACTGCATTTTAAAAATCCCTGGAGAGGACAGGGAAGGAGAGAAAGTGAGTGCGCTGCATCACAGGCATCCATGAGATCTGGGCAATTAGTGTCATTGCCCAGCTGGGACTGAATGCCTGTTATGATTCTGCACGCACACACACACTTTTTTTTTTCCCCCTCCCAGTACTCACACCTGACATAAAATGGGCTTTTCCCTTCTAAGCACAAAAGTATGAAGGCACAAAGTAGGGAAGTGAAAGAATCTTGGCTAGTCAAGAGGCTTCTAGCAAATATGCAGTGCTGTCAGTAAATGAGTTTTTTAAAATACACATTAATTTTGTATCTATGTTTCATTCACCAACTAGTTTCCCAGAGAAGCCTATAAAAGCATTACAGCGGAACTGTGAAATATCTGTGTAACCACTGCAGCAGAAACACTAGGAATAAAACAAAATTCTGTGGCATATTCTATCTACTTTACTTGGGGGGAGAGAAGCAGGCTTGGATAAAGACTGGATCTTAAAATTAGTCTAAACCCCATCTCCTCTGAAATTTCAAATATATTTGACAGCCAGTCAATCTATTCTAAAGAGCTGCCCTATCAGGTTACATGGAAAAATTACAGTTGCAATTTTCAGAATGTAATGTTTACTTTTTACTTTGAGAGGGATACCTCAAATTAGTATTCCACTCTTGCAGGCTTTTTCTTCCCCCTCCCCCCCCCCCCCTTTATTTTATGGAGTAATAATTATTCATTAGTAGGTCTAGTTAGTCCTTATGTAATAAAGTAGGATGTGACCTGCAAATCAAATAATTTATATTACAGTTTGTCCTTGAGGTTCTATATTACAGGTTTATATTTTATTTTATTTTTTTTTACTCCTTAGACACAACTTGGGTATAACAGAACCCTATTTTTAATTACAATTTGACAAATGAATTAAATATTAATTCTTCAGGAAAGGTCAAACCTCAAAGCATCACCTGAGCTTTTGAAGGGGTTCCTTTTAAAAAGACTGCAGAAAATGTTCAGATTACCTATTTCTTAGGATAGCTGACTCCCACAAAAAAAACACACCTTAGATCAACAGTTTAATGTTAACAACAACAAATAAATAACTCACATGCAAGAGAAGCTCACTTCATCAACAGCATAACTGATTTCATATTAAGATCTACACTTAAAAACAAATAATAGCCCCCCTCTTCATTGGAAACAGATAAAAAAGTCACTGCAACTGAGGTGCTATATTAAAAAATATTCCTTTTCATTGTGCATGTGCACACACATACCTGCACCCACACAAGCTTCAGAGACTGATTTAGATCCACTAAGTCTTCTTCATGCAAAACCGACAATTTTCCAGCAGAATCAGTTATTACACAAGTTTCTTTTCAAAAGCAGTCAATACAACAAACCCAGTGTATTTACAACTCAGCAATCAACACCAAAACAATCATGCACAAACTTACAATACAGGGATTGTAAGCTTAAGAAGCACCCACGCTTTTTCAGTTTATCATGGACTGATCTACCAGAACAGCCTAGATAAAGTGATCTGTGCTGTTCTGTATCAGAAAAAAAAACCAAACAACCCCCCCAAACAACCCCAAAACTAAAAAACAAACCACCAACATAAAAGCCCACACACACCACAGAGCAAAAGAGAGAGGGAGGAGGAGAATCAAAGACTCTCTCTGCCCTTTCTCCTTTTTTCATTCTTTCTCTCTGCCTTCAGCAGTCTCCTGTTCTGACAGGAGTATGTCATGCTTTTCTTCATTTTTTTTTTTTTTTTCCTAGCACAGAGAGGCTGTTATTCTGCAAATGACCTAAGCTGATAGAATTTTCCCTTCAGCTCATTTTCATATGAAATACCATAAATAATACATGGTACTTTAATCAGACCTTATCAAAATGTTTAATGAAAAACAAATACGTTATGTAAGGAGGCAAATAACCAACTCGTTCCACATTATGTCAGATCCAAAGGCAACATGATTCCAGCCAAACCATTTGAACTATATAAATCTATCCAATTTCCCAAAGTGAAGTTCTGGAACATGGTGATGGTTAAGCAAAGTTTCTTCTGTCTGTTGCACTATTTTATGGCTAAAAGGACATCCATAAAACAGATTAAATTCTTAAAAGCAGTGTGTTGAACAATTACTTCAAGAGAATTTAGTAGCGTAAATGGAGCTAATTTTAATTGTAAATTTCTCATTGGTCTTTTATCCTTAATTTTCACACTTTTCCAAGTAAGAAAATTATGACCCAAAATACTATTATTTTGTTACAAATGTATATTCATATTATTAAAACTAAAACATTAATGTTTTAACTATCCAAATCATCTCTATACAGAGAAACAATAAATAAACATGTGTAATTCAGTAGTGTATGAGACCTAAAAAAGGAGAACTCCTGAGCTTGATATATGCTACTTCAAGAAATGCAGGGCAAAGTCATTGCCAGTTTTCATCCCTTCCAAAGATAACTTGTCGTTATATCGAAAAAGAACAAAAGGTAACAAAATGCGTTTTATTTTTATAAGAATAAAATCAATGTCTCTTCTTTAAAGCCATTTCCTTGTCTATAGGCACTCTTCTAACAAACCCAACCCATTAATCATAACCACATTCTAAGTTATGGCCATATATACAGTAAGTACCACCACAAGTCTGCCAAAGATCCATGAATGACTGTACACAATCTGACCTTCTATCCTCACACACACTGACAGTATCGTTGTAACTACTATGCAATTTCACAGAACAGCATATAACCCATCAATATCTTATCTGCAAATTATTAACATCTTGATTTTTCCCTTATTCTACAAAATTCAATGTGTGAAACTGCAAAGCCCACATTACCTACAGCATATGAACACCTTCCAGTTACCCCGGCGCTGCTCTGCTGGGTCAGTAAGTGAACCCAGTTGTCCCACACTCAGTTACTGATATCAATTACATATCAATTAGCAACAACCACAAACCTTGTTCAAAATAAAAGAAGGCTACCGATCTACACAGTCCCAGCCATCCTCTGCGGGAGTTCAATTAGAAATGGAGAAATAAAAAGTTCTTCCACAGTAATAATAGATCCACCTCATGTGCAATGCCTACTATATCACCGTGAGAGGCAACACTTCCTTTTCAAACCTATTTGGATTTTCATGGTGTACAGCACAGGCAGAGAACTTGCAGATAATGCACCCTCTTCCCACATCCAGAGGGACTGCCATTTAAAAAATACCAATATGCTGAACTGTCTTGAATATGCAAATAAAACCAGGAAACCAAAGAACTTCTGAAACATAGAAGAAAGCACCAACAGCATTTCTCACAGCTAATATACAAATACAAAAACACTCATCATTTACAATGCATTTAGTATAACGTGTTTCATTCAAAATCATCCATTCAATTTGTGATGTCATAGTCAACTTCTCAAGACTTAAGTTCAAATTTCATATTTACAAACATTCAACCCAAAAGTTCACCACTAGAATTATCACAGCAAACTGCCTAATCACTTAAACCTTTTGCATCAAAAAAGATCTGAAACAGATCACCTGCAATACCCCACACCATTGTACACTTCAAACTTATTTTAGTTCCCTACACTAGCAAATTTACACATTTAGAAAGCAGGCACTATTATAAAGATTGCATGACTCCAGACATCAAGCATTTAGAAAACCTCAC
Source organism: Pezoporus wallicus (assembly GCF_028554395.1). NCBI lineage: Eukaryota > Metazoa > Chordata > Aves > Psittaciformes > Psittacidae > Pezoporus > Pezoporus wallicus. The sequence goes on along the minus strand of NW_026637610.1, from coordinate 1,756,684 downwards.
CACAACGACATATTTAAATTATCCATACAAAGAATGTATGTATCTTCTCTACTTTATAAAATGGCTGATGTGGTATAAAAATAATTTAGGCAAGTGGTACAGAAACTAGTAGTAGTGCAGTCCTCTCTCCAAGCACTCCTTTTCTACCACCACATGGAAAAATAGCTCACAGAACTTCAAGCCAGGAAAAGCAACATATTACAAGCTTAAAAATAGAATGCTTCATTAACATATTTTGACAAATTGCTAGCAACCATTAATATCTCTGCTATTATTCCACACAGTATTCTGTTTTTTTACATGTGTGTTACAATTTGTTAAAGTAAACTAGGGAAACATCACTGATCTTTTTAAATATTTTGTTTTGCCTACAAGAATAAATAAAAGGGTTTTTCTCTATTCTTTTTAATTAATGGGTGACCTCTCATCCTTCCAGTGATATTTTCTGCTCATGAAAATCTCTATTTCTAATTTAAGGCTTCTGTTAAGATTGCTTTTCTGTACTAGGTCTTTGCAAAAAGATCAAGACATTCCAGAGGCTCATGGTTACCTCAGGCAAGTAAGAATCACTAATTCTCTGTTTCTATTAAGCACTGTGTTACGTCCATTGACTCCTCCAGTATTTCAGACCCAATGTCTACAAAGACTCTGTAGCACAATTAACCTCTTCAGCACCACTTAATTCATATTTCATTAGCATTCAGCATTAACTCTCTAGACTTTTTACAAGGTAAGAAACCAAGAGCCCTTATTCCCACCAGTGTGTTCAGGGTGGGGGTGGGTAACACAACAAAATAAATGAAAATTAAAAGTTCGTATCTTAAAGCGTTAGAGACACTTCCAAACAGAAGATGCATGTTCCGTGACAGATCTTATTTTCCTGCCCTACAGTATCTAGACGTTGTTTCTACAGCAAGATGCGGGGGGAACAAGGGAGAGGAAAGGATGGAAAGAAACAGGCCTAACAATCCGATCCTGACTCGATTTTGTATGAGTTTACACCCATGTGTGCCTTAAAAACTCTCCAGATTCACGGGTGATGTTTCACTGTAGAACGCAAGGTCAGCAGCCTAACCTACGAGCCCTCTTTCCCCGCTCAGCCTGAGCTCAGCTCCGCTCGGAGGGCTGTCCGTCCCGGCGCTGCCGGTACTGCTATACCAGGAACTCCATCTAGTGGAAACGCAGGTTATGTCAACCCTCGCTTAAAACAGCTGCTCAAACATACCGAGCTGTGCCCGAGTTTTGCGGGTGTCAACGAATCTGCTACTCCATTTGTATAACAGATAAAAGAAAGCAAAAAGTATTTTATCAGGACACTTGTGTCCCAGAAGCGTATGATTATGCCTAGCCACAACAGTGCACTCAAGGCACAGGATGAGGTTTCAAAGCACCTTAAATGACTTTGGGATTACCCTTGCCTGCTTCCATCTATGTGTTGCCGTTGTACATCTTATGCTACCATTGGCACAAATGACTCAGTTGCCAGACAACTGGAAAGACAGTGTGGCTGATGACTGAAGTAGCAAAAGCTTTCAGAAAGCACTTGTCACCCAACAGCACAGACATTATTGTTCAAACTGAGGAAGGAATGCACCAAGCTGAGCAGGAAGCAGTGAGTGCAGCAGCCCTGATTTAGGAAAGTTTAAGACTATGTGCAATAAACAAAATAAAAAATTTAAAAAAGCTTTATCTAAACTTCTACCTTTGTAGTACAGACTCAAGAAGCAGGGAAACAGCCAGAACCAAGACAGTGAAAGAAACTGGTGTGCCAAAAGCTTTTGTAAACCTTACTCCCACCTCACTTAGCATGAAGGTAGAACAGGCACTTAACTTTGCATTTGCAGAAGCAGAGGGTGCTCTCACCCATCATGCACTGCTGTTGTGCATGCAAACATTATCAAACAGACACGTACAGAGATTCTTTAAAGCTCTCACACTGGTACAAGCCTGTTTCTCAAAAGAATCCCTTTGACAGCAGTGTCCAGCTATAACAATTATCATCTAGGATATACTTAATATTGTAATGTTAACAAGAAGATATCAGTGTGTCATGTGCAGTGTTGCCCTATCATATTCTTTCAAAAATTCCAGATGAAAAGACGTAACTATGACCTGTAGAAAATGAACTCAGAAACAAAGCAGAAAAATCAGAATTAAAAAAAAAAAAAAAAAATTAATGATTATTAGTCACAGAAAATCACATCCAACTTAAGTAGCTGAAAGCTTCAGTATGTAGGATGGGAGGGCTACAAGCTACTAAGAAAAAAAAGTCTACTGCTTTATAGAAAGTGAGGAATCCTACCTCTGCCTGCAGTGGGCTGTTTGTTAAGGTCAGAGAGAAGAAAGAGCATCTCAATAGTAAGGACATACTACATATTTTCCACCCAAGTTTGTTTTTATACACAATTCTGTTTTCTTATTTTATATAGACAAAAGTCACAAGAAAAGTTTGCCCCAACTTTTTTGCTTCTTGATTTGCACCACCACATCTCACACTTTGCTGTTGTTATGAAATCACAAGGGAAGAAAGAATTTAACTTGGAGTGCAAAATAAGCAGGAGTATATGACTTTAAAGCTTGTTTTCATGTGATAGTAATAAAAAACTCCAATCTACCACCAAATGTAAGTATTCATAGTATGACAGCACAAATACATCTTGATGAAGTTTTAGGGTTTTGTGAAAGATTAATTATCTCTTACAAAAATTAAAAGAATGCCAAATCTCAGAAGGAGATTAAATGATATATTAATTATACTCTTATTCAAAGCTTGTTTTTTTTCTGTGTAGGAATTAAATGGATATCAACAGTTTCCTTCTACAATGAAACCACTCCTCCTTTTATTATTTTGTCTACAGCTCGATCTCTCTCATATATTCTGCTTGAATCTAAATCCACCAGACTTACTCCACAATGCAGCAGCATACTTTAATGTATAACAGCTAAATATTAACACACTCATGTATCAAAACAGCAAATTCTCCATTACTGCAGCTGAATCTGTAAGTCTCCACTTCCCTGTCTTTTGCTAACAGATTGCAGCCTGCCCATTCCCTGTATGTGATCCCTCCAGTTCAATGAACAAAACCTCCACAGCTCCCTTGAGGACTTCAATTATCATCTACCAGTAAGCCTCAAAATATTTCTCATAATTTTGAATTACCATAGAAGATGGACTAAGTAAGTTCTAAATTTAGCTCAGTAACTCTCCAAAATGAAGGCCTTCATCTCAAATTCTTTCTTGTGGCTTTCAATCTGACTTTCAACTAAAATATCTTAAAATTGTTATGGTCAAGCCTGAAGGGTTCTAGTTAAATACACAGCTTCATCCAAAGAGATGAAGAGGCAGCTCAGGAGAATTAAAATGGAGAGTTTTGTAGATTTGAGCTTCGCTCTTATTTGAGTAGATTCTGTTTATACTGAAGTACCACGAAAAGTTTCCAAAGTAGCAAAGTACACATTCTCCAAAATACCATTCCATTAGAAAGATATCAGATGTCATGACCCAACTTCACTCCTATGCCAGAATCTATGAGAAGGGTTGTTGGTGGTTGTTTAACCAAAGAATTTTGGCTTTTTATAACACCTGCAGAATTACATGCTTTAACATAAAGACAGCTCTGCATATGGAATTGATACAAAGCTGCCTGTACAGGCATGCTCATTAAGCCTTGAAATAGGGACAGAAGATCTGTGTGAGAAAGCCCAATTTTATATACGTAGTCAATATTGTAACTCTTCACCCCCCCCCCCCCCCCCAGTTTATTCCATCCACTGATTTTGAAAGCAGCAGTTTTTTTTTTCCTAAGCATTTCCCTCCCTGAATCCTTCAGGGATCCCATCCACTTTTCACTACCTTTCCAATTGCTTCATTAGTGTAACCTCTATCAGGACTGCTCATAAGTCCAGCATCAGCTCCCTCCTCTCCTCACTCTCTCTAATTGGTAATTTTTTTTTTTTAATCTTTTCCTTCTTCAATTGACAAGGTGTCACATTCAACACCTCTGAGTCTTCCTTTTCCTCAGCTAATAACTAGAGTCTGCAAATTCTTCTACAATACTCTCAGAAGTTGTTTGCTTTCATCAACACTAACCAACTCTCTTGTTATGATGGCCATCCTTCACCTCTCCTACCTGCAATTCCTTCCTCTCTGATAATCTTTTATTCAATGAAATCTACAGTGGTAACACTGAATTTTCCTCTGCTGCTTTTTGGCACTATCACCACTTCTTTTGCCTTCTACATAAAGTTCCTCATCCCCTAGGATTCAGACCATTAAGACTTGGCATTAAAATCTACTCCTGTTGAACATTCGCTCATGTATCACCTCACACTCCTTACTTTCTCTAAGACTACTCTCAGTACTTTATCTCACATATCTACAACCAGACTCTTGTATGCTCTACTCATGCATCAAACAACCTTTCACTTTGATAGGACCCTCACCTCCTTTATGTCCTTTGAATCATGAACATTTCCCAAAAAGACAGCTCAAAACATAACATATTGTTGCACATGCATAACATGACATACAAAACATCACACTCAATGTATCACAAATACTGGACACAGTTAAGAGAAACAGGTATTCTACATCTGCTCTTAAGCACAACCAAAACCATAAAAAGCAACAAGCAGTACTTGCACATTGTCCAACTTCCCTCTTAGTCTTCCAGTCTTGATAGACACACATATCCTTACAAATATAAAGAAAACATACATTAAAGCTTGTTCATTCTAACTATGCTTATGTCAGTCTTAAAAGGCTTGAGTAACAAAATCTCAGATAGACCAGTTCACATTTTTTTCTTTTTACTTGACACTCAGATCACAAAATAGAGCTGGAAATGACCTTAAGATCACCTAGTTTCAAACCCACGGCCACGGGCAGGGACACCACACACTAAACCATGTCACCCAAGACTCCATGCAACCTCACCTTAAACATTGCCAGGGATGGAGCATTCACAACTTCCTTGGGCAACCTGTTCCAGTGCTTCACCACCCTCAGAGTAAAGAACTTCTTCCCTGAGAAAGAACCTAAACTTCCCCTGTTTAAGTTTGAACCCATTCCCCCTTGTCCTGTTGCTACAGTCCCTAACGAAGAGTCCCTCTCCAAACCCATTCGTATTTGTGTACTTTGATGAAAAAAAAAAAAAAGGGCAAAATTCTCTCTGAAATGTTTTTATACATATAAATAATACTTTCTCATTGTTTTTCTTGGATTCTATTAACCCTATGAAAACTCATTCTACAGTTAGGAGACTGTGGGTGTTCCTCTATTTCTTCTATCAGGTAAATATACCTTGGGTTGTCATATCTCAATGTAGTAACAATACAGCATGTTGTTTTTTTTTTTTCCATTAACACTACATAGAATAATACCACCCCCCCAAAAAAAAAAACAAACCCAAAACAAACACAACACACCACCCTCCAAAAAAAACCAAAACCCCCCCAAAACAACAAACCCTCCCCCCCCCCAAAAGAAAAAAGCCTAAACAAAAACCACCAAAAAACCCACCCCAAACAACAAAAACAACAAAGGAAAAAGATTTAAAATGGATTCTGGAGTTGTTTAGTCTGGAGGAAAGGAGGCTCAGGGGGATCTTACTGCTCTCTACAGCTACCCGAAAGGAGGTTGTACTGAGGTGGAGGTCAGTCTCTTCTCCCAAGTAACAAGTGATAGGATAAAAGGAAATTGCATCAAGCTGTGCCAGGGGAGGTTTAGATTGAATATTAGCAAAAATCTCTTCACTGAGAGGGTGATCAGGTGTTGGAACAGACTGCCCAGGACAGTGGTGGAATCACCATCCCTGGAAATGCTCAAAAAACTTTGTAGATGAGGCCCTCGTGATATAGTTTAGTGGTGGACTTGGCAGTGCTGGGGTAAAAGAAACATAGAATAGTTAGGGTTGGAAAGGACCTTAAGATCATCTAGTTCCAACCCCCCTGCCATGGGCAGGGGCACCTTGCACTAAGCCATGTCACTCAAGACTCCGTCCAACCTGGCCTTGAACACCACCAGGGATGGAGCATTCACAACTTCCTTGGGCAACCCATTCCAGTTCCTCACCACCCTTACAGTAAAGAACTTCTTCCTTATAGCTAACCTAAACTTCCCCTGTTTAAGTTTGAACCTGTTACCCCTTGTCCTGTCACTACAGTCCCTAATGAAGAGTCCCTCCGAGTATCCTTGTAGGCCCCCTTCAGATACTGGCAGGCTGCTATGAGGTCTGATTGGACTTTATTATCTTAAAGGTCTTTTCAGTCTAGTTGATTCTATGCTTCTATGATTCTAACTGCTTTTATTTGAATATACTTCTTTGTAAACCTGAATGGTAGATGAAATTCACCTACTCAAAAGCTCTGGAGGAGTTAGAGAATGTATCTGTGAGGTTAGATGACATGTATTTTTAAAGTGCCTTGATATACGTTGCTAAATGCATTCTCAAAACCAATATGAAAGCTTACAAGCTACTCCCTTATGACTTCTAGTGCTTACCAGGATAGTATCTAAGTGCTCACATACACAGAAAAGACATTGTGCCCTAACTTTGCCCTAACTTAAATCTCCAACCTATTGTTTTCTAACATCACCCACCAAACCAAACTTGTGTACTACGAAGACCTCTACATCTCAAGAGCACAGAAGAAGCAGTAACATTACTATTAGTAGGCCAGACAGCTAAGTTAAAGCCGGCATGAGTAAGCATTTGCCTTCCTCTCTGTGGTTCTGGAAGAGCATAGACATGTTTCCATATAAATAACTGGGAGACAGTAGACTAGTGATCTTCTTCAAAACTCATGCTCAATTTCTGCTCAAACAAGGCAGAAAAGAACACATCAGATAACCTTATTAATTAGCAATTACTGTATTTAAATGAAAGGATGGTGGACAGAGAAGCATGTTTTTGAAATGGTCCTTCAAAGTAATACAAAACCAAGACTTCACAAGCAACTCACTTTTTCTTTAAGTTTTATAACTATATCCACAAAGTGCACATATCAAAGCACTATCCTGTATACATCTTGTGTGTTAATTAGAGAGATAAAGTTAAAATCTAAAATTAACTAAACTGAAATTGCCAAACTGGTCACATCAGTTACTAACACACCTCTTTTACCTTGTAACTCAGTGCAGCACAATGTAAGCTGTACTGCTTCTATGCATTTGCATCAGCTCTGACCTGTAAAGTCTGCACCTCAGAAAGACTGCATAGGTGGTTCTGCATGCCTGTTCAAACCTTTGGCCTTCTTCTAGAGTCTACAATCACAGGTGCCCATTGTGATGAAGATACCTCTGCTGTAGGAGACTAATTGAGACCAGCCGTGAATTTCATCCAGGCCACTAAACAGTCCTCGGGTTCTAACATTAGGTCTCAGTCAAGTAAGCCAAGTGACCTACACACAAAGGGTTTCACAGCTAATTGCGAGTGCTTAGTGCCATCCAGTTAACTGAAAGTGAACTCTAAAGAGACAGACCATACTTTACTGTGTACATAGTAACCTCCCTTCTCCAGAGACAACCTCAATCCTTATTAAGATGTAGCATATATCTTTCTGCATCAGCTCCATAATATGTATAACAGATGTAGGTTTAGTATCGGAACTTATTTTTACTAGAAGTCGATCTTACTGGTACCAAAATTGCATTCCCTAATTCTGCTAAGAAACATTGCTAGGGTGTAGGAATCTTACATCTCAACAAAAAGGTAAACTATCAAATATTTGAACTGCATTTGACCCTCCCTCAGCTAATACAAAACATGTAGAATCAAAATAACATAGTATGTCCACTGGTACGACAAAATCACAAAGGAAGAAACCTTTGGTTGTCTTCATTCATTCTTTTTTGTTCTCTAGCCTAACACTCATCCCTGCTCCAACAAAATCAGACACTCCTGTCCTCTACAAAGCTTCAGCACCAGCAGGAGGGAACTAAAGAGAGAACATGCTCTTCTGTGGTCCAGTGCCCTTCTCTTCAGTGTGGCCCAAAATCCCTCACACAAACATGCGTGGAGGCCAGAGGACTCCGTCACCGGGGACAGCCAGCAAGCAGGTCTGTCAGACACCTTGAGATTGTGAATAGGGGGCAGAAGAGTGAGCACTTCTTACAGGACCTGCACACATGGCCTGAGCTGTACCAGGATGGGTGAGATGATCAGAAGGGGCAAAATCCTGAGACTTAGCCATTAACTTTTAAGAGTTAGCCAATAGGTGTTATTCAGTCAAATCTGAGCAGGTATTCAAGAATGATTTTAAAAGGCCAAAGTCATGTTTGTGAAAAAGGTCTCATCCTCCTCTGGGTACTTATCAAAGACCACTAAAAATATTACAAGTATTATTCTTTTCCTTTCTTAATTAAAACTCCCTAACACAAATACTGCATTTCTTTAGCTGTTTTCTCACATAACTAAACAACTGTTTCATTCTTCCTAAGAACATATAGAGCAATTGCAAAACCTGTAATATTTCATTCCAAAAAGTTTAAATCCCTCAAGTTAATCTTGGGGCTCAACTTCACATTTCTGGACTGTCGTGGTTTAAACCCTAGCCAGACAGCTTGTTCACTCACTCCCAGTGGGCTGGAAGCAGTTGAGGCCCCCCCCCCCGCCAGGGGCTCTCCCCTTCCCCGCTCCCGGAGGGATGGGGAGGAGAATCGAAGGAGTGCAACTCCCACGGGTTGAAGACAAGAACAGTCCAGCAAACAATGTACAACACAAATCACCACTGCTACCACCAACTACAACAATAAGAGAAAATAACAAGGGAAGAGAATACAATACCACCCACCAAGAAATGAGTCCGACCCAGAAGACCCCATGTCCTTCCGGGTAACTCCCAGTTACCCCCCCGGGCATGACGTGCTGTGGTATGGAATACCTCTTTGGCTAGCTTGGGTCAGGTGTCCTATCTCTGCTTCCTCCTGGCTTCCCCTTCTCCCTGACAGAGCATGAGCCTCACAAAGTCCTTGGTCAGGGTAAACATTACTTAGCAACAACTGAAAACATCGGTATCACCAGCACTGTTCCCAGGCTGGAAGTCAAAACACAGCGCTGCACCAGCTACCAAGAAGGAGAAAAATTGACTGCTACTGCTGAACCCAAGACATGGACACAATCTAATAATGTGTTGCAAATCCCTCTTTTTTTTTATTTGATTGACGTAAAAAAGTGACAGCTGGACTACCCCAGCTCAGCTCTGTACAGGTGTGGGTCTCAACGGCTGATGCCTCTTGTGTGTCGCCTTGCCAATGTTTACTATACCTCACTTGAGTCAAAATACACAGTGGATTTCATGAGACTCAATTGGTTTTGAAAGTCAGAGGACCTATTCTTGTTATTCCTTCTGTGACACCATTGGGCCTGTGACCTTCACCTACACTCCAAACAGCTTCTCATTTATCATTACAGTTACATCACATGAACTTTACATGTGAAGATATATGCTCCCAGTGAATGCCATTCTGTGTAAGTTTTCTTTGCCTGTACAACCTGTATCCTTACCTATAGGAATTATAAAGCTGAATATTAATGAGTATTAATAGTTGTTTGGGGTTTTTTAATTATTATTAGTTGAACATTTTATTCCTGTACTTCAGTTTTAACTTAATTAACACTTAATGATTGTGTCCTTTAAGAAATTCTGTACAGAAACAACAGTGGTAACATACCCTAGCTATCTTTTTTTTTTTTTTTTAATAAGTTAACTACATAATAATTAGTTGCCTTCCAGAAGTGTAAGTATTTTTATTTATTTCATTTCAAAAGATCTGGAATGGATATTTTGGAGCCTGCAATATACAGTCTGCTGTACAGTTTGATTTTATCTCCTAGAAATGTTTCCAAGAAGCATATTTTCCCCTAAATATATACTTGGGAGCCTTCCTGGATAATTTACACATAATTAAACAAAAGCTGCTATGTTGAAAAAAAAAACCAAAACTGATGCCCCCTTTTTTTTTTTAGTATACATATTACTCACACTATTTTCCTCCATAGAAAAGTCTATCTATTTATATAATCTTACTGCACTTCAGAACTACAGATATTCAAATTGTATTCATTAACTACAAACCCAGATACTTAACCAGGACTGAAATAACTAACCTATATAGGAACTCCTAATTCAGATTATCTAACTAACCTCCAATGCAAAAAATGACACTTTATCTACGCAGTTATGAAGAAAATACCTGGGAACTGAGACAAAATTCATTGAAAATGGGTGACCTGACACTGAGTTCACAGCTGGAAAATCCATTAGTTTTCCTGTTTAAACAAATACTGCCTCTCACTAGGATAACCAAAACAGAAAGATGAATTGAATGACAAATATACATGTTTTGGCAGTGTATGCTGTCTCTGCCTGAATACATCACATCCATTACTATAGGAGGACAGAATGGGTTAGCTACACAGCTTAATGTGTAGATGTCTTTTTGTCCTTTTCCTCCCTGCGTAAGATGAAAAATGATATGACTTTTTTTTTCATTATTAATAATGAATGCCTTTCTTGTTGACAGTCCTAGCTGCCAAGTATCACAGTATGCTAGAGATTGGAAGGGACCTCAAAAGATCATCTAGTCCAATCCCCCTGCCGGAGCAGGAACACCTAGATAATGTTACACAGGAATGTGTCCAGGCGGGTTTTGAATGTCTCCAGGGAAGGAGACTCCACAACCTCCCTGGGCAGCCTGTTCCAGTGTTCCATCACCCTCACTGAGAAGAAGTTTCTTCTCAAGTTTAAGTGGAACCTCTTGTGTTCCAGTTTGTACCCATTACCCCTTGTCCTATCGTTGTTTGCCACTGAGTAGAGCCTGGCTCCATCCTCGTGACACTCCCCCTTTATATATTTATATACACTAATAAGGTCACCCCTCAGTCTCCTCTTCTCTAAACTACAGAGACCCAGCTCGCTCAGTCTTTCCTCATAAGGGAGCTGCTCCACTCCCTTAATCATCTTCGTTGCCCTGCGCTGGACTCTCTCCAGCAGGTCCCTGTCCTTCTTGAACTGAGGGGCCCAGAACTGGACACAATATTCCAGATGCGGTCTCACCAGGGCAGAGTAGAGGGGAAGGAGGACCTCTCTCGACCTACTAACCACCCCCTTTCTAATACACCCCAGGATGCTATTGGCCTTCTTGGCCACAAGGGCACAGTGTTGGCTCATGGTCATCCTGTTCTCCACTAGGACCCCCAGGTCCCTCTCCCCTACACTGCTCTCTAACAGGTCGTTTCCCAACCTATACTGGAACCTGGGGTTGTTCCTGCCCAGATGCAGGACTCTAAACTTTCCCTTGTTATATTTCATCAAGTTATTCCCTGCCCAGCTCTCCAGCCTGTCTAGGTCTCGCTGGATGGCAGCACAGCCTTCTGGCGTGTCAGCCACTCCTCCCAGCTTAGTGTCATCAGCAAACTTGCTGATAGTACACTCAATTCCCTCATCTAAATCATTGATGAATATATTAAATAATACTGGTCCCAGTACTGACCCTTGAGGCACTCCACTAGTTACAGGCCTCCAACTAGACTCCGCCCCATAGACTACAACTCTCTGGCTTCTCTCCTTCAGCCAGTTCACAGTCCACCTCACTACCTGATCATCCAGACAGTAAGAAGCCTTGAACTTTAATCTTTATGAGGCAAGATTTCTGTTCACTTAGAAATCACCCAAAAGGATTAGACAGGAGAAACTTAATAACCAGTTTCTATAACATTGGTTGCTATAATCCTTTATAGGTTTTTTTTGGTTTGTTTTGGTTTGGTTTTTGTTTTGTTGTGGTTTTTTATTATTATCATTATTTCTTTTAAAACTCATTAATATCTTTAGTATTTTTTTTTTTCCAATGCATAATTGGTGCCATGACAGATAGACTGGGGGAAGCATGATGCATCCCCTCACTGCACAGCGGCAAAAAAGACAAGACTCTTAGTGATTTCTAAAATATGACACTGAATGAAAAGGTGATCTGAAGTAATTTTCATCCATATTACTATTCCCAGAAGTTACACAGCCCTTGCACTTAACTATTTAGAAATCCATCAAATTCCAGGTCAATCACTTTTGGTTTTGTGTATATATATAAACATCTATACACAAGATAATTTTATATATTTATAAAAAAAATAATCCTGGGAGATGCATACATACACATATTATTCATTACATAAACATCCTGCAGCACTGTCAATATACTTTGTGATTCACTTCTGTTTTCTTAGTCTGCTAGCAATGACTGTAAGGAAACTTCAAATTATGATCCTCTGTTGGCTGGAAGTGTAGAGTGGCTTTCTTTCACTTCTTACATATCCCCTCTCCTGAAAAGTTCTATCTACTTCTAAAATCTGTCCCACATATCAAAGGTTAGCCTGGACTGGTAGCAATTACAAAAGGGGAGTGATAGTCCCAGCTTAGTGCTTCCCTATCTCTCTATGATGCTCTAAGCCCTAACAGAAGGATGGCTCTTACAGAATGATGGCTCGTCAATGGATCTGAAATTCAACAGAAGTTCAGATCCATCCCAAATTGAGAAAACAGCTAGGGAGGCTACAGAGGAGGAGGGGAACAATAGTGCCAAACAGAAAGTTATTTCTCTAAATGAAAGCTTAAATTGGCAAAACCTAAAAAGATGTTGTCATGAAGGATTACATAATACATTTTATTTCTAATATGTATATAATTAGAGTATCATAATAAATGTGTTCTATTATATCACATTCATAAAAATTAAAAACTAGAAAATAAAAATAAATGCACTAACACTTAATCTCTCACAACTCAGGAGATGGTGCCTTTTACTAGACTGAATTTTAAATATTTGATTTAATGAATAAAATTCTGTAACTCAGAATCTTCTAAATATTCCTGAAATTACCAATGAAGGGCTCATGAAATTATCGATCAAGCTTAATACTAGATATTAAAAATAGGGTAGCAAGATACAGAATCATCAATGGCTTGGGTTAGAAAGGACCTTAAGGTCATCTAGTTCCAACTCCCCTACCATGGGCAGGGACACTTCACACTAGATATGTTGCCCAAGGCTCTGTTCAACCTGGCCTTGAACACTGCCAAGGATGGAGTATTTACTTCTTTGGGTAACCTATGCCAGTGACTCACCACCCTCACAGTAGAGAAATTCTTCCTTCCGAATCTTGGAGAAAACCAGCAGTTATGTTTAAATTTAAGAATTTCTGTTTTTCAGCACACTGAAGTCTCAAATGCTCAACAGTCCCGAACCTTACACATAATTTTTATGTTGCTTTATTGTTGAATAGAACTGGAAGTAAGTTTACAAACACAAGTTTGCTGTGCAGGGAATACTGGGCTTTTGTGGGGGATGAGCATTGTAATTTACTGTTATCTTTATCTATTGTTATTGTAAATTTGCTAATTTCAATAATTGTGAGATTCGCTCTAAAAATTAAAAATTACAGATACATTTCAGACAATGAATTTACTCATCCCAAATAATCAAATGCTGGAATATTTTAGTACCACCACCACAAAAAAGGTGCTATGCAGTCTGAAAATTAGGTTCTTCCCTGTAGGTTAAAAAAATTAAATCACACAGTTTACAGGGTTTCCACACCTGCTGCAATGCATACACTTGTAGTTAGGGCTAGAAAGAGATGAGGTCAGTGTCAGGAAGGAAAATGTGATCAAGTAATTCTCAATATGATGACCTTTGGATTTCATTTCAAATCTTGCTGTCATGTTACCAAAATAACATAGTACAGGATGGATACTGTTTTGCTAATGTGATATATAGATTCCTAATAGGAATTTCATACTTACAACTAAATTACAAATATGCCAACTATGATATATTTTATGTGCATGTAGCACAGTATTTCATAACATGCTACAGCAATTTTTTTTTCCTGATATGCAAAGAGACTGAAATAAAAAAAGTAATAAAAGATTCAAGCTAAATAACATGTCAGTGCTTACAATGTGAGTTGATTTTGCATATGAAATCCCAAATGGCCATTTTCCAGTAACAGATTCTTATTGGGAAGTGTCAGAATCTTAAAAAAACCTTCCAAAGGGTATGAAATGACATTCAGTTAAACAGTACAGCAGCAAGTTACATGGGCTAAGGTTTGGTTTGATGATTTGATATTAATACATAAGAGGTTGGAAAAGACAAAACAAAACCCTGACAATCTCTAAAAACTATACTCTAAATGGTAGCCTGTCTGTATGAAACAAGTTATGCTGCCTTCATTGTAAAGGTGAATTTTGAAATATAAAATGGTAGTTTCTTTCCAAAAGTAAGGCATGAAATATTGATTCATGTATTATGTTACAAAAAGCTAGGCCTTCTAATTCTTGATAGTGATTATGTGAATGAAAAAAAAAAAAAATAAAATATGAACTCAATAGCACATAGAAATCACTTTTTTTTTAAGCTACCTAATTTGCTGTGAATCTGGAGGGACAGAAGGAGGTGGAGGGAGTGCAAAATCCATCATTTACAGCTTGCCTAAAAATTGTTTTTCAGCAACTCATTACAGAGGAATTAAAAAAATTAACACTTGGTTCCTTTCCCTTTCAGGGAGGTACCTGAAGGGATATAAAGTAACAGGCAAACCCACTTTAGCCCAGCTGAGAGCAACAAACGGGCAGTCACTTGGCTGTAACTCAAGTGTGTGCAGTACTACAAGTTCATTCAAAAGTGATAACATAATAGAATCTTCTGCTGGCAGAACTGCTGTGCTACTGGTACTTGTATTGACTTTCACTAGAGAGAAACAGGTTTGTCAATGACAGTTTCTGATCATTCTGCAAGAAAATCCTAAGTAAAAACTGTCAGTTATCTCCAGTTACAAATTATCTCAAAGATGTGGTATGTTTAATTTAAATATGTAATTTTGCCTCTTGCTTCCAGCTTAAAGCACTGCAAGGTTTTAACACAGCAATACACCTGAAGATAATTACTTCTCCCACTGAAATGCTGGGCCCTTGCAATTTAATGCCAAAACCAGTAATTAGTCATAAGCTCTGAAATTATGAAAAACCCACATCCTATTTCAAACAAGTAGTTATGAAGAAAGTATTTCCATTATGCAAGCAGGGCCTTGACCAGGTTTACTAGGAGTAATCACCTCCAAGAAAACATTCAGTGTGGAGAAGAGAAGACTGTGCGGAGACCTCATAGCAGCCTTCCAGTATCTGAAGGGGGCCTACAAGGATGCAGGAGAGGGGCTGGAGATAGCACAAGGGGTAGTGGGTTTAAACTTAAACAAGGGAAGTTCAGGATAGATATAAGAAAGAAGTTCTTTGCTGTGAGTACTTCACACACTGGAACAGGTTGCCCAAAGAAGTGATAAATGCTCTATCCCTGGCAGTGTTCAAGGATGGAGTCTTAGGTGACATGGTTTAGTGTGAGGTGTCCCTGTGCATGGCAGGGGGGTTGGAACTAGATTATCTTAAGGTCCTTTTCAACCCTAACTATTCTATGATTCTAAGGCAGAAACTGATTGGAAACCTGGCGCATTCTTCACAAGCCAGTACCCACACATTACTGCATCATCTGAGTGTCCCACCTACTGAATTCTTGAAAGAATTTATCATGTCAACAAAAGTAAATTTTGAAGGAAAAACTTCCTTCATTCTTTCAATTTCTTTATCCCAGGCACACTAAGCAAGTTTCTCTGAAGCAAGGTAACTGACTCCTCTACACATAAATTACAAATTCGTTACAAATTTGGGGGTTATTCTCAGATTTTGCTTACGTGAGTAAAACTTAGAAGCAAATTTGCCTGATATCAATACATCAGAGCAGTGGATATGCTAATTCAGTAATCCAGTTGATGAGGAAATATTAAGTGTTAAGTGCATGCAGTGTGCAGGATTTGTGCTAGAACCTACTACTGTTTTGTCAAACCCATTTGAAGAAAAAACATCCCTAGAAGTCTTTGACTGAAACACAAAACCACCTTGGTCTTTACCTTTCCCCATACAGGTGTGAAATGCAGCTCAACTGAAAATAGTGCAGTTCTAACTTGCAACTGTATTAAGCCTTATACAATGATAAATAAAATGTTCAGTAATGCGCTTTGGGTGTGACTGAATAAGGCATCTGGATAAAATTGAGAAATACAGGAGGACACTAAATAATTTTAAAAACATGCATGAACTTTAGAATGATGCTGTCAGAATATTTATATTTTAGACATACAAAATGCTATATATTTTAGGTATTTCATGGCAGAACAACAGCTTTACATAGCAAAATTAAGTATTTAGATGTTTTAATGTAGGATTTATTAGTTCATATTTTCCCCTGTCTCTATATTTCTCTCAAATTCAACTGTGTTTTTGTTGTTCTAGCTTTATACTGTGTGGTAGATTTGTTTCATTATATATTAACTGATGAGCTGTCTGAATTCATGCAGAACTGGATATACCTGAGAGAAATTTTCATTCGCAGGATCATCAACAAAAACAAGACCAAAACAAAACAGTAGAAAAGCTTGGTTTCATACTAGTTAGACAAAAATATCCACACAACTTTAATGCTTATCTGAATTAACCGTGCCCTAGAACACAACAAGCTATAGAACAGCAAGTAGTAAAAAGGAAGTTATTTCGTGTGGTAAGACATATACTGTCTTTCAAAAGATTTGCTCATCACTCTTCCTTTATAATACATATAAATACATACAGATATACTTTCACCATACAAATAAACAACATATTTCCTTGTTTTCCAGACAAACTGTATAAATTACACTATTCTAAGTGGTGTCAAAAAAAAAAAAAAGAATATTTTTTATCATCAGCAAAATTTGTTCTTTGACCAGATAAAACTCAGAATACACCGTGCTTACCTCTTGCCTTCATCAGGACACTGTCTCTCTTTCTGGGGTTTTATTTTTTTTTTTCCTCAGCATTAAGCATAAAATGCTGCTGTTAAACATTTCTTCATCAACCAAGCCACAAACATTTTTATACTACTTGAAATTTTCCACTTCTCCCTGATTTTTTGATCTTTCATTGTGGCAACTATTCTCAGTATAGCCCTCAAATCTTTCTCATAGTAACCTTTCTTAATTTGCTCTGGAGTAGCTATGCATACCAAGCATTCAAAATATCATAGAATAAGCAGCTCCACCTCATGTCTTCCTCCTATCATGCTGATCTGTGTACTAATTTAACAAACCAAGCCACATGTGTTAATGTAGCATAAACCTACATAGTTAAATATGACTTGATTTTCTTCTTGAACTTAAGTAGATTAAACAAAACAAACAAAAAATCTGTAACCAAATAAAGCGTCTAGCTGCAAAGCCACACTGGTTTAAAAGTGTATTTGTAGGTAAACAAATGTAAATTATGCTGTATGATTTACATAACCAAGAACAGGAGAGATTCAACATAGAGAACGAATCAGAATAATTCTATATTGTTAACGCAGAACACTTGTCATTCATCCCTTTCACTGTGTGGTATCAAAAGAGAGGAATGGTGGTGGCTGGTACCTGTCACACATTTCTTAGTATGACTTTATATGATGGCTAGGCATTTAACAAGTTTTTGTTCTGCTTGTGGGAAAGGGGTTTCAGATGACGAATGAGGTAGTAAGGCTGGAATGAATAATGCACCCTGAGGGATCTGTACCACATAGATTATAATATTGGAAACACTGGATTGTTTTCCTGTACCAGAATTTACAGAACTGCTCAGAGGTCTTAATTGTGTAATGTAAAAGAGCCATTTCTATTCTATTTTTTGTCACATTGTAAATAATGTGCTTAACATGTTCTAGTGAGCCAGAACTCAGATTTTTGAGTAATTCCAAAGTGTGATGACAGGGTAGATCAGTAAGATACAGTATATAATGAACTGAAATACTACACTGCTATAGATATGGGTGTAAAAATGCACATACATTAATTCAGTAAATGTTTATTTAAGCACACAGAAATTAGTCTTTTTTTTGTGACAGAAGCAACAGAAAGTCTGAAGCTACTTAAAACTTATCATATCAACTCCTTTCAATGCACACCAAACATTGTATTTTCAGTTTGTCAGCTCAACTGTTAGTAGTTTCATAGTAGTCCCTTTTCTTTGAAAGAGACGGTTTCCAAATTCTTGTTATACATTAATTATATCTTATGTATTCTAATTCCTAGCTAGCTATAGGAAAGTTACCTTACTAGCTTTTACAATAAATGCAAAATTCTTTACTTCAGAAACCACCCACATGTAAAACCACTAACACAAATGCTGACAATCAGTCTGACATCCAATCTGTTTCCAACCTACAGCCACGGAAATAGAACACTGCAAAATCCAAAAAAAGATCACTAACATTTTCCCTAGTTTAAGTACTTTTAAACTTTTTTCATGACTCAGAAGCTTTGCTCCTGCTTGGTTCATCCTTCCTCCAACTCATTAACAGGGACAATTAAAATTTAACCATGTAAAGTTTTTGTATTGGGGTTTTCAAAGAATACTAAGGGAACAGACTGTCACTGGAATTCAAGGCATTGAGTTCTCAATAATTTTCTAAAAGTTCACCTTTAATAGCGGTAACTGTGACTACATCAGTGAAAACAATTGAGCCATATATGAGTTATGTGTTGATTTTGCCAAACAGCCACTAATAAAAAAAAAACAAACAAACCCAAAACTTAAAGAGATGAAATTTCTCAGATAAGAGAGATACTAAAAGAAAAACATTTAAACAACACAGGTGGAGTTCAGCATGAAGATCATAAAATACCAATGCCTATGATAATTCAAAATTCAAGACATTTTTGTAGCGTAGCATAAACAAAAGGTTTTACTGAAACATTAATAAGAGGTTCGAATGATTTGTTCTGTGAACAGCAAAGTATTGGGAAGATTTGTCACTCACAGAATACAGAGCAGGGGGGCTGAAAGAATTAAAATCTGAAAATCAGACTTTATCTATTACTCAGAACAATACAGAAACTACTGCTACTAAAATGCAAGCAAAGTAATGAAGTCTGGTAACGAATATGGTGAAAACAGTTCACTGAGTAATTCCAAGACCTGCATCTGGGGATGAACAGTCCCATGTGCAAGCACAGTCTGGGAAACAACTGCTTGGAAAGCAGCTTTATAGAAAAAGACATGGAAGACCAGGAACTGAACACAAGCCAGCCAGGTCCCCTTGCAGCAAACTACGGCTGCAGCATCCTGTTAGAAAGGTCACAGTGAGCAGATTACTTAGGGAAGCTATCCTTCCTCTTTAACTCAGCATTGGAGAGGACACACCTGTAGTGTTGTCTCCAATTCTGCAATGCCCAGTATAAGAGAAAGAGACATGGAGATGGTGGAGAAAGTCCAGCAAAGAGCCAGAAAGATGATTAAAGAAATGGTCCATCTGATGTTCAACTGAGACTATTCAGCCACGAAAAGAGAAGGCTCAGGGGGATCTTACAAATGTGCATAAATACATTATGGGAGAGAGTAAAGAACCTGAAGCCAGAAATATCTCAGTGCTATCCAGACATATCAGAAGAGGTTATGGGCAGACTGACAACCAGGACATCCCATTTAAAGGTAAAACTCTTTTAGTGTGAGAAAGATCTATGAAACATTGCAATAGTGTTTCCACACAGGTTGTGGATTGTTTTTGGAGACACCCAGAACCTGGTGCCTATGTACCTGCTACCCAACGCGCTGATCCCTTTTGGCAAAGGGGGTGAATTCAGGAATCTCTGGAAGTCCTTTCCAACATCTGCCATCCTGTAATTCCATAATACTGTAACTCTGTATCTTTTACAGAGTGCTGGAGTAACCTGCCACTTACCATTTATAAATTACCAAACACATACAAAATTATGCAGGCCTTTGTGGTATACTGCTTTTAAATATTAAAAAATTCAGTTACAGCTTCTCCATCTGACAATCAGAACCTGCATCTGTGTTCACTATTTTAACTTAATTAAAATATATATTAAAACATCAAGGATAATTAAAAGGAAAAGACTGTATTGACTTTATGTGGGAAGGTTTTGGTAGTAAAGTCTGTGAAACACTGAAGTGTAAAAAGGTGAAGTGAATTAAAGTTTAGATCATCTATAATAAGGAGAAGAACAAACAATGAAGAAAGAAAGGAAGAATAAACTCAAATGTAATATTTGCAAGCTAAAATATTTCAGTGATGACAAACTTCCAATTTCAAATCCAAATGATAAAGACTTGATTCTAGGATAAGACATCTGAAAATTTAACTCTGAAAGAACTATAAAGATTTATGTATATGGATCTCCTATGATAGAACCTAAAATTTCATAGTGCCAATTCTATTATCCTGTCAGAATTTTTATAATTTATTAAAAATTTTAAATCTGCACTGCTGCTAAAATATAAATTAGATAATTTTTGGTAGTTCCTGTCCTCAGCAATGATAACTGAATAAAAAAAAAAAAAAAAATGGACTTGAAGCATTTAAATAAGAACTGAAAAAGCAATAATCCTCACATTGTCCAGAGCAACTCCAACCACAACTTTACTCTTATTTATAATTCCTCATGCTAAGACACTGGTATCTTTTTAACGGCTTTAGTATGTACTGAAAGCATGAAAAACATAGAATACTGAAACTTAAAAGTGGGGAAAAAATCCTTTAGTTCCAAGACAGATGGTAGCTTCTGAAGTCTTTTCAACTTCCTCCTACCTACTGTGTTTCATTTCAGAATCCAGTACTATCATACAAAAAACGTTTGCTCTGTCAAGGGGGTAGCATATATAACAAGTGTTCATCAAAACCCTCTATGTCTGCCTTAAATTCGGTCTTTGTAACCATGTTTGACAGCTGAATCATAAAAACATTCTTCTGTGAGCTTATTTAAGCTTTGGAAACTAGTATTTTAGGTCCACAGTTCAGCTCAAATTGTCTCTCTCTTTATGATCAATATATCTTTAAAGAGTTTTCCCTGAATTAATTAGCACTTTTATTTCATATTTACTACTGTTGTACTTTCACTTTTTTCAAAAAAGGATTTTGAATGTTCGCAAGATCTGTTTCCCACAAATGTTTCCACAGAACATACAGATGTTTTTCCACAGAATATACAGACTTGTAAAAAGAAGAGATGAAATTTTCCAAAGTCACAGTGTTTATTCCCCCTGCCAAGTCATACAGATGCAGCCATCTGAATACTATAATACACCTTCTAAACACATACAGCTAGGTACAAGCTCATCATGAGAGACCACCAGTTACTAGTTCCAGTATACAGCTTCCAGTGGCCCCACCATCACTGGAGGCCACTCATATCATTGCAAGCACTTTTTCTAATAGTTTAGACAGGTTAGGCCTACTAAGAAAAGCCTGACAACTGGTAATGTGGACAGAAATTATTCCTACAATTTAAAAAGCAGCAATGATACAAGATTTGGATGCATATATAGATATACTATCCAGGTGTAACAGAATGAGTAATTACATAAAATAATTCTGTTTACAACAAAAAACTAAAGTTGCTGAATATTTCTTCTTTGAACTTGCTATGAGGAATGCCATTTAAAGAGAACACATTAAGAATTTGTTTAGTTTACAGAGAACAGACTTAGGAAAAGACAGAGAAATTACCGAAGTTTCACTATTGAAAAACACTAATATGAACAAACACTGTAACAAGTATGAAAGGTAAACATTTATTTTCATAATCCTGTTGTATGTTGCTCTGGTTTTACTTTGCTCCGTACTCTTCTGCCTCCTTCCTGGTCTCTCATCCTGCCCAAATGCCAAAGCATACACATTTTTATACATACATATGCGCGTATGGAAATGCTCGTGTCGTTTTCTGAACTTGCTACTAGTATGCCTGATGCAAGTTAGCCAGGAACACTGCTGCTGTGAAGAAATGTAAAGAGAAGAGAGGGAAACATGCTCTACAGACACCTCAAAATAATCACGCTTGCCCAGGTTTTCTCCCTTGTTGGATGATAGGCAGAAGGCGCAGATGCCAGTCTGTGGAAGTTATTTTCCAGTGATGGCATCTGGCTCTCTGGCACACTCAACTGACATTTATGTTGGCTTCTCTGCCATTGCCTCTGGGTTTGTTAATGGGTTAAGTTCCCAATAGGATTGTCTGATCTCGGATGCCACATTTCTTTTAACTCACTTTTGATTCTATTCAATTTCTCTAAGAAGAAAATAGTTCTTTATCCTCCTAAAATCTTTGTACTTCAGCTGACGCACATAATGCTGTAATTTAGGGTAGTCCTGTTGTGCTAATGGATAATTTGGATAGGGCAAACCACTTCTTTGCATATGTTACACTTAAAAAATTATGTCTGCCAAAACTTATCAATACATAAGATACTTTATTCAAGGACACTACTTTCTTTTGTGAGCTTAAAAAAAAGAACCAAAACTCTGACAGTACCATTGCAATGACAAAAAGCAAACATTTCATTTTTATCCCATGTCTTGTGTTCAAAACAAATCATACTATCCTTCTCTATATACTGCAGAAAATGTTGATGGAACATTTCTATTTTGAAGTAATAAGTAAATAAACTGCTTTAACACATCACAAAAAGTAACTCAAAT
The DNA here is from genome assembly GCF_028554395.1 of Pezoporus wallicus. Classification (NCBI taxonomy): domain Eukaryota; kingdom Metazoa; phylum Chordata; class Aves; order Psittaciformes; family Psittacidae; genus Pezoporus; species Pezoporus wallicus. Next base: position 1,734,132 of record NW_026637610.1, on the reverse strand, counting down.
GGGCTTATCTCACAACAACATAGTTTCTGTGATAGTAATTACTAAAACAGATAGGCAAGGAGCCAAAAAGCGGCATCACGTCAACAATGGGCTGAATGCAACTGGAAGCCATGGAGCAGAAAAGAGTTATGTCAGATTGTGCGGCAGCTGAGAATCTTGTTGGTGACCATTTGCTGTGCAGTCTCAGACACATCTAAAAATTATGCATTCCCCACTGATTTCATGCTAAAGCAATGAAGAAAAAACTTCTTGCTGAAGTTAAACACAGTACATGCTGACAAGGTCTCTCCTTTGAGTACTCAGCATTTTTCTTCTCGCACTTCTTTGCTCCTATGTACTATTCATAAGACTGGCTTCACGTTTTAGATCAATATTGTCAAATGCTACATTACTGGCAGTCAAACCAAAAGAGGTCTGCAAACAGAATTAACCAACAGAATCAAAATATTCCTAAAGCTTAGCCAGAAAAAAAAAACAAACCACCACATATGATATTATTTCTTCCTTTCAGGAAACCAATTTTAAAATATTAGCAAAATGCTGATAAACAGCACTTCGTTAAAATAAAAATTCAGACTCAAAATATATATGATCTCCAGGATGACTGGGAAAATGCAAAGCAAAACCAGAAGTTCTTAACTGTATCATGTTCCCATCTGAGAGATTTTTTCATTTTGTTATTTTTTTTGTTTGTTTCCAAGGAGTAGTTCACACAAAACTTTCATTAACAAAACTTTCTTTCTGCTTAGCCAACCACTGTGTATTTTAGAAAATGCATTTTTGTAATTATTATTGGAATTGGCCATCATTATGCAGAATACTAATAAGCCAGCTGATGAGATTAAGATCAATATTCACATGATTTGTTCCCTTTCAGTAATTAATAGCTTTCAATTGTCAAGACTAGTATAGTCACAATAAAGCACTATTTTCAGTCCAATCTGGTATCTCATGTTATCTAGATTAGGAACAGCTTTTAAAAAAGAAATCCTTTGGATAGAAAAGGTTTGACATTTCCTTTTGAGTCTCTCCATAGGATATTCAGGTGGGTAGCCCTGCAATTAATCTTAGCAGTTCATTCATTTTCCAAACATACATGCCTATTGACTCCTACAGAAAAGTGCTCATTCACTCACTTGGTTACGTTAATTATGCATAAAGTCAAGGAAATCTGCAAGACACCAGAGACTCCATTAGTTTTCTGTGTAAATTCCGAATTCGTTTCATGTAAACAGAATGAGGCATAGATGTTGGGCAAAGATGAGATTCAGAGCAGCCCTGTGGAGAAGGACTTGGGGGTGATGGTTGATGAGAAAATGAACATGAGCCGGTTCCAGTGTGCGCTCGCAGCCCAGAAAGCCAACCGTATCCTGGGCTGCATCAAAAGGAGCGTGACCAGCAGGTCAAAGGAGATGATTCTGCCCCTCTGCTCTCGTGAGACCTCACCTGGAGTATTGTGTGCAGTTCTGGTGTCCTCAACATAAAAAGGACATGGAACTGTTGGAACAAGTCCAGAGGAGGGACACGAGGATAATCAGGGGACTGGAGCACCTCCTGTATGAAAACAGGCTGAGAAAGTTGGGGCTGTTCAGCCTGGAGAAGAGAAGGCTGCATGGAGACCTCATAGCAGGCTTCCAGTATCTGAAGGGGGACTATAGGGATGCTGGGGAGGGACTCTTCATTAGGGACTGTAGTGATAGGACAAGGGTTAACAGGTTAAAACTTAAACAGGGGAAGTTTAGATTGGATATAAGGAAGAAATTCTTTCCTGTTAGGGTGGTGAGGCACTGGAATGGGTTGCACAGGGAAGTTGTGGTGTTCAAGGCCAGGTTGACAGAGCCTTGGGTGACATAGTTTGTGTGTGAGGTGTCCCTGCCCATGGCAGGGAGGTTGGAACTAGATGATCTTTAAGGTCCTTTCCAACCCTAACTATTCTATAATTCTGTATTATTGACACTGGCAGGTGCCTGTCCAGTCTCCTGATTATGCCTGCAAGTTGGGTTGATACCACATCACCTTTGCAATTGTTACAGCAATTCATACAGACCCTATACAAGCCTCACAAAAGATTTCTGATGTTTTATCTGCCTTTCAGAGTTTCAGAGAAAAGAAGCAGTTCAACACTGTAAACTTCTATCAGACTTTTCCACCTTCAACAATTACGCCTGTATTTATCCACGCTAAACTACATTTGGTTACCTTGGATTAACAACATTAAAATAGGTGAAGAATGTGTGAAAAGTTTAGTAGTAAAGCAAACAAAACTGGGGCGGTTGGGACAGGATGGAGGACAAGGCAAAGGGAGAAGAGCAGATTAGTTAGTGTAGAATAATTTTGATTTACCAGGACTCCTTTACATTGACCTCTGACTGAAACTGTATTTCCACTTGCTTTTTCCCTTCACAACATCTAAAAAGTAGCCCAGAGATGAACTAAATAATTATTGTGCAGATTTCACTTCTGTCCCAGTTCCAACAAAATTTGATACCTCTCTGGAGTCCAGATTTTTCTTACAGCTTAGTAAACATGTATGATATTATATGGTTTGCCCCAGTTAAAAAAAAAACACCACAAAATGACTCTTCTATATATGCCAAATATACTGCATGCATAAGGCTCATTGCGCCCTCAGCAAGTTTGCTGATGACACCAAGCTGTGTGGTTCGGTTGATATGCTGGAGGGAAGGAATGGCATCCAGAGGGACCTTGACACGCTTGTGAGGTGGGCTGATGCCAACCTCATGAAGTTTAACCATGCCAAGTGCAAGGTCCTACACCTGGGTGGGAGCAATCCCAGGCACAGCTACAGGTTGGGCAAAGAAGAGATTCAGAGCAGCCCTGTGGAGAAGGACTTGGGGGTGTTAGTCAATGAGAAAATGAACATGGGCCACCGTCAATGTGCGCTTGCAGCTCAGAAAGCAACCGTATCCTGGGCTGCATCAAAAGGAGCGTGACCAGCAGGTCAAAGGAGGTGATCCTGCCCCTTTACTCTGCTCTTGTGAGACCTCACCTGGAGTATTGTGTGCAGTTCTGGTGTCCTCAGCATAAAAAGGACATGGAACTGTTGGAACAAGTCCAAAGGAGGGCCACGAGGATGATCAGGGGACTGGAGCTTCTCCTGTCTGAAGACAGGCTGAGAAAGTTGGGGCTGTTCAGCCTGGAGAAGAGAAGGCTGCGTGGAGACCTCATAGCAGCCTTCCTGTATCTGAAGGGGGCCTACAGGGATGCTGGGGAGGGACTCATCATTAGGGACTGTAGTAACAAGGGGTAACGGGTTAAAACTTAAACAAGGGGAAGTTTAGATTTGATATAAGGAGGAAATTCTTTCCTGTTAGGGTGGTGAGGCACTGGAATAGGTTGCCCAGGGAGGTTGTGAATGCTCCATCCCTGGCAGTGTTCAAGACCAGGTTGGACGAGGACTTGGGTGATAAGTTTAGTGTGAGGTGTCCCTGCCCATGGCAGGGGGGCTGGAACTAGATGATCTTAAGGTCCTTTCCAACCCTAACTATTCTATGATTCTATGATTTATACTGCATAAATTGAAAGCAAGCTTCTTAAAGGTAGGACAACATATAGGGAAAGGGAAAGTCTGAACAGAAAAATCCTAATTCTTAATTGAATCACAGCATGTAGACAAATATTCCCATTTTCTGTGTGCTTGTGAACTTGGTACTATTTCACAGAATATAAATTGTGTCAATTAAAAAGTATGTAAAATTAAAAATTAATTTGGACATGGAGAGTAACTTGCATTTATGCACATATATATATATACATTGACATACATATGGATGAAATCCCCCCCTTATACCAGTGGATTTCTATAAAGGGAAATAGTGAAGATCATTGTTTGCTGTCTTTAGTCAGTTAAATTTTAATAAAATATCATTAAAATGCAACAATTAATCTTCAGCTGACAAAAAAAAACCCCACCCAAGCAACAAGAAACGCCGCATCAATACAGTGAATTGTCCATTAGCTTAAAAAGAAAAAAAAATGTATACACGTATACAAAGAAATATATTTGTACATATATGTCTGTAAATCCACAGTTAAGTCTAGTTAAATTTAGGGGAAAAGACACATTCTAACTGTATTTTCTCTAATACACTAATTCAGTCAAACGAATTACTTAAAAGGACAAAGAAACACTATTTCAAGCAACTGCAGAACAGGAAGTAGCAAAACACAGTCTTTGAACCTCTGGAGCTAGGTGCACTGAGTGTAAGATGGGAGACGTACCTCATACTGAACGATTAAATCTTACCTGAAGAAAACTTTGTGCTCAATAATTTATTAATAATGATGACATCCCACTCAATATTGAGGAGCTGATAATTTCAAATTGAAAGAAGCTGTCAAAACATCTCCTCTGTTATGAAACGACTCCAGTCTCCAACACTTTGTGGAAAAAAAACACAACAAAACAGTGTGTAATAAAACTAGATAGTACTATTTTATTAGACCAACTTTTTCTTACATAAAGTAACCTGCCATCAGTAGAAGTGCTATGAACTCACTGCAAATGCTAGTAGCTGAGCTCATATTTTCCTTCTTGGCTGTCAGCTCGGTTTTGGGGCATGGTGCATGACAATCATATTCTGAATAAAACAGTATGTTTAAAATAGACAAGTCTCTCTTCAAATATCTTGCTTTCTCCTAAGAAGACAGCATGCCAGATGAGATAAAAGGCCACTACTGCACTCTTAGAGCTGAAATCCAAAAGCAACTTCCTTCCATTGTGATTTGTGGGAATAGATGCAGTGGAGATAGTGATGCCATACCACCACTGGAAGAGCTGACAATGTAAGGCTGTCCAGTTCAAATTGTTAATTTTTTAGTTAAATCAAATAATTTCTTTAATGATAGTGTAAAAGATTTGTTGTTTTCCTACCCCTCCCCCAAGTATTTTTAACTTTGCACCATCAACCTTAACAATGTTCCATAATGTCTGAAAGCAATAAATTCAGAACTGTCAAAAGTTGTGCACTATGCAATTCCTGTGGTCACCATTTAATATTAAATATGGATGAACTGGTGACAGAGCTGCACTACAAAGTACAACAGGCTTGAAAATTCCAATTGCAATGAAGCAAAGACTATTGAGCTCTTAGTGACTCTGTGGGTTAAGAAAACAGTTTCTAATAGAGAACATTTCTGTTAAGAAACTGAGAAGTAATTTATTCTATGATATAAAAAACACACTCACTGAATATACAGAGGAGTGCAGCTTCTCTGCTAAAAGTATACTTAGTGGGACTTACTCCATGAGAATATGTGAAAATGGGCCATTCTGAAAACTATTTCGTAGCAAAAGTATGTTAATATCAGTTATTATCAACTATCTGGTAGATAGTGATTATAAGGCGTAGCTTCACACTGAAAAAAATCCTCACAAATGCCAAAACTCCTTAATGGAAATAGACCAAAAATAAGTGTGGCCTGCATCCAAACACAGGCAGTTGTCATTACCAAAAATAATTTTTCATCAAAATATGACTTTGTACCTTTTTGTTAACAAACAGGAGAGAGTTAAAGAAGCAAATGTCTCTATTTAAAATTCATCTCCTAATGCAAGAAAAATGCAGCACCTTGAGAAGTTTTGGATGAGCACTCAAGATAAAAAGAACATCAGGAAGACTATAAAATAATTTAAAAAATTGTTTATTCATCTGAGATGAAGTATTAATTTAGAGGAGGCAAAGCAGATAGGGTATGTCACCATTCAAGAAGTCAGTAATTATTCTGTTTAAAGGAGGAATGTTTTAACTACGTAGCCTTTTAAAGACGATTACAACATCTCTAAGGTATGAAGTTTGTTTTATAGGCACTTGGGGCAGTTCAAGGCATTCTATGACAGCAGGATCTACTTGTCGCACCTTACGAGACATCTCTCTTTCTTGATTTCCATTCTCAGTATCTATCTATATTGTAACTTCTAAAATCTCCCATTTTTTTTAATTTATGTTCTTCTATCGCTTTCTCTTCTCCTTCCTCTATTGACCTTTTCCAATTCTGAAATTCTTTCAATGCCACATTTGTCTCCTTGCCTTTAGACTTGGTTAATTATATCAATGCATCCTACATCCTACAATCCCACTGACAACTGTGAATCAAGTACACATGTTCTCTAAATATGTCACCATTCATAAATGCTTCTGTATGAACTAAGATGCAGAATACCACATGACAATACCTACTTATTCTTCCCTGCTTCAGAACCCCAGATTCTAGCACTGGACTCTTCAGCACATACCTTCAATTGCATTGTGAAGCATAAACTTATCATACAAGCAACAAGTTAATCATCCACGCTAAAGCTACAACAAATGCCTTTATCAGTTTGAATTCTGGTGTTTACAAACGAAGGATCGTAACTCAGCTGTTGGAAAGAAGGAAATGAAACAGACTGGTGTTAAGAACAACATTAAAGAAATAAGGGTCTGTTTATATCATTCACCTTTTCTTCACAAAAATAATTGTTACATGCTAAAGAATGTGAAAGTCCCAGCTGTTAAGCAAATCATCATGAAAAGAACTATGCAGGTTATTGGCTTGGTTTTGAGTTTTTTATTTGTTTTTCATTTAAACCAGTTTGGCTTTCTCTTTTTTAATTCTGAAGTCGTCTTTGCTCTGCTCTCTCCTGATTTCTTTCTATGAACGTGGATAGACTATATACTGGTTAAATTTAATAACTCTTAGTAATGATATCAACAGGCATCACTGTCTTTTAAAAAAATCTACCTTGCTAATTACAACCCATAAAAACATATATGCTTTTTATTAAAAGATTAAAAAATATTATTCGACTGAAAGCCATCACTCAGAATTCTGGTTTTGCCCAAAAGGCAACAACACACCAAGAAAACCAGGAACAAGGCAATTATTTGCATATAACCCTTGTAAGAAGGCTAAAATCTGCATGGAATATGAATGGTCTAATATATAAAAAAATCAAAATGTTATTAAAATCAGTATCTTTAAATGTGTTCACTGTGTATTTATAATAGTTCACAAATGGAATGTATGCAGATGATTGACTTTTTATTTACTTTTAAATAAGTATGTTAGCATACACCAATGTAATCTAAAAATAGATTAAAACAACAGAAAATAATCTTGGTACAATAGTTTTATCCATTGGCTCAATATAAGTTTTAATTCATAATACTAATAAAATAATCTATATATTATTCACAAGTATACTTAAACAAGCTGTATTATATTTTCATCCATTCAATTAAACACTCCATGTCTAAATAAAAATATTTATGCTCTCATGTGAATATTAGGATAAAACATTTCCATTTCTATTCATTTTATGTATTTGAAATGAGTTTACGTGACAGCTAAAATTAAGAATCTTAAAATGAGTAGTACTAAAGCACTTTGGAGCACATGCAATATGATCACACCATTAGACGGGCTGACATCAGTGGAATGAAATCTATCAACAAACAAGTGTTTTACTGAATTGTGTTTCATTTAATAATACCTGTGAATGTGACTTCAATAAAGCTCCAGTGTCTTGCATGCAACCAGAAATGCAAAGCGACGTTTTCAAGAGCTAGGGCAAATGCTGTGGATGACATTCCCTGGCTTTCAACAGGCACTGCCATTAGAGTGCTTTAGCTTCCATTAAGTTGCCACTTCCCTGTGCTGCCAGCTTTTCAAGGGGGATAATTCGTTCTGACAGAACCATGGCTTGTCACATACACTAACAGTTCAGTAGAAATGAACAGGAAACCCCTCAAAGCTGATGGATTTATTAGTGATTTGAGCTGGCACATATATTGCTTATATGTACAAATCTAGGTAATTACTAAGCTCTAACCTGTCCACTCTAAATACCTCTATTTTGCAGAAACTTAATTCATGGCAAACAAATGTAAAACACACGAAGTTATTATTTTGCTGGATTTTGAACAATTGTTTAATTAGCCCTTATGGGATTATGACAGTTTTGTAACAATAACACCTAGTTGATACATACTTTTAATACGGAATAATTGCCATACTGCTTAAGAGAAAAGTCTCATCTAATACAGAATCAGAGTAGGAAACCACTAGGGAATGAACGTAAGAAATGCTATGTCGAGCACAAGACTTGTCCTCAAAATGTAATCCCATGGTGAGTGGCTTCTGAGCCTCCTGAGCTAGAACTTGAATACAGATCACTGTATATACCAGCCACTACTTATTCCATCCTGTTTGAGCCCAAATAAATTGGAAATTCTGCAATTATGGCTCATGTATTTTGTTTTGCTATATCTGATAATCTTGAACTTACTGACTGACAATATTATTCAGTACTAATTCTGGTACTGAAAAAACATTCTAACTTCTTTGAAGCACTGCTGATTGCATAAGCTTCTCTTTTCACTTCACTGTCATCATTTCAAGCTCAAAAATCCTGATCTATTTAAGCTTTCATCCAACAGAAGCTATTTTGTACTTCTTGCCACCTTCCATCTCAGTACCTTCTCTGTTTACACCAACTGGACATACGGATGGCCAGAAACATACTTGATATATAAAATGTGAATGCATGATCTCAGCATTAAGGATTTCCACATCATTCCAGTTTTCTATCACAGAAATTATGATCATCAGCCTTTAACATGCTTGTTGTACTTTAAGGTTTAGTGCAGACAGTTAATGAGCTGTTAATTATATTTTATCCTTGGCCAGTTTCAACAAAGGAACTTCATACAACCTGAAATCAAACAAATTATTATTCTGTCTTTTTAGAAATACAGAAAAATGAAGCATTAAAGAGAGCAAAAGGTTTTCTGTAGTTCAATTACAGAAAATACGATTCTATACAGAATCTTCACAAAAAGAAGCCAAGAAAATATTCTCCTCTTATAAATCCTTATGGAGGCTTTTGTCCTTTCTCTCTGACAATAAGCTCATCTCCCCTGCTGGAACTCGGTGGTTGCCATTGTGGTTTATAGACCTTCTGGAAATTATTCTACTAGGCTGAAGAAGGCAATACTAGGGTCATGGAAAGAGTGGCAGAAAGGCAGAAGGAGAGTACATGATGTCAAAAGACAGGAACCAGAATATTCAGACATTTAGGCAAAGAAGAGACACTGTTATGCTAGTGGTAGCAACAGCCAGCATGGAGATGGAGTGACAGCCAGCTGGCTGAAAAGAAAGGATGACAGCCATTACATTAACTGAGACCAGCCAGGAAGTCCTGAACACCACCACAACAGAGACTTGGCCCATCATTAAGGACAGAACAGAGTGCATTAACTGTTTTGAAGGACATAAACGGAACAGTTGTTGAAGAGGAGAAAAATTAACTAAAATTTGGAGGGCAGAGGAGAAGATGACATTTTCCTAATTCACAGGAGATAAGGATAAAATCTAGGTTAGAAAAAATTAGACAATATAAAGATCACAGAACGATTTGGCTTGGAAGGGACCTTAAAGATCATTTAGTTCCAAGGCCCTGCCATGGGCAGGGAAAGATACATAAGGAGAGTACACAAGAATGATTAGAGGTAGATATGTGAGAAGCTAAAGACAAACACAAAATAAGAGATGCAAAGCTGAAGGAGGTAAAGGATGGAAAATTTAAAAAAAAAAAAATTAAAAAGTTTGAAATAAGGCTGACTAATGAGAAAACAGAACATAAAAATTACTGAAAGAAAAAATGTTCAGAAATGTATCTTCCTCACTAGACAAGTGATTAGGTAGTAGAAATTTAGCCTTTAGCAGTTGAAGATTCAAGATTTAGTGAGAAATCTTTGGGGTGTGGGAAGATAATAATATGTTTTTCATTACCATTCTTATTTTCTATACAAATAAAATTTTGGAACTCAACATAATTTATAAGTCTTTCATTACTCTGACATTTACTATGCCTTTTAACCTTCCTTTTGGAAATAGAAGTTAACTAACTACTCAGCAACATACGTTTCTTAAAATAGTAGGACTTCACCACAATAACTTGTCTCCAGTTGTGTCTGCATATTAATATTCTTAGTTGGACAGTAATAGAATGCTTCTGGTGTCACCTTTAATGTACCAAGTGAAGGGACATGTAATTCTGTTATGGAGATTAACAACAGACATAATCATTTATAAGGTCACCTGTTTAGCAAGTGAAGCATAACCTTTATTGGCTTCTAATTATTACTTTTAGCTTTCCTGTATTTTGCTTCCTTAATTACAATTTTGGCATATCTTAAGATCTACTTAAGATGCCAAGGTCCAGATGCTCATACAACACCAATCTCGGTGATTTGCTTGTACACAGCATGCACTGATAAGCTGTATATGATCTTACACAATGTTTGGGCTAAAATAAAAATGTACAAACTGATTATTGTCAAAATTCAAAATATTTAGAAGAGAGAGAAGTGTAGGAGATGTTTTATTTGCTTAAAAAAAAAAAGATTAAGTTAGCTCATGCAACTGAAGAGCCAAAATTGTATCTCTGTTATTACATATATTCTCTGACCTATTACTAACTAATGCAGGCTCTGAATAAGGCCTTCTAACTGCTAACGCCCATTGATTTTTTCCCCAATGAACAGCCATTACAGGTTTGTATTTTTGTACATTTTGAAAACTCAACAGTTTTAGGACAATTCTCTTTAATGAAAATATTTTTTGAAACGAGTTTTCACCTGAACTGTTCTAAATTTTCTATGTGTATGTCTCAAGAGAAACTGAGTGCTTCATATAAATCATTGTCCTGGGTTCAGCAGTAGCAGTCATGTTTTTTTTTTTTTCTTTGTGGTAGCTGGTGCAGTGCTGTGTTTTGACTTCCAGCCTGAGAACAGTGTTGGTGAAGCCGATGTTTTCAGTTGTTGCTAAGTGATGTTTACCCTGACCAAGGACTTTGTGAGGCTCATGCTCTGCCAGGGAGGAGGGGAAGCCGGGAGGAAGCAGAGACGGGGCGCCTGACCCGGGCTAGCCAGGGAGGTATTCCATACCACAGCACGTCATGGCCGGGGTGGGGGGTGACTGGGAGTTACCCGGAAGGACACGGGCTTCCGGGCGGAACTCGTTTTCTTGGCCGGTGGTATCGTATTCTCTTCCCTTGTTATTTTCCCTTATCATTGTTGTAGTTGATAGTAGCGGTGGTGATTTGTGTACATTGGTTGCTGGACTGTTCTTGTCTCAACCCGTGGGAGTTGCATTTTTTCGATCCTCCTCCCCGTTCCTCCGGGAGTGGGGGAGAACCCCGGTGGGGGGGGACACGGACCTCAATTGTTGTCAGCTCGGCACCACTCACTGGGAGTGAGTGAACAAGTTACCTGACTGGGTTTAAACCACAACAATCATTCAGAAACTTCACCGGCTGACTTCTCTCTTATTGTTAATATCAGGACTTCAGAGACAGTTGGGAAAAAAAAAAAATCATCAGTTTACTGATGTCTTATGTCGCCAGATGGTTGGACTATTACAAACCAGTATCAGAGAACACTTAATCAAGTTTTCATTATGAGTAAATACTAAGGACAGAAATATTCAGTTGAAAAAATGAATTCTGGCAATCTTGTAAGCAATAAATGGTTTCTTTTTTTTTTTATTTGTTCTCAAGTGCTTGTTATATTCTTTAACATGCCTAACAGCTGCATTGAAAACAAAATTTATTTATTAACAAGCTCTATTGCTATTCTTTAACAGGCTCCCTGCACCCTCCTAACCCCCCCCCCCCCCCCCCCCCCCAACTTTCAACTAAGCTCATCAATTAATCTTAACTCTCTCAATAGCTGGCGATGTTTACACAAAATCCTTTCAGAGTTATTCAGCTTGATCTTGCAGCTCATTAAAAGGATCTCTATTTATTTGCTGTGTGTTACAGTTCTTCACTTTGGCACAACATGCCAAAAGGAAGCCAATTTGACTTTTCCCTGTGGTGCTAATTGGTAGAGCATGCTGCCTCCTTCTTAATTAATTATGTCAATGTGTATGAAACTTTCATTTTCATGGTGGTGTATTAACAACGCTTTGCAATGAGGCTGACAAAAAGCCAGCAAACTCCAGTTTATAAAAAGTGGATAATGAAGGCTAGCAATGGTCAGAATATATTTACTTCAAAAAGCAACTTTTTCCCTCCTTATCCCTTTCAGGTAGCATCTAAAGCAAGCACTTACTGAAATAGACAAGATCAACTTTTCTGCTGAAAGTAAATAAATCTCCAAAATGCACAAATAAAAGATCTGGAAACACTATAACTTCACAGGACACAAAGAATGAGAGAAGGACCTCTAGTCTAGCTGAAATGGTTTTGCTCCTCAAATCATTTTCAGATAATTTACTGATCTCATCCCAACAAGTGTACAGAAATCCCTCACTGCTTTATAGCTCACTAACCACTTTTTTTTTTTTTTTTTTGTCTAAAGACAAGACTTCCACTACCATAGAAAAACCAGACACTGTCCAGATGAAATTCTGGATGTCTTCAGCCTGTTTTTGTTTACTAACTACAAAGGCTGGTAAAAGAGTGACACCCCACCTGTGCTTCAAGGATACAAAAAACCCCCAAAACTTCAGAAAACCAAAACTGCACACAAACAACCCCCTTTAACCCCATTCCAATCTGTGATCCAGCTCACTTCCTTTTATATTCCTCTTCCTATAAATTGTTTGGGATATCCTTAAACTAGTTCTTTGCAGTGAGACCAGGTAATGAAAAGAGAAAAATGTATTGAAAAAACATTTCCTACAGTAGGCTTAAACCTTGAAACAAGAAATAAAAAATAAATTTATTGGTATGTTGAAAGAATTCACCCTTCAAATGATTCTAGTCAGGGTAATAACAAGGATGGCATGAGTGGGACATTCACTCTAGGGGAGCATACACATTATGGTTGAGTTCCCAAAACTGGAACAAATATGTCTATTCCTTGCCAAATGCTCTTGCCACCAATGAAGAAAGCTAGCTGCTTGTCAGAAGACTTACCATGCAGTGAGACAGGTGCAGAACTGCAAGTGCCACATTGTCTTGCCTGTTGCACTCTGAATCCAGACATCCTGTGGAGCCTTAGAACATCTCTCTTTTGCCAGTTTTGTTTCTACCTTTCTCTTCAACTTTCCCAGTATCTTATTACATTAGTATGTTATTTCTCTTAGGCTAGCAGTTTGCTAGAGCACAGACTGCATCTTCCTGTGCATCTACACAGCCCAACACTTGGACCAAGAGGGTGCTCCCAAATCATAAAATATTCATACCTTTAATAAATCAGGTTATGTACCTCTTTCCATATTCAGAAATACTATGAAACAAAGACAGTGTTTACTTGCATGAACAAAATAGTGTAGCCTAGCACAACTCAGAGATGTCTTCTTGTACTTACGCTTTCTTGTTCTTCATTTTCTCCTTCTTTACATATTTGACTTCTCCATCTTTCCTTCTTGTAACAGAACTCTCCTAGCATCATTAACTCCCTGCTGTCACTCTCTTCTCCTCACTTAGTTGCTTTTAATCTTTTGCTCCCCTTTCTCGTCTTCCATCAAGTTTTAACTGACTTCTCCCACAGCCAAAAACTCTTGAACACAAACCCATTCCTGGCTTCAATTCTTCAAGTCAGTCCTCTCAGCATCCTCTTTCTCTTCTCACTTGGACTCAAGGCACCATTCTTCGCCTCTTGCTCAGTTCTACAGATCTGCTTATATCCCTCACATTATTTGACAGATGTGTCACTGCTGGCCAGGTCTATGGTATCCTCTGTTCCCAACACTCTTACCTATAGACATTTTTTCTTCCCTTCCTGTTTGCCTGTTAAGCCCTCTTCCTTTGTAAGCTTCGAAGTCATTTATAAACACACTCCTTTGCTCCTACTGCCATAAAACCTACACTGAAAATCTATGTATATTCAACTCTTACCATTCTTGCTTCCAGTCAGTTTGGCAAACCTATGACAAGGATGCATCATGAAACATCTTCTATATTATTACTCCTTATCTTAATCAGGAAATAATTTTGCAAAGACACACAAAAATTAAATGCAGACTATAAGACTACAATTGAGCAGACACAGCTACCATTCTACCCGAAACAAGACTTAGAATTGTAAGAAATACTCAAAAAAATCTGCACTGTAACAGTGTATCTTCTATAGAACTGTGTTGGCTGGCAGCATCAACATAATTTCAGGAACAAGTTTTGAAAATAGGTATTAAAATGAGGCACTTGCTCCTATTTCTCCATATAAGTAGCTGACACACATCAAACTGCAAAGTCTTAGCTATTACCCTTGAATTTCCTGTGCTGTTCTTATTTGTTATTTCTGTATAAAAATACTGACTTTGAATTAAGAAATAGAGCTGTACAATTTCTTGGAAATTTGACTATTAATTACTAGCTGTAAAAACAACTACAGCACTTAGTACAGTATTGCATACGTAATGGAAAGCATATGAGAGGGGAAGAAGCGAAACTTTTAAAAATAGATTTATGGTCATTTTTGCCAGAATTCATTAAAACTGAAAGCTTATGTACCAAAGGTAGATGATGGATAATTTTTTCTCTGTCACACAGATAAAATGTTCTTTGTCAGCACCTACACTTCCCTGTCAAATTTTATACTTCAGTGAAGAATGTTTTATGTTCAGCAGCTGGCATGTAAGTATTCTCATGCAGTTACTGCATTTCTACACTTTTCAATTCTACAGGGTTAGACTTTGATTCCTTATGTTCTACCCTGAGTTGAACTAAATAAAAACACCCTAAAACAAACAAACAAAAAATACCCCCCAAAACCAAACTCCTCAGTACAGCTTAGCTATTCTCACATATCATAAGCCTTATCAAACTTTTGTCAATGACGTATAGTTATGCTAAATATCCACAATGGTGTCCCAAGATCACCAAGGCTGAGTGAAACCAAAGCCTCAGTATTACTTACGCATGATCATTCAGATTAATGTCATTCATGCACAACGCACCTAAGCAATTTTCCTTCCTACAGATATATAAAAAGGTTTAAATAGTAATACGTTTTCTGTTCAACATATGTGAAAGAGAAGTGCTACATGGACATCAGCACTATGAAAGGAATATTACTTCTAATGCACGTGAATTATTGTGTTAAGATGACATTCTAATTTGAACAAATTAGCATTCTCTTATACTCACTCCCATTTTCCTTCCAAAAGATGTCTTCAATGGCATGTAACTGGGATGCAGCTGGCACTGTCTTTTAAGCCTCTGAAGGTCTAAAAGCCTAGAGCAATACCCTGTATTTGGACATATGCATGCTAAGTGATGCCTATTTGTACTGTGCCATATCCCCTCCTCAACTATGATCATAGCATTTGATTTCTAACTTCAATGGAAACAGAACAAAGTGCTCTGGATTTTGTGAATGAGCCAACAGGAAGTGCTAAATTAATAAAGATCATCTGCAAGTATGCCCTAAAGACTAAACAGTTCATGCCTATGACACACTGCTTCCAAGCTGTGATTCTGATTATGGTTCTAAGAACTCATGTATAAGTGAATGTTGGATCAAGTCCAGAGGAGGGCCACAAGGATGATAAGGGGACTGGAGCAACTCCCATACGAAGACAGGTTGAGAAAGTTGAGACTGTTCAGCCTGGAGAACAGACAGCTGCATGGAGACCTTATAGCAGCCTTCCAGTATCTGAAAGGACCTACCTATAAGGACGCTGGACAGGGACTCTTCATTAGGGACTGTAGTAATAAGGGTGGAGGAGTAATGAATGGGTTCAAACTTAAGCAGGGGAAGTTCAGGTTAGAGATAAGGAAGAAGTTCTAGACTGTGAGCATGGGGAGGCACTGGAACAGGTTGCCCAGAGAAGTGGCAAATACTCCATCCCTGTCAGTGTTGAAGGCCAGGTTGGACAGAGTCTCGGGTGACATGGTTTAGTGTGAGGTGCCCCTGCCCATGGCAGGGGGTGTTGGAACTGGATGATCTTAAGGTCCTTTCCAACCCTAACTATTCTATGGTTCTATGATTCAACTGTAATGAATAAATTAATATACTGTATTAAGTAACCAGACCTCTAAATAAGCTTTATACCTTTCAGTTTCTAAACTGAATTATGTGTAATAAAGCAAATAATTGCTATTGTCTTTGAAAAGAGATCACTTCAAATTATTTTCATTTATTCACAATGTGTTAGCAATAAAAAAAAAAGTTATTGAGCACAAGGAGAACAGTTTCTCAAGAGCACTTAAAATCATCAGTATCCTCAATGTGCGTGAGCAAGAAATAGAGAAAAGCAATCATTTGTTGTCCCTCTCACTCCTCAATGCCTTTCTCTACCACTGCTCCCAGGATAAGCTATACCTGTAACTTCTGTCTATAATGCTTCTGTTAAGCAAAGAATCACAGAACACCAGACTGGAAGGGACCTCAAGGATCATCTGGTCAACTTTTAGCAGTAGAGATTACATTGCCTTTCTAAGCAACTTTGTCCAGTTTTCAGCTGCCCTTCCATTAGAAAGTTTTCCTGCTGCTGATTCTAAACTGACCTTGCAGCAAAGTAAGCTTACTGCACAGTGAATACAGAGAAAAAGCTGATTACTTCTGTATTTACAGCTGCTTATCAAGTCCTTGCTCAGATATCTCTTCCCCAGCCTTTCCCTCTAGGTCACATCTTCCAGAGCTCTGATGCTTCATATTGCTCTACTCAGTATGTCCTTTGATTAAGCCACTTTCTTCTTGATGTCCTGTTCCCAGAATATTGCCTGGCAGCTGAAACTTTACAAATGCTAAGTTTTTGACAGTACAGTTTCAGAGGCCTTACTGATGCTTATTCTGGTTTTATATAAAAAGTGTGCCATGTACCTTTTTTGCAACAGCATGATATCTTTAATACGTTCAATTTCTGATTTACCGAGAGCTGAAATCACTGTACTGTGAATTACTTACTTACACAGTCATTATGCATTTATATGTTCATAGCTGAATATTTTTAAGTGTAGACCTTTTAATTTACCCTTTCTAAGCTGCATTCTGTTCAGTCTCGAACTCATTGCTGTAATTTTTAATTCTAAAGGCCTGCTTCCAGGTCCTTTCAGAGTGACATTCTGTCGTGGTTTAAACCCTAGCCAGACAGCTTGTTCACTCACTCCCAGTGAGTGGTGCCGGGCTGGAAGCAATCGAGGCCCCCCCCTCTGGGGCTCTCCCCTTCCCTGCTCCCAGAGGGATGGGGAGGAGGATTGAAAGAGTGCAACTCCCATGGGTTGAGACAAGAACAGTCCAGCAACCAATGTACAACACAAATCACCACTGCTACCACCAACGATAACAATGCTAAGAGAAAATAACAAGGGAAGAGAATACAATACCACCCACCAAGAAACGAGTCTGACCCAGAAGACCCTGTCCTTCCAAGTAACTCCCAGTTACCCCAACCCCCCCCCCCCCCCCCGGGCATGACGTGCTGTGGTATGGAATACCTCTTTGGCTAGCTTGGGTCAGGTGTCCCGTCTCTGCTTCCTCCCGGCTTCCCCTCCTCCCTGGCAGAGCATGAGCCTCACAAAGTCATTGGTCAGGGTAAACATCACTTATCAACAACCAAAAACATTGGTATCACCAGCACTGTTCCCAGGCTGGAAGTCAAAACACAGCATTGCTACCAGCTACCAAGAAGGAGAAAAATGACTGCTACTGCTGAACCCAGGACATTATCCACCCCTTATTCCATACCATTCATGTCATGCTCAGATCCCACATTTTCAATATACCATCGCTCTTCCACATATATACATCCATATACACACAGACCAAGAGAAAGAGATCATTTTCTTAGTGCACAGACCAATCCCTATAATGCTGCCGAGTCCATTCGGTCCATGATGTCAGGTTCCATCTCTTGTAACAGTCTTTCAGGGCAGGAAAGGCTGTGTGCAGTATTGGATCATTGCCTGCTGATGCTGGTCGTTCCTTTTCAACTTTCCCTTACGGTACTTGTTGGCTATCGGTCTCATGCTGGTATTTAGCCTTAGATGGAGTTTACCACCCACTTTGGGCTGCATTTCCAAGCAACCCCACTCTGAGAAGCCCCAGGCCCGGCGTGCTGGCGGACCGCTACCGGCCTCACACCGTCTGCAGGCACCTCTTAACGGTTTCACGCCCTCTTGAACTCTCTTCAAAGTCCTTTTCAACTGCTGTTGGAACCGCAATGCTTTCCAAGGCGTGGGCCCCTCTCTCAGGGCTAACCCATTCCAGGGTGCCCGGCCCTTCACAAAGAAAAGAGAACTCTCCCCAAGGCTCCCGCTGGCTTCTCCGGGATCGGTTGCGTCACTGCACTGGGCGCCTCGCAGCGCCTGTCTCCGCCACTCCGGATTCAGGGATCTGAACCCGACTCCCTTTCGATTGGCTGAGGGCAACGGAGGCCATCGCCCGCCCTTGTTGGAACGGCACTCGCCTATCGCTTAGGACTGACTGACCCATGTTCAACTGCTGTACTTGCCACTGGGGTAGCTGCGCTGTTCATTGCAGCCAAAGTTTGAGTAGCGACTGTACTTGTCGCTGGGGGTAGTTAAGCTGCTGTGCTTGGAGCTGGAGTAGCTGCACTGACTGTTGCTTTGCCCTCAGATCCACTGACATTCTTTTCCTTTTGATGGTGCTGGATAGTGTTGAACAAGGCCCTGTAAGCATAGGCCAAGCCCCAGCACGTTGCCATGATTTGTCCACCTCTGGTATGGCCAGAATGACCACACACCTCATTTAAGTGTTTTACTAATTCTTCTGGATTTCGCAGTTGTTTGGTGGTGAAATTCCAAAGTACTGGAGGGGCCCACTGACCTAGATACTTGCCCATACTATACCACACACCCTGCTACTCATGGCTGCCCAGCCTCAGGGAAAATCTCTTGGTCCTCCTATATCGTCATTTGACCCCAGAAAAGACCCAAACCTGACTCTGCTTAACTCTTGAAATCAGTAGTGGGCAAAACTCACTCTGTATGCGTGTTAGCATGGTGATTCCCATCACCATCAGCAAACAAGTCTCAACAGCATTAAAAGGCCATTCAAAAACTTCAAAACTCTCAAATGTAAATGGTCTGGAGGGAGGACTGGGAGGGTAAAAGAATGTCTCCTTCACAGGTTGAGCACCTGAGAAGGAGAAAAAAGATGTGTAATTGCTAAGCAATTCTATTATATACCTCCCAAAGTATAAAGATGGTGACCACCCTGGGAACATAAGCCAGATCAGTTTCATGATCAATGATTCTATTGTATTACAAGTCATTACCATAAAGTACAATGAGACAAAAACCTTATCCCAAGCTCCACACTTGAAAAACACTAATACAGCAAATACCGGATGGAAGTAAGATACGATATACTGAAACTGTGAGATCAAGAGGAACAACCTTGAGAGCCAATAAATCAGCACTGTGACGAGTGACTATTAATCCGGTCAGATCTATTGTTATCTCAACCCCTCGGTCCCCACGTTGGGCGTCAAAAAGAACTGTCATGGTTTAAACCCTAGCCAGACAGCTTGTTCACTCACTCCCAGTGAGTGGTGCCGGGCTGGAAGCAATCGAGGCCCTCCCCCCTGCCAGGGGCTCTCCCCTTCCCTGCTCCCGGAGGAACGGGTAGGAGGATCGAAAGAGTGAAACTCCCGTGGGTTGAGACAAGAATAGTCCAGCAACCAATGTACAACACAAATCACCACTGCTACCACCAATGATAACAATGATAAGAGAAAATAACAAGGGAAGAGAATACAATACCACCCGCCAAGAAACGAGTCTGACCCAGAAGACCCTGTCCTTCCAGGTAACTCCCAGTTACCCCCCCACCCAGGCATGACGTGCTGTGGTATGGAATACCTCTTTGGCTAGCTTGGGTCAGGTGTCCCGTCTCTGCTTCCTCCCGGCTTCCCCTCCTCCCTGGCAGAGCATGAGCCTCACAAAGTCATTGGTCAGGGTAAACATCACTTATCAACAACCAAAAACATCGGTATCACCAGCACTGTTCCCAGGCTGGAAGTCAAAACACAGCACTGCACCAGCTACCAAGAAGGAGAAAAATGACTGCTACTGCTGAATCCAGGACACATTCTCAAGGAATTTTTAAAAAGTATTTTGCATTCCATCCTTCATGTCAATAACTAAAATACATAGTAGCACTCCTAAAGAAGCATTTTGTAAAATTGTTCCCAAAATATTCATCCACTTTGACAGAAAGCTATTTACAGCTACTCTTGGAGTAAGGTTGTTTTTGTTTTTTTTTTTGGTAAGATGATTTAGATCCACATATAATAGACCTATCTAAGCTGTATTTCTGAAGAAGAAACACCAAACCTGCTCATTGGACTTTGCAAGGCGAAAAGTTGCTACTGAAATACTGGTACACTGACTTGTAAAGGCAAATCTAAGCTCACTGTACCAAACTCCCACACAGATGCAAAATGGAAAGCAGATTTGCATAGTACTGTATTTGATGTAGTAAGCCCTCCTGTCAGAATGAAGAGGACCTGAAAAAAAAAAAGTTATGCCCATCTTTCACAGTATCAAAACTGGACTTGGGATACAGGAGTGGGGGGCTGTGCCCACTCTATTAAGCTTATTTTACCACAGAATGGTGGCTTAATGCTTTTCTCAATGAAGTCACATGACTAAGCTAATTGCATTAGCCCTTCTTAGTTGTTAATAGTAGGTATATTTGGCCAAGCAGATACCATGGCACGGATGAAAAAAAAAACATCAGCTGAAATGTACATCCTAAGTCAAAAAAAAAGGGGTAAGCTTTACGGTCACTCAGTCAGGTAAAAAAAAAGACTGTCATTTGACTGCATGGCATCTACATCCCCAAAGAACTGAAGTAATATTTTATTTAATGGTAGATGCATTAAAACTATATCCTGATTAGACTATTTTTATGAAACCTGCAAAGGACTCCAAGAGACTGTAAAGGCAAGCTGGTATCCTATATCAGAACTTATTGGCATTGAGATGAGCAACCTAAGATACAAGGAAGGTAAGAAAAAACAAACTACAGCGTGGTGTGACAAGAAAGTATTTACCCACAGCTGAATATATGGAGGCTCCCATGCCACTACAGAAGTTGGCTGGCCAGGCTGAGGGTCAGCTTGCTCAGAGGACAGAGTAAATGATTTTCTATTCAGACAACAAACAGGCAAGATTACAAATAATTGTATCAGATGAGAACAAAATTTCAGGAGGTTTTTTTGTTTGTTTTTCCTAAGGAACACATTTTATACATTGTATTTATAGAATAATGTTCCTGATACTTTGTCTTTTTCTTTCCCACAGAAATTCAACTGTTAGAGTAAAAACAGATTCTTACTAACATCTTGAACTGTTAATGTATAGTGCTTTGGCCTAAATCAAGAGTTTATTCCTTGTGGGTTTTTAAGGTACAAAAAAGTAAAATGTCTAAACCACAGACGAACATACCTTGTTGATATATTTTCACATGCTATGTATGGAAATGTAATACACTATTATTATTTTGTTGCTTGTATTCCAACTTCATCTAATGCTTCATGCTCGCTCTAGTTGACGATATAGCTAAAAAAACTATGTTCTCCCTACTGTAGGCAAAATTCCAATCCATAGTGAGCCCATGGCTCACTCTGATACAATGAAAACTGTTCTCTAAAACTGCACATGCAGGTTCCCCAGAAATGTCATCTTTTAAAATGCAGAAACAAAAATAAACACAACTTCAATTAGAACATTAAGTCTTACTTCTCCATAAAACAATTCACTGCAGTGTTTGAAATTAGGTTCATGTGAGAAAAATGCAAAGCACAGCTGCTCAAGTTGGGAAAGCCAGTCACTACTGCAAAAATTCAAAATTCACAATGTTAATGGTAAAACAAACAGAAAAAAAAACCAGTCATTAATTATTATACACCAGTCATACCTTAAGACAAACTATGTATTTCTCTGCGCTTTAAAAAACTCTTGTAATTTCCCTTTTCTTATGTCATACATCTCTTTCCTGCAGGTCCTCCATCTAACTCCCAAGAAAATGATGTTGGAAAGTATGGTTTAAAGCCGGTTTCTCTAATTTCTGAGTGTCTTGCAACTTTTAGATCTATAAGGTGGCTGCAGAGCAACCTATCATGTCTTAATCTTGTGTAGGGAAACAGTAGGGACAAAGCAATTAAATAAGCCAAGAGTAACTATGGGAAAAACGAGTGACCATCAAGAAACAAATTTGCACACAGTTAGAAAATACTCTGTGAGTATCCAGAAGACTGAGTTTAGCATGGCAAGGCTAAAGCACCATTTGATTTTTTTTTTTATAATGGATGGATAAATAGGTAAGAGAAAAAGGTAATGAAGAAGCTAAAAAGAGAAATAAATTGTAAGCCTCTTGCTGATTAGTAGAAAATGTCATTAATATTGATGGGGTCATCTAAAACAGTTATCAGCTGTGCTAAAGCACATACACTTCTGCATGGTATTTCCATAAAACCTCTGAAATCACAGGGATGAAGGATGAGATTATGATGAGCCACAAAAGGCTAAACTGACTCCAAAAGGCCATCAAGTCGTGTGGACTATCAATGTGCAGTCCAATAGCAAGAAGAAATGAATTAACGTTACCCATCAAGACGATTTCTCCAAACACTCTAAACTGAATTTTCATTTCTTTCAGATAAGTGTATTATCAACGTTTATAAATCCTGACTTGCAAAACCAGCTCTGCTTTTCACTGAATGTATTCTGCTGTACTGAAGTATACTATTGAGAGTTTTCTAAGACATTTCCTTTCTGTCAGAGGCCTTGGAATTCAGCTATTGAAAAGTATATGGGAAATGTAGTGGGCATGTGTTTGTCACTCTCAGCAAATCCTTACTCTATACCGTGACTTGGAGATCACTTTTGAAAGCTTATCTAAGTGAGGGATAGACAGCATTCACATTGCTTCATCTCGAACACAATAAGGTCAGTAACAAAGTCTGTTAACTTATGATTGACAGAAAGATGCTCCATTCCTAGCTTTTTATTTAAGCCATTTCTACCACTTACCCCCCAATATAAGCTATTGTAAACTCATTTATTTTCAGTCACTCAAAATATGAAAGATCTAGTGTAAAGATATTTAAGTTCAGCTTTAAATACAAATGAATACTAGTCATTACTTCACTAAATGCATAAAAAAGCTGAAGCAAATTTAACCTGACACACACTGTTTTGAAAGGATAAAGTGAAACAATTCCAACAATTCCTATTTAAAGCAGATTTATTTTTAGCAAGTTTCTCTTAAGAATGGCTGAACTCTTTTCCAGGAATACCATTCCATTAGTACAGAACTGTAAATACACAGCATGGTGTATTATCTTGAAGGGAGGACAAATTAATATTTACTACAACCTACTAAATATAATCTATTGAGTACAAAAGGTCTACTCACTCAGAACACTACAATCTCATAAAAGTCTTCACTTAACAGAAAATGTTCTGATGTCAAGCCATAGCCACCACCATTTTAAAATGTTACCATGACAACCACTGGCAACTTAGGGTAGTGCAATGCATAACTTGGATCCAATGCTTAGCTGTCTGCTCATCTACTGCAAAAAAATATTTTTCACAAACAGAAATCCTAGAAGTCTGAGAAAATTTTCAACCAAGCCCCTCAAAGTCAAGCTAATGCTTAAGAAATCTCAGAAATGACTGTGCATTGACCTGCTGCTTCAAGCAACACTATCAAGCAACACTATTTGGCTTTGCAGGCACACGTTACATTGTTTACTAGTCATCAACTAGATCTGGATTTTGGGGGTTCTTAAAGGAAGTCCACTGTGTAAACTCTAACTATTTTTAAATCACATCGTAATTACGAAATATGCATGTTTATTTCATTCAGTTTCAGGCATGTTATTTGTTTTTTCTTCAAAATATGAAACCTTAATTCAGACTCTGCTCTCATATTACACTTAGGCATCCTTTCTCTCACAGTTCATATCCATATTGGTCTCTAAACATAAGTGAATATACTCAAAACTAATACAATAATCTGTAATAGAGTAATTTGCTTGAGCATGTTTTGACTATGAAAAATAATGTTAAACTTAAAAACTGCAGCCTTCAGGGCAAAAATAATTAAACTTCCAATTACAAAGAATTATACTCTGTTCTTTACATTTGAGAGGAAACTGAACAACAGCAAAGAAGTGTTGTAACTAGTTTAAAATCTTTTATCAATCTGTTAAATGTATTGAAAACCTAAATGTATACCTTCTGGAAAATCATGGTGGTACAAATTCTATATCTCTGTTGGGCACTACTTCATTGTTCAGGAACAGCAATTCTATTTGGTGTTTTTTGGTTTGGTTTTTTTTTTTTTTCTTCTGTCCCAATGAAGCATAGCAATATATTACTTTTGTAAAAGCTATCTTTTGTAGGCTTCTTGACATAGTTTCCAGGGGAGGATTGAAGAGATCCTTACGAAATAATTTACTTTTGGTGATGTCCTCCAAATAATTTATGGGAAATCACCTTAATGGTTACAGTTTTCCAGAAGGTAAGCAAGTAGGGTGAAATTCTTTAAACCTTTATGCAAGCACTGTAGAAAGCACCAACTTCCATTTTCTTATCACATCCCTTACATATGGGCACTTTTTTTGTCTATTGTGGAAACGCGTCTCATTATTTTTAACAAATTGCCATCAGATTCCTTAAATGACAGAACAGGAAAACCTTTTAACGCTCAACGAATCCTGAATTATTAAACATAAATAGGTACTTTACTATATTTATTATCATATTGAAGGAAATCATCATCATTGATGTCTGGATTAAAGTGTTTTCTTTTTAGATGGCCCCTTCAATGCTGATGTAAACGCAAAGATGCATTGATACAAACCTCCAGATATTTTTGATGTTAACAAATGCTATTTCACTGTGCAGCACATTGTCTTTGAATACATGAATGAAAACACTGCATTGAAACGAAAGATGCAACAGGTTAGATTCCACATTTAAATTCTTTTTACTTTTGTAGACTTATTTTGTATTTGCTGTAATTAAGTTCTACCTGCTGAAAGTACTTGGAAAAACCAGCATATTAAAACACACAAGAGAGAGAAATTAACAAAATATTAATGATCTTTTTGCCGGCAAAACCTGGGAGACAGTTTTTCAGTGAGTGGTCACCCCTGTATTTCCATCAACTTAAAAGCTATTCCATTTAATTATCCTTGTAAGCAAGACATGATATAAATTATTCAACTCTTCCGTTATGCCTCATGATGACATGACATATTTTGCTGACACAGCACATTGCCAATCTTCTGTACTAAGAAAAAGTTTAATAAAAGTTCAAAGATCACAGAATTAAAGTCACAATGATTTGTATGAACAGTAACTATATACCTAATTTTTAAATAACACTCTTATAAAACCCATGGTAAAGAACTAACTCTTCTGACACCTTTTCTATGTTACCCTGCTGATTACTAAATCTCATACTTTCTTGAAAGCTTATGAGCTAACTAATCCTTAGCCCTCTGCAGTCACCTTCTCCATATCTTCTAATATGGCTGTGAAGTCTGCTTTCATTATAGCTTAGTTTTTACAATGTGGATAGCAATATGCTTATATGCAAGGGCATTAAATAGACAGTAAGTAATAGTTAATTGAGGGAAATTATTTAAGAAGCACTTTTTCCCCTCCTTTGCCCCACATACTCAAGCTCAGTGCAGTGATAACTCCTTTAACCCTTTTACAAGCATTACGGACGAGGCACCAAATATGAAGTGTAGTGATAAGAGGAATAGCCAAGATGAAAGACTTAGGAGTTCTCTTAAGCTCTGTTAGACATCGTTCCCTGTTTATAAGGATAATGCCTATTTCATACCATCATCCAATTATGAAAGATGGTCCTCCAGGAAGCTACTAGATGGCAAATTATACTTGACCAGACTGTATGTTTCAGCCTATTTATCTGGTGTACTCCAGTCCATTGAATACTGGTTTGTAGGTCTCACAGACAAAACAATTCCCTAGGCAAATATATAGGAAGAGTTTTGGATTTGGAAAGATCTATCTGGTCTACTAATTGCTGATAAGGCCTATAAATGCAGATATACCAGAAAGCCAAAAACTATACACAGCCCAAAGAACAACTCTATGAACATGAAACACAATGGGAAACAATGTATTTGAAGTGACAAGGGGGGGAAGCACAACAAACTTCTCCAAAGAAACCCCACAAAACGTAATTTAAAATTATATTCTTCAAAGGCAGATTCTTCTGCTTAAGTTTTCCACTTTAGTGGAGGGACTTCACAAGACAGGCAACAGCCTAATTTTGCTAAAAAGTGACAAATATCATAAAGTTCCTAAAACTGAGTAATGTATTTCTAAACTGATCTTTAAAAAAAGAATGAAAAAACACATATAAAAAAACCTTATTTCCCTCTCACTGGGTTAAGGTAAAAAGCCTCTTATTTGCCTCCTGTCTAATTTTGTGCCACAGCAACAAGTACAATGCTGGAACTGTCTTTTAGTAGACATATTTGGAAAAGCGATATAATCTCCACAGAAAAGTCTACTGGGATCTTATAAAGTTCAGATTTTCTTTAGGTTTATCTCAGGCACTTCTACATCCACCAAGATTCTGAGGTGGGAGTCACAAACAGATCACAAGGACAGTAGAAGTTCTCTACATGATGTTCTGTGAAGTTTCTTTAGCGGCGAAAGAAGCCAGGATCAAAGGAAGAAGGGCTACCTTTTATAACACTAATAACAACATATTTGTTATGGATGGTGAGACATTTAAATAATTAGAAGGCTGTAAGAATCTACCTCCTTGGCAGCTACAAATTCTTTCCGGTAAGAAAGATGAGGCATCAGAAAATCTATCTGATAAATCATGCAGAGTTTCCATGTAAGTTCTCCCTTCCCATGGACTTTTTTTTTTCCTGCATGAGATGATGATCGGGCCATATGTTACTATGCCAGATTCAGTATTTTGTAACTGAAACACATATAGTTCCTACATTAATATTTCCTCCAAACAGAGCAATTTTTAATAAAAATCAAAACCTACTTTAATGTCTACATCCTACAAAAATCATGACTGGGACTCTGTCCTCGAAAGCAGTTCCATATTCAATTACTTTTATAAATACATCCCCTTTTATTATTTTTAGGTTTTAAAAGCCAACTAAATACTGCATTTAATAGTAAGCTTGTGCCCTACTGAAGGGAACACAAGCTATAATGATATGCCTAGCTTAAAAGCAAATCTAATCTACTTGCTTATTAAATTTAAATGTGTTTAAGGCTGATATGGTTTGAAAATTATATGCAAAATAACAGCTTCCATGGCTATAAATGTCAAGTCTAAAAATTATATGCAATATAACATACAAAATAAATGCTGCTTCATCTTTACATTTCAGTGTGATCAATTCATTAAATGAGGTATTACAAGCTATGAGAAAATTTTACAACTCCTGAGACATAATTTGTCACAGGGTATTACAATGCAGCAAGGAAATACTTTAGAGGTTTTGTCATCAATGGATTAAAATTCTTATTAGAAAGAAGGTGCAGAAAAGTAGCTTTCTGATGTACCATGACCAAAATTACTCATCACAGCATATTTTAAACACCTACGTGATACTTTTCATTACACAGTCTCTGTATAAAGTGCCTTTTTGTTTTCCTTTGGAAATAAAACAAGGAAAAAGACAGGTAAACCATTTTATTGGACCACGAGGCAAGGACACAAAGGACACAAAGCTTCCCCACTACACCAAACCCAAATACGCTCCAGC
Organism: Pezoporus wallicus; assembly: GCF_028554395.1. Lineage (NCBI taxonomy): Eukaryota > Metazoa > Chordata > Aves > Psittaciformes > Psittacidae > Pezoporus > Pezoporus wallicus. Next base: position 1,706,412 of record NW_026637610.1, on the reverse strand, counting down.
AGTCTTGGGTTTGCTTGGGGTTTGTTTCCTTTTTCTGTTTAATTACGATATAGGGATGGTCATTTCCACTTGCTGTGTTTTCCAGAAATGACAGTTTTTTACACCACTAGTTAGAAAGAGCTGAGAGCTAAGAAGCCAAGAAACACAGTATGTGTACCCCTGCCCCACCAAAGTCCCTACCAAATAGCTTCTGGGCATTTTCCATAGACAGTGTAGCGAAACTCTTGCTGAGAAAGCTGTAAAACCTAGAAAGCCATTCTGCGTCTTGAATCTATGCAACTCACTATTCCAGAAAATATTCATAAAAGCTTCAGCTTAAAGAATTTGCTCATTTTAACACTCTCAGTAATCAATAGAGAGATACAAAGAGGATCCCACAGGACTTGACTCAGACCATCTAAATTAGACTCTTACTTTGAATTGCCTCCTGAAGGTCCATCTCTCCTTACTGATTACAGAGGGAACATCAGGAGTCTGTGCTTTAGGAACATTACCCGCTCCCTTCTGCAATCTTCATTCTTCCAAATGAGACACCACTAACAACTGCTTTGACTGCACTATTGTTAGCAACTAGTCCATCAAATCTATTTTCTTAGTCTTTATGAAGTTCGAAGAAGTTATAAAATTGTCATGATCTTGGAGACCACTGAAAAAGTCATGCTTCGACTGAATACTTGCTACAAGCAAATAAAAATTATCTATACATTGATGACTTCTAATTTCACCCAAGCTTTTGTATACACTTCTTACTCAAATGTTCAAAAGGTCTTAACTGCAAAAAAATATTATTAAGATTTAAAATTTGTTCAGACTTTGCTGTTTATAACTCAACTCTGTTTCAATAAGAATCCTGGCTATGAACACTCAGGCCTAGGATCTTCTAATAAGGCAGCAAGACAAGAGCAATTTTCTCATATGAACTTCTTTTACAACAGCTAAAAAGCTAAATGCTACTTTTCTTACCATTTCTCTGCAAAATAAGAATAATAATCATGGTTATGATTTAAACCAATTTTATTTTAAAATCCCATAAATATTTCAAAGATATGTGCCTGCCTCTTGCTTTATCACTTTTCCAATCTGCCAAATATTTAACACACTTGTCTTTCTCTGACATATAATTTTGATATCATGTAACAGAAAAACACATCACCCCACGTGTTCTCAAGGTGCAATAAAATCTGGTAATATTTTTGCAGGCCAGTATCTAGCCATGAATTTCTGCTCCCACAAAACCATCCATATTACCAGGGGAATTATTAGGTGGCTGTATCTTTCCAGGCACTCAGAGCAAGATAACCCTAATCTAGCCTTACCACTTGCACACAAAAGCACTGGATCCAACAGGCTCTCATGTAATCCATCTCTGTCAACTGCATTAAGGAAATTACCTGTCAGAAACATCATGGCCAAGATTCTGTGATTAAATGCAAACTTAGAAAATGCTCAAGGGTATAGTAAAAAAAGCTGTGTAAAATTGCTTTCAGTTTAGTTTTCCTTATGCTAATGTTGTGTCCACAAGCATTTAAACAACATAAAGAACCAAGTAATTTATCAACCAAGTATTGCATTGCCAAAGGCAACAGAACAGAACTTTAAATTTGTCATAATTCCATGAAGTTGCGCTTGGTATAAAGACAGAAACACCTAAAAAAAAGTTAAGAAAACCTTTCAAGATCCCTGAAGAACCAAAAAGTACATCAGGTTCTTTAATTTTATCTGTTTCTCAGGAAGGAAAATTGCTATTGCTGATGAAGTATAGAAATGTCTAAGCTTTCAGATTCACAATCTTAATACTAATTTTTTTTTTCTTTGATAGTGGTTTGTCTGTCTCTGTGAACTTCATTTAATGATTACTTCAAGAGGTCTGCATGGTTAACAGCACAGTCCTATCCCTCAGAACACTTGGGTCCAATCCCCTTCTCCATCAACAGCTTAGGTCTTTTCTTAGGCATCTTTCTACAAACTGGACAGAACAATCGTATATATGTGTGATTTGAACATAAATGTGCTATTAACTGTGAATATCCTGACTCTCTGCAAAAGAACATAACGAAAGTAGAAAAAAAAAACAACAAAACAACAAAACAGCTTGACTTATAATTCTACAGCTGAACAATTTTGCATGTTTTGAAGTATTCACTCAAGAATATTCTAAAATACCCAATGTGTTTTAAAGAAATCAAAGGGGGGCAAAACCACAAATAATATTTAGTAATATTAACATAGCACATACAAGAGTCACACAAAGGGCCATTAAGATGATTAAGACACTTGGTACATCCCTCATATAAGGAAATGCTGAGAGAGCTGGACCTGATCAGCCTAGAGAAGGCTCAGGGTATCTTGTCAATGCATATAAATACCTGAAGGGAGGGTGCAAAGAAGATGGAGCCAGGCTCTTTCATTGGTGCCCAGTGACAGGACCAGAGGCAACAGCACAAACTGAAATGCAGGAGAATCCCTCTGAACATCAGGAAACACTTTCTCACTGTGATGGTGACTGAGCACTGTCACAGGTCACCCAGAGAGATTGTGGAGTCTCCATCGTTTGAGATATTCAAAAGCTGTCTGGACATGGTCCTGGGCAAGCAGTTCTGGGTGGCCCTCTTTGGCAGTAGTGCTGGACCACATGACCTCCAGAGGTCTCTTCCAATCACAACCATTTTAGGATTCTATGAACCCACTTTTCCAATTTATCCAAGTCCCTCTGAGGAACAGTCCTGCTGCTTACTATACATACTGCTTCCTTCAGTTTGGTATCATCCACAAACTTCCTGACAGTGCACTTCACCCCACTTTACACATTGTTATTAAACAGTTATTGCCCCTTATACCATCCGAGGCACATGACCACTAGTGAGCCACCAAATTAACTCTGAACCACTGATCACAGCTCTTTAAATCCAGCAGTGAAGCCAATTTTCCACTTGACTTACCATCTATTCATTAACCATTCCATATCTCACCAATATGGCTGTAAGAATACTAGTGCAGATTATGTTAAAAGCCTTGATACAATCAAGATATTGAACATCCAGTAGTCTTGTCTTCATAGGACAGGCTGATTATTTTGTAAAGGAAGCTTTTTTTGAGCTATAGTGCTCAAGAATGGTACACTTTGAAGCAAGGTGACAAAGGAAAAAAATAACACCTTTAAGCCAATGAGACTATTTATCACCAGAATTCTAACTTCAAAATTGAAATCTAAATCATGCAGTGAAAATACTCCACTGTGGTGACAAACTGGTGGGAATTTGTTCTTTATCGGGTAAGTAAATGACAGTCAGTAATGGCAATCCTCATGCTTAGCTCTCTCACTGCAGTCCAGCATGTATTCCCTAATTACTCAAAGGCGGGGGGGGGGGGGAGGGGGTTGGGTGGGTGCAGGGGGAAGGAGAGAGGAAAGAAAGTACTGTAATACACTAAAATCTCTCAACTTGTTGCATCACTACAGACCGCTACAGTTCACTAAGTATCCTGAATGGTTGTTCTTACTGAACAACCACTTATGAGATGGAGCTTCTTCTAAGCAGTATTATCTGTTCAGCTGGTCAGAAGTTTCCAAGCAGAAAGTCCTATGCTCAGGCAATAAAGTTAAGGAGGACAACAAGCTGGAAACAAAACGTGGAATGGGAAAACTTTCAAAGTTCAAGAACCTTTCCCTGTAAATCTGTAAATGCATTTCCTCCTTTTGAAGAAATTTTGCTGAAGAAACATTGAATCTATTTCTCAACAAGGGATTCACCTAAATCTAGCCAGGTGTAATTGGCAAGACAATGGCAAGCAGCAGACTAGAGCCTGGCAGAGTTTGTTCATTAAGACTGCCCACGTTGCACCAAATATATGTTCAGAATTTAGACTGAAGCTGAAGATTTCCTTTTGTGGTGGTTACATACCTACACAGCTGTCTCTGTCTTACTGGAATTTTGAAACTACACAGAAGAAGGGCTCAATATGGAAAGTTTGACTCAAAAAAATGTAGATTTAATTAATAGAGTACAGATATCATAAACTAGAAGCCTCAGAAAACTAGCAGTAACGTGCTGTTTATAATATAGATATCTTCAGATTAAAATGAAAGGCTGAAACTCTACAAATGCAATCTGGCATGTACTCTCTCAACTACTTTCACTTGATGCACCATAGAGTATCAGATTTACAAGATGAAGGTTGGGAGGACAGTTATATCTGTTTAATGTGAAGCAATACCACTACAAAGATTTCTTTCCATTACGGGAGAAAGAATAAATTAGACATACAAAATGGATGCCCCTTTTCTCATCTTTGTCCAAGGTCAACCTGAGGTTCCACTGAAGTTCTCAAACTAGCAGAAGAGCTGCAATTGCTTCTACTAAAGCAAGCAGGGACTGGAAAATACAGTTTACAGAAGACTGCCAGATGCATCACATCATTTGTGAAGACAGCACTAAAAAGTCTTCTAAAGAGCATGAACTTCTGAACAGCAAATGAAAGAAAAAAAAAATTTAATACATTTGTTTGGCTTGAAGACCTATCATGCAATTTACAGTTACTTTTAACCTCTGTTAAAAGAGCTAGCAATAAGACTTAAAGAAATAATATGGAATTTCTTTAAGAAGTGTTGTCAACTTCATTTGCTGTTTTTATGCGATGGCCATTGAACAAATGCAGCTGATTAAGTCACAGAATCATTATTTCACACAACATCTACAGCTCAAAATATATCAGTAGAAGCTGAAATATCAGGCAAAATTTTGAACCTTCCACATAAATTACATATCAAATTAAACAGTTGTAAAAAAATAAAAGTGGACCTATGCTCCATGTGGCAGTTTTATTAGTTAGTTTATCACCCACCATATGTGCTGCCAAGGAAAAATATAATAGGCTACACCACTGCTAACAACAAAAGAAGACTATGAATTATTATTTATAGTCTTATTAACCACATTGGTAAAATCAACAGAACTGGGTCACGATCATAGAGAATGAAATTCTGTGTTCAACAAGCATACTGTACAGAACAGAAAGAAAAGAAATTCGCCAGTACTTCTAAAGCAGGGATAAAATACAGTACAACTGCAAATTTAACCTTAAAAGCGCTTATCAACTAATGGAGATTATATCCAAACTGATCTGGATAACAGTTGTTTCCTAGGAGGCCATTTACACAAAGCACTATTCTTTCTTGGAGTAACTCTCAGATTAATAAATCCAAAATTGTTTCCCTTCTATTGAAAAGCCAATTCCATTAAACACCCTGTATTACTTAAGTAACATAACATATATTTGCAAATGAACACAAAGACTCTATAGCAAGTACCTTAAATTCTGGAACTCAGAATGGAAGCATTCTGTGATCTTTGTTCTAGGTGCGATACTGATTCCATAACAGTAGCCTAATAAAGATCTTCATGCTTATAAAGAATTAGACTATTTTTAAATAAGTCCTTTAATAAGAGAGATTGACAAAAAAGGCTGCTTTGTCATACAAACATCATTCAGACATTATTCTCATTATTAAGCCCAGTCACTTTGCCTGGTACTTCTGGTCTTCTAAGGCCCTCTGCATAAAGAACAATACCCATTCTGGTCTACCATCATCTATTAGTATAATTTGCTTTTAATTATTGTATTTACTTCTTTAATTATTGTATTTACCCTCTTTGCTATTATGGACTGAACCTAGTATTTCAGAATGAACTGTGCTACATTTGACGTATGGACTCTCATATATACACAGACTACATCAGGTACTGTGTGCTGGAACAGCCCTTCACAGAACAGGGTCTTAGAGAAGATTAATGAGCCAGTACAGCAACAATGGCTATTATCACTCACTATCATCACCACCACCTATTACCATCAACTTTATCTAAAGAAAAATGAGTTAGAACTTGAATGACTTAAAAAATGTAATAAAATGAAACAACTGAGCAGCAGAGGTAACAACTCCAGGAGTTCCTGATTCCCAGCTACATGTACTCAGGCCTCCAGACAACATTACCTCTCCGTGCCTTCAAAGCTGTGTTATTACATCAGACAGATATTAAGGCAAAAAGATGGGAATTAGGTTAAAATAAAAAGCAAAAGAAAAGCCATGGGATTTTTTCCTATATTTCCACCAATGTAATAAAGCCAGAATTCTCTTCAGCCTACTTGAAAAAGATGGACCTGAAGGGAATTATGTGATGTTTTTTCTAGATTAAAGCGTAATAATTGCCAGAAGGAATGCTTCATGGGAAACATGCCTTTTTCTACTGATGTACAAAACTATACATTAAGCACCACTTTGGATTAAATAGCTACACACTTGTATTTAAAGTGACTGACTCAATAATACTTATGTTAAAAACCTGTTCTTACTCTGTTTTCACACCACACTCTTCATCTTAGTGTCCAAGAACTGTCTGATAATGACAAACATCTGTCATCCTTGTTTTCCTACCCACTCTTCACCTTTGTCCTCAATAAAAATTGAGCGTATAAAAGCAGGCAAACTTGGGCAGGCAGAGGAGAGAACCTCATGGAAATATGCTATCAGCAGAATCCTTCTGTAGACCTTGCATTGTGTAATACACATGAAAAATAATTGTATCACTAGAACTGTAAAATAACCATACTGGATTTGCAAAACAAGATGCATTTTCCCAGCTCACTGAAGAGCCTGTAGCTTTTTGGAAATCAGCATATACCTACTTCAAAGCATTCCGCATAAAATATTACAAAATACATTTAATATAAACAGATAATTTATTTTTGAAGCTACAAAGTTAAAATGGACTGCACTTTGGACTGCACTAGTGAACAAACTAGCAGAGTTTATGGAATAACTAAGCAGTACTTTCTAAGTCAATTCTGCCACCTAGCTCATCTTGTAAAAGCTAGCCCTACTACATACTACTGAAAGGCAATTTTAATCTTATTTAGGATTCAAATTCACAAATAACCCACCCAGAATACCTAAATCACTTCATTAAATACAGGTAACATAGCATATTGAAAAGAAGAGTCATTTACTCCAGAGGTACTATAAGAAAGTTGCTGTGCATAGAAAACCTGTCACTCATAAATGAGCTTTAATTCTGATTGATTCAACATACAGAAAACCATTTTGCTTCATTTAATCCCTTAACTACAGCTGATGCTTTAAAATATTCCAGGGGATTTTAATTTTCAAACTATGAAAGAAAACGTCCTTCATCCACTCTCAACTGAAACGTGTAATACTGGTTCTTGGATAGTAATTATTTTCATTTCTTAACCAAATATAAAAAAACTTCTTTTCTTGTCAATGCCTTTTAAGAGAACAAAATGTACACTGGGACAGACTTTCAAATCCAAGTACAGCCCAGCACACCATTTCATAAGCAAGTATTGATATATATATATATATAAAATACATATCTGCATTTTTAAACAAGAACATCCAGATTATGCCATCAGAAACCTGTCGTGAAGATTTGAACAACTGTTCAAATATATTGAAAAAAACAAGGTAAAAATATGCAAGCTTGATTTTCAGTTATCTGAGCAACTGTGTTGAAAAATAAGGACAGCAAGTAAATCTCAGAACCAGCAGAAAAATCTGCCAGTAGAAGAAGACAAACTGATATTTATTTTTTAAATAGTGAATTCTGACATATATAACGAATACAAACCTAAGTATCTTAAAGATGCCTGAATATTTCCAATACTCAGTAGTATTTTAATCGGGAGATGCCAGATTACTGTTTAGGAAGGGTTTGTGATGAGATTTTAGTAATACATAGTTGACATGATTTCCAGAGTTGATCTTTCCATCTTCTGTGCTCTTGGATTTTTTTAATTCCTCTCTAAAGAATCTGATGCACAGCACTGCTGCTTGGTCTTGTTTATCTTACCTCAACAACATGTTATGCATTAACATCATAAAAAGATAAACAGCTGTCATTATCTTTTATGATTCTGTATTTGTGTAGGGGTTAGCATAATAGCACCTTTTTTTTTTTTTTTGCTGCTACTAATGCTAAGTAATTTACTGGAAAATACTAATCCCGTCAAAGTGTAGTTGCCTACCTTAACAGGCAGGCTAAATTTGGAGATAAGTATTTTCATTTTACCTTTCCAAGGAATTACAAAGGCAAATGTATGGATTCCTGCTAGAGGGGAAAGAAAAATCAAAATTCCCCAGTATTACTGTTTTATCTTAGAAACTCAAAATACTTTATGAAAAATGAAAACTACAAAGAAATCATCTTACTCGATAAGAAGTCTAAATAAGAAGAAGTAACCTGAGACTTACAGCACAACTGAAAATACACTCCCTGATCTGATCAGAAACTGACTTTTACAAAGCACAGTATTAACTCCAAAAGACTATGGCAAACATATATCCAGTATTAACAAGGATCACTAATGTCAATACTTTTTGCTGTTTGTATTCAGAAAATAAGTAAAGAATAGTAAGAGTAAACACACACATTCTAAGTAAGATACTATTCCTATCATCTCATTTTCCAATCTCCACCATTCAACTTTTACAACTATACAGAATCAAAACTCCATGGAAGCTCCCTGGAGAATAGCAGAAACCTGAAGTTTGACACATGAAGGTGAGGTAGAAGTAAGGATTTCCAAAAACCATTTTCTCCCTCATTAGAGAAGTAATGCCCTCTTCCTTGATACATCCTCTTCACTTCCCAGCGCTCATTCAAAAGAGAAAGCTGGGGGTAGAATCCATTTACAGAAGATACATCTTTTTTTTGTGTGTACAGAAATGCTGCATCATTTTCATTCTTTGAGCAGGGAGATAAAAGAAAAAACTGTAACACTTCCTGCTTCTTCTTCTCCAAACATTCATTTCTGTACATTCCCCCTGTAATGTTTTTCTGTCCTTCTGCAATGTTTTCTGTTCTTAGATCTGACGTATTGTTTTTTGTTTTGCTTTTATTCCCTCCTTGCTTTCTTTCTCAACCTGTCTATCCTTTCCCCTTCTCTCCTGAAGTGCCATATTACTGTTCTCCTTTAGTCTACGCCTTTCTCAACTCATTCTATCTCTCCTTTATTCACCTGTCATCCAGGGATGGATTATTTTAAATGCTCCCTCAACCTTTGCTGCTTTCCAAGACAGGCTGACAAGAAATTTGGAGACTTAGATCTAAACCTGCTTCATAGCTTTCTGAATATGATACTGATAGGGATGGAACAGAAAGAGAGTTAAAAACATGTGACAGCATTGTTGTCAGAAATCCTTAACAAATGCATATATGGAACCAGGCTTCTGACAGTTTTACACATTCAACAGTGCAATGTTTTGAACCTGTGGCCATTGCACAACTCCCTTTTTCAAGCCTCAACCCCCTTTGCACTTGACCTCTGAGCTCTCAAGTAACTGCTCCCAAATACCCTAGTCAAAGACCTGAGACCTGACTTGTTTTACTCTGAAACCAATCATGACACTCTTTACAGAAATGTAAAAAAAAGTTGCTTTATTTTCAGAAAAATATAGGACTTATTATTTTCTTAATTTATTCTGGTTTTCCTGGCTTGGCCAGCGAAGGAGAGGTGTCTGGTTTTACTTCAGAACCTAAAATCAGCTCTGCTTGGAGCAACATCCATAGTTTGTTAACAGGATAAACTGCAATGACCAGCAGCATAACTATTACAACAATACAAACGCATTTTTCTTCAGTAAGTCAAAGACTCAAGTTGCTGCTAATCAGTCTATTGCTCAAGTTATGCAGCATGCTTATTCCTCTAAGGTAATAGTATAAATAAGTAAAAGAGAATGTCTGGCAGGTCATGGAACAGAACAGAACAGTTCAGTTGAAAGGAACCTACAATGATAATCTAATTTAACTGCCTGACAAATTCAGGGCTGACCAAAAGTCAAAACATGGTATTAAGGGCTTTGTCTTAAATGTATAGAGCAACAGAAACACCTTTGGACACTGTTCTAGTTCTTAGCAACTTTCAAACTAATTTCTCAATCCAAACACTACTTTCAAACATGATCAAAGAGAAAATTGAAGAATTCATTAGAAAAAAAAAAAAAAAATACATTAAGGTGGACATAGCCAAAGTTCAAAAACCAAAGTATAAAAGAGTATAGAAAAGAAACACATCACTATGCCACTACTGAAATTATGTAAGAAATTCCAAATTTTCAAACTAAAGCTTTTCTGTACCTTAATACTGACCTTGCATTTTCTCTGAATATTAATGAATCTCACTATATCAAAACTCTAATCAAAAGTCATTTGCAGTTTGTACACACAGAGTTTCTCTCCTAAATACTTTTACAAATTCCCAAGATACTATTTCTGAAAGTACACATAAATGATATTATTACTGTTTCAGCAATGTACAACGAACGCCAATAACTCTACTGAATTTTTTGTACATAAAAGAATAGTTTGTAACCACTAAAATGCAGGTATCAGACAAAGGTACACAGTAGCAACACAAGAAAACACCTGCAATCAATAATGAACCTGTATGTATACACACATACGTCTAAACATAAATTCTTACATGCATACTGCCTGCTTACCTAGTGCATGTAATAAACACAGGGCAGAGCATTTTCCCTGTTGTTTTTAAATACTTAGCACGCATGAAATTTTGTGTACGTAGACATAGGAATTTAAGCATGGTTTGTAAAATTTAGAATAAAATGTAGTGAGAGAACAAGATCATAGTACTGCGTATGACACAGCAGTTACAGTTTTTGTATGGGCTTTGAAAACATTTCTCAGATACAAATTGTCTAGATACACAAACATACACATAGAATCACAGAATCATGGAATAGTTAGGGTTAGAAAGGACCTTAAAATCATCTAGTTCCAACCCCCCTGCCATAGGCAGGGACACTTCCCACTAAACCATGTCACCCAAGGGTCTGACTAACCTGGCCTTCCTCTCTGTCTCTCATTAGATTTTTACCTTTAGCCAAGCAAGTGTGTATCCACAATATCCCAAGCCTTCCAGTCAAACTCAGAAGGCTCATTTGGTGGAGCCAAACTCTCTGGTGGACAGAACACTAAAGTTGTAAGCCAGACACACACATACAAGTTATAGTATATGTTAGTGCCAGAGGGAAATTCCTGTCTAGCCTGATATGCTGTTGAACCAAGTAAGCCTTTACAAGTTCACCACTCAAACCCAAGCAAATTCGGCTTTGGAAACCACAGGACCTACTAATCTACTTAAATAAAAAGTCACCTGTTTTTCCAAGGCAATATATACAATATGAAACAGCAGGATAGCTTTAACATTGGAAAACAAAGGCAATTATCTCTCTACTCATATTGGCAGTAATGAAATTTCAACAGGACTTATGCCTTAAACTTCACTGCATTGTTATTAGCATTGAACTCTTCCCACACCACTGTACTGGTCACATAATCAGTATGGACAGATGATATATAGCCCCATCTGTATTCATATGGACTACCTCCTTTCACCAGATTTGCTGGTGTAAAGCAAGGAAGGTATTTAAAGAAACCAAGGAAACTCTTAAGATCCAGTCCTTAGACTCAGCTGCGATCTGTCTGTATTAACTCAGAGATACTGGTGCAAGGCATGTTCTGTGCATTCTGGAGCTGCAATGTACAAACTTTAGCAACACTTTTTAGGAATCCAGGTGCAGAGCCTCACCAAAGCTTCAGTAGATGTACACAAAACCCAAATACTGAAAAGGACAACTGTTTCACAGTTACATCTTTGGATGCACTGTGACTAAAGTCAACCTTTCTGACTTTCAGGCTACTATTCTAAAGCATATAAAATAAGAGTATTTCCTAAAATGACTATGACAAATTTTACCAGAGGCATATCAGTATTTTGCCTATACTGTTTCATGTTTCTGTTTTCATAGCTGCCATTTTCAAATAAAAAAAGAGGCAGATGCCCAACACCTAAAGTTTCAATGGGAATAGTTAACATCAGACAACGTTGTAAGAAACCAAACTAGGTGATAGTATCAAACAGCTGCTATCAATTCCATCTAAAACTACTTCAGTACAGATATATGATATATCCGTAAACTACTAAAACTACTAAACTATTAAAACTACTTCAGTATCGGTTATTAACAGGTGCTACCAGGTGCACAAATTACTTTTGAAATGCACTCAATATGCACTTTGTAATGTGCATCTCATGAAATAACACCTTTATTAAGTTATACAATACACTGCTACTGAAGTTTAAGGTCATTTAGTTCTTCTTTAAGTCAAAATGAAGTTATTTAATTGCTGTCAAAGAAGTAATGTTGTTTTGTAAACATATATTCTTTTAAAAAGTAGGGTGTCTTTTTGGGACTGCTGAGTGAGCACAGGAGTTTGAGACATTCGGCTTTTGCTATTTTTTTGTCACGTCCCACCAGATTCTAGTTTCCCTCTCCCTCAATTTAGTATTATTGATTACACTGCATCTGACTTACACAGAGGTTCAAACACACCACCCTTACTTCAAAACCCAGTTTATTTTCTCATTCACAGCTTACCACTTAGATACTGACAATTCTATTTTAAAGTTACACTTACATACGTATTTGCATGAGAAAGCAAAGCAGCGGATACGCATTTACCACAGCCACAGGACGGCGGCACAGGCTGCTGACCCGCCTCAGGCAACTGCCACAGAACCCTCTGGAACCCACGGGGCCCTGCTCCCACCTGGTGGGGCGCGCAAACTCACTCCCTCTGGCCTGGTGCCTGAGAAGTGAGTTGGGCTCAGGATCCCACTGAAGGAGAAGACCCCACTGCAGCGCAGGAGCTCTTAGGTAAATTGTTCTTCTCTATTTTACCAAAAAACTGTGGTGCTCCTGATTCATCTTTAAGGAACAGAGGCAGAACTTGAGACACCCTTTATGTACACTGCTATTAAACACGTCTAACGTTGTTCATCACACAAGTTTGTGTGTTTGAGCAACACAGTTATAATTACTCGTTGTTAAATGACTATGAGTACCTAACCGGATTTTGCAGATAAAAGACAAAAATGTAGTAATTTAAAAAATACAGGCATATACATGTGAATAATTTTGCAGCTATTTCTTAATTGCAGTCATGTGATCACTCAGTTCAACAACCCAATGCTACTAAGTCACCCATCCCAATTTGAGTCAGTCGAAAAGACTTACTTCAATTACATTGCTTCAGTTATACTGCCAGCAAGAACAGCTTTTCTCCACATTGTTATATTGTACATGCTGTAGCAACCTCGGACATACATCTATAAATAGGGTAATAGATAGCAATGATGAATATAAGATAATGTTTCTACAGCATTCCTACTTCAAAAGATTTTTGTCCCTGCCCATGGCAGGGGTGTTAGAACTAGATGATCTTTAAAGTCCCTTCCAACAAAAAGCACTCTGTGATTCTATGAATCTTACAATAGCTCATCAGTGCGCATTTAATGACTTTGATGTGTATTATTTCAATTCCCTTCTTGCTACTTAACCTCTGATACTGTGAGGTGTTCATTCATGCAGTGTCATCACTAGTTTGGTTACTACTGACTTATATGTGACAAAGTTTTTACTTGACTTTTTCTCTGACATCCTTATGAGGTCATTTTTTACAATGCTGGTTGCCTATTGCTATGTAATTGTAATTAATACAAAATTGCTGCTTCTTAGTTTTGATGACTATGTCTGAAACTTTTTATAAAAGAAAAAAATACCCTGGTCAAAAGTAAAAACAAAAACTTAAAGACACCAGATTCAAACTCCAGGAATTCCAGACCTTAATTTCCATTCAAAACATGAGTTACCATGTTAAGTGGGAAAAAGGTAATTCTGAAAGGCAAGTATATGAATTTAATATTGTTATACTTTTTAGCATACACACAATGCTCTTTATTTTCCTACTTTTTTTTTTTCATTCCCATTTTTATGCATTTATCCACGTTGCTGGCCAGCTGAAACAACTATTAACTGTTGACATGTTTTTGAACTACATGGACCACTGTTTTATGGAAGATAATGAACTGCTCTAGAAATGCATATTAATTACTAGAGGGAAATTCAGTAATCTTTTATCTGACATAATTAAATCTAGCTAGCAGTATGCATTTAACAAATAAATTATTCTTGCCTCAAAGCTTGCTTGCTCTGTAGTCTAACAAATAAGGAATCTGAATAATATGAATGACCTGGAGTGGCTCCCACAGTCTAAAAGATCTGCAGACAGGCTTTGTTAGACTTAATAGCAGTTGTTACAGATCCTTCTACCTTCAGTTTTTTGTCAAAGCTGTTACTGAAGTGTACCACCCCTGCTGTGGGCTTGGACAAAACTGAACATGACCTGGTCTCTGCTGGACCACACTAATAGCATAGCATATTAACTTCAACACCCGTAATTTCTGCTCAAGCTAATAATGCCGTATTGTGAACATTAGTAGCTAATGAGCAAGCCTGTGTCCTTTTTTGTCACCTTTAGTAGGAACCTCTCACCCTGGGGAGGCAGGCAGCAGAAGCAATAATCTCTTTGGCCCAGCATATTAGCTTCTTGCATTACTAAACATCCAGCAAACAATATGCCTGCTGCTAAAACTCTGAGTTTCACTTATCTCTCCTTTTGTCAGTTTAAAACTGCATTTCTGAATGATTTCAAAAGAAAAAAAAAAGAGCAGCAGCTTAACATAATACAGAATATACATGTCATCTACTAGCCAGTTATTTCCCCTAAACTGATGAAAACACATTTTTTTTCTCTACTAATTAAAATCCAGTATCCTTCACATCTTTCAGTAAATTCTTTTCTACCAAACCAGAGGTTGCAGAAATTTACTGTTATTCGTGAGTTAAAAATTATGATTATTGCTTTAAAATTGAATGTAGCATATTCAGTACATAGCCACACTTTGACACTAGGTATCCTAGGACTCCAAGGCTCATGCTACTACACACAGCTTTTTAAAATACTGAACCTGCTTTCTCATGGATATGTAATAGTGAGATAAATAATAATTGCTGGGTAAATTACTTCGTGATAAATCCTTAGTCTTAAGAAAGTAAGAACAAAACTTTATTATTTCAACTTTGAAAGACATCTGTACCATAACTGATACACTAACATTGGTTTTTTTTTATTATTTACTTTTTTTGTATGCTGTGTATGGAATAATCCTTAGAGAAAGATGCTAGAGAAGAATTCAGTCTATTTACCAGGTGCTTTTGAAAGCCCATGATATAGAAGTGAGTTTTACTGCTTCACATGTGGAATAAGCGAGTTTCTGCAGCTATATTCAGTTGCTTTTTATTTGGATATGAAAGTGTAAATCTGCCAGCAGCAAGGTATCATATTTAGCATGTCCTAACAGGGACAAAAGAAGGAAAGAAATTTTGTATAAACCATAATTTATTACTTAATGAGTATCAAACCCTCTAAATTTATGAGGGCAAGGAAAGGTCACAGTTCACAGACATCAAAATAATAAAAGGAAACCAGGCATTTACTTTAGTTCTATGTGTCAGTAGCTTAATGTTGCATTAATATTATTTTGACTTATACTGCCTTTAAAGTCCTACTGAAGAAAGTATTCCAGATTTGTAGAAGTCTTTCTGAATAAAGGAAGTCACAGTCACTGCATTCTTAAATTTAACTGCACATTTAATTGTAATTAAGTTCAGTGAATATGGGTTTCAGTACATACCTGCAGAAAATGATGCTCCAAAGCAAGAATATTGTACTCACATATAGCTACAGAAAACAACAAGCAAAGGTAAGCATAAAGAAAAACAGTGAAAGACACTCATAAATCCTCTGCTTTATGCTGGAATTAGCTGTTTAAACGTTTCCTGTCATGCTGATGGATGACAGCACAAGTTTCATAGAAGTCTTCTCCATCCAGATCAAAGATGAATATAAGCCAAACATTTTAGGGACGCAATTTAGTTCCTTTTTTTCAATCAGTATATATTCCAAACTTCTGCAGTTAATTGTACTACTATGAAAACTACCTAAGAATGCTGTGGAGCCAATGCTGTAGATTTTGGTGGAAACTGCAGGCTAGTAGCAGCTCTTTGAGATGCTTCCCCTCAACTGTCATGCTAATGAAATGTATTTAGCATTACTCAAAACACAGACCAGCTGGCTCCCTAAATGCTGACAAAGGAAGATACTGCAATTAAGTCTGTGATTTGGTGGTCTTCCTATGTCTTTTCATTGATAACTCTAAAACTACACCCACCTATGTAACAAGTAACCAAAACATATCAGAAGTTATTTTCCTCTGCAATATTTCTCTCTGTGAACATCAGTGTTCAAATGTTTTCTGTTGCAGAACAATGACATAAGTTTCTTACTCATATCTCATTTCTTCCTACTAACTCATTTTAAATAATGAATTTACTTTCATCCTAGCTACTTCGGTAATACTGGCTAATTTTTAAATACTGTATCATTGCCTTCACTAGTGTCACCCAGTAATTTATCACAGCTGTCAAAATACAGTGAAATGTTTCTGTTTGCCATCCTTTGCAGAAACAAACAATTGTTTTGGGTTTTACTGGGGGAAACAAACAAACAAACAAAAAATCCTTTGCTAATTCCAAAGAGCAGATTTGGTTAAACACTATAGAAGATTAGGGGATGATAAGAAGTAAACCTCCAGAAGAGTTTCACTGGTACATCTCGATTCCTCCAGTGAGTGTATCAGGAAGTAGTACTCATCATTGCTTCTAAGCATGTGGATAAACAGGTGACGAGCTCCAAAAAAGTTACTAATGCAGAATGAAGTGAAACTAATACAAAAAATGTTAGCTTTTTGTGATGTTAAAAAAAATGCATCCATTTCAAAAGGAGAAGGAAATGGGGCCAGATGATTGCTGTAGAGATGTTAATTGCCATCCTGAGTTAAAATATTTCCCAAATGCTAACAAGCAGTGCTCCTCAGCCAAACTCAAGAGAATGGGCAGCTGGCCTCAGAAAGCACAATTGCAGGCACAGCTGCATGAACAACAGTGTCTGAGGTGCTTCCTACATTTAACATTAATAAGACTCCTGTCTGCCTGCTGGAAGGATGGACCCAGGGCAGAAATTTACAAAGACAGGTAGTTTCTAGGGTTGAAGTCATTTCACTTGCTGATTATTTCATTGATAGTATTTTTCCTCATGAGAAAAATTTCAAATAATCCAGCAGTGACACATTTTTAGAAATGCAATAGTGGAGAGAACCATTGCTGTCTGCAGACATCCTTTCCCTGCCCACCTGTCACAATCATGAAATGAAGATGAACTGCAAGAAATAATAAAAATAACAGTATGTTTAATTGTTGCAAAAGGAAACAATTTTTCTGGCCCATGAAAAGATACCATATTCTGTTTCCTTTTGACATCAATCTCCTTTCTGTGAAAGAAGGGAGGTTGATTTTTTATTTTGTTTCCAAAGGATAAAAACCTGTATGTCTTTTAAGTGTGCATGCATATATATAAACATGTATGTACATGTACACACAAAAAAACCATCGCCCTGATCATGTATCTATATCTATATCTATATCTATATATATATATCATACTTGATTGTATTTTCTGGTAAGGTTTCTCTGTCTTCTGCAGCCCTGTAAATCATAGTTGATTTAAGTAGTTCTCAATAAAGCCCTGAAACTTTATTGCATGAAAGAGGCCATGATTAATTTCTTCCCTAATGCAATTTTGTTTGATTTGTGGTAGGAAGAGTTGTTACTTCAGATTGGTTCTTGGTGACATACTGACAACTGGAGATGTCCAGTCTTACAGCTGGTGGGGGGAGAGGGGCCTGAAATATATTTACCAATTTTTTTCCTTTTTCTTTCTTTCTTTTTTTTTTTAGTTTATTAAAATTAAATGCAGGTAACTTAATGTTCAGCATCCCTGGTCCTATACATGTACATATCTAGTTTGCAAAGAACTATCAAATCAGACCATGCCCATGATTTATGGCTCATCTGGTACCATCTCCTAATTTTAGGAGCAATCTTTATGTGGTGCTTCTTCGAAACATGCACAAAACCCTTTCTCTTTTCCTGTGGGGAAAAATAAATCTTTTATCTCCTCCAATCTAAGTATTAATGTAACCATAATTCAAGCCATTTTACTTAAGGTTCTTTTAGCACTGTATGGCCACAGCAAGTATGCAAATTTTCAGTTTGCTCTTAAATGTTACTACTCCAGTGAATCGTTTTGCCTTTCACAAAATGCCACACCTACTGTGAGACTGCCCATAGCCACTAGGTAGAAGTGCCATTAGAAAGACAACCAAAATGCCTTCATTAATATTATGCTAATAAACTAGTGCATTTCTCAGTAATGCATATCTTTAAAGTAGCTAAAGCAACACCCATATAATCAGGATGAGTGGAAGACTCCAAATGATGAGAAAATATTCTGCATTAGCTAGGAAACGTCTGCTGGTTCAAACTACAGTAATCACAAGTGATAGCACTGCCTTTCAAAGCAATTTAATTGTAAATACGCAGTTATCATGAAGAAAATATCAGTTTCTGAAAAGGCAGGAACAATTCCATCCTGTTTGAAATTTACTAACAATGTCACCATAATTTGGTTGGGAAAACATTGCCAGAATGCAATTTACTGGACATTCTTCAGAATGCCTTCAGCACTATGCAGATTCTTTCAGCTAGTGTGCCTCACACAAACACTATAGTCAGCTATAGCTCAACTGTCTTCTGAAGTCTTTTAATGTCATGCTGAAACAAAAATCCAGAAGAAAATTAGACCTCTCAGATTTCAGTAACACAGAACCCTGACAAATATGTAGGCATCAGGAATATTAATGGTTATTGTGCATGTGCTGCATGATAACCCTCACAACAAGCTGACTTTATAATGGTTCTGAAATAAACCTGTGGACACAAGAGTGGCCTTCTCTGCAGGCTGGTGGAAAAACCTGGGCAAATGGTCAAATTTCTCTTTTACGAGTGAAACAAAATTACTATGTATTACTATTCTTGGGCAACCTGTCTAGAGTGAAGTGTCCCTCCCCTGGCAGGGAGGGTTGGACCTAGATGATCTTGAGGTCCTTTCCAACCCTAACTATTCCATGATTCTAAGTATGTTGTGTCTAGTGAAATTAGAAGATCTACTACAGAATACATAATTAATTACTAAAGTTGCAAATTAAATAGTACCTTCTTGTATCTTAAAGCTGAAGTAACATTGATTTAACATTGTTTCATACACAGCAGAAATGCTTGCTGCTGTTACAGAAACTGGTTACAAAAATAATGCTCTCTATAGCCACATTGCATCTCCCAGTGTTCAAAACCTTAAATTCTGATT
Organism: Pezoporus wallicus; assembly: GCF_028554395.1. NCBI lineage: Eukaryota > Metazoa > Chordata > Aves > Psittaciformes > Psittacidae > Pezoporus > Pezoporus wallicus. Next base: position 1,687,150 of record NW_026637610.1, on the reverse strand, counting down.
AACAACCTAATCGGCATACAATAAAAAGTAATATGCGCTGAGTTTTCTAGCTTTGAAAATAGAGGTAACAACTAAACATGCTCCTTACTGAAGTCTCTATAATATATTCTAGGTGGCCATGCTTTTATACCTGTAAGTGCAGAATTACTTAGGCCTCAAGCAGATGGAGCTTCTTCTATCTAGTACCAGTTGATCCTTAGAGAACTGCTGACATTCAGACACACATCTGGATGTAGAGATGCCCCAGTAAATCTCTGCACTGGTGATCTGACTGTGGGCCTCTCAGTATAATGCTGTCCAACTATGGATCTGTTCTCAGAAAATAATCCCATGAAATTCTAAGGCCATCTCATATCACGTATTTATGCTGCGCAGCTGAATTTTTAGCCTCTTACATAGATATTTAGATCTGTGTCATCATAGAAATTCTAATGGAATATAACTGATCTTTAAAGGTCCCAATGACCAAAAAGGATTTAAAAATACGGAATGCTTTAAGCACTAGACATGCAAATGTGACTGTTTGCCTTTAAAACTATGTATCAGCAAAATACCGCATCTCCTAGGTTCTAGATGAAAAACAGGTGAATTTTATTCATATCTAGTTTTGTTTTCTCTCCATTTACTGTAAATTAAGGATGCTTTCCCATTAACAATTACTTGATTATTCATCAGACACAAGGTCTACTCAGTACTATTTGAAAGACAGTAGGAAAGCAGTAAATACAAAGATGCGTAAAAAGGAGCTGCATTTTTCTTTAAGTGTAGCTTTAAGAGAAACTCTCTTATAAAAGAAAATCTTTTCATTATCTTTTATTCTAAAATGAAACAATACATTATGCATTAGTACTGAGATGAACCGCTATGCATTCTAGGGCTCAATGAAATTGCTAGTTCTGTAAACCAGTATTCAGAAACAAATAAGAAAATTTATTCAGGTTGGAAAATAAACAGTTCTCTGTCCTTAAAGAGTGGCTGAAGAAAATATTTAGCTAATTAGAACTAATTCTCAGGATGTGCACTTAGAGATTATTAGGAACAAAAGGGAGTATAAAGAAGTAAGAGAGTTAAAGATCTAAATTCTTAGATTTCGTATGAAGGTAGGTGACTGATACAGAACAAAAATATAGCCTTTCTTTTATTCAGTTTTGAAATACCTGCAAAGGGCAACCTAAACCTGAAAAATGGAGCAAATGCAATGAGGCCTTTAGAATAATTATGTGCTGTTAATTGAAGAATGTTAATCATGTCATATTAGGAAGAAGACAGGGTTAAACTGGTAAAATTTCAATTCACTTAGGCCTTATCTCTTGCTGGAATGAACCAGATGATTAATCCTTAATATTCTTCAGGGAAACAGAGAACATCAGCAATTAAATTAACAACTACAAAGTTTATGCTCAGAGATTCAAAAATGAAAGACAGAAACACTTTAATTTTTCACAAGTTGTTACCTTAATTATCTTCTTATTGCTTCTGTCTCTTCTCCCTCATTGCAAAAACACACCCCTCAGTATTCATGGATCCCTTTAATTTGCTGTAGCTCAGCAACTATGTAAGGAATGTCATCTGTGCTGCAAAAGTCATAAATCTTACTTACTGAAAAGAAATTGTTGTGCTGTATCTAGTCCCTGTGCTCAAACTGTGAAGTCCTCACAAATTTCTGTTTCCTTACAGTCAGTAATGTCCATCAAAATTTGGTGGCAGAAGAAGGCTTGCTGAGCACATAAATGGAAGTTTCTTATATGAAAAGATATAAAAAAGATAGATATGTAAGTTAACCGAATAATTATTATGCAAAGTGCTACTGGCAGTAGGAAGATAAAGGGATAAGTTTCTTACAAAACTTTCTAATTCTACAATAATGAAAATAAGAATGTAGTTCCAGACCATTCATCAAAATTATATACCAGTAAGAAATTACAGACTGACATTTAAATGAAAACTGATTAGAGAAGAAAACAACAGAGAAAATGGAGGACTGAAGAAAATGTTTGGAGTCTAAGAGTTGCATTAGAACTCTTAGAACATGTGGAATCTTGTTATTGATAACGGATTGCATTATATATTGAATGATTTCAAATGTAACTGCTGTGAAAGTAAACGCTCCCACAAGTTGAATGCAAAAATCCATGCCTGCGAAACATAGGGACTTGACATTGCTATCACTAAGCATACTTTCAAAATTACTGGTTTTAAAGTCAAATGCCATATCCCTAAAGGGTGCCCTGACAACAAATTATTAACGAAGCACTATTGATCTTCACCCAAATGGCAAAATCTCGATAAATCTCATCTGGACCTTTGCTGAAGCTAGAAACTGCATTACACCCCTCTACTGACCACAGTTTTTATTATCGCTGTTGTGTTTGCAGGGCAGTCAATTTTATACAGCATTACAAACTGCCAAGTGCTAAAGTGATTTCCTCTATTACTGAGGTCCATGTATTAAATTTAGTGAGGCACAATATCAAACTTCAAATATTGCAGGGTTTAGAATTGAATGCAGCTGAGGCTAATGTTATCAACCTGACAAATACACTGACATATTAAGTAGCAGATCATTTATTCATATTTGGAACTAGTTTTGTTTTTCTATTCAGCTGTATAGTTTTAGATTAGCCACAATATTTCAAAATGTGCCTACTACTGTGAATTCCAAAGGCACTGTGGAATATATATTTCATATTCTTATTATGCGCTCTAGGTCATAGAAATGTGCCTCAATAGCCTGTTATCACATAAAATACATGTAAATTAATAAATTCCTTAGCATAATGCAGGTTTAGGCTGCAAATACTTTAACCCTTTAGAAAGATCAGTGATAAGATTTCAGATACTTTGTGTTATAGTCAAATAAAAAGCTTAACTTCTTAAAGTTTCATTTTGTGCTCCTTTTTTACCCTGATAATTCATTTCCCTCACTCTATAATATTTCCAAACAGTGGCTTTCTGAATTTGCACATAATTGAAATCTAGTTCATACTGAAATATGCCTCTACCAATGCAGACCTTGTCCACATGGAAGAATTGATGCATCCTGAATAATTCAATCAACAATTTAAAATATTTATTGTTGATACTTAATTGTTAAGTAACTGATTTCTTACATCAATGCAAATAAAGCTTGCTGTATTTTTTTTTCTTCAATAAATAACAAGTATTTTCCCATTAAGCTTGAGAAGAAAGAGCCAGTATTTTGCTTGCCTGAAACAATCTAAACGATCCTCCTCTGTGGTAAAAGCTGAAGCCATGAGGCTTTGAGTAAAGACAAATTCTGCATTGATAGCTTTTATTTCAGGGAATGGCAGTTTCCTACCTTTTGGAGATGGATCATGAGACCTTTTCTAAATGCCTTTGCATCCTAACAGTTTTTGACTCTTGTGGTCTTAATTGTGCAACTATTAAACTGCAACAATTGCCATTAAAAATAGTTCAGAGTGGATCCCTAGACAGAACTATCTATCCTGAGGTGAAAACTCCAGAAAGAATTCCTATAACTTTCACTCTGGAACCTCCATCTTTAATGTGCAATGTAACCCGGATTGGGAAGATAGCAGGATAATGCCATTGACAGATGGAGGGAAAGACTGCTCCCCATCCCCAACTTAAACTTTGTTTTAAATTATATTATAAATCTTGTCACTTGGTTCAGTTCTCTAGGCAGAACCTGGTAGTCTGATATTTTCCCCTAACAACCATTTGGATAATACACTATTCAAGTCAATCATTAAACAGCTTAGCTAGATGCTTTAGATTGTCAAATGGCTTGTACACCTGTCTCATAGGAGACAGCAGGTCAACAATACTGCTACCTTGCACTTTGGAGTTAGAAAACCAACTTTCTGCTAGAAAGCCTAATTCAAGCTCTGAATTTTTGTGTCTGCTCTTTTCACCACCTGTTTTTCACTCAAGCCTTCTTAGAAACTTCCTATTAACACCAGCTGACTTGAAGCAAACAAATGAAACAGAGTAAATGCTGAAAACCAAGCATTAAATATATAAACTTGTAAGTATTATGCTTTTGGAGCTAGATCACTGGTGCTTTAGTTGCAGACACTTTCCTCAAAAGATAAACCCATTTAACATAAGCTGACAGTCAAACATCTGAATCTCATACACTGCCAGGGCTCTTCTTGTCATTGAAAAGAGATCAGATATTAGTTGGCTAATTGGACTGAGAAATGCTCCATTTTTCCTATTTGTGAACTGAGCTTTTGAGTACAAATTCTGACATCTTGCCAAAGAAACTGAATATGAATACCAAAACAAAGGAATCATCATGTTGAACTAGAAACAATGGGGAGACCTCTGAGAAACTGAAAAGGATGTGAATAATCACCTAGCAGAATCTTGCAATGTGAAAAGAAAATGACTACAAGAAGGGTGGAAGAATTGGTTTTCTAGATAATAAGATAAAGGTTCTGTCTAGATCTAATCAGAATAAAACAAACGGACTCTGTTTTTGTCCTAAACTTGATGGACTTACCCTTGCATCAGTTCATTATTTTCTTTTCCCAATCGTTAAGGAATATTTTTCTCTTGTTCTCCCATGACTGCCCTGTAAGATTGCACGATATTATGTTCTTTGATTCTCAGTTTTTGAAGAGATACTTGGCTGATGGGGTTCTGGACTCCTTTTCATCAGGATACTGACAGTATGCAGTTCTACAACCCTGCAGAGACTGTATATTCTAGGTTTTCTCCTTATCAGGGAGGACATGAAGGAAACGTGCTTGGGAGATGGAACCATAGATTCCAAGACTTAAATGACTACTGTAACTTAGACTACTTTTTGCCAAGAGAGTTTATGTGGCAAATGGGCAGTATTTACTATTGTTCCTGAGTTCTCTAAAAGCCACTGTAACAGCCTGTAATGATCTTTGCAGTATTCAGACTTCCTGAAGCCTGCATATGCCTTCACTCTTCCAATACTGCAACTTTCAAGCACGTTAACAGAGTTTTGATTATTGATGGTGAGCCTCCTGAACAGGATGGGCAGCTATGAGGAGTAATACAGTCACTATGCTCAGTAATCCTTTTTGAACATTGTTTGAGATTGTTAAAAATTCAGAATTGCTTATAATCTTGATAGCCAAGTGATGTCTCTGCTTCACCCAGCATTGAATACCTGTAGTAATAGTCCTAGAAGTAGTTGTATGTTACCTAAAACCCTCAGGATTATTTGGTAGTTATCAGCTTTTACATTAAAAACATATCTTAACGTTAAATAATAGCACCACCCACTGCAAACATTTGCAACCTAGAATAAAACATCCTTCTAGAAATAGGCTATTTTGAAGGGATAAGCTCATGCTCTTTTAAGTGTCTGGACTGGCAGCCCTGCTAGCCCAGTGATGCTGGTTGGGGTCGTTCTTGTTGGTAGTTCTTGGAATTGTCTGGAAAAAACTGCAGCAGTACTTAGTGCATTGATGATATTTGCTTTACAAACTAATTCCTCATTCTCGAAGTTCAGAGAACAAAAAGATTTATTAACTCCTAACACACACAAAAATACTATTGTATTATCTTGATTTTATTTTGAGATTTCCCTTTTCTGATTCCTTCTCTTTCTAACAGCATTTCAAAACATAACAGATTGTCTCTGGAAAACCACAGCAACCCATAAAAAAAAACCAAGCCAACTTTTAATTATCAAATTGAAATTATGAAATTATATTTTATAGTTTGAAATACTAGACAATAAATGGAATTGTGGGGGTGAAGGTAAAGACAGGTATTTCAGAAACCTTAACTTGGTGCTCCTATTTGCATTCTATAAACAGAAGCTGAGAAAGAATGTGGGCAGATGATCACCAATCATACACCTAGTGAACTTTTTTTACACAAGAGTTCAGAATGAACTCCTTGCTGGGAGAGTTGCCCACTCTCCAGTGCAAGAAACCAAGAATAGAATGTCAACAGTAGAATGGGAACATATTTTTAAAATCATCTCTTGAATCATTTGTGGCATACAACATTTATTCAGATGTGTGTCACAGCATGAATTTAACCCCAGAGGCAGATTGCATTAAAAATGTGTGGGTTTTTTTGTAAGAGTAAGTAAGTTTACACAGGCAGCCAAGAGATGGCAGCATGTGGCATAGAGGGGCACATGCGAGTTCAGTCCAGCCTAAAAATTCTCAGATATGACATGCTACAGGCCACATTCCCCAGAAGGTGTGGAAGCTGCTGTCCCCATCAGGGCAGAGGCTTAGACCAAGAGAATCTGAAGACCCAGGTAACTACAGACCAGTAAGTCTCACCTCTGTGCCTGGCAAAATCTTGGGGCAGATGCTCCTGGAAAGCAGGCTAAGGCAAATGAAAAACAAAGAGGTGGATGGTGACAGCCAACATCGCTTCACTAAGGGGAAATCCTCCCTGACCAATCTGGTGGCCTTCTATGATGGGACTACAAAACAGATTACTAGAGGCAAGGCAGTTGATATCATCTGCCTCCAGCTTCCTCAGCCTGTCTTCATACAGGAGGTGCTCCAGTGCCCTGATCATCCTCGTGGCCCTTCCCTGGACTTGCTCCAACAGTTCCATGTCCTTTTTATGTTGAGGACACCAGAACTGCACACACAAGGTGAGGTCCCACAAGAGGACAGTAAAAGGGCAGGATCACCTCCTTCGACCTGCTGGTCACGCTCCTTTTGATGCAGCCCAGGATATGGTTGGCTTTCTGGGCTGCGAGTGCACACTGAAGCTGGTTCGTGTTCATTTTCTCACCGACCAACACCCCCAAGTCCTTCTCTGCAGGGCTGCTCTGAATCTCTTCTTTGCCCACCCTGTAGCTGTGCCTGAGATTGCTCCGACCCAGGTGTAGGACCTTGCACTTGGCCTGGTTAAACTTCATGAGGTTGGCATCAGCCCACCTCACAAGCATGTCAAGGTCCCTCTGGATGACATTCCTTCCCTCCAGTGTATCAACCGAACCACACAGCTTGGTGTCATCGGCAAACTTGCTGAGGGCACACTCAATCCCACTGTCCATGTCAGAGACGAAGATGTTGAACAACACCGGTCCCAACACCGATCCCTGAGGGACACCACTCGTTACTGGTCTCCAGCTGGACATTGAGCCATTGACCACAACTCTTTGCATGCGGCCATCCAGCCAGTTCTTTATCCACCGAGTGGTCCATCCATCAAATTGATGTCTCTCCAATTTAGAGACAAGGATGTTGTGTGGGACAGTGTCGAAGGCTTTACACAAGTCCAGGTAGATGACATCAACTGCTCCACTCTTGTCCATCAGTTCTGTAGCCCCATCATAGAAGGCCACCAAACTGGTCAGGCAGAATTTCCTCTTAGTGAAGCCATGCTGGCTGTCACCATGCACCTTGTTGATTTTCATGTGCCTTATCATGCCACCCAGGAGAATCTGCTCCAAGATTTTGCCAGGCACAGAGGTGAGACTGACTGGGCTGTAATTCCCCGGGTCATCCATTTTCCCCTTCTTGAAAATGAGGGTTATATTTCCCTTTTTCCAGTCGTTGGGAACTTCACCTGACTGCCATGATTTCTCAAATATGATGGCCAGCGGCTTCGCGGCTTCGCATCTTCACAAATGGGACTCCTGTCTTCAAAAAGGGAAGAAGGACAACCCAGGGAATGAAAGGCTTATCAGCCTCCCCTCAATCCCTGGGAAGGCAATAGAGTAACTGTCCCCACTCTATTTCCAGGCATGCAAAGGACAAGAAAGTGAACAGGAGTAGTTGGCATTCACCAAAAAGATACCTAATAATGCTTTAGTAACTTCTAGTCTTGCTTAACCAATCTGACGACTTTCTGTAGTGAAAGGACTAGTTTGGTGGACAAGGGAAGAGCAGTAAACATTTCCTGCTTTTATTACACTAAGGTTTCCCACACCATCTCCTATCAGATCCTCATAGGGAAGCAAATGAAGTACGGGCTAGGTGAGCAGACAGTGAAGTGCACTGAAAAAATTGGCTGAATGAATGTCCCCAGAGGGTGGTGAACAGTGGGGTGAAGTCGAGTAATTTGCAGTGTACTCCAGCTGTTGTGCAAGCATAATCACCCACGACCTCTCTCAAGTAGGCCAGCCAGCATCCAAGCAATGGCTACTTACCCAAAATACACCTCCCCTCCGCTTTTATTGCTGATCATAAATATAACTTTGGTCAGTCCAGGTTGGCTCTGTCCAGGCTGTGTCCCCTCTTAGCCTCTTGCCATCTCTCGCCTACTTGCTGGGCTCGGAGGTTGCTAGGCTTGCCTCCTTGCTGGGAAAAAGGGAAAGCTTTGATGCTGTACCACCACTGTTCAGCAGTAGCCAGAATAGAGGTGTTACCTGCTCCATTCTACCCTCAAATCTAAATTACAGCACCATATGGCTTCTATGAAGACAATAAACTCCATCACAGCTACACCCAATACAGGGATTTAATTTTTGTTTTAGCTGAAATGCTTCCTGAACAGAGATGAGGGAGACTTAAAGAAACCAATTATAAGCTTCCTCCAATTTGATTTCCAAATGGTGTGTCCAGGAGGCAGATCCTCCTATGTCATGCAAGTATCTTTTGCTCAACACATTATTTCTTTAGAACAGCCGCAGTTGTTTTCAAAAAACAGCAAATCACAGAAAATGATCAGTGGTGAAAACATGATCATGTGACCCTAACAAATCATTCTTCTCACTCAAGCCTGTATTACCACTCCTTGGGTATTCATATGGTCCAGTAATTTTTCCAATACACAATCATAATTCAGTGATAAACTATTGAGCAAAATAGCTGTAATTCCTGTACTTGCCCCAATTAAATTCCAATAAACTTTACTGTTTAGACTCTTCTATCAAAGGGGAATTTATCTGATGAGTAATAGCACGGTGGTGTTCACATGAAACAGTTCCAAATTAACTGAGCAATTAAAGTGTATAAAATCTATATGATAGCAAGATTCCCATATAACAAAACTCATCCCATGAATATCGAGACAGAACCATATAAACTGTCCATGAATCATTCGGTAAATCTCTCCTCCTTACTACTACTTCTGATGATGCCTTTTCAGATACCATTCAAGCCACTCAGTAACGGGCAATAACAGAGTCAATAGTGTGGTACCTAATCATTCTATAGACCTGTCTTGATGTGAGGAATGGTGGTTTTGAATTGAACTAAGTCAGTGTAGCATGACTGAAAGGACTGGTTAAAATACATACTAGCATATGTGAAGCTATGTATGCTGACTTTTCTGCAGGGGATCCTGAGGTTAAATATTTAGCCAGCTAATTAATTTGAAAAATAGGAAAACAAGACTGCTTGGTCATATTTAGCTTATTTGACTGTGATACCGTCATTAAATTTGTTCCCTAACAAGACATACCTCTAATGTAAATTGGAGTCATTTTACTTAAAAGATGACTGGAGTATTCATATTACTTCAGTAGTGTCATGAAAAAAAAACCCAAACCTTCAGTGTGTAAAAGGCTGCTGCATATAATAAGTAAATACGTATTTCTCCACATCCAACTGAACAGGATATGAAGACACTTACTCTTCAGCAGGGAAGAGTCTGATGAGATTCTTGGCTCGCATGTGTTTTGTAGCTAAGACATAAATTTGACTTGTCTGTTTATAATTGCTTTTTATAAACCAATTTAAATTAAGAATTTGTTCACAGACTGTGAATATCCATATATTTAAACAGGATTGTTATCTTAGGTTGCACTGTACAGTTTTGCCTCAGTAACATATGACAACGTTTAACCATGCCAAGGGCAAGGTCCTACACCTGGGTCAGAGCAATCCCAGGCACAGCTACAGGTTGGGCAGAGAAGAGATCTATTCCTAGCTATCAGGAGGAATAATCCAATTTACAAATCAAAATCTGCATCCTACTATTATTACCCATAAAGTTGCTACCCATAAAGTAATAGAACCATTTGCCACGCTAGAGTTTATTGATGTTGTTTTTCTGTTATAACACCTCTTTTTGATAATGCGTGGTTGTAGCACCACCGTGTGAGATTCTCCTATGGGTATATTTAGTTCTTACGAGGTTCTAACATGAATGTCCAAACACCGTAACATCTAAAGCTGTAAGAAAAGGCTCTACCACTTTGTCTACAGTGTAAGATACTGGCGGTTTTTATGAATAACACACTAGGCTCTGACCATCTTGATGAACATTAGTATGCAGTTACCACCTATATTTCCTTTTTTGCATTTTCAGAAGACAAGTCTTGAGTATCTTGACATGTATTAACAACAGTGAATGTGTGTAGAACAAAGAGATTTGTTAATACATGCACACTATGGAGAAGAGCGGAAGTCACACACTACGAAGGCAAGTCAGTACACATACCCGCAAATGCCTGAATAGTTCTGAAGTAACATATGTTACTGTTCTAATGCTTTGAAGACATTTTACCATATACTATAACCACTCTGCAGTATATCTAAAACATGCAACAGAAATACTATGACTCTAACCATTCAATTCAAAGAATCGATGGTAAAGTCACATCAGGAGGGTAAGTAGACCCTTCTCTAAAGCAAATTTTTAAAAAATTGAGAGGTATGTAAAAAAATGTAACTGGGCTTTCCATTAAAAATGAGGGGCTTGCCATGGCTATGTAGGTTGACATCAGAACCAAATGCCTGAAAGAAATAAAGTAATACTACATGACATTTACTACTTAATTCAGAATAATGTGATACATTGGGTATGTTTGCACATGGTGCAATTTATCTGGGGTTCTTCTAGAACTTAACACCATTGACCTGGGGTATTTTCTGAAAACTTGCAAGCTAAAAAGAGTACAACTTCTGAAAACAGTAAGGCACAATCAGCAAGTCTTTCTTCAGGTTAGGTATTTCAGTTATATAAGCACTGATAAAAACAGTTGTTTTTTTAAATTTTACAATTTTTCCCTCGTGTCACAGTTTTAAAGCAGCTTTGTAAGCTTTATTGTGTATTCATGCTGTGGTAAAAACTACGCAAGTTGCTAATTTTGAAACCAGCAGTACAATCAGCTTTGCCACTTTAATATTAGCAGTGTTAACACTGCAGTTACTTTTCAAATTCTTCAAAGTTACTAGTTACTTTTCAAATTGATTGTATGAGCACCAGTATACTAAACATTTCGATATTCATGTATATACACTTACTATGCCCACCTTTAGAGAGAAAAAAAAAATCATCTACACAAAATATTTCACTGTAAAGAACATGAACAACTTTTAATTTCCTTTTGAATAAAAGAAACATGCTTTCAAAATACAGATAAAAAAATTAACAAAAAATACAGATTAAAACAAAATCTCTAACAAAACAGACCTCTGAACAGAAGTTTAAAACTTGAATAAAAATAATAATAAATACAGTTGAAGAACTGGCACAGGTTGCCCAGAGAAGTTGTGGATGCATCATCCCTGGCAGTGTTCAAGGCCAGGATGGATGGAGTCTTGGGTGACATGGTCTAGTGGAAGGTGTCCCTGCCTGTGACAGGGGGTTGGAACTGGGTAATCTTTAAGGTCCCTTCCAACACAAACCATTCTGTGATTCTACGATTTGGTTTGATATAATTGGCTTTTAACTTTGGAAAAGTCACTTTTGAATCAAATCACAGCTCACCAAAAATAGCTCTGGTCTTCACTTCCTATTCTGCAACAGTGGAAGCTGTGCAAAAGCTCCAAATGTAGTACCTACAAATGCAACATTTCTTTTGCTTGTTTTTTAATTTGGAAAGCACAGATGCATTTAACTTTTAACTGCAGCCACTAACTAGCCATTTCACTGAAATTTCAATAGGAACATTTTGTTCCAAATTCTGAAGGCCTCAACAAACAAGATAAAGGATAGTGTTTCATTCATTACTACAAATATTCTTCATAAAAGAAAGATTCAATTGTCATGATGATTACTTCACTCAAAACACGAAATATACAGTATCTAATTCAAATGACTGAAGTCAGAGAATTTTATATTGATTTTCCAGTTAACTAATACTGCCATGAATCAAAGTCTTGGTAAGAAAGAAAGACAGACTTTCCAAAGAACACACACCAGTTTTAAAGACAGAGATCTAAAGCTTGTAATTTTATCAAGTATGCTCATTACGTTGTATCTCAAATACAGTGTTACAGAATAACTAACGTACCTATTACACATGCATGAATCTATTGAAATACATACATTCTAATTTGAATAATCTTTCTGAAATTAGGCCATGTTTTCTAATCTCAAAACATTGCTGGCTGGGCAATTTTCATTTCTGTAAAATGACAAGTGATACTTCATTTTTAGGTAAAGATTAACGATAAATTCCCAACTTTTTAAAATGCACTCCTCTATAAAATAAACCAATAAACCATTGCTGCTACCTAACATTAGAGAAAAACGTTCACACAGTCGAAAATGAATGGGTTTTGAATTTCAAGGTGACAAGTACAATGTCAGACACAATCAATCGATCACTGCATAATTATTATTGCAAATGATCCATATCCATGCTGCAAACCTTAAGGGGAATTTAATGAAGCAGTAAGCACATCAATAATAAGATCTACTTCAGTCTCTGTTAAATCTTGTGATTCATAAATATGTTGTCACATTTTATTCTTCCTTGAATTCCTGTAATTATATTTGAGGAGAAGTTAACCGAAAAGTAAAATTCAAACATATATTAGCCTTCCCTCTATGAAAGGAATACTTCATTTTATTATATATACACCACAAAAATTAAATTTACAAAACACTGCTTATCAAGTAAAAAGCCAAGATAGTCAACAAACACAGAACAATCTCTGAAAAAAACAAGAAATGTCAATAATCAGACTCAGCTAACATGTTTAGCTGACTTAAAATCTGTATTAGGTGTAGGTAGCAAGGTTTTGGTAGTTAGGGGACTGCAAGGGTGGCCTTTTGGGGAGGAAGACAGGGCCTGCCCTGTGCCAGACACAGCTAGTTCTAGACGACTTGGCAGTGGACCCACCACAGGCTGTAGCCAAGCCCATCAGCCAGTCTGGTGATGCAGTTGTGAAAAAATATGTAAAGAAAGGGCAAAAACATTGGAAGGAGAGAGGAGGAAGAAAAAGCAGAAGAAATACCAAGGGTGGAGAAGGAAGAGGTGCTCCATGGAGGAGCAAGTATACCCCCAAGTAGACTGCAACCCATGGAGGAACCCACGCTGGAGTGTAGGAAAAGAGTGAGAAGGAAGGAGCTGCAGTGAGGAACTATTGTATCCTGACTGCAATCCCTCCGTGCTACACACTTACTGAAGGAAACAAATTTAACTTCCGGTGATAACAAGAAGGGTGGTTGTTTTTGCTTCCCACTACCTGAACCAGAAATTCAATTGGCAAATTTAACTGGCAGAAATTATAATTAGGAAGAAATAATTTCATTTCCTTCAAGGCAAGCCTGTTTTGTCTTTGACTGCAGTCAGTCAGTGATCCTTGTCTTTATGTGACCCACTAGCATTTTCGCTCCTGTTCTATTTTCTCCTCCTTCCCTGCCCCATAGAGGCAGGAAGTGACTGAGCAGATGGTGGGAGTATGGCTGCTAGCTGGGGCAAACCCATCACACATTTACATTTACGGAGAGGAAATAATGTAGAGTGTATTATATCCATGTATGTAAAGCAGGTATGTTGGACTTGAGTTTTCTGTTTGCAGTAACAACAGGTTTCACATTTTGCCATTAGAAGGATCTAAACACAGATTAATCTGTTTGGCAAGGAAGCAATATCAATCTAGAAGCAGAACAGAAAAGGAAGCTAACATGGGAAGACAGAAAAAGAGGATCGAGATCTAATGAAGATATGAACAGATACCTTGACTTTCATTACTCAAGATCCCCTTTTGTTGATTAAACTGTGAGACAGTAAAATTAGTTATACAAGGTAAATCAAGTCTGACACCATTTGCACATGTGAGAAACTGTAAGCAAAACCTTGGCTTAGGATATGTCCCAGGGTTGTTCAGCTTCTCAAACAGTCACTGTCAGTTGAATAAATATCCAAAAGCAGTCAAAAAATTAATCATGGGACATGAACAAGGTTATTTAACTGCCTAGAAAATTCTTTAGGACTTGCTCATCCTGCTGACGCACAAACCAAGACCAGACAGTAGCTAAGATTCTACAACCATAGATGTAGTAGTATACGAACTCCCCAGATTGTCACAGAAATGGTATTTTGAAAGGATGTCCACTAAGAGATAATAATAGTAGGGCAACAGGACTCTAGCCTGCTCACCCAGTCACATTTCATACAATCTTTGGTCAGTTCCTTTCTGACATTTACACCCCTAGACTAATAAAAAGATATCTCCACCATACATTCAAAGCTGTGATGGAAACCAATGTTATTAAGAGGGACAAGAGGAAGATAAGGTTAATTGGACAAATGTAACTTCTTGCTGAAGTAAGGGGGGGAAATAGCTTCAGTAATTAATACATGTAGAGTATACATTGCAACTTCAGAAAAGAACAAAGCCTATTGTACAGCTTACACAAAATGCACATTCTGAAATATATACATTCCTAATGTCCTCGTTAAACTCAATGTCATCACACATTAACACATGTATGGGTGTTTCTGTATAAAAGGATATTGTTGTAAACCAAAACTGCTTTGGTTGCTTAAGCCACCATTATGCAACACTAGATATAATGGAGCATAATACTAACTTTGTTCTTACATTCCTATTGTTACCCTGTATAAACACTAGGATGCTGTTTTACAAAATACTGTACCAGGTCAAAAAAAACCTTCAAGACTGAATGTACTGGATGAACAAATGTTGTTGTCAAATACTCGAAATTACCTTTCTGTTATATTTCATTTCCCTACTTCGTATTAAAAAAAGGTGACTTTGCAGAATCCTTTTACGCTTTGCATCCTACTGTGATTTTAGGTTCTGTCATGACAGAATGAATTATTATAGAAACAATTTTTAAACCAACTTACGTGTATATACCAATAGATACAAAAAGGTAACTTACTGAGAACTGTCTTAGATTTTATCTCAAGTGATTGCAATCTTGTTTTCATTCAGCATCTCCATCAGTCCTTGCATTTTAGTCAACAAGATTATTTTAATAATAAAAGGTACATATTAAACATCAGTGGTCAGGCAGTCAGATACAGTGTATGAAGCTACATGTTTTATTTAAGGTATCAGTGGAAAGCAGCATGAGGATGATTTTGACTATGAAAGTACCTACAGCTTTTCAGCTAATATGTTTGATTTTTCTTAAGTAAAAGTATCTAAATATTTAGATTATTCAATAATTCTGTGCAACAAAATCTATACTGCTGAAATATTTCACTGGCAGCGTTTTCAACATTGTCATTTTGTCTTTCAGTTTACTTCATATTGTGTATTAAGTGTCTGTAACTCTTTATAAACACAGTGAGTAGCACGTCCTTGTCTTAGTCTGTGATGCTATTGGGAAGCTCCCATTTAAGAGAGAAGTGCCTTGCTTAATGCATGCAGTACCAGTGCTGCAAAATACATAGTAACTAAAGTTACTCAAAAAATAGAATGTATGCCCAAAGGATATTTTAGCTGCTCTATTCTAATTTTAAAAGTACTAAGATTTTATTTCTTTAGGATTTTTTTTTTTTTTTTTAGTACTCTTCACATCTGTTTAAAGTTTTAATTTCCTTTAGATCCAAAGCCTTTGTATTGTTTCACTTGTAGACTTTCTTTTAGTACTTGGTACATAAAGAGCAAGGCTAGGTTTGAAATTACACACTTCCCTAATTCAGGAGAAAGTTGTTGTCTGTGAATGCATATATTTGGTAGTGTGTAAGAACCATGAAGACTTTTGTTTGGCTGAATGAAATACTGTCTTTGAATATGTGAACTGACAAAAGCACCAAAAATGCTACCATAAAGTCATTTAAACTCATAACTATCTATCCAGATGAAATTTCTGATACTGTCTTTCTGTTACTCCCTATTCCTCCAGTCTTCTCCCTGCATGTTCAGCTGAGGTACGTCTTGCTAATGCAGGCAAGTACAACGCACAGTTGTCTCTATTGGACACAAAAGCTTTATTCTTCAGAGTTGTCAAAACCATGTTCTAGTGACAGAAGAAACTGTCTTGTTGCTATTGCGTATAAATGCTTTCGGTTTGTTTCTCTCTGTATCTGCCTGCTCTAGTTTTGGGGAAAAACAAATTTCAGTTGCTGACATACTTTCTGCCTTACTCAATTAAGCATTTTTCTGAGGCTGCCACTTAAAATCTCTTCTAAATATATACAAAATTTCTGAAAATTCATTCCCTATTATTAAAAAGAACAGCAGACTGACAGGAATGAAGCATGTCTCTGATTAAGCAGACATTAATTAGATGGTTTTAAAATTTATAAAATTTTATTAAGGTATAGTAAAGTAATTTTAGTTCAACATTTTCATACCATAGAACAAGAGATGGAAAAACAATAATTTGTATTTTAAAATGAATTTAGCAGTGATTTTGTTCCAATTTGTCTTACAGCAGTACTTAAATACATACAGCAAACTTTTTAATGAGATGCAGTAACTTTAAATTCTCATCTTCTGACTCAGAATATGTAAGTTGAACACAAGGTCTATGAGGACTCAAAATAGCCCAGTCTGAACTGCCAAATGGAAAAGCAGCAATCATGGAACTCTTTACTTGGGAAAAAAGAAGTTGCTTGTGCTGTCAAATAGATAAACTATGCTCCATTTTCAAAATATGAAAAAGAATATAGGAGGGACCCTACGCAGAAAGAGGAGGTTTGGAAAAATGTGGATTCCATGAAAGATTCTGAGCAGTCTCAACTTTCAGCCATCAACATTCATTTCACCCACTGATAGTTATGCTTCTATTACAAGGTAAGTAGAGGTCAGCAACTTTACAGCCCCCTCTAACTGAAAAAAAAAATTAAAAAAATCACTTATTTGTTAGGTTCTGAGAAAATCGCAACATCTTTTAGGAGGTGAGTTGCACTGTAAAATGCAAACGATAATCTGCAGGGATCAGCCACACTTTGTGTCATCACTGCAACAATCTCGTGTTGGAAAGAAAGGTATAATATACTGCAGCAGGATCAGCATATAAAAGTGTCTGCACCCTTTAAAGTTAAAGAGGATATAGGTCCTTTTCACTTCAGGATTTAGCTGTAATCTCTAAATCAGTAATACTTTAAAGTCCTCAAAGTTTATGGGTCAATATGAAATTGGGTATTGATGAACTGTGATTTCTATAGCACAGGTGTCTGTGCATACAAGTACCAGACCAAAAAAAAGTTCACCTTTTTCTAGGTGAGGAAGAGAATAGAAGCATCATCAAATTTCCTGGGCTGTCAACAGATATGGATTTCCATTTACAAGGTTAACAGGACTAAAATATTGCTTTACATTCTGAAACCTTGAAATAAGTATTTAAAAAACAACTAATCAGGACCATTTAACAGACAATTACTGGCTGTACACTGCATGCCTGCGGAATGTTTTGATTTAGTTTGCTGAACATGTTCATAGTTTGCTTGCCATAAAATGAACCTGACATCAGCAGGAGTAGAATTAAAAAAAAAGTACTCTTACAGGATGCTAGTTAGTGAGACATTATAAAATGTGAAGAAACTGCAATTTTATTTTCATCTGTAAATGCTGCAAAATATTTCTACATTATACATGGAATGAAACAACAGCTAAGCACTGCCACAATGGAATTAATAGTATGAAAAATCTCTATCACTGAAAGGAAGTGAATTTTGTATCTTTTAAGATAAAATATCTTTTAAGATCACATTTTCACACAAGTTGGCCACTTAGATTTTAATAATATTGCTGAGGAGCTTTTATATAATTATATAAAATACCAATGTTGTGCTAGGAGAAAGCATTTCAAATGCTGCTGTGAGTTTATATATTGCACCTGCATATGTTAAAGAGCCTCTTGTTTACATACTGCATCTTCTGCATGGAGATACATACACACATGCAATTAATGTACACAGAGTTTAAAGATCATACAGTTTCAGAAATCATCCTTCCATGAATACAACTAATTTTTATTACCAGAACAAAAGAAAGGAATCATGTTCTGCTACAACAATAAAACCAAAAAGTTAATTCTCTGCCTTTTCCTACTAATCTTGAGTTTTTATGCAAAAAATTTGGACTATTAAAGTTAAATTAAGAATGGGGAAAATGCTTAATAACTTGGTGCAGTAGTGCCAAAAGAGACGGGCATTCTCCTGTGTAATGAATTCTGCTAATTAAAAAAACCCAGACAAGCCCAAAACAGACCCTCAAATAAACCCAAACACAAACAAAACCCACCTATAAAATGGAAGTTAAAAGGACAAAACAAAAATGAAAGGAATAGACTTTTAAATGGCAAAATACTGATTACTGGAAGCTTTGGGAACCAGGAAGTTCCCAAAACTGCTTATTACAGTATTTGCTTAAAGCATATACACACACACACATATATATATAAAGGCATAAAAGATAAACCACAACACACTAAAGATAGTAGAATTCTGCATAGCTACCTGTAAGAAAATGTCTTTCATTAAGTTCTCCAGTTAACAAAAATTTATAGGCTTCGGGTGTGGGGAGTACGCAGCTTTGAAACTCCCACAAACAGAATAATACACATCCCTTCAGCTTGTCATGCATGTCAGAAAAAAGTGTTTCTCCTCAAGTATTTACTATGTTTCTCTTTTGGATGATGTTAATCACAAAGACAGAATACTGGAGTGTTGAATGAAACACACCACATTTAAGTGATCTGATTTATAAATCTAAAAATAGAATGAAATTAAGCTTTGCATTAGCAAAAAATACAGCTTCAATAAAGAATCCTGGTAAGAGATAAAAATAAACAGCAGTCGGGGTTGCTGTTACATGCACACATACTTGCTTGTGAAAACTGAAATGACTTGTACGACAGAACACAGGGGAAAAAAAAAAAAGAAAACGACACAATCCTAAGGCTCAGTGATTGGCGAGCTCCTGAAATGATAGCACAGATCAAAAACTGAAATAAGAAACTTAAAAGTCTGCATACAGTGCCTTTTGCACAGATGACATAAGTTACTACAGTACATTGGAGGGTCAACAGAAATTAGAAGGAATGATAAAGGGAGATTTACAGCATGAACAACGGGCAATTCAAAAGAGCAGTAGTGATTTACTGATATCTCTAAGACTTAAATGTTGCTCAAAAGCAGCCTTGAAGAGGTGGCCCAGATTACCTGCAAGCCTGTCTATCTTTACATACATTTAAATTAAATAAATAAATAGATTGTCAAATGATATCAGTTTAAAAATATTCCCCAGAAGATGCACAGGCTTTGAAGTGGAACACAAAAATGCTTTTGAAGCATGCATATTCATTTACTGATTTATTCGTGTGTGGTGCTGGTTTTTTGTGGGTTTTTTTTTTTTTCCTTGAGGAAAAATGTTTCCTATCTAAAGCTAGATGAATTAACAGGTTGTTAGTTTCACTAATTCACAATATACATGTTACAGCATGTTATTTTTAAGGTGAGCAGAATGTGCTGCAAGGACTTTGAACAATGCTGAATATAAAAATCACAGGCATAAGTACATTCTATTTATTTCTTTATCTGCAGTTGTCAATTGCCGGAAACTTCAAAAGCCAAGAGACTGTGACAACTAATATAAAACCAACTATGTCAAGTAATACAAATTAGAAGTTTTAATCGCATTATTTCATTTCTTACAAAGAAAGCAAATTCTGAACAGCCACAAGTGATGCAGCATTCGTTTTATGACTGAACCACACAATGAGTCTTACAGATACAATTGTAGCATTTTCTAAGGCAAAGAAAAGAAAGCAGCACACTATGCCACATCCCGCAAACCCTGAAAATGAATCGCATCTTAATGAACCAGTTTGTTTAAACTCCCACTGGAAAAGCAAGCACATGTACCGTACACTAGCTACGCTAAGCTATCCTGCAGTATACACACCTTGACATATTAGAAAACATGCTGTAAGTATAGGCTAAAATCTACAGTCCCAAAGTCAATATATTAATAAAAGATTGACATGGAGAGAGACACTACCTACCCACAAATACATCATCATCTTGAAAGAAATCAAGGGCTCTGTCAGCAAACAGAAGTCTCCTTACTTCACCAAGTATATCTGGAAGGAAAACTGAAAACAGTGGGTAGAAAATCTTGCCTTTTTCTGTCAAGTCCTCACAGTTCTCTTCTCATACAAGGTATTTTTTTTAGTTTATGAGAACAGCATTCGTTCAGTGGCTCTTTCTGCGTGTGAAGTGACTTGCTTCAGGCTGTCTTTTTTCTTCCCTTTTTCTCCCTAACTCAAGTCTGTCCTTTCTTTACTGTCAGGCTTGCTTAGGTAACAGTTCTTGGTGTATCTATTTAATGAGCAGGTCCGTGCACTAAAGGCAGCCAACTACATTGGAGAGAAAGCAAAAAAGAAAAAATAGTAATAATAAATAAATAAATGGGAATATTCCACTTCCTGATTGTTATTATGGGATCTACAGACGCCCCCTCTGTAGGAATTTATAGGAGGATTTCTAAGACGTCTTGAGCAGGAGGGGAGGGGGGAAGGAGGAAGACAAAAAAAAAAAAATCATCAGAGAATGGCAGGTGACTCCAGTGGCACTCAAGCCATTACCTCCCCTTGCTAAAGGACCCAGCTCACAAATCCTGCATTTGAGAAATTTTTAAACTCAAAGCAAAGCTCCTACAGAAAAGAAAGGAACATGTACTGCACCCTGCCTCTCCTTTATCTCTTTAAATGTACTTCAGATAAAAGCCGCATCCAGTCGGGTCAAGGCCTTTCCCAATCTTATTACGCTAACACAAGAGTGTTCAACATACTTTTCTACAGCCATCTACTGACTCCATGGTGTTATTGCCGCTGCTGTTAGTACTGCTGGGAGATAACTGCCAATGTGAGAAATGGGAAAATACAAACAGTAAATCAGATGACAGTAAAAGTGTTTGTGCTAATTTAATTTATTTTTGGCAGGTTTTGCTTTCCCCTTGCCATAGTATGTTATTTTTAAAGCAAAATTAGAAAGAATTATCATCTGTATATTTAACAAATGCTAATAGAAAGAACTTGATTTTTTGGTCTTTTTTTCAATTAAGTTGAAGGTAGTATGCAAATGAGTGAGTACACAAGGGACCTTGTTTTCTTTTTTTTTTTTTTTTTTTGATTGCAGCTTAGTCTGTTACCATTTGCTACAGGGAAGTATTTTAAAATGATTTAACCTGTCTCATTTTTATTACATTGATCAACAGCATCCTCAGGTGAGAAACAATTTTCCAGTGTAAAGGAGACAAGCCTTGGTCACTTTTTAGGCTGCATTACTGGTCTTAAAAATCATCCCTGACCTTGTGAACTGGCAGCGTATCATGCTGTTACAATAATATGCTTTTGGTATTGATGGAGAAAGCTACAAATGCAGTCTGTCCACTAAGTGATTCAAACACTACAGTATATACATAATGATTATAAATAAATGAATAAAGAAAAAGAGGTATAAAAATGCCCACAGGAATGAGGTTAAACAGAACTTTTATACTAGATTACTTATTATCTTTAGTCACAGACTGCACTTCTTCAGACAAAAACTGTCGTTCTTTCTAAGAAAAGACTCCAGTAAATTTACATATTCAGCCTAACCATACAAGGTAAAATGTCACTTAAATAATTAAAATGCATTAACTAAATTGCATAATCATTTACTGCAGCAGGGCAGGTGGCAAATGGATAGGCACCTGCTGAAACAGCCTGTAAGAAGGAGACATAATAGCAAAGCAGGATTGGGGGGAGCAAACTAAAATCCATACCATTAAACAAACGGTAATCAGGAGAGTCTTAAAGACTCCTGCCACTGGGGTGAATTCAAAATAAAAATAACTGATTCACCACCAACATTTCAAAGCTGATTTAACAGAGAAAAATGAAACAATGAATTCATGTGACACTAAGACTTATATAGAGAAGTTTATACCAATAGATACATATACACACACTGAGCTATTTAAATGTGATCCACCAAATACTATGTCCAGGTAAAAGGTTGTTCCCTGATTTAGTGGAAGCAGGAGAGAAGAATTTAATGTACTAATTACTAAATTGATAGATTTTACATTAATGTGCAAGGACAATAATTTTAAGTAAGTTTATTACAATTTCATAAAGAGAAGCCAGTTATTTCACTCAGGTAGTCTTCAGAAGGAAAAGAACAGACTTTTGTTTACAGTTTTGGATTGTTTAAATCATCTGCCAATTTAACCACCAACATTCAGCAATCAAAGAGGCCTAACCTTGTCACCTTTAAGTGGTATACTTTCACCTAATTTTGTCTGCTGTATAGTGCACTGTGCTCTTCTGTATTCAATTACACTATAATAAACTTGAAATACCCTGTTAGAATGAATTAGATTATATTGGTTAAGGTGAAAATACATTTTCTGATAATGTATCTGTGCATCTGCCAGCCAGCAGTTCTTTCAGATCTGTGCACCTGAATTGAACACATGAGGCTTTAGAATTTTCAAACACTGGTTAAAGATTTTACTAATACGATAAAAGACTGTATGCAGCTATTGCCTATAAATAATTTTAATATCAAAATTTCCCAGGTTTTGAGCATAGACAGCACATGAAACTCCAGTGAATTGTGTCCCAAGGCTCTCAACTAATCCTTGTGTATTCTAAATTCTTGTCATTATTAAACTGGTTACAAAATCAATTCTTCGTATCCTTCTTACTCCTTCAAACAAGTGGAACAATTTCTAATGCTGCTACACAAAACCATAAAACCATTCATTTGAAGTGTTTTACTTTTAGCACAGCTATTGTTAAATGCTTTGTTAATTAGATCATCTGCATTTTTTGCACACGTAGAAAAACATGGATAAAGAGAAGATTGAAAACAAGTATATTACTGGGGTTTTTCGCACTTATGATTAAAGTTTAAACAAAACCCTGTTTGTGAAGGTTAGTTTTTACATGTTCTGGATTTGCAAGCAGTGTCAAAAAAAAGTAAATAGAAGGTTCTGACCACGGTAATTTTAAGAAAGCCTGGTCCAGTAGAGCTAACCTTAGGTTCAGATCAAAGGCTACTGAAATCAACAAGAATCTTGCTGTTCCTTTAAAGAAACTTTTGCAAATAGCAGTACATTATATTTGCTGTGAAACACTTGCCCATTCCCTCTGATACTACCAAAGATGTTTATACAAGGCTCTTCTATAGGGTCATTGACAGGGATCTCAGCTTCAGTGTGCCATTTCTGTACCAGCTCATACCACAGCTTTAACTTTCATAATCCATCAGAATATCAAATATTGTGCCCATGAAATCACAAGGGATTGGTGAGATAAAGGATAGATAAAAATAGTTCATAATAACAAAAAAGAAATAATAAATTGTAAAATCACAATTAATAAAGGTTAGGTGTATATATATGTTCAGCACACTTATTAGCACCTTAATAACTCAGATTTTTTAAAAAAATCAAGCTGTAGATTCTGGGAGTTCAATTTCCTTATTAAAGGCACATAATTCATGGACATATCTTGGCATATTTATTAATGACACAGAAGATTAGAAATAGCATCAGTACTGCTGCTTACTGCATTGGAAGATAAGAGAATGAAAACCAAGTTTCTCATAGTGTATGCAAGATTCCTAGGAACTGCAAGAATGTTAAAGTGATCTCAGCGCTAAATGGCAGAATTCCTATTTTGCTAGGTGCTATACAAACATCTAGAAAGATACTGAAATCATGTATTTCACTCTCGGACTGCAAAGAGAAAATTTTTATTGACTTTAATTAGTCTTTTTTCATTTTTTTTTTAGCTAAAGTCAGTGTACTTTAGAATTTAAACCCATATGTGTGTGTGTTAATATTGTTTTAAAATGCTTAATAAAAGAGGGAGTGAATGTAATCGTAATGATTATGCTGACTCTTTTTTTAAACTCAGGCTTCCCCACCAAAAAAGATACCAATGAGGCACATGATACGTGAGCTGCAACAACACTAAAATCTCAAATAATTCACACAGAGTACCAAAAAGAATTTGAAATATTTAGAGAGCTAGAAACATTTGCTTGTGCTTAATTTCCATACCTTACAGCCTCATCTATCATTTATGGCTATTTATGAAACGAAAAGCTGCAAATGTTTAGGAGGCATGGTAAAAAAAAAACTTTAATCTCCTCAATTCACTGCAGTTTTAAGGAGGGGCCTGTTGCTGTTTTTCTGGCTTTTGGGTTTTTGTAATTCTGTATAACTATATAAAAGCAATCAAAATACAATTTTTACATATAGTTCAATTGGTTTATAAACTATTCTGTGTTTTTACTACACATACTTATTCTTCTTTTTCTTATTTTTCAGTTTATTTTTATTATTCAGCACTTCTTTCGCTTTTGATGGAAGAAATCAGTTTCTGTATTCATTTGTTGGACAGCGAGGTCAGAATACTGTCCCAGAAAAGCCTGAGGAGCAACTAGCCAACAATTTGGTCATTAGACATCACCACAGTTTTAAATACCAACTCAGCATTTCTGGCTGTCTCATGAATCGTGTTCAGCGTATAGTCCAAGGAATGACAAGCAGGATGGAGCCAGACAGGACTTTCCTCTGATCCTAGAGTCCGTGACACATGCATGGGATGTATATAGTTCATGGTTTCCCATACAACCAGGAATATGAAACTTGTTTTCCCTTTTCTTAGCATAGCAAGGTCAAGGGAAAAAAATGTGAGGAGTCTGACCCTTTACCTGCTACATCACACTTCAGTTGTGGTGTTTCTGTAACCAAGTGAGCTGCTTATTTCTCTCAACATTCAAACGCTCTATACTGACAAAAATCTTAAGGGAACTGAGAGACTACAGTTAAGCCCAATTATTAGTGAGCACTGTTCGATTGGTAACAGCCCAATCCTTTGTCCATAATTTCAATGACAAGTGCTATATTGTTGCTGCTTCTCTACTGCTTTTAGTGAGAACGGACTTAGCCAGTAATTGTGACAAGAAAAACCCTGGCAGCTGTAGGAAAACTTTACATACTCTCTCCCGTTTTTAAGCTGCCAGAAGTGGGCTCCAGCTTCAGCCCTGATAAGACAGGGTGTTGCTGTGGGATGATAATGGACTTTGTTTAGAATAAAGCCTGTGAAAGGAAAATAAAAGCTTACAAAATCCTCTCCAAAAGAATTAACACAAGGACAGCAGAATCAGAATTTACTGGCTCTTAGAAAACATTGTTTTAACAAAATTTCCTGAAATTTTAGTGTGTTTCTCCAGTTTTCTCCTAGACAACGCTCAGGTGTTTTTGCAGATCTTCACTTCAGATATTATGCTTCTGCAGATTAAAAAGAAACAAATCTGCAGGTAATCATATACACTTGAACAAAGCTATCTGGATATCAAATATTATTGAGTACTGGTAACAAGTGGCTCTCAAGTTCTCTATTTGTTGAGATTTTCTATTGGTTGAATAAAACAATTAATTAAACAACTCTGGCTGCTCTTGAGCAGAAAAACTGATGTCACCAGAAGAAATTATGTCCAGGCAAATGTTTGCTTAGCTCTAAGCAAACATCTCCCCTAAAACAGCTTCCCTCAACATCTCCCCTAAAATCTATGATTTAAGAGAATGCAAAAAAAGACTCACAATCTTTAAATTATAATGCATTTTTTAAATATGGTACAGGTTATTTCCATTTTCACAGTAGGACACAATTATATTCTCCTCAGGACAGGCTAATCTGCTTATTGCTAACTACTGCTGCTCATTGAAACACAGGAAGATTCTGTTTTCAAGATATTACACTCAAGTTTGCTTTGGATAAAGATCTTTTACCCAGTAGCAGAGCCAACTAACACCATTCCTCAGCCCACATAAGCCAACATGCTTCTGCTAGCAGAAGCATAAACCAGTTCACATCCGTTTATACAGGCACTTGATGGGGCAGATAAGTAAGAGTTGCCTCACACAATAAATAAATACAAAGTTATGTTCATGACTTCTTTATTTTTAAGTAATTAAAACTTTCCTAAGGAAAGATCTTGTTTTAAAAATAGGAGTAGGAGTTAACATTTGATAATCATCACTAATATGATAAAAGGTTGCTATTACCAATGACTTAAGGACTTCCCTGTAATTTTCAGTTTATGAGTTTATAAATTGCTTTGTTATTTAGTGCAGGCTCCTTAAATCCTGAAGTCTTTATGCACTGGATAATAACAAATGGATCAGTTTTATCACTTATAGTAGTTGAGTAAATCATGAAACAACTTACCTTTCAGGAAAGCCATCATATAGAATTTAGCAAACCTATCAGTTGTTAGCTCTGACTATGTATCTGACAAAACAAATTCATGCTTTGTCACCTTGTCACATTTGTTTAACAAGGTGAGAATAGCCTTGTAAATGAGGGTTAGTTATTGTTTTGATTTGGCAAGGGGCATGCATGTGTGCAGGGCTGCCTTCACTGTGAGGCTGCCAGCACTACCACTGCTGATGTCAGTGCCATGGTTACAACAGCCAGGAGACTGAGGTGAAAACCTGCTCCTCCGCCACCTGAAATCTTGTCTTCTCAGGAGAAGTGCCAGAATTACCTCGCTATTAGGCTGCCAATATCTCTGCTGTTTTCCTCACAGTATCAGAAACACCTCTACAGCAAAGTTCTGGTAAAGGCAGGCATTGCCCATTTCCAGGCATGTAAAGTGCTAAACAAGTAGAAAAGGGGATGAGGGGGACACACAATATTTCATAGAGCCATGGGGGAATGAAAAATACAAAACCAAAATACATGGACCTTCAGAACGCAAATGCGGAAAATTAATCATGTAACAGAATTCAGAGATTTACAGAAATAGGGAATAAGATGATACAGGTGCTATTCACTCCCAGGATATTACCAGTCTGCAAGAATGGCACTAAGTTCACTCAGGTAACGAGACAGCTGAATGTG
Organism: Pezoporus wallicus; assembly: GCF_028554395.1. Taxonomy (NCBI): domain Eukaryota; kingdom Metazoa; phylum Chordata; class Aves; order Psittaciformes; family Psittacidae; genus Pezoporus; species Pezoporus wallicus. The sequence continues at coordinate 1,660,189 of NW_026637610.1, read as the reverse complement.
TAATTTTTAACCATAACTCACAATTTCTAGATTACCTGTGTCATTAAAGCTAGTTTTTGTAAACCATGTCATGACTGAAGTGTACAAAATCCTGTGTGCACAATTGCTAGAGTACTTTTTACACACGTAGGCGCTGTGTTTGATAAACAGGGTACTCACAGATGCAATCCCCAGCAGATACTTTACATACTGAATTCTCCAGTCAGGTACATAGCCAAAGTGATGGTCTGGCAGTGGCACAGACCTGGGAAATAACTGGCTTCAGAATCTTGGCATTTTGTTTGGAATTCCTATTCCTCATTCTCAAGGAAATCAGATATTGCTTGAGGAGCTCTAATGGCACCATCACATGGAGAAAAGGAAGCTGTGATGCTGCACTTTAATAAATCAATGCCTCTTTGGCTGCCTTCCAGAACACAAAACCACTTTCGGCATCTTTGCCTGCCTTTCATTTTGTGTCTTGTAGGAGACTCTCCATCATCTTTATGTTTGCAGACATATTCTCCATTGCCCTATCTTCTTTTTTGGCCTCTACCTTGAGACTCACTGAGCATTCCCCTTCGTTCGTGTTTTTCCAGAAAACCTTGATATTTACTGGAACCATTTATGTATTAATGTCAAATCAGTAGTGAGACAATAGTTAAGGTTGCAGCAGTGTTTCCTTAATATGTGCAGTGTGCGATTACATGTATATGTATACCCAGACAGTTCTGATTTTCGCAAGTGATGTCAAATTATTTTGAGATCAGTTCAAATATATTGGAAAACGTCTGCCCGTCAGTTCAAACTATGTGAGGGAAACCAGGTAATATCAAGAGAAAAAAGTATGAATACTTATCTCCAGATTTAGAATTTCTTTAAACAGGACACGGTTGTTTTTGAAGAACGGGTATTTGTAAAAGAAGGTTAAGTGCAACGTGCAACTACCTCTAAAGAAGTACTTGTGTTTACAGTAGTACAACATAGATAAGTAGCTGTAAATCCATACTGCAGGTAAACGCACACAGCATTACTCCAAGGGACACACTGAGACACATAATTCTGCACTGCGTCCCCCACAGTACCAGCAGATAACCAGCTCACTATACCCTGTGCAGCATCCCCACAGCAGGAACAATTTTTTTCCTCCTGGTCCTAAAAATTTTGGGAGTATGCAGCTTGTTGCAAAAGGACAGATTTGGAGTACTTTTGCCTGGGTGTATTAAGTAAGCAGATCAGTGTTCCAATTCTGTACTCATGTGCATAGCCACTGAGAGACTAGTAAACTAGCCAATAAGCAAAAACACGTGTAGCCTTCAGTCCACCCCAGTACTGCCCTGTACTAGCAGAAATTCCTTCAGCAAAGTGAAGCTGGATTCCCTGACTACACATTCTCACAATTACAAAATTTATCACACATTTATTCTGTATGAAATCAAAATACTCACAGTATTGTCTCCTTACATTACTTGCCCATTCTTTCAGTTATTAAACCGACTGTACATTAGAGACACTATGCTTACCTCAGACACTCTCCATTAGGAGGGATCCAGCCTGTACGCTAAATATTTAATTTGTGTTCTGAGATGCTCTGAATCTATGTATTTTCTATTTTCCTAAGGGGTTCATGCTTCACATCAGTTGGATACTTCTTTCCCAGCAACAAAATGCAAATTTAACTATTTCCAACAGCAAATGCGCGTGTACCGACACTGGAACAAAACAAAACAAAGTAAATTACACCCCATTCTGAAATCAGTGAAATTATGGAAATACAATCTCACTCTGAAATCAAAACATAGGTTCTCCTGGTAGTACAGACTAGAAATACTCACTTTTGAGTACGTGTGAAAACTGAGATTACCTTTTTTCCTCAGGAGGGAACACAGTGAGTAATTGTTCTTCAATTTACAGTTCCACCTTTCATCATAGACAAATCACTAACATGAAAGCAACATTTTGAAGCAGCTCCAGATTACTCCACAGTTCTGAAGCACTGCCCATGACAACAAAAGGTTGTTGATACTTTGAGTTGGGCTGAAAGAGAGCATCCGCAAGTGGCAAAGCAAACATCTGCTGCTTTTGTCTTCAAAGAAAACTATGCACACAAGAAGGAACAGTGCCTCTGCGACCACAACCTTAGGTAACAGTATTACTATTGCTTTTTTCTGGAACTATGTTAGTCTCAGTTGGGCTCCACACAGAGAGTAAATTGCAAAATGCTGATCAAAGGAATCTTAACCACTCTCAACCACTTTTCACAGAGCAAGACCTTGCTAAACCACAGTATCTTTGCAAAATGAATATTGCAAATAAACAGTATTAAAGCATTTAAAGATACTTGGATTTCTTTAGCATATGAAATTTATTGTGCCAATATGGAAAAATGGCAAAGAACATTCGGAAATGGGTACTCTGTGTCTATTTAGTGTGTCCAAAGCACGTGTTACATACAGAACAAAGTAGTAACTAGTGAGCCTTGTTTTCCTTGATGGCCTGCACTTCAAACAGGAAAATTGTAAATGAGTGGAGATCATTACTGCAATACTTTTGAGGCAGAAGGACTCCCAGATGCAGTATCAGATTACAGAAAAGCCCATATGGCTGCTCAGTGGTGACACTTCGCATTGTTTCCCTCTGAGCATTGAACTGAGATGCTCTCTGTACTGTGAGGAGCCTCCACATTAGCTGATGTTCTGAATGAAGGTCTTCCATGATTATACATATTTGAACATGAGAGTCAGAGAGCTGTAACACCTAATTTAGCATATTTTTTTTTATTATCTTAGACTAAGATATATCTTTTAAGACTATTTCTATGTTACAAATACATCTAAGAAGACTATTTCTATGTTACAGATACATTGCACTGTTTACATTCTTTGCACCACCTGGGAAAGGAATGGACATGCACTCCCTGTGCCTCCTGCACTTAGCTAGGTAGTTATAGTCATAACTGATAGAGTGTGATATATAATGCACTACAGGAAGTGCAGAGAGGTGCATCACTACTGTGCTTCAGTTTCAGCAAGGGAGCAATAAAAAAATGCATGAACATGACAAGCATTTGGGTAGAGTTTAGTTACAAAACCATGCAGGAACATAAATCTGGTTTTGCTATTTACTGTAATAATGTCAAAATTGTTTGTTTCAACTCAGTTTTCTTCACATTATATTAATAGTAATTGTAGTATGATTACAGTTGCATACTTAATAAACTTTTTTCTATTTTTAATAACTTCAGCATTTTCCAATGCTTTCTAAATAAAGCTTGGATGATTATGAATCAAATGTGGAAATCCTGTTTCAATTTGAAAAATGAGATTTTGTTATCTTTCAACCTTTTCTAAAGGTTGGACCAGATTATCTTTCAAGGTCCTGGGTTGTTCTACAATTCTGCAGATTAGGAATGACAACATCCTGAGAAATAACTGAATAGTGTACAGAATAGAAATTAAATTCTGTTTTCAGACCAGTTGTGCTTATAGTGATTCCAGCTGATGGTTCCTAGCAGTCTTCTGAGAGAATGATTAATACCAAAGAAACTTTCTGCTCGAAGTGGCAACAAAACTGTATCTAGGTGAGATCTGTAACACCTCTGACTGTATACACCATGTATCCCCACTGTCCTGAATACAAATACTCGGAAGAGTTGTGTGTAAACACTTAGGTATAATTTTTACAGCACTTCTTTCTATGTGTACATTTATTAACAATTTTAAATTCTCCAACATTTTTTATAACTACAGCACTCATTTCACCAACATGACTTTTGAAATAAGTAATTACAGAACTGTTAATCAGATTTCCAGAAATGCTTTTGCTTGTACAATTGTAACCATTAATTATATTTTAAATGCATCTCAGTCTACATCACTGTGTTATTAGGGTAGGTTTTGTTTGCAAGGGATTAAGAACTCTGTTGACTGATTTTATTAGGATTTTGAGATGCCTCTGTTATCACTCGCCTTTGGCTGAGGTAGAGGAGCTCCTTTTCATAGCAAGTTTCTCATTCCCCATAGTTACTCCTGATGGAGGCTGCGGAAACACACTTGTTTTCACTTCACCCTTCGCCCCAAAATACCCATAGTTCCATTTTTCCCACCTCAGTCTTTCAAGCATGTAGCTGCTAAAGAAGATTGTTCAGTGCCTTCAGAAGAACAAAGCCATAGCTGGGAGGTAGCAAAAATATAACTAATGCAATGAAGAATTTTCCATAGAAGCATTTTAGTAGACATTATTTCTGATTTTTATCAGCTTTTTAAACTGACTGCTGTTAACTGATTCATGAACACTGTGGCTCATTCAGGTCACCTCTGGTTCCATCTACATAAATAATTTCTGATCTATTTAGTAATTTTCCATTATTCCTAGCTCCACTTCCTAGAGAGTAGAGTGGGAAATGGAAAAAAAAACAAAACCCAACAAACAAACCCTAAACCAGCCACAATAGAAAAGCTTGAAGTTTAAGACTTCAGAAGAAATGTAGGGGTATGCATTTACTACATTGAGGTCATATGGAATATTTTTTGTGAGCTTTAAAGTTTCTGCTTTGGAATCCTAGAAGGAGCACATATATATTAAAGAAAGTTAAAAAACACTGGAAAAATTCTGTGAATACAAATAAAACCCAGTGTCTCTTATATAATTATAGAATTGGTATAAGCCAGAAATTCCTCTGGAAATGGCAAAACTAGTATCTTTTCAAAAGAAGAAATGAGTGGGAAAAAAATATTGTTTTGGGTCAGAGGTGTCATAATTTTAATGTACTGAATAGAGTATGGAAACTATTATTCTTTTGTAGCCATTAGACCTGAAGAGTGTACAGCAAGCATGGGTCACTGCTGCCAAAACAGAAAGAACTGTATGGCTTTGTCAGCACATGATGACTGCTTCGTTCTGATGTTAGTATGTGAAGAAATGGTATAATTTGGAGACATACAACTTTAGGAAAGTTTCTTCAGATTTTAGTCATATTTTTTCAACTTCTAGATGCAAATGCTTATGCACATAAATGTGTGCCTAGAATTATTAGTAAGCAGAAGTGTTTACAATACCTTTATGCTAAGTAGCAAACAAATGATTAGTTATTTACATCAGAAGTTGAGGCATACAGTTGTGATCAACATAATTTGATAATGAAAAACTGTGAGAATAACACAGAAGATTAATGCAATCTACCTTAAAATTCAAGACAATCTCTTAAATTAAAAAGGTCCACCAGAAATCAAGGGAGTATCCGAACCATAAAATATTTCAGGCAAAGGCGGTATCTTACACTGTGCTTGTACAGTGCCTGTAATTTATGGTGCTATATAAATTATTTTTAACAATGATGAAAACAGTTGTAGAAAGCAGTAGTTCAGCAGAATAGGAAAACAGAAGAAATTAGCTGATAGCATATAAAATAATCTATAACATGTAAGGAAATTACTAAATCAAGGTAATATAACTATTAATTATGTGCTCTTTGGAGGGCAGCTGCTATTAAGCAGGAAAGTGACCTTGAGATGAGAACTAGCTACACAGGATTGGAGAAGGCTGATGTTCTGAATGACTTCTTTGCCGCAGTCTTCACTGGCAAAGGCTCTGACCACACCACCCAAGTCTTGGAAGGCAGACACAGGGACTGTGAGAATGAAGACCTAGGGCCCACTGTAGGAGAGGATCTGGTTTGAGACCATCTTAAAAATCTGAACATGCACAAGTCCATGGGTCCTGATGAAATCCATCCGCGGGTCCTGAAGGAGCTGGCGAATGAAGTTGCTAAGCCACTGGCCATCATATTTGAGAAATCATGGCAGTCAGGTGAAGTTCCCAACGACTGGAAAAAGGAAATATAACCCCCATTTTCAAGAAGGGGAAAATGGATGACCCGGGGAATTACAGCCCAGTCAGTCTCACCTCTGTGCCTGGCAAAATCTTGGAGCAGATTCTCCTGGAAGGCATGCTAAGGCACATGAAAATCAACAAGGTGCTTGGTGACAGCCAGCATGGCTTCACTAAGGGGAAATCCTGCCTGACCAATTTGGTGGCCTTCTATGATGGGGCTACAGAACTGATGGACAGGGGTAGAGCAGTTGATGTCATCTACCTGGACTTGCGTAAAGCGTTCGACACTGTCCCACACAACATCCTTGTCTCTAAATTGGAGAGACATCAATTTGATGGATGGACCACTCGGTGGGTAAAGAACTGGCTGGATGGCCGCACACAAAGAGTTGTGGTCAATGGCTCAGTGTCCAGCTGGAGACCACTAACAAGTGGCGTCCCTCAGGGATTGAGGTTGGGACCGGTGTTGTTCAACATCTGTGTCGCTGACATGGACAGTGGGATTGAGTGCACCCTCAGCAAGTTTGCCGATGACACCAAGCTGTGTGGTTCGGTTGATATGCTGGAGGGAAGGAATGCCGTCCAGAGGGACCTTGACACGCTTGTGAGGTGGGCTGATGCCAACCTTATGAAGTTTAACCAAGCCAAGTGCAAGGTCCTACACCTGGGTCGGAGCAATCTCAGGCACAGCTACAGGTTGGGCAGAGAAGAGATTCAGAGCAGTGCTGCGGAGAAGGACTTGGGGGTGTTGGTTGGTGAGAAAATGAACACGAACCAGCTTCAGTGTGCGCTTGCAGCCCAGAAAGCCAACCGTATTCTGGGCTGCATCAAAAGGAGCGTGACCAGCAGGTCGAAGGAGGTGATCCTGCCCCTTTACTCTGCTCTCGTGAGACCTCACCTGGAGTATTGTGTGCAGTTCTGGTGTCCTCAACATAAAAAGGACATGGAACTGTTGGAATAAGTCCAGAGAAGGGCTATGAGGATGATCAGGGGACTGGAGCACCTCCCATATGAAGATCGGCTGAGAAAGTTGGGGCTGTTCAGCCTGGAGAAGAGAAGGCTGCATGGAGACCTCATAGCAGCCTTCCAGTATCTGAAGGGGGCCTCAGGGATGCTGGGGAGGGACTCTTCATTAGGGACTGTAGTGACAGAACAAGGGGTAACGGGTTAAAACTTAAACAGGGGAAGTTTAGATTGGATATAAGGAGGAAATTCTTTCCTGTTAGGGTGGTGAGGCACTGAAGTAGGTTGCTTAGGGAGGCTGTGAATGCTCCATCCCTGGCAGTGTTCAAGACCAGGCTGGACGAGGGCTTGGGTGATATGGTTTAGTGTTAGGTGTCCCTGCCCATGGTCGAGGGGTTGGGACTTGAAGATCTTGAGGCCCTTTCCAACCCTAAGTGTTCTATGATTCTACGATTCTATGAAGGCCACTTTTTACTTTCAATATTGTACTTTAAAAGATCTTAAGAATTCAAAGGAAAAGACAACTACTACAGGAAAGAGAAATGCTATAAAATACAATATATCTGCATTTTTGCTCATTACCTATGGACTACCAATCTATATGCTATTTGAGTACATATTTTGAATATATCTGTATACACCCTGTTACATAAGGGCTTAAATTTCCAGTATTATTGGAGCATGAAAAATGCTGTGATATGAGGTACTTGGTTCTTGTATCCTCCTCCCCTGTCTAAGCCATACTGCCTTTAAATATAACATAGATGGTCAAAGCTTTGAAATACCTAACAGCCAGCAGATATGTGTGTGTGTGGGAGGAAACATTCCTGAGTCAAGGTAAATTTCTCCCAGGGGTGAGAAACAATAAAGATGTTACAAATCAGCAAAGCATTTTTACCTTTCTGGTAAAAATCTTCCTGGTTTATAAAATGAATCCTCTAGACAACATGCTATGAATATAAAAATACCTGCTTACTATTTCTTCCATCTCAATCAATTTGTCCCCAAGTCTCTACTGATACTGGCAACTGCCCCAACTCCAGTGCAGGACCTAGCACTTGTCCTCATTGAACTTCATTGAGTTCACCTGGCCCCACTCCTTAAGGCTGTCAAGGTCCTTCTGGATGGCATAGCTTCCCTCCAGCATGTCAAGTGTACCATGGAGTTTAGTGTCATCAGTAAACTGCTGAGGGTGCAATTAATCACACAACGTCCTTTATCAAGACATTGAGTAGTGTTGGTCCCAGTTCCCTTTTTCAGGTTCTCATCATGGTCTTTTAGGACCTGCTAACTGTTTTGGTTTTATTCTCTTTCCTCTTGGAAGACTGTGGCACAAGATGTCTCTCAAGCATATATACATGGAGCAAAGGAGTTGCCCCACTTCAGTGACAGGTATTGGACATATTAGGATGGTGATTTGCAAGAGTATTCATCATCAGTTCCTTATGGTTGTTATTTCTGCTTTTAATTTTTAGTTTGACTCAGAATACTTTTTTCTCTGGGCAGGCCACACGTACTGACATTACTGTCATGTGTTGCTCTGCTGATGAAATGCCAGTGTAACTGGACAAACGTCCATACTTGGTATGGATTCAATATATTAAAAAAAGTACTGTCCAATGTATATGTATATACGTACATATTAATATCAATGTGTGTATCTGCATTTTTGTTTGGGATTAACTTATTCTTCCTTGTAACTTTGCTGCTTTAAAAAAATTTGGCAGCTACTTAATTGAATGGTTTAGTACAGAATTAAACCTGACTGGTTTAAGCAAGTAAGATTTAGAAAGATTTTACACAACATAAAAAGACCATTACCATCAGTAGTAGAAACTGATCTCCACATTATAATCGATATTTCTTCATTCTTTCTGCTTTAAACAATACTAGTTCAAGTAGTCAGTGCCTCACTGAATATATGTCTTTACAACACCACATAATTTGGATTGTTGAGGTGATTTTTTTTCAGTAATTATAATACTCTCAACGCCTGTCTCGTTCCCTTGAATAATCTAGTTTCTCACTCACTTGATATATGAGTAAATGAGAACAGAAATCCACCATGCAGAAGGATCAAAGAGTATGTTAAAAATCCAGCTAATCTACCTGCAACTGAAAAGCTTTTTCAGGTTTTTCACTTGATCCTAGTGAAAATAATAATAATAATACAAAAGCAGCACAAGCAAACAGCTCTGCCCAGCCAGAACCACAAAACCCCTCACGCTCAAGCCAGAAAGGCCTCGTGGAAAGAAGCTAGGAAAAAAACAAAACCAAACAAAACCCCAACCCAACCAACCAAAAAAAAACCCAAATTGCACTGTAAACTAGTGTTTCCTGCTAGAATTAGGTGTGACATTAAACATGACTATGATCTTTGCTAGTCAAACTGACTAAGCAACAGTAGCGCCTGAAATAATAAGGCAAGATAGTATAAACACCATTAAAGCTTTCCACTTAAAGACCTTGTTTCAAGATGATCAAAGAGAAATAACAAAAGCTATGAGAAAAAACTAAGACAAAATATGCAAAAAAATCCTTCTTTCTGTCTAGGACAGAATCACTGATCACAGCAAGTGCTCTGCAAAAGCAGCTGCAGGCATTCATTGCAGAAGGTCTGTGTAAAAGTTGCTGTTCTAAATGGAGAAGCTGTTCCCAGATACCGTGAGGATGCAGCACTGTGTACTGCTAACGTTTGTGTAGCAGGAGGAAGAGAGTACCAGGATAGTGAACACGTGTTGAGCATGAGTTCAGTAGCCTTCATGTTCGGTAGCCTTTATACTATCTAAATCTACTTCCTTCAGAAGTTTGCCTCTTCCTGAACCTTGATTACATTTAGTGGACTGCCTCACAAACCAAATCCCTATCCTTAGTTGTCTGTATACAAACATGACTTAAATATACATCGAGTAGCTGCCAAATTCCAGAGAGTGCATTGCAGCTCTAGACGGAATCTGTCATGCTAAATGGACAGGTTGTTACTGAAAACACTGCTTCAGCTGTACCAAATATTACTGTAACTCTTCAGTTTCAACAATTTTGAAGCACCATACTGAGAAAATACTTGACTGTGCAAAAATCAAAGTTGAATGCAAAAGAAAGCAGTGCTTGAGCAACAGAAAATCTTCTGGCTACTGTTCCCAAGAGAGAGATGCCAAAACAACATCAGGAAAGGAATGGAAGATTTTCTAACAGTATTCCATCATCAGCAAAGACAAGGAAAATACCTAAAGGCTTCTTCACTCTTCCTGAAAGAATTTAAAAGAAACCTGAAGTGAGTGACACCATCACTATTCAGCAAAGGGAAGTGCCTGCAAGCATTCTTTCTTCTCTTGATCAAAGGACCGTATTATTAACAGTTAGCATTTTAAGAGGATAACAGCATCCTTGTGGTAAGCAGCTATGTCACTTCAGATGACCTCACCTAGTTGAAGATGTCCCTGCTCATTGCAGGGTGGCTGGACTAGATAACCTTTGAAGGTCCCTTCCAACCCAAACTATTCTGTGATTCTATGAAACACGACCCATCACAATTTTCATTACCTAGACATTGTCATAATTTTTTAATAATCACCATGGTTATTAAACAACAAATTGGAGGCCAGTGTTATCTTAGAGCAGCTATACTTAGGAAGGCTCCTAAAATACATCAGAACTGCCAGCAGGACCAGAATTGAGTTTTACAGCATCCATTTAGTTGCCTTTTTTTTTTTCCACACATTCATTTCAAGCTAGATGAAAATTTACATGAAATCACAACCCTGCAGTTAGCCCCCCTCCCAAAGTTTGTTGGACTATTTATAATCCTGTCATTCTTCTTTAGATCTCAGTTCCAGTAATTTTTTTTTTCACCCCCAAAAACTGCGCTGTGAATTATTCTTTATGGAACCACTGGGAATGTTGTTTGTAACATGGTGACCATGATTACTCTGATTTCATTTCATGCCAAGTGTGTAATACAGAGAAGCCAAAAATACAATGCCTTCTTACTAACTTCACCTACCTGTATGCTCACCACACCCTATACCCAACTCACTGCAAGAATAACTATAGAAACTGAAAAAGTGCCATTTTATGCCACTTGTCTAGCTTGTCAGTTGCAGCATAACCTACATGGATTCCTAAGAAAAGGATGAGTAGTAAACACACATTGGATTGATCCAACTCTACTAGTATATCTTAGCTTTTCCCTTTAGGAGATCATGTATAATCCTGTGTGGCTCCTGTTTACTCTTCCAAGCAAGATGTACACACGCTGCTCATAAATGTGTACCAAGAGATTTCCAGAAGGAAAAGAAAAATAATGAAACTTTTCTTAATTGTCAGAACTAGCGGCTAACTTCTGCAGAAGCACTATGAATTAGCATCTTGCTTTCTGCTAACTGACTCATGAAACAAAGTTACATACCTTTCCTTTACTAGTCCAGTGAGGGAAGAGATTGAGATCAAAAGCACATTTTTTTTGCCAGCCACTATGCTATCAAAATCAAAAATTATTTCAGAAAATGCTCAAAAATAGCATCTACTTCACAAGTCACTTCCACTTGGATTCTCTTCCTCTCTCCAGTTGGTTTTGTTTTTTTTTTTTTCTTTTCTGCCCCCTTGGCTTAAAGTGCTTAAAGAAAAAAAGCATCTGCCACTGAATCCTAATTTACCTCCTCAGTGCATCAGAGGAATACTGTACACAAAAACTATCACTGGATTATTCTTAGATAACTGGAGAAAGCTAATACTACAGTGATGAGCTTCACAAGTTTTCTTTAAAAATTTTCTAAAAACCCTATCTACATAGCTAAGCACTGTGCAACCTGATGAATTAATGCACAGAACAAAGACACAAAGAAAACTAAACACTGCAGGATTATGGTTGCTTAATGCATTTGCTTTTGCTCCTTCTACCTAGCATAACTTTCATACATTTTTGGCTACATGTTGCAGCTGATTTAATTGACCATATAAAAGACAGGACAAACAGAATGCTTTTAAAAAAGAAGTTTTGTCTACTTGAAAATTAGGATACTATTTAAAAAAAAAAGGTTGATATTAAATGCGAGATGATAGTAAGGCTCTGCCCTTCCCATAATTCACAGCAGAGAAGGAACTGTGGCTGCATTTAATGCATCTTGATAAGTGCATGTGAAAGAAGCTGTTAATTAGAGCAACAACTAGGTCACTTAAAATTTCAGATCATGGAAGTTAATCACACCATTTACCATTAGATTTTACTGGTATTCACAGGAACATTTATAAACCCTCCCAAAATTAAAATTTAAAGCTGCTCTATGCCCACCTTAGAGAGCTCATCAAATATTGCTGCAGAAGGACCAAAGGCATCAGCTTATATAGCAAAACTCACAGATGTAAATACAGATACTGAAGCTCACTTTAAACTATTACGTTGAGGTGATAATGCAAAACCATAATTTCTTAGTTGAAAGGAAGGTTGGGCAAGGCTCCATAGGGTTTAAGTTAGCCTGTAAGTTTATATAATGTCCTTAGGCTACGATTAAAAAAAACTGAAATCCCAGGTTAAAGTCAAAGGAAGTAAGGAAGGTTCAGTGGAAGCAGTAGGCAGACTTCTGAGGCTGTCACTACATTTCTGTTTGCAGCTTCACATACTACAGCTTATTTCTACCTATGGCTGGTATCTTGATATTCTTCAGAGCCTTAAATAACCTGGATCTTTCATGTTTCAAAGCCTGTTTTTCACACCTAAATATGAGAAAAGTGTTTTTAAGTGATTTTGAGCAAGCTGTGAGTTCTGTGTCTTTGCAGGTCATTTATAATGCATCAGAATGACAATTCTGTTAAGCTGTAGACAGCAACTCATAAACGAGCAAGTGGCACTAGGAAAGAATCAGAGAAGAGGACAGGGTGTATCTGTCCAAGAGATACATAAATAGGGATTTAATACAAAACAGACTGAGGAGGACTAAACAGTATTATTATTTTCTTGAAAGGAAATACTGACAAAGAGGAATGGGTGGATGGATCTGAAGAGAGTGATGCTGAGTCAACTCCCCTTTAGGAACACACTAGTTTTTTTAGTACAACTTGATTTAAATGAAGCCAGACTAGAAAGTGTAAAGGAAGTACAAAAATATAGAGGGGAAAAAAAAAAAAATAAAGGTGCAAGGCAGCACATGGCAACAAAAATCATTTTTCCAAGAGAAAGGAAACTTTAAAAAAAAAAATGGCTTTAATGCTTTCAATTTTTTGTTTTTGCATTGGATGGAAATATACCAAAGACAGCTTGTGTTATATATCCAGATGGAGGGAAAAAAAAAAAACCAACCAGCTGTGCTGTTCCCACAGCTTTCTCTATGAATTCTCATTAGTCTCATTTAAGTAATTCAGGTAGAAATACTAATGTCTAGCTGGAAGTTTTATCAGGTTAGCAAGCCAAGTTCCCAACTTGCAGTCACTGTCATTTTTGATGTTTGAGCAGAAAATGGTTAAAATATACAGACTTCCTTAATTGTCAGAATAATCATTTATTGTAATATAATGTATTACAATACACATTATATTACAATTGTATATCCAGTATGGATAAGAGTTTCATTACTCTACACGCTTTATTTCAGAATGGTGAGTCTTTGCTTTGCATTTAGAATTTAAAGGCCAGTGAAGAGGTGAGAAATGCCTGAGTAGATATAGTAAGATTTAGTTACTTCTTTCTATAGCCACACAATGTCTAATTATGCGAACTGTTATGCTTTAAGCAAATCTTTCTTAAAGCACTTTTCTTTTGGATCTTCTTCAGAACTTGTACATCAAGGAATGACTGGAGAATGAAAAAAGGAGAGTGGCAGACAGATTGTCATCTTACACTGAGCAAGGACAGTGGGAGATAACCATTCTAGGATTCTGTAACACATCATTTCTGTTATACTATTAGATAATCTACAGGTAATCTAGCTTTAACTCAGCTCAGAAACACAAATGGTTGTTGGCATTTTGTTGTTCCAATCCTGTTCTCTTGTTACATTTCAATTCTTTCAGTTGGGATGAGACAGTATTTTGCTCTGAACAGACTGCCTCATATCCAAGCACTCAAGGTAGGTCACAAACCCCAAGAGAAATTCTTGCAGGCCTGAAAAATGCAATTCAGCCAATTAAACATTTTTCAGTAGCACTGCTCAGTTAGTGAGACAACCTAAAAGTGACAGAATGGTCAAGTTCCACTCTCAGAGTGCTGAAGGTGCAGAACATAGCAGCAGGGGGCTGTTCACAGCAGGACTGAGAAGAGTCAAAGGTGGCAGCACTGAACTGTGACCAAAACATCTCCACAGAGTATATCACAATTTCAGTGGGACCTTTTGTCACAGCAGATGGGCTGTTGTAAACTAGAATACATCCTGGGCACTGGTAAAGGTCTCGGTGTTTGAAGACCAGGCAGGGGAAAGGAACAGCTCCCCCATGCCTGGCAACGTGATTGGTGCTTTCACTGTACCTGTCTGTGTGAGACTTCTTCGTGGCTGTAGTTTTTGTAACTCAGCCAAGGTCTGACTCTGGGGTGGTGACTGCTTTCGTTGTGTCCCAGCCTCAGAATGGAGTTTACACTGATAACTGTATTTCATGTAACAGGAACACACAGCAGCAGTGGAAAGAGATGCACCTAATCTTGGTAGCTTAGAGATGTGTTTTTTTCCAAAGTTGCCATGAAAAGTCCCATTCTGATGTGACACAAAGGCATCATAACCACTGAGCTCATGTTTATATCTGAATATGTAATACAGGAATAGAAAGACACATGGAAGTTTTACTGTATCTCATGTTACCCACGACTTAGAGAAATCACTTCAAAAAATTAAATATTTACTTGAAGAAAGAGCTGGGGGTCTCCTTCCATTATATTTCAAAACAATGTTTTCATTCATTCAAAGGAGAAAACTTAATAAAAACAATAAAAGCAAATGAAAACTTTTTTTGTTGTCATGCTGCCTCTTGAAAAGATTGTCCTTTGGGTACTATTGCAATATTTTAACTTTGACAGCTGCTCTGTTGAGACATTACTACTGATAGAACAAAGCTTCAGTACAATAGCAATGCAGTCACACATCAGCAAGAATGAAGGACAATATGTGATGCATCATTCTTGCATAACTTGTTTACCAAAAATCCCACTGCAAATATGGTGAAGACCAGCTGAAGTATCTAGATATGTTGATGAAGTTAATATAATGAACTGCTGAATTTTCAGTAACACTGTGAAACTTAAAGACTAGAGTATATTTTTTATACTTGCAAGTCATGCAGGCATTACTGATGGTTAGTAAACAGCAAGCAAAAGATGTTTTTTTCTATTTCCAATAACGCTTTTGTTTGCATAAAACCTTACACTTCCTTGAGGCCTGCCTCTCCCTCTCTACTCGCATATGGGATTTCAAAAAAATACCCATTACGTGGTATGAGTAACACTTGGCTTCTCTTTATTTTTTAATTAATAAAAACTCTTTTGCCTTTCCAAAACAAATACTAGAATCAATCAGTTGAACAAGGAAACACCTGTGGTGAAAAAGCATCTGCAGATATGTAGCATATGTAGAATTTAAAGGGAGAAACAACTAAAACCTGTTGAAAACACTGTCACTTTAACATAGGAAAAGGGGAAAACAAAGGTCAGCAACCTGGTCGAGGAGCTCCATCCTGTTTACAGATTGTACATAACATACACCCTAAATACTTGGACCTTTTCTGCCAGTTCCATTACATTCCTCCTTTTGGACAGCACTCATAGTACAAAAAAATCCAAAGGATAGCACCTTCCTATCTGAAGCAATCTGGTAGTGGAGAAAGTCTGAGAAACATAGTGACATTTACCACTACTAAATCTTCATGTTGTGCATAAGAAGAGCATGCTGAGTGCTCCTGAAAAGAAGTATTTACTGCCAAATCTCACTAAATTATGGAAGAAAAAGCTGTATCTACCGTAACTCTTCTATATTGAGATAGGTACAGTATTTACCAACAAGCAACAAATGAGCTAAATATGTTCCTCTTAAATAAAATAATCCACCTGTCAACAGCACAAACTAGATCCTGCTTATGTTTTAAAGAAACAGAACATTTTGCATATCATTGCACTTACCCTTAGTTGTTCTCTTTCACAACTCATCTGTTGTTTTGAACTCTACAGGAGACAAAAGAAAAAAACAAAGTAACTCTGAAAGCATAGCCTTCTTACCACCACAAAGCTGCCAGGGCTACATAGCTTACAGAAATAAATAGCAGAAACACAGCCATAAGTTTAAACACAATGCTGAGTTGTGGATCTAAATAGAATAATTACTGCAAAAATATATTGCTTATTATTTTAAATGTACATAGGTTGAAAGGAAATAAACACCAGAACCCACCACAAATCTGAAGTACAAAAGCTTTTTTGACATTTTAAACATCTCATTGGCAGTTCAGGAAGCAGCTTTCCACTTTTTCTATCACATGTCTGTGTTACATTTCTGAACATCCCACTACTAAGATGCCACAATATATTCACAGTACACCTTAGAAATAAAGATTCAGAAACTTCAAGAAGTTATAAAATACATTTTTCTGACAACTTCCAGTTCTCATCTGGTATAAACACTGAAGATGACTTGATTCCAATGGATATTTTTTCCATATGGCTGTCGATGTTCTGCCAGGTGTGTGAGAAACTCTTGGATTGTGGGAGCTTGTTGCTGAGCCAGAGCTCACTACCAAGTGACAGCAGAAATGAGCTATTGGTCAATGGCAACACAATTTGTGTAGTCACCACGCCACCAAACAGAATGGGGTTCCTCCAGGAAGGGCTCAAGTAAGCCAGCAGCAGCACAGAGACACCCAGCTCCCAGCTTGCTTTCTAGCTTGACCCTGCCACCAGAACCACCTGAGCAGAAAAAAAGCTTTGCTAGGTGCTCAAGAAGGCACTGATGTTGATGGGTCCAGCCTGTGGTGAGACTTCTTGGCTGATATTTGTTTTGTTTTTAAAGTTAAATTCTTTGAGAGGACTTTTAGAATCATTTTAGTGAGTGTCATTAGTGTTGAAAATGTAATCACTGCCATTTCCGTAATTAATGTGCATGGCAAACGGTTCATAAAACATGAAAAAGAAATCTGATGCAATGTTTTCTAGGGGTATTTTCAGAGATTCAGAGTACATTTTCCACTACTTTGCACTTACAAAACAGTTAAAATATAAACCATGACCCACTTGTATGAGACACTTTAACTGTTAGGATGATGAAAACGGGAACTTCTCAGGCAAAGTTAGGTTACTTAAAATAAAACTGCCAGCCCATTTTTCCACAGTCCTAATAAATAAGTTACAAGCTAAACCTTCTATCTACACATAGCAGAAGTATTACAACAAAGTCCCCGTATGCAAATACCAGTCTAACAGAAACAGATGCTCTACTGGTGTATCACTTGAAGTTCTCTGGAATGGAACAAGAGGTGTAGGAGTTCAGCATAGGTCAATTTACAATCTGCCCTTAAAGAGTAACAGCTAAAGTGACTATCACTTGCACACTGTGTTTCAAAGATGGGAGGTAGTGGTGGGCCATATCAGAATGGAAGAAAGGCAGAATTTGGAAAAACTAACCAAAAAAAGTACATCACATTTGTAGAGTGGAGCAAGTTACTGACTATTTAAGCAGATAACTAATTCTGTGTTTTAATTAGTCATCTATTAGGCTATCTTCTACTGTCATTTTAAACATGAAATTGGCAAATACGAGAGAGACCAGAACAAGAAATGTTAAATTTAAAAATAACTATTTATGAACAGAAGGAAAATACAACAGAAAGGCAATGAGTGAGTAAGAACCAAGATGCACAAGTTAATAGAGGGTGACTGTGTCCTAACAGCAAACTGCTACACCACAACTGCCACAAAACAAATAGAATAAAACCTTGAATTTATTTTAAAACAAACAGTTTTCATATGAATGGCAGAATTGTACTTTGAAATATATTTTTTACTCAATCTAACACCATTCTCTGGTGTTCAGTTTACTAAAAGGAACGTCGGGAGTCAGGAGGGCCAATACGCAGGACCAGTACAACACCAATGGTGGCAATCTCCTTTGTGCAAAGTTCAGCAAACGGCTGATTGCAAACCTTCTGTTTAAGCTATAAGAACCAGACCCATTTGAGTGATGTCTTTCCTCACAGACAGAACTTCCATGTAGACACCTCCCCATCACCCCTACTAAAAGCTTTCCAGAGCAAAAGCAGCAAGGTGTAGTGCTAACGTGTTACTAGGATGAGAATAAAAAGAAAAAAACTGAAACAAACAAACCCCACCTTAATGAAAAAATATTTTTCATAGTTCAAACCATGATGCCATCTGCCTGTCCCTCTATCTATTTATCAGCTCAAGTTTATTAAAGTACATCTTAAAGGCTCATTAGGGCACAAGTGGCTTTCTGTGCAGCTAACCAGTGCCAAATGTGCTTTCTCCTTTTGTCTTTTCCACTATCTGTGCCAGTCTAAAGAGAAACATCCTGGCAGCACACTAAGCACTTAAGGGAAAACATAAATAATGCATTTACAGTATGCAAACCTGTACAGAGAAATGAGAAAAACTGAAAGCCATAATATATTTAATTAATGATTGAGACCACAGAAGCAAACCTTGTGCATATCCTGCAATTTTAAATACATCACTTCTCTATCCTGAGTTTACTTTGTTATGTCCCTGGACTGAACTCTGGACTGAATCACTCTTCAGTGATTCAATGAACTATTTATTTCTTTTAGTTCAAGACTGCATGAAGAACCTGGTCAATATGTTGAATGCCATCATGTCAAGCTCTCACATGCTAGATTTTAGTGGAAGAATGCCTCAAATATTGATTATCTTTAAAATACTTCATCAAGGAAAAAAATTCAAAGAATCTGAACTTTCAAGACTACAGGTCTTTTTATAAGACAACAGTCTTACAAGACAATCATGCTGTAAGGCTCCATCATTTTGAACAGAAAAAGACCCTTTGGAAATACTGTGCAAACTGCTGGTATCCTTGTCTGATGAGTTCATGAACAGGACTAGAACAGAAGTATGTTTTCGTTCAAGTAACAGTGGCAGGTGGGAGACTTAAGATCTTTTAAATATATTTATCAGCCATCCAACTCCATAAGGACATGCAAGCCCTAGTCCTAAAGCAACTGAAACACGAATCGAAAATAGAAGCCATCTACAGATGTAACGGACAGACTGAGAGAACAGCAGTTACTCAAGCTGATAAGGAATACTAATAGTCCAACCACCTGGGGAGGTTTTTTTGCTGTCAGGTTTTTAAAGCATCATTTTAAATAAAGCATTTAGGTGATGTAGCAAAGAGAACAATATGATGATGACAGAGTTATTTACAGAAAGACTGTGCTGAAAATGTGAAAGAAAAACTATTTTTGTTGCAGTACAAAATTCCCAAGTATTTGTTTTGCATTAACAAATTCAAAATTCTTTCAGGATTGAGAAAGTAATTTGAAATGAAGCACAGCCCCAGTGGCTGAAAAACAACCAGTGAATTTCTAATGTCTTTTATATTCTAGATATTTTACCAGAAACAAACATTGTGGTAAACACACTTATACTGTGTCCTGAAAAAGTGTTGTATGAAGCCATCCTGTTTCCAGTAAGCACTCACACGGGAATTACTCATCCATGATTTTCTTGGCAGCTTAAGACACCTGCTCCAACACTGGTTCTACGAAAGGCCCTCCAGCATTTTTGTCTTTGTTTCTCCACCTCAAAAAAGACAATGCAAGTACGATTACCTGAAGGGTGACAATATGCTTGTTTTCATTTGGAAAGGGAGAGTTTACAGTTAATACCTACAGACAGGCTGTAGAGCACAAGTCAGAGGCCAGACCTGGCATTCCTCAGTCACAGGGTTTTTACCAGAGCGTAACTTGACAATCAGGAGTCGCTTGGTCATCTGATTGAAGTCTCCTCGTTCATACTTAGATTTAATAGCTGAAATAAAACCAGATGACTCCATAACAGTTGCACTAGTTGTATTTCAGTAGGTGACTATGAGACAGTCTATACCATTTCATACTATTTACAAAATCCATTTTTCGGTGTTTTCTCTCATTAGATACTCATCTGATAGTAAAAGTTTTCTCTCAAAAATTAAATGCTTGGTTGTTTTCTTTGCCATGATACACAAGGAGATACCCTTTACACTGCTGCTGGTGTATTTCACATGGAAACTGTCACTACTGTTGTATTATTACATATTGGTTTTCATTATCTCATTGTCCTACAGAATTCAAAAGAAATGATGCTTCAAGTTATTTAATATACAGAGAGGGTATAGGCTTATACATAAATGCACAATGTTGTGTATTAATTTAAAATGGCCTTCATGTACTTCATGTGAAAACCCAAAAGAGAAATGAAATATTGTCCATCCCAAGAGCTCAGTGCTGCAAATTACAGCCTGAGGTGCTCAAACACAGAAGATGCATTACAAATGTCAGTAACTGCATAAACATACAGGCTGATTTGAACAGGAAGAGGAGGAAGCATGTGGTAGTGACCTACAGCATCATGAAGATGCTTTCAAACATAAAATCAAGAATATTTCTTCCTCAAGGAATAACTGGGACCACCCTCTTCTATGAGCTGCTTACATTTTGTTCTACATATGACTCCTGGAAGCCCAAAATGTTGAAGAGAGTCTCATGAGATGAGACAGTGCTGAAAACCTATAGACTAGTTGTGTACACTCTTACCTTTGTGAAGGGGTAGCAAGTGTATGTATCTATGCTAATACTTCCAGAAGAGAGAGCTTCAGGTTTCTCCTGGCTAGGTATGTGTGTTTGGATGCCCAGAATTTTAATTTCATAGGGTTTTATTACAACCATCATTTACTGTGCTATAGCAGTAGCTAGGGGGACTGATTTATTTTCAAATGCCCTTGGCTTGGTATTGTGTATCGACTAGCACTGCTGTCATAAATATATTTGGGTGAAGAACTGTCGACAATTCAGTCCGTAATGCTAAGCAGAGTTAAGGTTTCAAGTTTCACATACAAGTGGGTTTATTTCTACTGGAAGAAACAGGTAATTATTATGGCCCACTGATCTCTGATTAAGCATTTCTATCAAAAAAAAAAAAAAAAGAACAAAAGAAAAAGTGCCTACTGCTACAATCCTGGTAAAGCTGCAAATGCAAATGGACACCATCTCATCTTCCATAAAAAATAATCTATGTTTCATAGGCATTTTTCTCTTTCCTTTTCTTTTTACCCTCAAATTAGCAAAATATTCCAAAGAGAACAATTCTGTTGAGACAAAAAAAGTAGAAAATATCAAAAAAAATAGAAACAGTGTAAAAAAAGTGATATAATAAAACAGTCTGTGGGCAATTACTGCTTGAAGTAAAATGGCTCCTTTAATCAATTTCTTGATTTCACACTAAGACATGTTTCTTCAGCTAAACCATCTACACTGCTTGACTGACACTGCTACCTGGCACACACAGTTTTGGGAGGGTTGGGTGTTTCTGGTTTTGGCTTTGTGTGGTTTATTTATTTATTTTTAATAGCCTTAGCTGTATGCCCAACATGTGCTGCAGGTCGGAGAGATCACTACATCACTGAACTTGACTGTGGTTCCCTGAGTGTACTCAAGAAAACCTATGGTGCTGCAGCACAGCCTGGAAGCTCTTCATTTTCTGACACCCCTATAAGTAAACGCCACCCCTGCAGGGTGTCAGAACACCAGCCAGCACTGCAGCTTTTCCCACATTCTTGCCTTGTATCCTGTTCTGTAAGTATTTTCCTGATTTTTCACAAAAAGTTTAGGAACTGTGCGTCTCTGGTATGCCCTTATGACAAGTATCACGAAGGGAAGAAGTGGCTTATGTTTATTTTGCATCTACAGTATGTGACTAACCCTTGACAATTAAGGTGCTGGTGCATTTATACTGGAAACTCTCTTGCAATAACTCATAACTATGAAAAAGTTCCCCAAGAAAGTATTTTTTGCAAGTACCATTCTAGAAAAACACTTGTGTGGTAAAGCCTCAAAATTAAATTCTGCATGCATGCTCTGCATGTATTAACCTCTGCATGGAACAATCCCATGAGAAATTCTCTATATTTAGTATTCAAACATAAGCTCCTTTTACACATAAAAGACTAGCTATAGTGCATTTTATTTAATTTCCCTGCATAACTAAAGAAGTATTATAAGGAATAATCAGAAGGCAAAGACACTGTACTAAAAAGAATAAATGGACACTATGAAAATTGTAATTAAAAATACTGTGATATTAAAGCAACAACCAGTATAGAATTGAAAGTATGTTATCTTGGAATGCAACCACTACCAGGCCAGCCCTGGCGTAATAGATGTATTACACTATTTACTGCAGCATAAATAATTTTTCTTTCATAAGCATATTGCTATTACTAGAATTTACTCTTATAAATTCTTCTAACTTTCGGAAAATGGATCTTAAGTCTCTGTCCTTGAAGTACCTATCCAGAAAAAAATAAAAAAATAAAAAAATTGCAGACAATGGCATGAATACCATTTCAGTGATAAAATCTGAAGCTGGCACAAATACAGAATGAAGAAATCAGATATACTAATTAATATTTGAGTATCACGTACTTCTACCAGCTTTCAGAATGCATTCTAAGGGTCTGCAATACATATAGAAGGCAAACACCCAATATGCTGCACAGTAGATTTCCTGAAGTAAAGATAATCAACAGAGATGAAGACTAAAAACTACAGACCAAGAACATACAATAACATTAAGGTTTTAGTAAAACCTCTATTTTGCATAGCAGTTTCTTACACTTTGAACACAGAATTAACGCTACTCTTTCAAGGTGACAGTTATACTAACTGCAGATAACTCTGCAAGACACTTCAAGGAGGAGGGGTGAATACAAGACTGACAATGAGGATATCACTGGAGACAGGCATGGATTTTCAGACAATTACCCAAGCTAGTTATGTTACAAATTGCTACTATAGACATCGCCTGTGTGTTATCTGTAAACCTGTGGAAGGCTACTTCCTGTGCTTGTGTGCTGATAAAAATAAGTCAAGTTCATTCAGTCACTGATGCTTGACAAATTACAAAAAAAACCAAACCACAGCTTTTATCTGGCAGGTCCACATTACTGGCTGAAGAGGCCATCAGAGAAGGAACTGTTCTGAGAAAGAGGATATCGCCAGGTCAGCAAGAAGCCAATGAACGGACAGATCCAAACTTTGAATCTTTCCTTTCCTCAAGAGTTACTCTTCCCAATTAAAAATTACTCTTTAGAGTGTTATAAAGGAAAAAATCCCCATGTGTATATACACATTTTTTTTACATATATAAAATAATTCAATTAGCATGAAATGATCCAAACCAAAAATATCATTCTGCAGCATTAAAATAATAAATTAATCATCAGTAAATTTACCTGGACAACTGATTGCATTCATCTGCAGATAAAATAAAAAAAAACTTAGAATTTTTAACAACAATTTAAATTCCACAACTGCATTTAACCGGGAGTTAATTAACAGTATCCTAAAATGCTATGGTAGTTAACTTGGTTGGTTGGTCAAGCTACTAGTATTTGTTTGGTTTGGGTGTTGTTTCTTAACCAAGTGAGAACTTCTGGTATAAGCAGGATTTGTATGCAAAGTGTAAACCTTGTTACTAAGAAATAACCCATATCTATACAATTATAAGTACTTTATACAGATATTCTTGTCAATAAATTCTGACTGAAAAAAAAAGGTGAACACCATGAAGTAAATTCCTTAAAAATATAGTCTGCTCCCATGTATCACTCTACCTAAACCTTGACGTTTTGGTGGATAACATCCCTGTTCATGGAACATGTATGTGCTACTTATCTTCAGCTCTTGGGAGAGAATTGCAGGACATATATGCAAGATGCAAATCAATGAATAGAATCTGCACACATTTTCAATAGGAAGTATGCATCTAAATCTTATTAATGTCTTAAATCACCCCACTGCACAGGGAATGAAATGACAATTTCTGTGCTTGCACACACAGAAATCACAAATCTAAACACAAACATTGTATCCTTTGTCACGCTTTTTTTTTTGTAATAAATCTTTTCAGTGAAGCAAAGGTTGCCTTTAACTGCACCAATTTACTGCACTGTGGGCCCCTTGGGGGATACACTTTTCCTAAGACATAGCAGATGCATGGAGGCATTATGCCTTCAGGAAGTTTAGAGAGAGAACTTCACACCACCCTGTGTGTGATGCTCAACAAATATAGCCCAAGACAGAAGTGTATTTTCTTTAGTTCTGAATGAGCAAATCAGTCACCAAAAACGTGTACAGCCACAGCGAGAGCTGTTCTTGCAGTGGTGCTTGAGCTTAAACCCATGCTGAGCTGCCCAACCCTTGTCACCATATCGGACCATTTCTGCGAGTGCAAGATGCTTGAGACAGAAGAAACTGCAGGCAGATATTTCATGAGCTGTAAGACCAAACATGCCACAGTTCTTAAACTATTTAAACTTCTTAAAATATTTTTTTACAACTTAGGTAAAGTTATTCAGTGAAAAATTAGGTTGTACAAGCAAGTGCAACATTTAGCTCTTAGAGCCATGAAAGACTCACTTTTCAAAGCTCTTGATACTGGTACAACATGTAAAAATCCTTTTCTGTTTCTGATTTGTACTGTAAAACTTACACAACAAAGGCAGTACTTTACTCTTACTTACTGCAACAGAACTGCAGAGGAACTCTACTGAAATGAGTCATTTTATGTTTAGAGACGTAAGGAAGGGTTCAAGTCCTCTGAAAACCATCTGAATAACAACCCCAGATCCTTGCACTTATTAAAATGCTCACAGACTCACCACAGTTCAGGGAACTCCAGAAATGTGACAAGACCCTGCTAACGCTTCTCCTGCTTCCACCTGAAGATCATGATGTCATCACTTGTAACAGTTTTCATATTGTCATGATGTCAGTAAGAAATCACAGATTTCAAACCGGACCAGATGCCTTTTAAAGGTCCCTTCCAACCCACACCGTTCTATGATTCTGAACAGTAATGTAAGCAAAATCAGTAATGTTTTCTGCTATTGCCTGTGTTATTGAAATGAATTATCAATTAACAGTTGATTATGTGGTTAAAGCCCTTCCCAAATCCAATGAGTCAAGCCATCAATCAATCAACCAATATTTTAATTCAAAGAAAGAGATAATTGCAGTGCCAAACACAGTAGTATTGAAAACAAAATAAATCAGCAAATACAAATAGAACAGCATTGGCCACATTTGGCCTTGGATGGTGCCACTAACAGGAGAAAGTGGATAAAATTGTGGTTGCTAGGTTTCTTCTCGATGGGGCAGTACATATGTCTGCACACTGCTCCCCACTACGAATTTTCCAGGGGTCCTAAACATCTTCCTCAGAGACCTGCTCTGTGACCTGATCAGTGTTCGCTGGCTTCTCTGGGAATGGCAGCTGGGAATGTCTGCACCCATCACCCCGCATCAGTGACCCTCTGCCACGGCTCTTCCTCTTTGCTGGGGCAGTGCAGGGTGTTCCATAGCAGAGCAATCACAGTGCTTCACAGGAATCTTGATGCTGCAGTGTCTGTTGTGCTCAACTTTCACATACAAGACCAGGAATCCCACCTGGCAGTGGAGGAGAGCAGTGCCTCAGAGCTTCTCCTCCCACCAGCACAGACTATGCAGCTTGATAAAATAGAAACACCGATGCTATAGTTCTGAACCAGTAATGTGTGCAAGTCTGTTACTGGTGCTAAGTGTCCCCCAGTAGGAGCATGATTTGCAAATTCTGTATTTACATTCACACACAGCTAAAGTAACTCTGAATACCCCTGCTCAACCTAGGAACTGTCCCTTGTAGGAACTGTTTTCTGAATAGTTAAAATTCTTTTCCTTCCTGGAGAGATGTACCCTTAAGGCCTTGGAAGTATTTAACTTGTGCCCTAATTTGTCCATGGCTAGCAAGTGAAAAAGTGAGGGACAAAGCCAAAGCCTGAGTCTTCGCAGCACTGGTACCCTGAAAATGTTTTGCTCTGCACAATACTCAAATCCAGTAACTACATAGGGAAAGGAAGGGCACAGTACCTTAATCTCCTCTCCTAAACAGCTTAACTAACTATAGAAGATGCAGTGCCTCACATTCAATAACCACTCAGCGCTTTTACTTGTTCTAAGAACACATTACAAAGACTGTCAATAAACTTTAATTAGCAATATATTTTTAGTGGCAGTGCTACAGCTTGCTGCAATGAAACATTTCTCCCAAGAATTTCTAAAGCTTTCCTAAAGAAAACTTGGTACTTAACAAAGTCACACATTTCAGGATTGTCATATAAAAGCATCCATTAGGGCAATACATTCTTGTCGCTCAGAAGTGGTAAGGTTACCTTGAACAAGTAAGTCTCATTTAAAACGCTCTCTGCCTTTCTGTTGAGAAAATGAACAATCACTGCCAAAAACCTGGTACGGCTGACAAAGTTAAACATTTTCTTTCGCTTTTCAATGAGACCACAGCAATGGCCTTACTGCCCTAAAAATAGAAAAGTAGAAGGAAACATTTAAACTTGTGTATGTGCATGCACGTGCAAACTAAATGTCGTGCTCTTCAGTGACCCCCACGATAACAAGCTTGAAACTGTAGCTTCAAAATTCTGCTGTATCTGTACCTTTGAAAATAATTTTAATGACACATTGCATATGATCCTTATGTATGGAAGCACTGCTCTGAACATCTCTAAAAAACTTTGTGATGAGCTATCCCGAGGTGAAGTAAACTATAACCTGAAAGCCTGTCTGTCCAGAAGACAGACAGAAATCCTTTACTATGTAACACATGAAAGATCTAAATATCACCTCTTTCTACAATAAATATAACCTCTTTTCTTCTTCATATAGCTACCATACCGCATTTTCTCCCATACCTAACCCAGATTGAAAGTTATCAAGGACAAAGATTTCTATCTGCAAGTATTCTATCTATAGCTCTATATACAAGGGAGACAGAGAAGCAGAGACAGCAAAGTATTTCCCCTAACTACAATGTATCTATGTTTTTCATTGCAGTGCAGCATAAATCAAATAACTATATTAATAATTTCAACACAATATATATACATTATTAATTAGCATGCACAATTCAAAAGGCATATTCACATGCAACTGACGGCTCACAGGGTGGTGGCACAGCTTGCATATTCAATACAGTACGGTCGCAGCCTCAAGCAAGTTGGCATTTAACCCACTTTTTTCATTCACTGTTTCCAATGTTTGTAATGATTCTCCACTGCTTTTAGCCTTTGTAGCCAGTCTGCTGTGATACCAAACAACTACTTTCACTTACACAAGACTAAAAGTATCACAGAAATAATTTGGAGTTCCTCAAAGCTCCGATGTAGGCAGCCCTTGTGGGGAAATGAGATGGTGAGAACTGAACAGAGCAGGAACAGAGTTGCGCTGTTCTTTGTGGTTAAACCGTATTAATCACCATCTAGAGTCCAGTGGACTCAAGAGCCAAACTCATTATTCTAAAGCTAGAGAGTCTTCAGGTTTCAAGCCTGGGATTAGTTTATGAGATGAAACAATTTTTAGTGTTACAATGTAAAAGCCATTCTAGTCTGCTAACTACCTGAAACAATGAGATCAATTTTGAGAGTAAAACATCAATTACCTCACTTACTGAGACAGAAGAAGCAGCAATTAAAACGGTAGGGAATACTTCTCTGTATGCAATTACTTGTCTAGTTTTTCAGTATAATAGCAATTGTTTTGATTTCTAATTGTGTCTACAGACTTGAATTCAGGCCTCTTACATCTCTGTTATGCATATTCTGAGACAGGGTTGTCTCTCACTACTCAGATAAAAATTCCTAGTGTGCCTTGAACAGCCACCTGCCATTAAAAATAATAAATTATTTTCATTGCAAAAAGATACTTTAGCTTAAGAATTTTTACCTGGACTCAATTAAACTGTGATGTTGAGCACAGACAAGTAAGTCTCAACCATGGCATTCCCTGAATCTAATGCCCATTGTTACAGAAAGAAGTAAATCTTGCAGGAACTAAGCAAGTCTAGTTAAACTACAGCCTTTGCTCTGCATGGCATGAAGGCCCCTGAATTCCTAAAGTTTAGGAAGACTACGGAATAATCCTGAAAGCCTAGAAACAACTAGCAAGTACAGAACACTGAAGGGCAACAGCATGCTCTTTCCTAACACCAAGCTGTACGGACAAAAGTGAAGACAAAATATACAGCAAGAGCTTCTGTCAAAATCCACAAAGGTTCAGAGGCTGCAAAAATCTGACGTGGCAAAACTAGCAACACCAAAAAGGTATCGTTCTGTACCTAGAGCTGGTTGCAAACAGGATGATAAAGACATTTGTTCATTGCCAGATCAACAACAACAAAGCTCTGCAGAGCATTCAACTTCACAATGCCCTGAGAGCTTTCTGTAAGCTCGTTCCCCTCTCCTTCACTTACAGAGACACTGTTGGGTACCTTCTAGGGAGCTGAACCTTCCATGCAATCCAGGCCTTGGCTAAGGCTTCCAGAACCTGAAGCTGCCAAGCACCATTGCCAGAGGGGTGTGTGAGAGCAGCAACACCAAGTCATAGAGAATCTGTGGCTCTAGAGCAACTGTGAGGTAAAGCTCTGTCCATTTCTTAAAGGGCTATTAAAAAAAACAACACTGTCATTCTGAAGACAGACAAAATCTTTTTTGAAACTTCAGAATTTTCAATCACATGTTGTTTAATTTATTTTTTTTTTTCCTTTTCATAGAATAGTTAGGGTTGGAAAGGACCTTAAGATCATCTAGTTCCACCCCCCCTGCCATCAGCAGGGACTCCTCACCCTAAACCATGTCACCCAAGGCTCTGTCCAATCTGGCCTTGAACGCTGCCAGGGATGGAACATTCACAACCTCCCTGGGCAACTCATTCCAGTGCCTCACCACCCTGATAGTAAAGAATTTCCTCCTTATGTCCAATCTAAACATCCCGTTTAAGTTTGAACCCGTTAATCCTTGTCCTATCACTACAGTCCCTAATGAAGAGTCAGTCCTCAGTCTCTGCTCTCATTGTTTGTCTGCCTGGTTCCCAATGAAGATAAAACCCTCTCGTAAAAAAGGGGGAACCTAACCTTTGCAGCTGTGTGTAAGTATGACAGGTTACAGGTGTAGGCTTGCAAGAGAAGCCTACTCTGTGCTCAACGTATGCTTTGCATTCTAGTAAGGTTCAATAATTCATTAAAATGACTATGCAGCATTCTATGGTAAATAAAGCCAGACTTAAAATACATTATGGAGATGTCTTGTTTTTTTTCCAAAGCCTTTTGCTTGATTCTGAACTACTGTAATTCACATGTGCACATTTAGCAGCCTAGAGATTCATGAGTGAGAACACTGCAAAGAGGAGAAAAAACAGCCAACCACCTTTTGTTCATCCAAGCCAGATATGTATCAACAGTGAGAATTCTTTTCACATGAAGGGAATAAAAAATACCTTGATCTTATAAAAACAATTTTCAGGCATCTATTAAACAGAATTTTTAATTTTCTGCATATTTTTTATAGTTGTTCTCAGTTCTGTTTGATTCCTAGAGCTGAATCTACTGAGTAAGCAGTATTCTGCCATACTTTATAGCATGCGTGTGGTTTGCATTCTAACATTCGGGCCAGCACTGATTTTATTTCCTCTTAGTATTTTATAGTTATTAGACTGTAGTAAATTTTTCTTAAGCCAAGTCTGGATTTAAATATGCAAGCCAGGATGGAAAGGTACTGAATCTATACTATGCCATAAATTTAGTTTATTTGCGATTTCTTTTTTATTGTTACTGTTACAGTTAGTGAGGAGGTGACTGTGTGCTCAGTGTATGTACCAACTCCTCTGGAAAACCAGGGGAGATTTTGCAGCACCGGACATAGACACGCGCTGCTGGTCGGGCCTCACCGCGTACCTTGTCAGCTGCTTGCTTTTTATTTAGCCAGAACAGTGTTGCCACCATCTGTCTTTAGGAAAGAATGAAATAAGAAAGAGAGAAAAATAAAAAAAAAAAGATTTTTCTCAAAGTAAGTCAAAAGCATAAGCAAAATGGGGGGCGGGGAATCCAAGTCCGTAAGAATTTATAATGGAAAATAAATTGATTGCAACATGAAATAAAACAAGAAATGAGATGCTGTGCATTTTAAATAGCTTTGCTATCATATCTAAATAACCATCTGCCCAAGAAGTCAGACAAATTTGGTACTTCACAGAGGGTTGAGAGAATGGGGAAGGAGGATGAGAGTTATGTTTGGTTTTATTTGATAGTTCTGAACCAATTTTATAAGAAATATAATAACTACTTTCTGAAAAGAAAATAAGTTCACCAGTTATCTGGGTATAAATTTTTTTTTTTTTTTAAAGATTCCATACATTCTTCTTGTACATATCATGTTCCAGCTTCAGAAATGTGGAATGCCTGCGGCCCAGAGAACAAGAAAAGAACTATTCTTCATCACTAGGTTATATAAAGTCTCTGGTCTCTCTCAGATGTCTGGAATTATTTTCTAAAAATAAAAAATTATACTGAAGGCCATCTTCATTGCCTTTTACTCCTCGTACTGGCCAATAACCAAGTTTCAAAACCTAATTTTTCTCTGTAGTTTGGAGGCAATGAACAACAAACAAACAGTGCTTTGCCAGACAGGCTAGAAACTCCCCTTCCTAGTTAGCTTTGATAGTCAGCTCTTACTAAGATAGAAAATCTCAACTTCGAGCAGGGTAACACAGATTAAATATTCCTAAAAGCAACAAATGCTTTCCTGAATGAACTGTTAGCATCCTGTCACTTCTGACACGGGCTAAACTGACTTTATGTGGAGTAGCAAACATGGCATTCTCATGGAGCTGGAATGATTTTAAGCCTAATACTAGGTGCTCGAAGTTTCATCTTTTCTCCCTTATCAAGCACTCTACTTGCACATTAAAAAGCAACCTAATCCATTCTCAGTACGTGTAGAGTGATCATTACTACTGATGCATTCTACTGAACTAAATTTACGAGCTTACATGCCAGCCCCCTCACATGGTTCCAAAGCACACACCTGAGAAAGGCCACACGCATCACTTAAATTAGGTGGGACAATGAATACAGAATATTTAAAATATTAATACATTATTGTTGACAATCTTAACATGATTTCCCAGTGTTTATGGTACAATGCTCAAAAGACTGAATGTTCCCTGCGATCACCAATACAACATAGTCACATATATATTGTAATACAGTATTATGATGTACAACACCAGTGAAAAAAAATACCTTAACTGCCTATATTCAGTTCTAAGGACATCCCACAATAGGAATAAATAGTACAGAAATTCCATAACTAGATAGCAATGTATGAGACTGTGAATCAGAGCTTAAGTTTCAACAGGAGAGTAATTCTGCAGTGAAATAGCAAAAAAGCTGGACCCCCAGTCAACAATCCTTCCCAATGGTACCCAGACGTATCTGTCACTTTGTCTGGACTATAAAAGAAACAAGCGGGCTGTCAGCATAACTGAGGATCATTTTGATGACTTTTATTGCTCTGGAAGTGTTAAAAGAAAGAACCATCACCATCCTTTTCTTTCTTTCTTTCAAGAGTCTGTATTTCAGACACAAATATGGCAAACCATAGGAGGGGGAAAAAAGAGAGGAAACAGTCTGCTTTCCCTTTAATATCTAGATCACACTAATTGATCCCAGTAGAGTCTCTCATTGCTAGGTTACCTCTATTAGCTTGCTCACTTCTGTATTTGGATAATCTTCCCTCTGCTAATTACAGATGAAACAGTACTTTTGGGGGAGGCTTAAATTCCTCTTTCTTTTCCTGGGGAAACCCATTTACAACTTCCTTCCAAGTACCTACAAGTCTGCAAGACCTTCTAGCGTCACCATCTGTGTTTCCAGTTGCATTCCAGAGCAGAATACAGAAATTACCAAAGGTAATGACACTGTGTATGGCAACCAGAAACAACAGTATCTTATCAGTGCAATACCATGGAATAATCAGATTTTCCATGGAAGAAGCAGTTTCCAAGCATGCTTCTTTACCTCCCCACTCCTATTTCCTAGACACTATTTTTTAGCTATATATGAAAAATTCTAGAAGAAAAAAAAAAACACACCCCCAAAACACCACCACCAAAAAATCAAAAAGGGCATTTAACATAGGCCTTAAGACATTTCAAGTTGAGGTACCACAAATAAGGCCATTCAATTTTTAAGAAATGGTCTACAAACATATTTAGCTACATTAAACCACTAACAGCAAAGTTTAGCATTTGCATAACTTGTTATGAAGATAATGTGTTGTTAACTTCACAGATTGGTGGCATCTAGTAATTTCGAGAGAAAATACATTAGTGAAAAAGCATCACTGTAGTCCTGGTTTAGGTTAATGCCTTTAGGCTATCCATTACTTCTAAGTCTTAACAGAAAGTGTGTTCCTTAACATTGAGGTGTTTTGACTTTTTGCCTCACATAACTGCAGTAATCTACAGGAGAGGGGAGGGAAACGTGAACTCATGTAGACTTTACAGAATTATTCATAGCAGCATGCAAGTCTAGTGGGATTACTCAAAACTTGAAAAGAAACTGAATATTTCTCTTCTCATACTGCATGTACAGCTTTCCAGCAATTATAAAACTCACTGCTCAGTACTTTCTTTAACATAGGCTGGCTTGAAATTAATTGTCCTGGAAAGAAATAAGTAGATCTCATTTACTGCTGGAACATAAATTGAATACACTTTTGATGTATTAAAATAATTCCCTAGTGGCAAACGAAACAAACAAAGACTCAGGAAAAGCAAGGGGCTGTTCCACAGCAATTATTTACCATCAGAGTCTGAACTTGTCTTTTCTTTTATTATTACATTTATAATGGGAGGTGTAAAGCTAACTGTTAGCACTTCATGCAATCAAAAACACGCTTAGAAAAAACACACAGTACCATGCATTTCTCACAGAAGCAGATGCTACTAAAATCTAGTATGGTACTACTACTTCACAACTTGGTTACCTTCTTTATATTTTGCTTATACTGCAGGTTTTTTAAAGGAAAACATATGAAGAACATTAGTTCCATTTTGCTCTTAAAGAATGAAGAAAAGAGAAACAAAAAGACAGCATCTTTGCTGTCAGCTCACTTAAGCAGCCTGAAACCAATTTCAGGAGTTATTAATCACTTATTAATCAGGTTTTAAACTACATTTTTATATTGAAAACACTTTGAAATATTTAGAAGCTCTAGGATCTATTATCTCCCCAATTTCATCCCTGCATTCCCATTGTAACTATGTGAGGAATCTTCTTTCTTTTGTAATTTTTTTTCCCTACAGCTGTAATCAACTTTAGAGGTGAAGAGCAGCCCTGTGCAAGTGCTGGCTGACAGTTTTCCAACAGTACAGAGCAAATTACTCTGCACTGAAAAGGAAATAAAAGATGTAAGCTGAAGTCTTAAAGTGCTGGCTTTACTGCACTAGGGCATTAAATGGAGATGGCTGGACAATGGCTGATCACAGCTGCCCATCCACCTCTGGAGCTGACTGCTTCACAACCAAAGATGTGAAGCAAAATGTACAGAGCTCCTAATCTACCACAGGAGTTGCAACCACTCTATGTTAACCCATAGGCATGTGGATCTTTCTGTCAGCTTGCTATTTGCTTGAATATATCCACTGCTTCTCTGCCTCAGCAAGGCCTTTCAAGAAAAAAAGCACAGCGAGCAGCAAAGTTTTTTTTTGTTCATTAAACCTTCTACACTGGCATGTAGAAATGGTGCAAGGTACTACTGAAGAGTCTCCAGAACTACGGTGTGTCAAAACCTCAGTCGAACTTAGACACAAATGTTTTTACCTGAAAAGTGGCAAATTTATATAGTTGAAATATAAAAATACCCATCCAGTATTGGAATTAAAGCAGTCAGTGATTTCCAGAAGGCAAAGCAGAATGACGTACAGGTCAGTTTAGGTGTTTCCTGAGTGGTTTGGCAGCCATCCATTTTCCTTTCTGTAACTGCTCAAACCCACATACAAACACTAGTCCTTGTACTCCCTGAATGCCGAGTAGCTCCGAGACCAGTCATTTGTCTTCCCGCAAAAAAAGCAGCAATTGAGAAACAGTGTTGACAAGGACAAAGGTGAAATACAAAGTCAGGGCTCTGCTGTTCCCCTGAACATTCCCTTCCAAACTCAGCAGAAAGAACAGAGCTTCCCAGATCATTTGGCCCCAAGGAGAGGGCAGGGTGAATAGCACAAGTTCCCTAAGTAGGAGCCTCTGAGGTGCTCCTCCTTGGTCAGTGTAGGCTCGCTCCATCCTCTATGCAAAGCTGGAGCTTAAAAGATCAAGCCAATGGCAAATACATGTCAAAATAACAATGGGTAGGCTCAGAGGTAAACTTAATAATAAAAATCAGTATCATTATTTAAGTAATAGTAAACACAATGTTTTAAGGAACTAAGAGTCTTTCAGTTCTTATTAATATGACAAGTGCTGTATTTTGGAGAGGACTGTGGTTGGGTTTATACTAGCTAGATGACCACTGATTCCCAACTTCAGTTGCAGATGTGGCTGTATTTCTACTGCTATTTTCTACAAAACTGCTCTTCCCCCAGTCAACATGTAACACCAAGCAGAATAAAGTTAGTGACCATTGGCAAACATTTACAGAGGTTAATTAAACTTGAATTCTCTAAGGGTCCGTTAAGTGTAGTATTTTTCCCATCAGGTCTTTAAGTCTGTACAAAGCCTAACTGATTTTTGGCACAGAAAACTGGTGGCTCTTAATTCAGCGTATGGTCCTTTCTCCTTGTAGAGAGACCAGTTTATAAACTGGTAAAATTTTCGCAGTTAACTAGATATCTATATTAACTAGAGATCACATCTTAATATTCATAGTTTGCTTTGATTAAAATACAAAGGTTCATATTAAGGATTATCTTTTATAATGCAGACAAGCTGCAGCATTTGAGTACCACTTTACATAGTGTTTAATCAGGAAAACTACTGTGGTGCTGGCCGATTAGGCTGGCTCAACTGCTGCCTGCTCCATTTTTTCCCATAATTGCAGGATATACTTTATTGTGACAGGGCCCGAACACTGGAATTCCAATATGCTATACATCAGGTTCTCCATTATTGGATTAGCTAGATGTGGCATCATTACCGTTGCACTTTCATGCCTATCATTGATCGCATTGTTCTTTCTATTTCACAATTAATGCAAGTCAGCTAGATTGATCAATCTGCTGATGAGTTCGGGCCACAGTCAATATATTCTTATGGCTCTGTGCTACTGATCTGTATGCTTTATAGCTGTGCCTTAGGATTTGTCATTCTGGCTACAGATTTTCTTGGGTTTTTTTTTTTTTAGATACTTCTGCTCCCACCTTGCTGCCTAAACCACACAGTCTTTATGAATTACTCATGTCACTTGAAAAAAAAGAGGGACCAAGAAAGTCACTAAATTCATCACTAGAAAGAATTTTTTCTTTAACTCACACTCTGAGTTGGCTCAGTGACAACCAGTCCAGCAGCTGAATTTGGCACTCTAAAACACCGAGCTTCCA
The DNA here is from genome assembly GCF_028554395.1 of Pezoporus wallicus. NCBI lineage: Eukaryota > Metazoa > Chordata > Aves > Psittaciformes > Psittacidae > Pezoporus > Pezoporus wallicus. The sequence goes on along the minus strand of NW_026637610.1, from coordinate 1,624,801 downwards.
AGGAATGGCAGAAATTTCATAGGATTGCAGCTGTTTTCATTCCTTGTTTAGACATGCCAGCATGTTCATGAAATGGGGAAATGCGTTAGTAACTAACGTGATTGTTAATACTCTGCTAACACTGCATTAATTCTAATAATTTTTGAAAGCTTGCTCTTTTTCCAAAGGGTTGATATGCTTGCAGGAAAATCTCCACAATGGGACAGAGAATGAAAGGATGGAACACTGGGCAAAATAGCAAGTCACAACATTTGCTTAATGCAATGTAACAGAAGTTCCCCGTAACAGAAGTTCCCCTATGTCACCAGCATAGTTATCCGGATTTGAAAAAATTCTCTATAGAGAATAATATTGAGTTCCTGTCATTTTCTAATAAAATATAACCTATACACAAGTGCAATGCTGTACAACTTCTGGATATTTTTAAGAAATGTCTTTTCTCTGGTTACTACAGAATACACTGAGATCCATGCCTGATTTTGTGTTTAACATCCACAAAAAAAAAAAAAACAAAAAACAACAACCCAACACACACAACCAACAGGAAACTTGAAAGAGGCAATGTTAATGCTAGTGCACTATTATAGTTTTGTTTTCATTCATTGACCTCCCGGCCTGATGTACATTAAGAGAAGCCTCAATTAACAAAATATGTCAAATTTAAATACAACAAAATGAATGAATTGAAACTCAGACAGAGGGTGAAGAACTACAGTGAATACATTCAGACCAGAGTTTGGACTTTGTACACTGGTTGCCCATTATGCATAATGTCCTCATTAAATAAGGAATAACTGCTTTTTTCCAATCACTCTGTCTCATCTACTTGCCAACACCAGCACTGGTGACAATTACAAGGTATTAGCAATGACAATTACACTGTGATTTTGTGACAGTGATTCCACATTTTAAATACCTTTTTTGTCTTGAGGAATCTAAATCTACAGATAGACACACTGATAACAAAAATCATTAAAACTGCTTTCAATTAGAAAAGCAAAACCACCCCTGATACAGTTTTCTGCTAAGCCCTGAAAATACCACAGATAAAAAGAAACATGCTGTCTGACAATCATAAATGCTCTGTTAAATATAAAAGTGGTTAGTTTGTTTTTTTTTTTATTCAGAGCAAGTAACATGCTTCCCTAACCATACTGGCTTTGAGGAGAGCAGGCATTTTTGATTATCCATACATAATTCAGTTCCCCTAGAAGTGCTCTACCCAAACAATTTTCCATTATGTATGTGGTAAATTTGGAATATAAAAGACAGCGCTTGTGCCTTAAACTGTTATATAGCTTTTACAAACACTTTTAAGATCAATGAGCAAACCTTCCCCACTGAAGTGGGGGTGCTGTATCATCAGTACCAGTCAGATGAGGATCGCTACCAGGAATCAGTGTTTTCCCTCCTTTAAGAATAACATGAACTGAGAAACATGCCCAATAATTTAAAGTCTATTTAAGTCCTGCAGGAGTTCATGAATCTATATTTAGACTACCTACATATATGTCCTGGTTTTCAGAACTGCAAAGCATGGCAAATCTTAGCAAGTTGCTGTACCTAAGTGTGCTCACAACCTTCAAAAATCAGGCCATTATATTTAGATGCCTAATTATTGGTGCAAGATTTGAATGAACTCAAAGTTTTAGCCTAGATGAGCATATATTACATCACAGTTGGCTTGAAGTTGTTTTAAGCTATGACATGCTATGGTAGACAGCCCATATGCATGCAAAACTGAATAATGATCCTGATAATTACACATATATTACAATTTAATACACTGGGTGCTTATGGAGAAAAAGATCCTATTTTATTTCCATTAAAAAGACTACAATATTTATTAACTTTCTATTTAATCCTATTACCAGAAAGTTATGTTACTTTTCAGCGTCAGGAAACTGAGCAATGAGATACCAATTAAAGACAGTATAACCACACTATCAATACTACTTGATTTTTAGTAAAGACAAAAGTTTAATGTTTGATATTGTGGCTTTTAATTTACATTATACTTCACAGAAACTGGAATCCCAAATTTCACAATTAAAAGACCAAAAGTGAAATTTTTAATGTTTACTAAAACTGCATTGTTATAGGAAAATATCCATGCTGTAAACAGAGCTACCTCTTAAAACTGAGGTGCTTTCTGCAAGTTTTGTATCCTTAGTTTTTCCTATCTTCAAGAGGGAATCAGCTGCTTTCTTTTTTCTGCATATTCACCAAATGACTTAAATCTATGCTGGGTAAAACTTCTACTAAAATGTTTTGCTTTTGCCTATTGTGTTCTCATTAGACTTTCAAACAGAATCTTCTGTTTTTTTTAACTAACACCTTTTGAAAAAAAACATGGCTACACGTGCCTGCTGGTACTGCACAGATCTCTACATGTACTTGCACAAAGCAGCCAAACTTTATTAGAAGTCCCAGTGAGAACACTGAGGGGCCAAGCCCTCTTCCTAACCCCAGCATGCACATCACTGGTTTTCAAAATGGTCTTTAAAAACAGAGTGTGACTGCTAAAGCATGTGTCCTTTACAGCTGAATAGATTAACTGTATTATTTTGCCTTCAAACTGCCTATGGAAATTGTAGGTAAAGAATACTGAGGCAGAAGAATTTGCATTATATAGAAAAGAAGTTCCCCTTGGCCTAATCTTGAGGGTTTTTTAGTCCTTGCAGAGGCAAAATGCACAGCCATAATGCACATGCCTGCATGCAGCTTAGCTAATACTATACATGGTTTCACCTTCTGTTTCTACCTTCCAAAATAAACATTTATCACCTTTTTCAGAGGAAATGACTTACAAGTAATTTATGTGGTAACACACATAAATGCTCCAAGCATAAGGAAACACAGCTTTCAGATAATGTAAAGAAACTTATGTCTCTTAGGACTTTAAAGGTATTGCCGGGTTTTCTTTTGCAGAGGTATAAATACTGTAAACTGCAGTAGAAAGCATTAAGGAATCTATAATTTCTTCTGAATTACAGATGTAATCAAAATGAGAAAATACACAACATCAGTCTCCACCATGCTTGTCTTCCTGTAGAATTTAAGCAGAAGCTCCAGCTTTTGTGTTCCCTGGGTTTTTTACACTATCTCCATTGTTTACCAAGGGATCCTGAGTTTCGTAACATCTCATAAAAAAAAAGGTATAAACCCAGATGTTTCTCTCGAAAGGCATATATCAAGTTCCCATCAGCAGCAACACCATGAACAGTTTTTTATTCCATCTTAAATTTACATTACTTGTGTTTTAACACCACTTTAAATATTTACTTAACAACTTTCTAAAGGCAGAGCCAGTTTCATTAAATCAGAAAGCAGAATTCTGTTATGGAAATTGTCATAATTACAGCTTAACCTAAAACTGCTAATGTAAGCTGTTCTTTCGTCTAATTTTGCAGATAGAGAAGCCGTTTCCTGTGGCTCACTGATCCCAACAATACCCTTAGACCAATTCCCATGATTCCCTCATCACGGGCAGATATCATTTCAACAGATGTCAAGAACAGCTAAGTGCACTTAGGCCTATTTGTTAAATTCCTAGGGGGAGGTAGATTGGCGAAATTCATCCTGTAATTAAACCGCATATTTCTTTCAAGCTGCCTCTTCCCTCTCCCCTTCATAATCCCTCTGCCTTGCATCAAATCATTTAGGCACTTATTGGCTACAATCAATACAATATGAGATACATTAATTTAGTCCCTAGGAGATTTGCTGGGAATAGGCAGTATTGCTCCGCAAGCATTCCGAAATGTTCATGAAAGCATGCTATCAACTGTGGCAATGTAGCACTTACAGTCAGCGTAGGCAGATTTATGACAATTCCATACTGTGTGCCCACAGCTCTGGTCTGCAGCCAAACATGCATAAATTGGATTGAAACGGGAAACACTAAATATATTACCTAAAGCACACAAATGCTAAATAGCACAAATCACTGTGAAGAGCTGGAATGGGTGAACAGAATCTGAACAATTAAGCTCAAGCTTTCCATATGTTCAAATACCCATTGTGCTTTGCCATGGAGAGTGAAATTAGGATTGGAAAGAAACATTAACGAGGGTTCTCATTTACAGATACGGACTTCAAAGTAACATCTTTCACATATTTTTATCTTGCCTCCTACTACTGAATTGTGTGGATTGTTTTTTTTCTTCATAGGTGTAAGACAGGATGAAGCTATTTTTTTGTTGTAGAAAGATGATACAAAAAGAATTCTGAAATCAGGCTGTGTTTCAGTTGTAAGGGTACACTACTGTATTTTTCACTTACAAGTAAATATCTAACTCAAGTCCCTAACATGTAACTGTGAAACTGAGGACTTGGAAATGTCAACAGAAAAAAACATTAAATGCTTCATAAATCCTAAGCACGCAATGCCTTGGGAAGTTATCAATATGTCCACCAAACAATATGTCATTTGCAATCAGAATTGTATTTGGAACAGTAACAATAAAGTTGGTACACACATAGATTAATAATGTGGTAAACTAACTTGGGAAGCAATGTAAAAAGAAAACAACATCCAAGACTTAATTGGATTATTTTGCTGCAACTGCAAAACCATAATCTATCAGACAAAAGTTCTGTGTACTATGACACCCATTAATTTTTAAAGCATTGAAGTAATTAGAAAGCCTTTTTGTCCATTTTGAAATTAATACCATTTATATTTATCTGATTAAGAAATTTTCAAGTAGATGATGCTGTACTGTCTATTTAAGCCTGTCTCTTGAGACAGCATGATGAGAACAGTTGACTCTGGGTGTGGTCAGAGGGATGAAGTACGGAAGCTGTAAGAGGATTGAGCAGGCTCGGCAGCACAGCAGCTCACACGGCAACAAATTGCCTCAGCACCATCTCTGGGCGCTTTCTTGAATTAATTTGGATTCTCAAAGATGTATTTCACACATTGTCCGCCTGCTCCTAACATACTTGCATGGTTTCAGGTATTTAAGATTTAAAGGAGCATTCCCTTTATTTCCTTTTTTATTTCTGTTTTACAGGGGTTTTGGGGGGTTGTTTTTTTGTTTTGGTTGGTTGGTTGGTAGTTTTTTTTTTTCAGGGCACAAGCTATTGCTTTCTTTCCTAAATGGATTGGGGAAAGCTGTCATACTTCACAGGTTCTCCTGTGATCAGTCGTGTATTATGTTCAAAACAGTCTCAATGCATATAAGAATCTTTTCAACTGTGGAAAAGGAAATTAGAGGTACCAAGAGGTCACCATTTGTAATCCAGTGAAGCTGGTAAACTCTAGGTGAAAAAAAAAAAAAAAAAAAAGGAACACTTTGAGCATTTTGTAAAGGATTTGCATTCCTTTAAAACATTTTTTTTTTCTAACCCTACTTTCCAGTTTAAAGTGGAAACATCAATTAATGCACAAAAAGAGCACAAAAAACAGAAAAAACATAACCATTTGTTCTATGAACAATATCCCTTCAAGTTTACAAGGTAAACATGGGTGAAGTCTTGTCTTTCTAATGGAAGAAGGAAGTCTGAAACATTGCCATTTATACTGGTGATCATTTCACTAACAAATCTGTTTCCTTGAAGTTCATTTTGGAGTTTCTACCATTTCCTTTTCAGGAAATGTTTAAACAGTCAATTACCTTTCAACTCCCCAAATTCATGTAAGAGTCAACACCTTTGTGACTCACCTTTTGCCTCAGCTTTCTTGGAACATAAGCTAAGGGCAAGGGGGAAGCTACTGATCATTTCAAGGGAAACTCACTGGGTTCGGCTGGTTGTTTTGTCTGTTGGGTTGATTTTATTGTTTCATTTTTTGTTTTGTTGGGTTTTTTGTTTTGTTTTGGGGTTTTGGTTGTGGGGGGTGGTTTTTTTGTCTGGTTGGCTGGTTTTGGGAGAGTGGTTTTGCACTCATAGATCATGGAAAGGCATGATCTATTCCTCTTTCATCTTTTAAAACCAAACTATTTCATGGGCATTGCCCTCACAAACTCTATCACTTCCCATCAGGACCGGGTAGGAGCGTGGATTATATTCAGGTGAATGAGAGTGATCCAAGAAATACAAACTAAAACACTGAAATGGGCTTGTCTGTCCTTCTACTTAACGAGATTTTTTGGGGGGAGAAAGAAGTATCCTTCTATTGAAGGGACCAAATTGTTGCTCCCTAGATGAAATTTTTGACTTGGGGACCTGCATTTCTTTCAGGACAAATTGAGAGGTGAGTGACCTCAAAGCAGATTGTATTTCCTCATTCAGAGTGCTTGAACGAGTTTTTACCGACATCAATGCAGCTTGTACACTCCTCATTAATACATAAGCAGCCTTCTGATTTCTCAAACATTTGGTGGAAAGAAAGAGAAAAATCTCTTACCTAAAAATACCCACTGAAAAAAAAAGAAAGCAGTGCATGCATAAAACATGGAAATATACTGCCTTAACCGCATGCTCCCAAGATCTACAATTAAGCATTCTAGAAATTAAGAAATTATTAGGAAAAAATGTGCTATCATCCAGCAAATACTTTTAGTATACTTTAATTCATTAGGAATATTTTCAAACTCTCCCTGGGGAAAAGTACAGTTTAAAATTGCTTACATCTTACTTAAAAGCTGAAGTAAGCTTTTCTTTTTCATCTTTTATAATCTTATTTTAAAAGTTTTCCAAAACTGCTGACTGTGCACTGCAAACAGATAAATATTTTTTCTTGTATTTTTCTAGGTATACCTAATTGTTTTTTTACATTTTATTTCTGGATGCCATCAAGATTTGTAAGCAGAAAAGAATGCAACACACAAACCTCCCTCCCCCCCTCGACACACCTGCCTGATAACAATAATTAGGTTACTACTAATTCATATAGCTGTTACTGCAGGCTGGCTAGGGAAATGACTAAGGCAGGTAGTGTTAAGTGAAAAATAATGAGTCTGTGATTTTTTTTTTTATATTACTTTTAGGACAACAGCTTCATTCCATCAGTCTCCCTCCCATGGTTTTTATCCCCAGGTAGTCACTTCATAATTACTGGAGTACCAAGATAACTCTTCCATTTAAAGGCAACTTCTTTTGCATTTAGAATCATAGAATAGTTAGGGTTGGAAAGGACCTTAAGATCATCTAGTTCCAACCCCCCTGCCATGGGCAGGGACACCTCACACTAAACCATATCACCCAATTTCTTCTCTTTGAGCTGTTCTTAGGTTTAGATTTTCTGATTTGTAAGAGGGCTAAGGAAGAATAAGTCATTCCCTGCATGGTCTCCCAGTCTCCAATAATTAATGGTTTTGAAACCTCTTGCTGCATTTAAGTGTTTAATATTTTCTGATGGATTTCTTTTCCGTGAAATTATCAAGTCTTCCCTTGGACCCAAGTAAGCATATAATGTTTGGAACACGCTGTTACCTGTAGGAAGTATCACTGCTTCTTGTGCTTGCTGCACCTGACATCTGCTAGCATCATTCGATGTTTCTTATTGGTAGTGGAACTGATATTATCAACATGGATCTTCCCTATTTAGCATTTCAAGTAGCACTAATAGCCTTGAGAGTCATAACCTTCTTTTTAAAAAATCCAGAACCAAACCAACCCAACAACTTTCTGATCCTTCATCTATGTCATACTTAATAGTGTTTTCACTAATTCTATTCCTTACTACACTTTCAATTAAAGTCAGCAGTACAAAAAGGGCTGATATTGCAAGTAGTAAAGGTAGAAATATGTTTCTAGAAGTGGAAATATTTAGATGAACATTCTAACACTGAGCTTTCTTTTTCTCTTTTACTTTATGCCTGCTATCTTCATTTTCTCACCCTTCTTTTGTTTTGGAATAAAAATGATTAGCAGAAGCAGGGGTAGGAGAAAAAGAATTCAAGGCTTTTTTTTGCTTCAGTGAAGAGATGGCAAAGAGGCAGGAGAAAATGGAGACAACAGGACTTACGGTCGCATCTTCTGGGGAATCTGTCACTATTTTAGAATTAACTGCTTTTGTCTCAATCCAGACCCCGTACCACAAAAGAATATTCTTCCCTTCACAGCCCCGTACTCTTCATAACTTTTGCTGTGCAATACAGCACCTGTGAGACAGTTACTAAGGTGTTTTACACTGAAAAGACTTACTATATACAAGCAAAGGCAACTACAATCATATGGATAACTTGAACTCTAAGATACCTGCCTTATGAATATTACTTGGCAGCTTTACGTGTTACAGTTAGCATAAAAGTTGTTCATTATAAATGAGGACACTTAGTCCCTAAAAATTGCCCTAGAACTATACGAAGAAGGCAAAAAATAATCATAACACATCAAGAGCTTTCAGCAATTATTAACTTTCAGTCATTACTATGCATAACTATTTCAGTAGGTTGGCACAGAGGGAAAGAAAGAAATTCTGTATTAAACTAAGATAGACAGGCAGTAAATTTAATAGAAAATAAGTGAATAATAAAATTCTATTATAAAACACTGAAGCAAAACATCATCAAAATAGCAAAAGTACTGAGAAAGAAGAGTTTTATGTGAACTTTTATTTTGTTTCAATTCAATTATCTTCTCTTCCAACTATAATCAGGTATAACAATAACTTGCCTCTTTATAATAATTACATACTACCTGTGTGATTGGAATAGCCTGAAGGCTTAGATTTGGTTACACCTGCAGACTAAACTATTTTATAAGTATTATTAAAAAGAAATGAAGAAAAAATAGGAGAGTAAGATTAGCATTATATAAATCAACACTTCTCCAGAATACCTCGTTAGGAAAATTAATAGCTTTCTCTTTAAAACAAGAAAGTAGAAAGTTAAGAAAGATTCATCTCAGGGTAGTGGAAAAATATTTATTGTCTTTTTGTGACAACTGTTCAGACGTTTTTTGTTTCTAGGCACTAGTTAGAAATTCTTCTCAGCCCTGCCTATAAGGCTGTCTGATACAATTATAGCTACTAATATTTCCCCTATAATTATACAACCTAGATAATGTTTCACCTTTATATTTGGGAAAGCCTGAACTCAGTCTTAATTTCATCAAAATTCCTTATTTAATATTTTGAAGGTGCATATTTATTTAACATAGTTCAGTTAGGCTTCTTACACAAAGAGACAGCAGAAATTCTCAGCCTTATTAATGTGGCATTTGCCCACATTGCATAATTGCCAAGGCAGACACAGACCAGTTCTAAACTGTTTTGTTTGTCTCTGTAGCACAGTGCAGTTCACAGAGATTTTTAAATCATGGTTTGTTCCCTAAGCAGTTAGCCTTGCTTAAAATGATTCCTGCTCCCTTCTTATTTCAAGAAAGTCCTTTCCCTCCTTGAAAAGTATTAAGGCCTCTGTTGTCTCATGTAAGATTATCGCCTCTTTCCACTTCCTGACATTAGTTTCCTTTCTTTATACTTCTCTGTAACCACCTGCTCTGCTCCCCTCTGGTTTCTCCCATCTTAAGACGAAAGTCTAAGACAAAGATGAAAATCCTGCTTGCTGCATTTCGATGTACAATAACCTCTTTAAACTTGCTGAATGCAGTGTTTATAATCATATCATGGAGTTTCCCTTTGACAGCTCCCATTCTGTTTTGTCCACACGATCCATCTGTTTAAGGAAATGTAGTTGGCAAAGCTTTCTAATGAATGTTTCCAAGACATGGCTAAAAGGTAGTATTTCATGTTCATACTCATCTAATCTGTAAACCACTTTCTATAACACCAGCCAAACAGCTGATCATAATTCCTCATGTAATTACCCTTTCTCATTATTTATGTCATCTTTTTATCTACTGTCAGCTTTTTTTAGGTGCTCTAAGAGGTGCCTGTCCTTGCTTTCCAGCTTTTTCTTACACATTTTATCTCTGGCCATTTATTACCTACAAAGACATTCTTGTATGACTCGTAGGGTCATCCCTCCAATTTACATATTTGAACTAAATTTTAACTTGGCTCTGTAAAATCTTCTCATGGTTATTTAACAATTGTTTCAAATTCAAAACAGAATTTTATTTTTTCCTACTGCCCATCAGCTTCTAGGCTCTCCTTTTTCAACCTTCCATAAATTTATCATCTTGAACTCCTGGCAAAACTTCCAGATTTCTAAATGTGTAACATTTCTAAGATCTAGTAATTCATATCCATTCAAAGAACTTTTTGTCTCACCTGACACTTCACTACACTATTTTACAAGTTAACATTTTCTTCCACCTTGGCTGTTCTCTCTATTCACCACCTTTTAGACTGTTGCCACAAACCTGGTCTTGTTAAATTGTTGTTTAGATAATTTCAGCCATCTTGTTACATTTTCCCTCTCTATCCCCTCAGACAGTCCTACCCTTTCCACATTTCATGCACAGAAGTATCAGTTTCCAATACCCACACAGCCATTGCTTATTTGTAACATTTTCAGATATATACTTTTTTGATTTTCATACACACTGTCCCTTACATTTGCTGCTGTGTTACATCTCCCCCATCCTCAATCTCACTTTGCTTCCCTTTGTTGTGGTGGCTACAGAACTTGACAAACTTGTACCCTGAATCTGTGTTAGGCAGCAATGACGATTTACCGTTTCTTGCATTCCCTTCTCCCAACTGTCTTCAAAATGAACTTCTTAGTATTTTAATTTTGAACTTTTCAGCATGTATTGCAAGGGGTCTTTAATACCTTGTAAGATATACCTGGCTTTATAATGAAGCAGCAAAGAGCAATTAACTGCCAAATGTTAAACAACTAAAATTTTTTGTATTTAATATTCATTATTTTTTTTTAGTATTTATATAGGTTTTAATCTAAAACATTCTTTATTCCTTGAAAAAAGTGATCTAATGTATTACTAAAGTCATGAACAGTTGTTACATAGCTAAAGAGATGCCTAGTAAACCCTATTTTTAACATAGAAAAAAATGCATTACATCACATATTTGTCTCTATTCCAGCCTTTCCTGACATTTGTACCTTTTCTCTTTTCCCTTATTAGGTCCTGTTCTTTAGGCCTTGAAATTATTTAGGTTCCCCTTTCCATAGCTGAAAACTTGATACCAATTAATTTTCTTACAATGCTGAGATTTTGGGGAAGATGGGAAGAAAGTGGAAAGGTGTTATCTCTAAAAGCTTTAAATGTTATAATCATTTGTATCATTTTGTTACTGTGCTCTTATCCTTGCTTTGTCATTTTCTACATTATTGATTTTAATCAATGTACTCCTACAATCAATCAAAAGGTACAAGAGAAAAAAAAGGTAGCTCAATCATTATTAGCAGTTTGTTCAAAAGAACTCTGGTTTAACTTTTGATCTGTATACTTCAGACAACAGAAAATCTATTTGTTTGACTTTAAGTCTAATCACAGTGCTTTGTCTGGAAATTAGGCAAACTGGATAACAGCATTACTGGAGGAGTTATAATGTTTCCCACTAAAGAGAGTAAAATCACCTTACTTAGGATGATTTAATGGTTAGAGATCACTAATATCCACATTACACTTAAGAGAGATCTTGATGTGCTTATTTGTCTGAACCCAGCTGCTCAAGGATCCAACTTGTACAGACAGATGCTGGTGAACTTCTATACTGTGCATCCAGACTGGGAAACAGGATGAGGCCAATGATGTAATGTTCATTTGGGTGCTCTGACTATCTGTCTGTGATCTGCGTGGCCGACTGTGTACATACATATATACACATATGCATGTAGTGTGTGTGCGCCTCTTGGAATCAATCTTCAGCCTCAGTACCGGCCTGACCTGGTGATACGGTGTGGCAACAGCCTCACCTTTTAGGTTGCTGGTTCTGGCATGATATCTTTTCCTATAACAGTTTATGTCAATTTTAGTTTTAAAAAATAAAACTATCAAATAATAAAATGTATATAAATATATGTGCAAAACTTACATATAATGCATAATACATCCTACTTTTACTCTCTTAAGACAAGTATCTTACTCAAAAAGATTAAAAATCCCTTTTATTGTTACCATGCCTCCTGCCTGAGCTGCTAAGTAATGTCTAATTTACAGAGGTAACAATACATCAAATTCCTCTCTATGTATGAAAGTTACCTGGTAACCTTGCTTAAGAGAAGTGGAACTATGCAACAGTATGAGCACACAGTGCGCACCAGGTTTATTAATGAGGGAAAGGGTTCTCCAGCCAAATGGAACAGTGCCCCAGCTATGGAGCGACTTGGATGTATTGTGCTGCTTTGATTTTCCTAGGCTGATGTATCTATCCCAATACTCAGACACAAAGACATTTAACCCTGATCTATGGAAAGAGCCTGTCAGCCAGAGCCTGATTCAACAGAAATCCATCAGATTCGCATGGAAAAAAAAAATAAAAAGCATTCTGTTTGGGCAGTAGTGTCATCAAGATTCTGTTCAACAAAATGAAGAGGAGTTTGTGTTAGTTTGATATTTGCTGGATGTTAGGTGCTAAACCTGTACCTTCCTCTTAAAAGAAAGAATAGTTTATATCTAATCCACCAATTCCCATTAAAACTGCTCTTTGTTACTTTAGAAAATTAATGATAGCATGACAAATCTCTCCCTGGAGCTGAGGTTAGTTTTACGATAACAGCTAGTTTGCCCCAAGTTCTTCCAAAACAACGCTTTGCTTGTTACAAGAACTTAAACTTTGGAGGCAAACTGGAAACCTAATAAAGTTGGTGGTAGTTTCTGCTATTGAATGAAGCATATCAACAGCATTACATCCTAGGATGATAGGATTAAGAGCCATTGTCTACCGCCTCTTGCTGCACACTTCAACTTTAACAACAGCTGCTTCCTACAATGTCTTTGGGAACATAAACTCATTTTAAGATTAACAAAGGGAGGATTTTTTTTTTTTTTAAACATGATTGTATTACAGTAAAACTGGTTTAGTATCAGTCATGCAAATGTATTTTTAAAGGCATACTGCCACTTTAAATTTATTTTCTATACTACTCACTTATGTTTCATATTTTAATATATAACAAAAAAGAAAGGCTAGAAATCAGGGTTAAACACCTGCAGGATATAACTTTGTAGCATTAGCTCTGATTATAAACATAAAGGTAACTGATGCATTGTAATAGCATCTTCTTATGACCTAGGCTAAGACTGTAAAATGTAAAGCTTCATACTGTGCTCACCACATTCAGTTAAAAGCAGAAAAAGTAGCATTGCATTTTCACTATCCTCAGCAGAACTGCCATGCTTTCTCACAGGGTTTTCTGATCTGTTCTGGCACCTAAGGCATTTGAACAGTTGGTGGGAAGAAGTGAAACTGTGACGAAGTGAGTCTCATTTCAGATTTACAGTCCAGTCACTCACAAAATCTGCCAATTCATTTTATGGCATGTACTGTGAAAATTCATTATTTAATATGTGCCTAAAAAAATCTATTGATGCAGCACAGTAGCTTGACTTTGAATTGGAAAAGAATGAGTAACACAGTACGTGGTGCCTTTAAGCTTGTAGTCAGCTAGCCCAGCATATACTTAAAACATCCTCTAAGTTTCAATCGAGTGTAACATTTGTTCAGCCAACAAGCTTCTTAAATCTCAGAAGAAAAAGACAAACTTATTAATAAAACCCAACACATTTTAACCCATCAGTTCTCAGCTAATGGAAATTATAACCATGCAAACCAGGCTAACTCAAAAGAAAAATAAAAATCTAATTTATAGCTAAATGACTTAGAGAAAAAAATACACTATAGGGATTGGGGACCCCATAATCATGACTCCTGTTACGTGATACAGATGCTAGCTTAGAGCTACTAACTCTTCACTGTCCTCCCCAGTGTGGCTTGGTTAGCTTGTGCTCAAATAAAGGCAATTTCTCTACCTTCTAGCCTTCTCACATGCTAAGACACTGAGAAAAAACTAACTTACACTAGAAGAAAACAGCATGACGTCTCAAGGTATGCTTTCTGCTTGTATCCAGCCCTTTTGACTCCTGCTCCAGAATCAAAACTGCAGGATGCCTGTACCTCTGAAAAATGCAGTAAAGTGAGAAGGAACAGGGCCATTCATCTTAGCTACATGGAACAGCAAGAGCAGGGGGTTTGGACCATCACCAAATTCACATTGCGATTTGCTGCTGATCTCATAAAGCAAAACCTCACCTGGGTGGGCTGTGATCCTAGCTGCTTTCTGCTTCAAAGAACAGCAAAGTTTCACTGTGATTTTGCAGTTTGCAAAATGTCAAATACCATCAGTTATGTAGTGAGGTAAGTCGACCAATGACTGCATTTATAGCTGATGAGTAGGTTTTAAACCTGCACTCTAATTTCTTTCATATTTTTATATTACAAACTTATACACAACTTAAAACTCTGCAATTATTTTAAGTAAAACATGTAAAATAAACCTCAGACAGGCCTAGTAAGATTTTTCTTTTTTTCCCCCTTTCAGTCTAATGCATTCTCTTTAATTCCTTCTTATAGCAGCAGATTGATATAATAAACTAGTTTGTAAAAGCTATTAAGAGTATGCTTGCTAGCAGCAATCCTATTAAGTTACCTCATCAAGTGATATGCTGTAATATTTTCATATCAGCTTTCTTTAGCTTTTACACAGTAGCATTCATAAATGCCTCAAGATTCCAAGAGTGTAAAAGTATTTTCTTGAAATTATGAGCAAAAATTTCTTAATGTAGAAAGGCAGAAACAATGTATGAAATTGAGTTCAACTGCAAAAGTATCCTTAAAAAACAGTTAATGCTAACAATATTGCAACAACATTAATTAAACGAAGGGATGGAGCTCCTAATATGGTGTAGAGGAGTAAGGTTATAGTCTACTGTGCAATTCTTCTCATAGTGAATCCCATATCTTATAGTGAGAATCCCAAATCTCAATTCTGTTGGTGCATTTGTGTTAAGGTGAATTAACATTCCTTCATTTGCCTGAGAGTATAGCAGCCACATTGCAAAGCCTCCTCCAAGGTCCCTCTGAGCAGAGAACGGTTGCCAGTGGAATGCTTCTTACTGGCACCTACAAGCCCAAACTTAACATACTTCATTATGTCCACCACAGTTATCACATGCTTCAAGGTTTCAAGTAACTGTAACTCCAAAATGCTGAGAAGAAATTTTCATTCAAAAGCTGAATGCAGGATAAAGCAATATTTATGAGACCTAGCAGGCAACATCTTGCTTTTTTAAAGGTTGTATGGTTAAAAGTCATACAGCTACTGTACTTCTTACAGTACACTAAGGATCAAGTGCGGTTAGGTAAGTTTAGCTTATTAAATTATGACATTGTTAATTAGTGTCAAATGATTAATGAACACTGAGAAATTTATTTTCTCAACTGCCTTCTCAAAAATCAAGATTCAATGTCCTTTGCCAAACATTTCAGCATTTCATAATTTTCAATCTTACTGTATGCTAGCCTTCAATCTGTTAACATTTTTCTTTCATTATGTTTGAGGATATATATTTTTCTATTTTTCTTGTGCATGGCAAGTACCCAGTACTTCAAATTCTTAATAAATGAAGCCACGGCATAAACTTGTTGTACGTGTTACTTTGCCACAGAGACCTATGCTTCCTTTTGCTTCTATACCAAATTTGAAATATTTTGATCCTTGCATGTTTATCTCTCTCTTCTCACCATAATAGGGGCTTCTGAGTGAAATAATCTGATTGCCAGAATTCGTAGCCAGGTAAACATAACGTGTCTGCAAAACTACAAAGTGTAAGACAATTATCCCAACAGTTAGCCTGTTTCTGTAAATAAATACAAGTTTTGCAC
This sequence comes from Pezoporus wallicus, assembly GCF_028554395.1. Classification (NCBI taxonomy): domain Eukaryota; kingdom Metazoa; phylum Chordata; class Aves; order Psittaciformes; family Psittacidae; genus Pezoporus; species Pezoporus wallicus. The sequence continues at coordinate 1,609,098 of NW_026637610.1, read as the reverse complement.
TTCAAGAACCAAAAACTGGGCACTGTTAAAGTACCATTAGACTTCACATAAGGGAAGAGCAAAGGGCAGGCCTCATTCAAATGACAGTCACAATCCCCAGAACTGCAGCTTTCTTGTAGTGCCAAAAGAAGGAAGGCTAAGGTAAAATACTGTTAATGCTGCAGTCCACACCACATTCTCTTATGTCACAGACTAGAATCCTGATCACATACAACCCAGCAGGTATCTTTTCCTGTACTCTTGCAAACAGCTCAAACAAATCTTAGACCAATCTGCTAGTTTCAACTGCCTTTCCTGATTTAATACATCATGGCTGCATCTATGTGACTGCTTGGAGTTAATAACAGCAGCTGAAGGAAAGAGGAGCTTGCAAGAGAACTCATGTTCTGCTCCTTTTTCCATTTACAACTGTATCTGTATAAAAATTCTACTTGTCATCCTTCCCAAAAATGAAACCTGACCTTTTGCTTGGAGTGCAGCAACCTTCTGTTTTAACTCCTTTTTTTTTTTTTTTAATAAAATCTTCATCTATTTATGCTTTGTGTCTTCTATTATATTCTCATAGAAGAAGAATACAATACTGGTTTAGTGATAACTCCACTAGTTAAAGTCTGGAGACATGAGTTCCCTTCAGAACAAGTCACTCATTTGCTGTACCCCATTTACGGAAATGAAGATCAGCAGCAGTAAGGGTAACTAAAGAGATTGAACAGTTCTTATAAAAGGGAATACTGAACAGTAAATAATTGCTCTGCCTGAAAGAGATGAGAGAAGGGAGGTATGATAAAACTATCAAGTGGCATGGAGAAAATAACACAAAAACAACTGGCTATATTTTCCTCCCCATCATATTTTGTAGTAGGCTCTGCTTCTTGTCACTGCACATCCCTGAATTCTCTCCAGGTGCTTGCCATTTTTTGAGCATGGGACCCAATGAATACTAATCTCTATGGAAGCCTTATCTTTGCTCAAAGGATCTTGACCAAATTTGAGGTACTCTGGGTTTGGGTTTTGTTTTTTTTCTTTTTTTGCCAAAATGAAAAAAACATTTGAGAGTTGTACAGACTCTTTAAAAAAAAATAATAAATCTGCAACTGCCAGTTTTAATTCAGGCTTCCCTGCCCCAGGCTACACCAGAGCATTTACTGATGGCAGATTTTTCTCTTCTTTTTTCTTTTTTCTTTCCTTTTCTTTATTGCCTTGTAATATTTTGACTCCTGGGCTGCAGGACAACCTTGGCCAGCATGGGGTCACAGCAAGAAGCCAGCCACCTCCCCAGTCTTGCCTGTACCAGCAGTGCAGGAAGAAGCTCTCATGCAAGCACCCTTTATGAATACAGTTGGGTTTTGTAAGAAAACAATACAGTAGTTTAAATGACAAAAAAAAGGAAGAAATTCTCCACAGACAGGATCTGTGCAATATATCATGGGACCCCCACCCATGGTCCATCCAATACTACATGAACATGGGGTTCCCACCATGTGAAGGGATGCAAGATTTGCTTGATATCTCTATTCTTTTTATTCTGTGTTATTAAAAGAGCCTTTTATGAAGCCTTTTTTACCAAGATCCCTATGAACCCTGCACTGGGTGTCCCTGCCCCACCTTGTGGAACAGAACCCAACTGGACTGAGATTAATACGTACCTCAAGCCCTTAGGGGACTTTATATACACAGCAATGCACTGCTCTGCAGAACTGACACAAGGATTTTCTACTTCAACACCTTCTCATTGTGTTTACATTTAACTGACCAGTGAAGTAATTACTTCCTCCAGAAAGAAATCAATTTAGCTTCCTATACTTTCTTTACTTTCTTTTATTGCAGCCAGTGCAATACAGATGGCAAGGTTGTTTCTAATTCTTCTAATTCAGTTCTTCAGCTCTACAGAAAAGATATTTCTCCACCCAAATTGCAGTTTTTGCTTCCCATGCTACATGCCCCTTCAGTTATTTGTGTTTCTGCTGTCTACTCTTCCTTGTTATTGGCCTAAGGAAAAAAAATATTTTTCCCATGTTGGTTTCTATACAGTACCAACAGCTTATTTCAAAAGGAAACACTTATACAGTTATAAAGCAATACTCTATGCAAGCTTAGCTTCTCAGAACTACCACATAATTAATAACAACATATGGCATTGTTTTAGTAAGTATGCTCATTTCTTTGTCCATCTCTAACAAGCCTGAAAATGTTTTTAGCATCCCTAGGCCAAATAATCTACATCACAAAAATGCTGCAAAATTCTTTTTTAACTCTAATGTTTTTCACAAGGACATACCTTACTATGTCTTATAAACCTACTTTATTACATGCATTTCATATAAAAACTATAAACTGGGTTTTACATCATTTTCAGCTTTTGACCATTCATCAGTTTTCCATGATAAAGCCACAGTGAAATCAATATCCTTGTAAAGCCAAGCTGTCAAAAGTTACTAGACTATTTCCAAAGGCAATTCCAATGAGACAGACTACCATATGTTTTCAATATATTTTATACAAGATTGCATGATAATTTTAGTGGGACTGAAAGAAACAATACAACAGGTAGTGTTTTGGGGTTTGACATTTTAAATAGCAAGCCCGATTGATTTTTACAAGATACCTGAGACAAAAATGCCAGTTCTGGAAAATTTACACCCAGGCATTCATCCACAGAACTTAAGAGCAATTGTGTTGTCAAACAGCAAGAAAAGGAGATAGCCTTTAGCAATGAAGTCAGTCTAAAAATGTTTGCTTTACCTATATGTGTGTATGAGTGTGTATGTATATAAAGGGCAGTGTATATTATATATACATGCATATATAGAAGCATATGTACTTTATTGATTTCACATTTCTGCTGATTTACAGGTTTTCTTATAGAAGACTGCCAATTATGATTAAAATTCCCCTTATAATTAATTCAAAATTTTATTAAATCCAGCTTTTATAACTTTAAATATAATAATGCCAGACAAGCCAGGGCAAAGAATATACTGAATATACCCAGTCATTAATTTGACTTGTAGCATTTCTCATCCCTCAAAAAAAAAAAAAAAAGGCAATAAAAGGAACCCCCCTCAGAAATCAGACCAGCCACGGCCATACTCATCTCCATAATAGCACAATTTCCAATTCACGCCTCATTTTCATTAATGTTTCTAGCCATAAATTTTTAAGCATATGATAAAAAATTTCTGAAGCGGCATAAAACTAACATGAAGGGGGAGTTCATTAGTATGTGACCCTAACTAGAAATTCCATATTAACTTCCCATTTCTACTTGTGCAAATCCAATAGCAGCAGGCCTAATACACTGTGCATCAGTCTTACATTTGTTTTAAGAGCTTCCCCCCCACATCCTTACTAATTTTTATTTTTACACAACTCCTATGTTTCCCTTGTTATTGAATAAGTCAACAGACAACTGTATCAGAGTAGCACCTTTTGTGTCACAAATTATCCTGGAGAATTGTAAGAACCTACCAGCCCAATGCTTTATTAATGATACCAGATCATAAAAAGAAAGGGGAAATTGCTGACTCCAACTCTTTTCTAATGTTGGGTGATAAAAATGCTACTTCAGGATTCAGAAGGTTAAGTTCTAATGTGTATTTTGAATAGAGTATGCTGAAATAATTGCCTCATAAAGCAATGCATTGACCAGCCTGCTAATGGCTGTATAGTGCAAAACTCAGCAAAGAGTGCCAAGCTTACTGGAAAAAATGCTGTGGCGCTACTTTTGTAGCTTTCTATATTAAGTTAACTTTCCCTTTTTTCACTTTTAATCCTGCCAAAAGAATACCCCCTACCTAAACCATTTCTGACTCCTCCTAACTATGCTAAAACCAAATTATTCAATAACAAAACCAAAACCAACAAACACCAAAAAGCAAAAACCCAAGGTAACTGGAATGCAACAGTAAGAAATCACAATCACATTTCACTTGTAGGAACCCAATTACTGATTTCGTCCTTTTTATTTTTCTGCTGGTTTCATTACGATATCAAGCCAATAGCTTGATATTACATATAAAATAAAACAAATAATTACAGTTCAGAATATGAAGGGATTTCTGGCTTCTAAACATTTCATTAACCAGAATCTGTTGAATAGAGAAGTCTCCCTTCTAGCAGCACACATGCTAGGACTCAAACCAGCACAGCTTTTCAGCCATGGTTTAAGTCTGTCCCAAGAACAATCAAATAATGAAGACAACATTGATATACACATAGAATATCATAGTACTCTACACAATGTACCCAGAGTTGAGAAAAAAAAAATCATATAAACACCCCTGTCAGTTACCCCTACAGTACCATACTTAGGTTTAAAGAAGGGTAAGGCTACTCATCCCCTCTCCTGAGCAGGATGGCACATAGCAGGCACCACATCCCTCCTCACCTGTTTGTACTGCTTCCAAACCTGGCCTTGGCTCTATTCCCCCTGCCCTCCCACACCACAGGACCTGGGGAAGCAAGAGAGAGTGACAGCAACAGTGGTGCACAGTGCAAGCATCTACAATCACATCATATCACCAAGAGTCAACAGGCTGGTTTACAACTACCTGACTTCCTGTGAATTGTGTTTATTGACCTAGGTGTATGGACAGTAGACAGAAATGGTAGCAAAAGCATACAGGAGAAAATAAAAGAATTGAGACAAGTTAATATTAGATAATTATCAGTTGTAACATAATTTCAGGTGTTAAGCCATCTTTATCCCAGGCTTTTGAACGTATACAAAAAACATCACACATCTGTTTGCATCTACACTTCTAAAATAATGTCTTTATCCAATGCCAATTTCATCATTAGGGAAGCTCTAAGCACACAACTCTCATGTTTTCAGCTCCAGGCCCTCCTGCAGTCATTCCATGTGGTTATGGCCTGCAAATGAATTGGTTTTAGTCACTGGCATACAGCAGTGAATATAATTCATGAGCAACAGGCAACGGTCAGTGCATGGCACAGCATCACAAACATCCCAGCCATGGGTGGAGCACTTTCAAGCATTACTTGAAAAGCTACTTCACAGCTTTACTTTCAGAGATGCCAAATGACACTCGGTATGTGAGAACTCTTAATATTATATAAGACACCCAAGATCCCAGACCTTACATTTTAATGCTAAGAAACTAGGCAACCTAACAAGAAGCTCTCAGTATCAGAATTTCCACAATCATTATCAATGAGAAACTGAACATGAGCCACCTTCAGTGTGCGCTTGCAGCTCAGAAAGCAACCGTATCCTGGGCTGCATCAAAAGGAGTATGACCAACAAGTCAAAGGAGGTGATCCTGCCCCTCTACTCTGCTCTCATGAGACCTCATCTGGAGTATTGTGCGCAGTTCTGGTGTCCTCAACATAAAAAGGACATGGAACTGTTGGAACAAGTCCAAAGGAGGGCCACGAGGATGATCAGGGGACTGGAGCACCTCCTGCATGAAGACAGGCCGAGAAAGTTGGGGCTGTTGAGCCTGGAGAAGAGAAGGCTGCGTGGAGACCTCATAGCAGCCTTCCAGTACCTGAAGGGGGCCCATAGGAACTATTCATTAGGGACTGTAGTTACAGGACAAGGGGTAACAGGTTAAAACTTAAAACAGGGAAAGTTTAGATTGGATATAAGGAGGAAATTCTTTCCTGTTAGGGTGGTGAGGCACTGGAATGGGTTGCCCAGGGAGGCTGTGAATGCTCCATCCCTGGTGGTGCTCAAGGCCAGGTTGGACAGAGTCATGGGTGACATGGTTTAGTGTGAGGTGTCCCTGCTCATGGCAGGGGGGCTGGAACTAGATGATCTTAAGGTCCTTTCCAACCCTAACTATTCTATGATTCTATGATTATTTTTGTATTAATTAAAAAACCCAAGAACAAAACAAAATCATACATTTTTAAGTCTTTCTTTTTTTCCTGAACAGTGTAGAAACTCAAAGTACACACAGGTGTCTTGGCTTGGACTTGATTTATCTTTGGTTTTTGGTTTTGTTTTTTTTTTTATGTACCTGAATTCAGTGATTTAGCAATAATTTTGAGAAACACTAGATGGAAACATGATACACCAAGTGCAATGATAAAACTCCTTTTGGCTTCAAAGTTGTGTGTATTAACATTCAGAGGCAGTCATTTCTGATTGCTGATAACTACTGTAAATATCTAAGAAATTACACTTCATACAAAATATATTCTGCCTTAGAGCTGGGAGGTGTTTGGGGTGGTGTATATCCGACTCTGTCACGTTCTCTTAAAATACCAACATAGAGAAGAGTGAAACAGTTATCATAACTGAGTAAAAACTTGCTTAGACTGTGTATTAGAGAAAAAATCCAAAACTAGAAAGTGAAATGAAGAATTTTACTGAATAATAATAATACATACAAACACCAGTGTACAGTCAAGGTATGAATTTTTTAAAAATCCTTGGTTTTGTCTTGATTGACAGATGTGTGATGTTAAAATACAAATCAATCATGAAAACAAACAGTGACATCTCTCTACATTATAAAAACTAATGGATCAGAACACTGATTATTGGAAGCATAAATCAACTTTTGAGATCTTAAGATGTCATAAACTAAGCATCACACACTGTGGATATGAGATATATTACCAAAACCATTTGACTGATTTACTGTTAGTTTTGCTATCAGTCTTTTCAACCCTTTCTTTTCAACCCATTACCACTTGTGCCCAAAAATATTAAAAGCCTTTTGAGTGCAATGCAGATCAGTAATTGTATCCATTCTTAACAGACCTAGTATAAGTAACAATTAAAGATTCAGCTTTATTTTTAAAAGCGTCCCTATGCTTTCCTGTAACTAAACACAAACAGAATAAGAGGAAACCAGAGCATCCTTTCCCGATTGTCATCTTACATCAACATTAATAAACATATTTAAAATTCCCTGAGTCATTTTTAAGGGTAAAAATAGAAATTGATTTCAGTATTTTTACACCACTACCAGCACTCCCACCCCTACCACCCACCCACCTCCCCTGCCGCTGGGAAATAGTAAGAGAACCCTATTAGTTATTACTATAAGAAGTAGTCAAAATCCTGACAAAGGACAATTTTGATAGACTGCTATTTGAAGAAAAATAAGACAGGCATTGTATTTATATGACAAGTATAGATGTGATATTAAATGATATTAGGGAACTTCAGATTTTTTCTTCTTTAATTATCTCTGTTTGGATCAAGCATATTGAAATGAGACAAGCCAAAGTTAGCTCAGATCCATATAACCTAGCAACAGTGTGACCCACTTGAAATTTCTTTTGTAAGACTTGGCTGACTTAGCCAAAGCTAAGGCACGCATTTTAATACAATGGACCAGAACACAAAGAAAGATTTATTTTTAATCCTCTACAGCTATTCTGAGTACTTTCAGAAACTTACTTAGATTTAGTTATTCAAATCCATGTTTTCATTGAACTCTGCTGCTTTTACTAATTTCTACAAAGCAATGGCAAAAGGATAAGCATGGGAAAATATGACATTCACAAAAGAGCTGTTATTTGGAAATAATACTTGCCTTTATTATATTTATAGTGCATGGCATCTGCATTCTGACCTAACACTTCTTTTTTTATGCCTGTATCTTTGAAAATTCAATTACATTCTTTCGATGAACGTTGAAATAAACTAATAAGCAAGTAAAATAGCAATTGGACAGAAGGTGGATTTGAATGTGAACCTGTCACCTCTGAGCACCTTGATCACCTCAGCTGCTCTGAGTTTGAACCCTTTAGCTTTCTATTAAAAATTCAACACCCTGAGGCAAAAAGCACTCAAGCCACACATAGATGGGTAAGAAACTCACCTGAGACAGAGTGAAAGTTTAACTCCAGTGAATACTTCATTACATTTATGAAATCCAATCATGTCCAAAAAGGTATTTAAAGAATTTCAGTTTATCCTACACAGTAAGTAGGAATTCTCAGCTACTGGTTGCACATTGGTCTTGAGAATCATATCACAGAATAACTCGGGTTGGAAGCAACCTCAAGAGGCTTCAAGCCCAAACTCCTGATTAAAGCACAGTCACCTATGAGATTACACCATAGTTGCTTGGGGTTTGATCCAGATGCTCTTTGGAAACCTCCAAGAATAGAGATCACATAGCTGCCTTTCCGAGCAATCTGTTCTAAAGCTGAACTATGCACAGTGAAAAGGTTTTCCCTCCATGCAGTTTCAACCTAACCTCAGGTGTCTCCTCTTGCCATGCACCCCTGTAAAGAGTCATCCTCTGCCTTCTTGATCTCCTCATAGACACTTTGGGGCTGCTCTTAGGCTTCTCCAAAACCTTCTGGTCTCCAAGGTGAAGAAACCCTTCAGTGTCTCCTCACAGGGTACATAACTGCACTCCTGATCATCTTGGAGGACCCTTTGCACAAGCCAGTACCTTGAGTTTTGAAGAGCTCAACCCTAGAGGCAATATTCTAGGTGAGATACAGTGAGTGCTGAGTGGAAGGGAATCATCACTTCCCTAATCAACTTTTAAGCAAAGCACCTGGGCTGGCAGCTGCCAACACTTGCCTCATTTCCTATTGCCTCCACATTTTTCTCTATCTGGGGAATAATGCTAGTGCAAGGGGTTACATGGGAGCTATCAAAAGATATTACAGAGCTCTGGAGGAAACATCAGGGGTTTGGGGACCCACATAGCATTTTCCTCTGTCCTGTTAGTGAGGGTAAAGAGTGTAAGGAGAAGGGCTTCAAGACTGTATGTTAACAGTTGTTTGCAGAGCTGGTGTTGGTAACAGCAGCAGTGCTTTGGTCTCTATGATTTTTAGACCTAGTCTCAGGATGAGTATCTGCTTGTAAGAGTTGGAATCCACCTCACTAAGCCAAGGCCAAGGTATGTCTGCCCGTAAAATGGCAGACCTGCTAAGAAAGACTTTAAATTAAGCAGGGAGAAAGAGAGTAACCAGCAGGCATGGGAGGGAGTTATGGAAAGGGCTGATGAGCAAAGGTTCTGGGATGATATGAACAAAAGGCAGTACAACCAACAAAACAGGGCTTACCTGGAATCTCAAGCATGCCCATGTAAAACCAAGGAAGTGCCTACAAAGCAAAATTATGGACAATGTAGTAGGGCGATCCAGGAGGTTCCTGGAATGCACTGATGAAAAATTACTGCTGATGCAGCCTGCATGAGTGCACTCTCAGCAAGTCTGCTGATGACACAAAACTGGGAAGAATGGCTGATACGGCAGAGGGTCATGTTGCCATCCAGAGGGTCCTTGATTTCTTTACTGTGAGGGTGTCTGACCACTGGAACAGATTTCCCAGACAGGTTGTGAAAAATCTCCATTCTTAGAGATACTCAGAAGCTGCCTGGAACATCATCTTGAGCAGCCTGCTATAGGATAGCCCATCTTGAGCAGGTGAGTTGGAGCAGATGACCTCCAGAGGCCCCTTCCAACTTCAATCTTTCTGCGATGCTTCCTATGCTCCTGGTAATGCTGCCCAGGACATCGCAGGCCCCCTTTCTTGTCAGAGCATGCTACTGCCTTGTGTTCAGTTTGCCATCTACCACAACCTCTAGGTCTTTTTCAAGCAGATCTAGTCCCAAGCCAGTCAGTCTACAGTATTGTGATCAGGGTCTTCGTATAAAAACACAGACACACAAGCTACTACACACTGAGTTATCTCACAGAAGTTGCATTCAACACCAATTCTAAATATTGGCTCAGAAATAGTAAGTTTCTTTTTCATTTTCCACAATAATGGTACATTTAAAATTCAGCCATGCAACTGTTAGTGTGTTCTGTTAGTGTGTTCTAACTTGCATAAGTGTTTCTAAGTAATTTTTGTTGTATGTAAAACTTGAAAAAGGGCAATGCTGAGAGGAAAGCTGGGAATGCCTACATCATTGTTTGCTATTTTTATTGTTGTATTTATTTGTCTATATTCCTGATGTAAGTGAAATTAACAGACCTGAAGTTTAAGTTGGTCCTCACAGAATTATGGATTATACTCCTGCTACCTCTTGATTAATAGTCTTGACTTCATCTCACTAGTGTGTGTTCCATTGACTTGGGTTCTGGAAATCTGAAAAATACTGGAATCATATAACCGGTTTGCTTTCAAGAATAACAGTCTCAAACATTATGGTAGTAACACATGTACAGAGGCCTGATAAAAATATGTATCCTACTTGTTTTCAATTAATCCTACAAGGAACCTCATTTGCAATTCACTTCTACATATGGTTCTTAAGTACTGCAGCTCTGTGCAGGGAAAATAACTAGAAAATACTCACAGGAGAAAAAAGAAGATTCATTTCAAGCCACTGCAACTTAAGACAAAAATTGAGATCTCTTTCTGTAAAAGAATCATACTTATTGACTTGACCTGATAAGAATCTAAACATTCCTAACTCCCAGTCATGCAAATAAATCATGGTTCTAACCTGACATAAAGCTGAAATTTCCATTCTGTGTCAGGTTTTTTGAGTTATTTATAGCTTCCAGTTGAGTGTGTTTCTTTTAGCTACATTTTGGAAAAGCTGAAAATTTCAAAACTAGGACACAGAGAAATGAATTTGTAGTGGCATTAACGTGCTAGTTTAAAATGCCTGTGTAACATACTGACAGCTTTTTTCTGGTTGGCTGTTTTTCTTCAGCCTCCTCTGTCCCCCCCCCCCCCCCCCCTTTTTTTTTTAACATACATCTTTCTCTATTGCTTCCTCACTATCACTGATAGCTCCATCTAGATCATAAATTCCACTGCCGCCTGCTGCCATGTGATGTGGTCATGCAGAAAATATTTCATAGGAAAAAGTGTTAGCTAGCTAGAGGCAGTATTGTCGATCATTACTTGGAACTGCAGCTACTGGTATGTGACTATGTATTCATTTCATGCATTATAACACCTAATGTACATGACAAAATATTGAATATAAAGTTAATTCACAAACTAGAGTATCTTGAGTTGCTGAAACTGTATAGAAAAATACATATTATTATTTCTTCTCCTTTTCCAGTGCTTTCTAGCAATTCGAAAATGGTTCAGTTTCAACATTGCTTAATTTCACCATTTATTTTAGCTTGATTTAAGTCACTAAAGTTTGAAAGATGCTTTGATGTCCTTTGCCAGGAGCTGCTACGCAATTTTACTATTGTCCTTTTATGCTCCAGCAACTGTAAAAATTCATAATGACTAAGGCTGAACTAAACTGTTGTACATAGGTAAATTTTCAAAATATTAGAAGGTAAAATTTAATTGACGCTATTCAGGGACAAAAAAACAAAAATACAAATAATGGCTTTAAACTATTTTTCATTTTCCATTTTACCAGCTAGAGGAAAGGGCTCAGAAATAAATGTATAATGCAAATCAACTTCCGGCTTTGTGTCTGGTGACGTCATGATGGTTTTAGCTTTTATGAAAATGGGATGTTCTTTGATGACTACAGTGTGTTATGGAGGGGTAGGATCCACCTATCTACAAGAGGCAAGGGAATCTTTCACAGCAGGCTGTCCCACTTAGTGACGCAGGCTTTAAACTGAAGGACTTGGCAGGGTAGTGTCAAAAGTGGCAATGCTCACACCAGCACATCCAACTGGGGAATAAGCCACACGAAATGCTCCTTAGCTGCCTCCCAAGATGAAAATCAGAAGGCCAACCACCTCACGGGTGTGTGTGGCTATGACTGATCCTCTTGTACCCTTCTTGGGAAACCTGCATGCTTGATTACTTCTCTGAAATGCCTGTACACCAACACAAGCAGTAAAGGGAATAAACAGGAAAAATCAGAGATCTGTGTATGCTTGCAGGGCCATGATCTCATTGCAATTACTGAGACATGGTGGGACAGCTCGCATGACTGCAAAGCTGCCATGAATGGCTATGTATTTTTTAGTGAAGACAGACCAGCAATGCAAGGTGGCAGAGTTGCTGTTTATGTGAGAGCAACTGGAATATATGGACCTTGAAGAACAAGTAGAGAACTTATGGGTAAAAATTATGGTAAGTGTTAGGGATCTGATGGGTGAAATTATATTTAAAAGTTTTACACATTTAAACATTCTAATTCCACCATTAGATATCACAAATTTCTCCTTGCTATTTGCTTCATTCATGTTCACCTTCTGTTAACATTCAACTAATCCACTGATATAGACGCAGTGCCTGCAGATGGTGAATTATGAAGTGACCTTGAAAAATCTTGTAGTTCTTTTACAGTTTTTTGTTCAGTGTCATCTGAACAACATTACAACCACCATGGAGCAGAACATGCAAGGATACTTCATGTGGTTTTATTAAAAACATAAAAATAAAGATGGTAATTTTCAAGATATTCCACACATGGTCAGCAACACCTAACAGCTAAGTTTTCATTATTATGTATGCATGTGTATGTACATATTTAGATACAACTTCAAAGAGATCAGCTGCATGTTTATATAGTCAAATTAGTATGTTTAATATTGTACTGAGCACATGCTACTAACCTATAATATGGAGCAGTAACACATACACATTTCATAAAGACTTTTCACATAAGTTTGGATCTTGCAGATTTGTCAACTACACCTTAAACAGACTTAGAATTTACAAACAGTGTGTATACATACATTAAAAAAAAAAAAAGAAGAAAAAAGAAGCTATTCCTGTTTTTCTCAATCTGCTTCCTGGAAAGTTATTTTTCATACTTACTATGCCACCTGCTCTACAAAACATGAGTTTAAAATGTGTTATCCAGTATCCAGTTGCGGTCTAATACACAACTCACTTATGAGAATATAAAAGAGTATTTCTGATTTTATGGTTCTTCTGTCTTGGTTAAAATAATTGAACATCAATTTCAAAAGACAACTTTTCTTTGGGTAGAACTGAAAGAAGAGAGATAATCATATACAAGAAATTTTCTACTGCAAGCAGTTTTTCAAGCAACCAAAAAACCCCCTTAAAATGGGACTCGGACATTTAAGATTAACAAGATATTAACAAACGTTAACTACCGTAGTTTCTACCTGCATAATTACAATAAAAATCCCGGTCATCTAAATCAATTTAGAGAAATCCATTATTCGTGCCAGATAAAAATGAATTAGTATGAATTGTAATTAAAAAATATTCTAATAGGAATTGCTAAAGTCAGAAGACAAGACACAGTTATATGTCAGACACATACACGTACGTATTGGAGTCTGATTCTTGCTCTATCAGTGGTGTATTTGCATAGCTTTTATGGTCACAGATGAGAGCTGGCGTTAAAGTTACCATTTGTGGCCCAAAGGGCTCCTCTGTCAACCTACAGTACTGTCCCGACAACAAACTGTTTAACAGATCACTTTTATTACTGCATTGTTAACATTTCCAGAAGACAAGATCAAGTCTGGGGCATTTTCAATCTGCTCTCACAATATACCAATGAGTTCTACATGATAACAGCACCAAAATGTCACTAAGATTTGGGAAACCATCCTAAGAACATGTCATAACTCTGACAAGACTTACAAATAAACAGCAAAAGATTTTCCCATTGAACTTAGTATCCATTTTTCTTGCAACAGCAAGGAAACTCAGCAATGACAAAATAAACAAATCAGCAACAGAAAAGACTGTAAACTGGTTAAGAGTTCAAAATGATCAGACGTTCTTTAATCACAGTAAGGAAAACATTTCCTAAACAAAAGCTAGAAGCTCAGCAGATGATACAAATTAAGAAAATGCTGTATCCAAGGTAATTCTCACCATAGAAAGATAAAATCATACACTGCAGTGAATAAATATGTTGGGGAGATTCAGTGAGTTTTATTCGTATCAAAATAGGAATCTCGCCATCAATGAATCTACATCATTTAGAACTCAATATAACCCTCCCTATGTGAACAAAATGAGAATAAATGATTTAACAGAAGTAAAGAATTTTAATTTGAATTTTGGGTTAAGGGTCTTGAACTATGTTAAATTACTTAGAAAAAAGTAATTCTACGGGCAATGAGAAGAGAGTACAATATGGATATGCACCATACATGTCCTCAAGGACAAAATAAAAGTGATCTCTTATCTGATAGAGAGGGCCAAGGTTGAACAGTTCTACTGGTAGCACATACCATCTCCAAGGACAACAAGGTTAAGGGGGAGCATTCTTCTCCTCCATGTTGCACAATACAGTACAGCAAGCCCAGGGTAACCCTGCTTTCTCTGCAGTGGACAGAGTACACATATTTTTCCCCCTTCCAATAGTGATTTCCCTTCATGAAGGCCCCTTAGTAAGCATGAAGTTAGCACCACACTAATTCTTTGTGATTTTGTTTGTCTGTCTTTTTAAAACTAAAATTCTGTACAATCCAACAAGTTAATGTCTTGTCCTAATCCTCATGTCCTAATGCATTATTGAAACTGCTTACAGAGAAGTGCAGGATGGGCTGATATTTCGTATACTTTTTAGAGACTATTCACTAACCCCCCTAAAATAGCTTTTTTTTCACTCATCAGGTTTTATCTGTTTTATTTTATGCTTACGTAAGTAAAAGAAAATGAAGAATGACTTCTGTCAGAAAGTTAAACCAACAAAGTACCAGTGACTGCCATAATTAACAAATTTCATTTTAATTCATTGATTCTGTGAAATTTTGAGAGTTACAACTTCATAGTATCACCTAATAGTTATTTAGTTCTCCCCACAGGATACCAATACACAAAAAGCTGATACACAAATTACGCATTATGAAACTATTAATGCACCAGTGAAAGAATGTCTTAAGAGGGAAATAGGGCAGTTTTTCAACAGAGCACAGCATCACTACACATAATCTGAGGGAAAAAAAAAGTGAAGAACATCTTCAAAATGTATCTTTTGGATACAATCAGAAACTGCTTACACATGCTGAAGATCATATCGGTACGCCATGGAAATGAAAAAACAGGTTATCCTGGAGAGCTGCGTTTAGGTCTTCCACTGTCATGTGATAATAATAACAAAGAGCAGCCAAAACCTCAATACAAAACAGTATGCAAAGTTTAAAATAAAGACAGCTTGGTCAATTTTATCCCCCTTGAAAATAGGACCGTGTAACACGAACACATCATTGAAGGACTGCAGTTGTGAGAATACTTATGGAAGTGAACCTCCACTGACTACTGGAATGGTGTTCATCTTAATATGGAAAATAGAGCATGATTTTTGGGTTAGGTCTTGATTTTGAAAGTATAGGAGGAAAAATGTTGTGACAGAATGTATGCTGTGGTTTACAATTTATGCTGCTTTAAAAAGAGATGTGATTGGGTGGAAGACCCCTGCAGAAAAAAAAAATAGAAGTCCTTCCTTTGGGCATTGTCAAACATGCTCACTGGGAAAGATGGTGCACAAGTTCAGAATGGGTAGGCACAAGATGACAGCAGGGAAACAGCCACTTCAATAGAGCCACAAAATCACAGCGATGAGTGGGGAGCTGCCAGGAGGGTCTCTGTGGCGAACAGAGAATTTCACATGGGCTGAAGGGAACATGGCAAAGTTTGCTGCAACTTAGAAAGTCACCATCTGAAACCAAATTTGTAAGCAAGGACCTATCTCTAAGGACACAGAAGACAGAAGGGTTGTATATAAACCCCTTTTATTTATTACTTATTTGCTTTGAGTCTTCGTTAAAAAACCTAAGTATTCTAGTTTTGGTTCTAATAGAACCTGTCATTTTAAAAAAAATGTAAAAAGCCTTTTAGCTTCTTTGGGGAGTGCTTTATAAGAAGAAGGTCTATTTAAACCCACTTAAAAGATCCAGCTGACTCAGGGTCTCATTATGTAAGTGTATGATCATATTACTTACAGCCAAAAAAGAGCAAAATAGAAGAGGAAAATGCATCAGCCTGTCATCATTTATTGCAAAACTGAGGACATACACAGTATTGGAACAGATTAATTCTCAAGTAAGCAGAATAACTTTCAGTCTCATGTATAGACTGTATCTCCAAACAATAAACAGTGATAAAAATGAAGCAAAGTTAGAATCTTACTTTGTGTTTCCACCAAAACCAAAATTCTTCAAAATAGTTAACTGCAGGGCAGGACTCTGGCTTCAGAAGTGTCGTGCAAGACAAACTGTATTAACTTTCTGGAGACTATCCTAACTCTTCTGACTATTTTATTCATAGATAAAATAAACAAAACAACAACAAGGATCCCTTTTGGTACAGAAAGAAGGACATTTAGGCCCACTCCAGGGTAGAAAGCATATAGCAAAGTCTGCTGCTAATGTAGTGTAAACCGCATTGAAATGTCATGGAAAAAGGGTTGATTTCTACTATTGCTACAGGGCTTCAGAAAAAGATTCTTTTGATTAAAGAGTTATTAATCTTTCTGATTTCATGCTAGTTTTACGTACCAGTCTGTTTATGTCAGGATAGGGTTTTTCAATTTTAAATACATACTTCTTTCTGAATGTTGCCACCACCAAATTAAATGTTACCTCTCAATGTATTTTGTATTACATTTCAGTTAAATATAAGGCTAACTTTATCCTTTGGATAAATAGCCAGATCCCTACTAATTTAGGCTCCCTCCTGAAAGAAGCAGTTAGTCCTGTTGAGGGAGGGACTCCCCTGTGGAGAGCATTTTGGCTGAACAGACTGGGATTGAAATCTGACCTGAGCCTGGCTGCACATTTCTGAGAGATGCTACCAAGTACTTTCTCAGGCTCCACATTCACATATGATACAACTGCCATACCTGTCAGCTGCTAAGGATTAAGTCTCAATATAATCCGGCTACTACCCTCCCGGCAAACGCAGTTCATGTTTTGCTCCTCCAGTTTCCTAGTTGGCCCACTTTACTTTGGAACATACTACAGCTGGAAGCAAAAGCTTTTATAGAGAAAATCTGTCCTCAGCAGCAAGCTAAGTCTCTGGCTTCATAACTCTAAGAAGACCCTTAACCCTCCTACATAATTTTGTGAAGGCACTTATTTTTTTTCCCTGACTTGAGAAGATGGAAAGAAAATAGGTATTTTTCCTTACTTACAAAAAGCCTTTTTAAGCCACAAATGGGAGCTGGAAATTCCAATTCATTGAGGGATTCTTTTAAATTTGAAACATGTAGGAGAATTTTAATTCACTGTACACTTGTCTCGCAATTTCTACTATGACTGGCATAATGGACATCTGCCATACAAATAATAATTGAAGACTAAATCTAGTTCAAGGGTATAAGATTTTAACCATTTGACTAAGTTGAATTTTGTGCTTTACATGGAACATTTGTCACCTGGGGGCTCCATATAGTGTCTTCTACTGAGAAATCACAGAGCCAGAATGATACTTTCCCAGCACTTGGCAAGATACGGGAGCAGACACTCCCATATCTATCTCTTCCCTACGGACAGGAATTGTTCTTTTCTTCTTAACGGACAGAAAAAAATATAGAATACAAAATCTTGTCTTCAAAAACTTATTTGAAAATGTTTTTGCAAATACACCCTTTTGAGCCCAGAAGTGGCAAGTCTTTCCACGTGTAATGCTTATTCACGGAAAGCATTCTAAACAGAAGGAAACACTTAGGCTATCACAGACCCCTATTCATGGACTCAGCATTTACTAGATAAATACCTTACAGAGCATACATCAAACACAGTGCATTTAGAATACACAGTTATCTGCTGCAACACAGTTCACATGCGTTCAAGCAACAATAAAGATGAAATAAGAAAATATTGCCAAGATAACAAATGATTGGCACATAAGCTAATCTAAGACAAAGGGGATTTTTTTCTTCACCAATATACTTGTCCTGTATATATATATATATACACACATATAAAGACATCTAGTATCTTTTTATTTAAATGTAGGTCAGAACAAGAGAAGCCTTAAACTTTTCATATTAGAATTAAACCAGTATGAGTAAATCCTTTGAACAAAATAGTATAGCTGCAGGAAATCCCCTGAAACAATCATTTGTAACTATTTTTCTCTGCACTTCATAAATAATGAATAGCTAAAAAGAAAAACAACCCACTTGTATCACATTTTTTCATGCACTAGTTAAGCAAGCAGGCTATAAGAGCCTCTGAATATGAGAAAAGTTGAAGCAGATAGCACTTTGTTTTTAAGGAGAAATTAAATTATTCTGACACCTTGCAGTCACTTTTCCCCTCACAGACAGGTTTTCAAACCTAAAAAACTCCATGTTTTGCAAGGAAGCGAAACAGTTTACAAAACTGTATAGAATAAAAAAACATAATTCTTTTAATCTAACGTCATAAAAATTTCTTCTCACAAGTAACCACCTATTTATTTTTTGTTAAAGATTTCTACCCAGAACTCTTATGCATAATCTGGGAATTCAATTTAGTATGCTTCTATAAATACTTATGAGTGATTTAATTTTAAAAAAGACTGTAAAAGAGAAACTGTCTCACCCACACTAGATTTCCAAATGTGAAAAATAATTTGCCTGAGAATCTGTACTTGTCTCTTCTTTTTCATGTAAAATTTTACATGCCCGAGGAAACAAGGTCATTAGAAAGTGAATATAAAACTACCAGATGCATCTACCTTACACTTTATGTTCTTCAAGCAGGTAATCTGGACAATCATTCAATAATTTCAATCCAATGGTACCAAAAGAGTTTATATTTCTGTCTAATAACAATATCCCATTAGATATTTTAAAGAATATATGATGTTAAGGTATATAAAACTTAGTAGTACAACAGACAACACAAAACACCACAGGAAGTTAGTATGTGAAAGAACGTATTAGGAATGCCATTGTTCTTGGTGGGAACCGATTGTGGTGCTAAGCCTCACACTGTTGCTTCCTTTGAAAATTATATTCATGGGAACAGTTTTAATTTCACAACTATCCCAAAGACATAGCAAATGATACCACAACTGAATTTCATTAGCTTAATCTCTGGAGTTTTCTTTGGACAATTCAAAATATCTCAAATTATAAAACTGGATGTAATCAATCCATAAAGATATGATTGAACAACTTTTATTATTAAAGAAAAATAAAATTGAATTTTCAGAAAATTGGACCCCAAAATGCTTTATCTTTTTCTACAGTACTCATTTAAAGTGTGCCGTATAAACAAACCACCTTTATCTGTGTTGATTCTTCCATTAGTGCTCTCCAATGCAGCTGCAAAGCACAGGTCTGTCACTAGACCAGAGCCCTACTAGGGCCAAAGCAATATATTCCACTGCGAAAGCACAGATCCATCTCAGGAATCTCCTGGCAGATCTAGAACTTAGAACTGATGATGAATCTTAAACTGCCTCCTCAAGAATTAAACACAAGTCCATATTCTCCGGGATATCACCTGAAAATCAGTCACACAGTCACAGTGGGCTGTCAGTGAACCTGTCAGTTCACATTCCTCATCAGCATTCACAGAGATTAATGCTGACAGCAGCACAGAAGCCTTTGCTGAAACAAACTTAGTCAGATTTTCTCTCAGAATCCAAGACTTGGCAGCAAGTAAAGTAAAAGGGAGCTTCTGCCACTAAGCATGCACAGACACACTAAAACCCCCCAAACCCAACCTCAAACCGACCACCCCAAATTATGTTGTAGTTCTAACAACTAGAGTTGTTAGAAGAATTCAGCCTTCTGTATGCCCATTATTTAATTTACCATCATCCCTTCCCTTAGTCACACTGGGAAAACAGTCTTAAGAGAATCTTACTAAAGTGCTACTAAGGTATGTGCATGGCTAATATTGCATCTACACTTCCATTTTCCAAAGTCACTGGAAAAATAACCACCCTTCTCCAAATACACAATGAATTGACATGTTTGTATGTGCCAAGTTGAAATTTTATAAAAATACAATGAAAAGAGACTTGCACAGTATTTATTTCATTGGCACTTCTAAGTAATTGAAAACCAACCATTGCTTTTTTATGCATATATTGGAAAATTATGAATGAAACAGTATTTACTGTAACTGAAACATATAAATGACATAGCGTGCTTAAAAAGGAATAAGTTGCTTCAAGTTTTCTCAGCAATGAAGTGGCCAGGTAAGCTATTTTTATGCATGCAGTTGGCAGAAGAAGTTTAAATATTATTTTGCACACTACGAGTGTATCTTAACTATCCTTTTTAGCAGTTAGATAATTAAGTGTATATTGTGAGAGTGAGAAAGGACTTAGCAGGTGTATAAAAAGCAGAGCAAAACCCTAACAGAAGGGAGAAATAATAAACGAAAGGAATCATGCCTGGGAGAGGAAGACAAGAAAACCTGCTAACATGGAGAACTGATAAGACACTAAAACACAAAATAACAACAGTGACCTTTTGGGAATGAGGTTATTATCTACTGATCCTTGACAAGACAGGATTTTGGTTATCTTTTAATGCTTTTTTTTTTTTTTCTCCCCAGCAACATTATTTCATTACTATTTGCACTATTTACATGCCTAGTTATTAAAAAGGTATAGCCCTGGGAATGTTGAACAACACTGGCAAAAATATTAACCAAAGAAATGAGATGCACAGCTTTGAAAGCCCAGTTTGTTACAATTTCCCTTATATACATCATTAAAATATTTTTAAATTTTTTTTTTTTTTTAATAGAACATCTTAAATTAGCCTGGTGTGGTATGCAGTGCATAGGAAACATTAGCCAGGTGGGAAATACTGAGAATTTTTAGGAAACAACAAACCAGAGGAGCTAGATCATGTGGCATTGCCTTCCATATGACACATCTTTTTACTTTTACATTCTCACTGCCAAGATTTATCCCACTTTTCAGTCTTTGCTCCCTTAGCTTACTGCACTTTTCCCTATACTCAATTTACTGTTTCTCACTTCACTTGCATGAATGTAACATCATTAACTCCACTTGACACACCTCTGACTTATAACAACTTCAGAATCAATCCCATTATCTCCATCATTCAGGAAATGGAGAAGGAAGGTGAAGACTACACTAATGAATAACCTCAACGTTAAATGGACTCGTGATAAAAGGCATAATTTAAGTCTTAAACCAGCAAATGTGTCCAGTTTTAGACTGAGTACTCATATTCCTTCTGCTGGTAATTTTATATGCTACATACCAACAAAATCTGAACAGCTCTGCTTGAAACACTTAACTGCCACAAAGCTTGTGTTATCTTCCATACACTTTTAACTAAACAGCAAGCACTCACTGTGCATTCCTTCTATCAATGTATAGCAACTATCTTTCATATTAGTTTTAGGTAGCTGTAATATTACAAAACCATTATACGATTTGAAGTTGCTTTACTTCTCAGAGGATGCTTAAGTTGCTTTACATCTCAGTCACAGACTGGTGGAAGTGGCAAGTGACCTCTGGAAGTCATTTAGTCAAACCCCAATGACCAAATAGGGCCACCCACAGCTGCTTGCCCAGGACCATGTCCAGATTATAGAATCATAGAATCATAGAATTGTTAGGGTTGGAAAGAACCTTAAGATCATCTAGTTCCAGCCCCCCTGCCATGGGCAGGGACACCTTATGCTAAATCATACCACCCAAGGCCTCGTCCAACCCGGCCTTGAACACTGCCAGGGATGGAGCATTCACAACCTCCCTGGGCAACCTATTCCAGTGCCTCACCACCCTAACAGGAAAGAATTTCCTTCTTAGATCCAACCTAAACTTCCCCTTTTTTAAGTTTTAACCCGTTACCCCTTGTCCTGTCACTACAGTCTCTAATGAAGAGTCCCTCTCCAGCATCCCTATAGGCCCCCTTCAGATACTGGAAGGCTGCTACGAGGTCTCCACGCAGCCTTCTCTTCTCCAGGCTGAACAGCTCCAACTTCCTCAACCTGTCTTCATACGGAAGGTGCTCCAGTCCCCTGATCATCCTCGTGGCCCTCCTCTGGACTTGTTCCAACAGTTCCATGTCCTTTTTATGTTGAGGACACCAGAACTGCACACAATACTCCAGGTGAGGTCTCACAAGAGCAGAGTAGAGGGGCAGGATCACCTCCTTCAACCTGCTGGTCATGCTTCTTTTAATGCAGCCCAGGATATGGTTGGCTTTCTGGGCTGCAAGTACACACTGCCTGCTCATGTTCATTTTCTCACCGACCAACACCCCCAAGTCCTTCTCTGCAGGGCTGCTCTGAATCTCTTCTCTGCCCAACCTGTAGCTGTGCCTGGGATTGCTCCGACCCAGGTGTAGGACCTTGAACTTGGCATGGTTTAACCTCATAAGGTTGGCATCAGCCCACCTCACAAGCGTGTCAAGGTCCCTCTGGATGGCATTCCTTCCCTCCAGGGTATCAACTGAACCACACAGCTTGGTGTCATTGGCAAACTTGCTGAGGGCGCACTCAATCCCACTGTCCATGTCAGTGACAAAGATGTTGAACAAGACCAGTCCCAACACCGATCCCTGAGGGACACCACTCGTTGCTGGTCTCCAGCTGGACATTGAGCCATTGACCACAACTCTTTGCGTGCGGCCATCCAGCCAGTTCTTTATCCACCGAGTGGTCCATCCATCAAATTGATGTCTCTCCAATTTAGAGACAAGGATGTCGTGTGGGACAGTGTCGAAGGCTTTGCGCAAGTCCAGGTAGATGACATCAACTGCTCTACCCCTGTCCATCAGTTCTGTAGCCCCATCATAGAAGACCACCAAACTGGTCAGGCAGGATTTCCCCTTACTGAAGCCATGCTGGCTGTCACCAAGCACCTTGTTGATTTACATGTGCCTTAGCATGCCTTCCAGGAGAATCTGCTCCAAGATTTTGCCAGGCACAGAGGTGAGACTGACTGGGCTGTAATTCCCCTGGTCATCCATTTTCCCCTTCTTGAAAATGGGGGTTATATTTCCCTTTTTTCAGTCATCAGGAACTTCACCTGACTGCCACGATTTTTCAAATATGATTGCCAGCGGCTTTGCAACTTCATTTGCCAGCTCCTCCAGGACCCGCGGGTGGACCTCATCAGGACCCATTGACTTGTGCACGTTCAGATTTTTAAGATGGTCTCAAACCAGATCCTCTCCTACAGTGGGCGCAAGGTCTTCATTCTCACAGACCCTCCATCTGCCTTCCAAGACTTGGGTGGTGCAGTCAGTGCCTTTGGCAGTGAAGACTGACGCAAAGAAGTCATTCAGAACCTCAGCCTTCTCCAAATCCTGTGTAGCCAGCTCTCCTTAGAGCTTCCTGAGGGGGCCTACATTCTCCCTAGTCTGTTTTTTATTTGCTATGTACCTGTAGAATCCCTTCCTGTTATCTTTAATACCTCTAGCTAAGTTTAATTCTAACTGGGCCTGAGCTTTCCTAACCTGGTCCCTAGCTTCTCGGACAACATCCCTGTACTCTTCCCATGCCACCTGTCCTTGCTTCCACTTATTATAAGCCTCTTTTTTCAACTGAATTTTCCTCAAGAGCTCCTTATCCATCCAAGGAGGTCTCCTGGCCCTCCTGCTGCAGTTCCTTCTGGTTGGGATTCAACAGTCCTGAGCTTGCAGCAGGTGATCCTTGAATATCAACCAAGAGTCTTGGGCCCCTCTGCCCTCTAGGGCTGTATCCCATGGAACCTTTCGAAGCAGGTTCCTGAAGAGGCCAAAGCCTGCTCTTTTGAAGTCCAGGGCAGTGAGCTTGCTGCACGCTCTTCTCACTGTCCTGAAGATCTCAAATTCGAGCATCTCATGATCGCTGCATCCAAGGCTGCCCTGGAGTGTCACATTTCCAACGAGCCCTTCCCTGTTGGTGAGCACGAGGTCAAGCATGGCACCTCTCTCTCCATGTCGGCTCCTCTATTACTTGTAGAAGGAAGTTGTCTTCCACACAATCGAGGAACCTCCTGGATTGCCTGCGCCAGGCCGTACCGTCCTTCCAACAGATGTCAGGGTGGTTGAAGTCACCCATGAGAACAAGGGCCTGCAAGCGTAAGGCTTTTCCTCTCTGTCACTTTTGACCATCTCCAAGGGCAGAGACTCCACAATCTCTCTGGGCAACCTGTGTCAGTACTCAGTCACGCTCACAGTGAGAAAGTGTCTCCTGATGTTCAGAGGGAACCCACTGCATTGCAGTTTGTGCCTGTTGCCTCTGGTCTTGTCACTAGGCACCACTGAAGAGACTCTGACTTCATCTCCTCTATAGCTTTCCTTCAGATTTTTGCCCACATTAAGTTTCTCTTATTCAGGTTAAGCAGTCCCAGTTCTCTCAGCCTTTCCTTATATGAGATACTCAAGAACCTTCATCAAATTGTGGCCCTTTCCTGGACTCTATCCAGGTGCACTCTCTTCTATTATCCTGGGTAGTCCAGAACTTGACACAGTACACCAGCTTTGGCCTCACTGGTGCTGAGAAGCATGAGGACCACCTCCCTTGACCTGATGGCAAGACTTGTCCCAACCAGCAAACTGTAGCAGATCCTTCTTCTTTGGAAGACACCAAAGTCTACTCTCCTGAAGTCCAGGATGGTGATCCTGTTTTTAACCCTGCTCTGTCCCCTCAGGATCCTAAAATCCACCATCCCACGGTCACTGCAGCCAAGGATACTTTTGACTTTCACATCCCCAACAAACCCTTCCTTGTTTGTGAGTGTAAGGTCCAGCAGAGCATCTGTCCTGTTGGTTCCCCTATCAGCTGGGCTCCTTTATTATGTTGTCTCCTCTATCCTAGTATGTTTTCAGCAGCTGAATGAGTCCCTGAGTTTAAAGGAAAGCTCCAGTGTAGCAAATCACCAGCAAATCCAAAATAATGTTTTTGCTTGTCAGATTCAGAATGAAATACCTCTGCCTTGTCTCTAACAATACACCAATTCATGAGTGTCCTGGGATCAGCTGTAGCAGTCATTTTTCTCCTTCTTAGTAGCTGGTGCAGTGCTGTGGTTTTGACTTTTAAGCACTAAGAAGCCACAGAAAGCAACGTTAGGTTACCGAGTACAGGGACAAAGAAGATCTGAAAAAGCTACGATTAGCTTTGGTTTTGCTTGACCAGGGTATCCTGGAAGGAATAAGCAGTACAGGAAGCTTTTCTGGGACTGTAAACTGTTGATACCTACATTCCCCATATGTAGTACTTGATGCTCACTGAAGTGTAAAATCATCCTGCAAGCTTACTCTCATTTGGTGGGCTTAGAGGGTAATTCTTGGTAGTACAGTGACGAGTTTCCTCTAATCTGTAGGAATTTGAACAGTGAAAGTTATTTAAAATGTCTGAAATCTCCTGTCATCACACTCACCCAGTCCAGAGGCATATCCACACAGACACAGCAGAAATACTAAGTAAAACGATTTCATAAGCCTTATTTCCCCAAAACATTGTGCTGCATTCAGAATAAAACCAACCCATTAACACAAAACCAAGCAAACCCAAAGGCCTAACTTTCATATGAAAAGAACACAACGTAAGGAAACAAATTATTCACCAAATGGGAGAGCTGGCTACATGAGCATATAAAAAATTCTTGCAAAACTGAGATGAAATTTTACCACTTTAGACAAACACCATCCAGTTGCATTTTAGAAAGATAATGACACTACCCCTGGAGAGAACAGTTCAAGGTTGACACTGACACATTAAGTAACTCTGGAGTGTGTTAGAGGCTGCAGAGTGTGAAGATTCCTGCTGTCTTTTAGTTACACAACTCATCACTGGGGTGAAAAGCTTCTCTGTTTTTATCATGATTAATGAAGAAAAACTTGTCTCCTTGCATCTTTTCCTACGTAAATGCCAATGGCCTAGTACAAAAGGGCACTGATTTATAGTCAGAAGCTAGGGAAAAAAATAAAAAATTAAGTCTCTTGAGCTATTCAAGTAGAGGATCAGAGAACGAATCAACACACATTTCAGTGAGGAAAAGGAGAAATTACATAGTGGATTTAAAAATTCTTTCCCAGACTATAAAAGACTGTCTCTTGGTGTATTTACTGAATTTAATCTTTGAGTTCAAACATCTCATATGCTTCTCAGAGTCGGTGAAGTGCTATCAACAAAACTATATTGAACCTAATTTTGCTTTTATGCTTCAGGTCAGATGTACTATGATTTGGCTCGGGTTCTTTCAGAATTATCTAATGTAATTAAAAACAGATCTCTGAATACAACTAATTCAAACATGGCAAAGTGATGGCTGACCCTATTTTAATGGCATTCAAGGTTACAGTCATATAAATCTTTGGATCAAAGAGCCTAGAAAAAGTAGAAATCCTCTTGCCAAATTATTAAAGAATTTCTAAGACAAGGGAGTTACTTTTCCTGTAGACAGACTGCATTACTTTTGCTTTGTATATTCAGCTGGAAACAGCAATTGCTACGTCAAAAGATAAAGAGCTAGACAGACAGAATGTGGATGCAATTTAAATTCCTATGATCGAATGGAATTTTTTTTTTTTTTTTTTGAGTGGTGGTATATTTTTGCTCTTCTAATAAAGCTTCTGAGAAATCTATTATGCATTGACCAAAACATTAAAGAAAAGGTTTGGTTTCATATTTGGTACTTTTTTCCGTTTTACAAATTCTCACCTCAGTTGATGCACCTCACTTTAAATCCTGAAGACAAACAGAAACCTTAATTTCTCAAAAGGATGGAAACAGAACTGTCTTTAGTCATCCTATCAGTGTCGGAATTTAAAGAGTAACATTGGTAAGTAATCAATCCCTCAAGAGAGTTTTAGCAGTTACCTGAACATTACAATGGCCCAGCAGGCCACTGTCACCTACGACAAAATGGTGGGCTTTCTTGTGACAGACAGAAAGCCTAGTCTCTTGTCCAGCCCTCTTGGATGTAAAGCAGCATGCATATGAACATATACAGACCTTCGTTCTTCTTGACTAGGCCTAATTTGGGAGATATTTCAGTTTTGAGGAAAGATATGAGGAACAAGATACAGTACAACTTCAGAATTGACTATCATGGGTAGGGGATGTAAACTGCATGGTTTACTATATTCATGCATGAACATCTAATTAATTTACATGAGTGCCCAAGCAGTTCATGTTTGAGTTCTCAATTAGTTCACATATAAGGACCCTCTTGCTTAAGTGTTTAATTTGTGCACGCATGGTAATTTATGTATGAATGCCTGATTAGTCCATGCACGGGCACCCTATCAGTTAACACATGTTGGCCATACACTGCAAGGTTTAGGTAGCCAGTCACAGTGAGTCCAAACACTCTGACACCAGTGCAAGAACTTCAGCTAGTCAGAGGAGCACACAGTGCCTTGGCTCAGGAGTACCAGACAGAGCATCAGCTGCTACGGAAGGAGACACATGAGAGGAAACATACTGGGAGACACATGACAAGACCTACGGCAGCAGAAACTGCTGAAGAAACATGCAGCTGGAGCTTGAAAAGTAGGACACTTTTGCTGAGCTTTTTCAGTTAAAAACTAGTTACTTCAAATGAGGCAGAACTGCTGTGGACTTCGGGTCTCCTATATATTGGCTATCTCCTTAATCATTCTGCTCGACTCTCACTAATGCATTCTCTCTTGTATTGACAAATCTTCCTTGTGAAAAATTAAATATTTCAGTCTTACTCCCAGTATCTTCAGCTACCATTAACAGACAACCAGGTGGAATACAGATCAGGATAGCTAAAAAAGTGACCAGACACTCTAGCTTTTAGTGTGACACAAAACTTTATACTTTTTGGAAGACAAATACTGCAGATGTAATGCTACAGATAAATGCTTGATACGAATAAGTTAATACAAAATGTTCTAGAAGAAAATCATCTACCGGTATAAATTTGAAATTGGTTTGCCGTATACTTACTCTATACCAGCATTATGTAAAATGTAATTCTAACCATTTTAGCTGTTAAAGTCAGAATCTTAGGCACACACTCATATGTACAAATACATACACACACCTACTTAAATGCTTCCAATCAATTTTGACAAAGTGCATTCACAACATGATATATATGTTAGCTAGCATACTGTAATTTATCAAAATTGCTATTCACAATTTAAGAGGTCTTTGGTGTTTCCTTTATAAAGCTGCACAAACAGAAAATTCATAGCAGTAACAGTTCAGTGTTTCAGAAATGCAATTATGCCACATGTGGTGATTGCAAGCCTGCTGCAGCCTCATATTTCAGTCACCATGGACTCTGCAATATTCTATCAAATACTTAACCACTGGTTGCCCATCTACTTCTTATTTGGAGATTTCTCTAGTGTGCTAATTACTTCAGAATGTAGCTGCCAAAATAAAAGGAAATGAAAGAGACTAATGTATCATAAATATCCCACCTGAGTAAAAGAAGAAAACATCTGTTGAAGAGCTTCAAACATTCCTTTGCTTATTGGGGTGGGAGGTTAGGTGGGGAAGGTAATGAATAAATGAATGAAGGTAGTGAATAAAAAGGAAAAAGCAAAAAGGCAAAAAGCAGCGAATAAATCACAGAATGGTTTGGGTTGGAAGGGACATTCCAATCCCCCTGCCATGGGCAGGGACAACTTCCACTACACCAGGTTGCTCCAAGCCCCATCCAACTTGGCCTTGAACACTGCCAAGGATGGGGTAGCCACAGCTTCTCTGGGCAACCTATGCGAGTGTCTCACCATCCTCATAGTGAAGAATTTTTTCCAAGTATCTAATCTAAATCTCCCCTCTGTCAGTTTAAGACCATTCCCCCCTGTCCTACCACTACACTGTGTAAAAAACCTTACCTTGTGTAAAACCCCTCTCCAGATTTCTTGTTTGCCTCTTTAGGCACTGGAAGCTGCTCTAAGGTCTCCCCAAAGCCTTCTTCAGGCTGATCAAGCCCAACTCTCTCAGCCTGTCTTCATGGGAGAGGTTCTCCAGCCCTTGGAGCCTCTTCATGGCTCTTCTCCATTTCTGGAGGAATATCTATTCTCCACCTTTTATGTCCATTTCTTTAACGTCTTTAAACATCCATCCCTCTTTTCTAGAATCACATTAATTCCTTCTGCTAGCTGGCATAAATTTTCTATGTAGCAGGTCCAAATACAGGCTTTTTTTTCACACAGAGGTGGCACTGGATCTGGTCTTTTGGTGAAATACATGGGGAAAAAGGATGGTATTTTTTCCTGAGCTTCATAGCCTGTGTTCATTACAGGGAGTGGAGAAAAAAAATCTTATTTCAGCAATCTAAAGGTAAAAAAAACAGCAAAACCCAATCCCCCAAGATGGCTGCCCTAGCAAAACCACCAATAGTACAAACAGACATCAGCGCTTACTCACCCAGCCTGAGGAGAACAGACCCCCTGTCTTATATTGCGCCTGTCCGAAATAGCTACTCCATAGGGCACAAGGGGGACTATGGAATTTCTATGTAACAATTAGTAAAATAAACAGAACAAAATTAGCAGGTTTGCGATCAGAATTGGTAAAGCACTCAAAGATCCTGTTGACATACGATTCATTTCTAAGTAATTATAACATTTCTAATTTTCTAACACCAGACTGCTTTAAAATGAATGTTAAGCAGCACTCTGGAGCGCAAGTATTTTGAAGCATTTTTATTATTGAAGAGCTGACTTCATTGAGAAGACTGCTTTTTAAAGGTGGCCAAAATGCCTCCTACTAGTATCAGTCTCAATACACGGAAACACATTCTATTATTGATGCAAAATAATATTTAATAAAAGTCTTCTAGATTCTAGATATATGCTAAGCAGAATTTTATTTTTTTTTTTTTTTGGTCAGGTCAGATCTGTTTAACAGGGTCTCTTCTGCATCTCTGAAACACCTTCCTCTCATTCAAACACTGATCTGAAGTGAGACATTTCTATGGAAAAAATATCCACCATTAAAAATTTTGAAATTTTGTGTCAGTTTTTTACTCAGACATCATGACAGAATACATGTTGCAGGCAAACCAGTCCTGACTTGAGGAATTTTATTTAATTTATTGTCATTTAACACAAAATTCTAATCACTGATTCATGTATTAAGAAAAAGAATGAACACTTCAGCTTTTCCTCCCTCTCTCCCACGCCCACCTTTAGCCAAACACTTTTCCTCTCTCTTCCTAGTCACAAAGTCCCTTGCTTTCACCATGCTGCACTTCATCCTAGTTCCTCCAGCAATCCCCACACTATTTTACCAGGGTAATTATGAGAAACAGAGAAAGGAAGTAAAAAATCATGACATAATACAGTTCTACTATATAGAAGTTCAAAATTAAGAAAGATCAGGGTCCTACAAGAAGTAATATGTCATACTCAGTACCAACTCCTTCAGAGAAACTAAGGATAAAAAACAATATTCTACTAACTTATAATGTGCATACCATTCATAAAACTCACCTGCTTCATTTTGATTTGTGTTGGCTAGGCTTACAGTTTGTTTTTAAACACTGTTATCTTTTAATTATTTTTTTATCAATGCAGGCATGCAGCCCAGATGATAGGTAATGCTGATATTTTCCCACTTTCTCCATTTACTACAGAATTTTGACTAACAGAAGTAGGAAAATATTTCTATTTGCCAAATTTCATTGCTGCTACTTAAAATAGTTCAATGCAGTCAAGTCATACTGATGTAACACATACCTGTCAATCTGATGGCATATTTTTTAACTTAATAATGGAAAGATGACAATTAGCAGAATAACTGCTATTAAGGATCAACAGATCTATGTACTGAGAGCAAATGAGAAAACAATTTCAGTTCCTCTGATTCCCTTCAAGAATAATCACACTCAAACAGGAATAGATTCATTTGCAGCAACAGTTTGGAAGCAATGGGGTTTCTGACAAATGCTGTGCTCTGTTGAGTTTTGATTACTAATGGTTACAACTGCTTGCAAAGAAAAGCACAACACCTTCTCAGAGATAAGAAGAAAAATAAGGCACAAGGGAAAAAAGCAAGGGTTAATAGTGCTCTTCCATCTGAAAGCAAAGTTATTGCTAGCAATAGCTAATTACAGAATTGTCATGACACAGCTGGAGCTCCTTGGCTGACAAAGTTAAACAGAACAATCCCAGAAGAAATAAAGGAAATAATTTCTGACAAAGATATGCCTGCAGTGAACAAGTCTAAGAGGAATTATAAACCTACAAGGAAAGATGCTTGAACAAAAGATGCTGCTGCTTTGTGTTTCGGACTACAGACATGCTCTGACAAAGGTGCTAAGCAAGGTAAGTGCTGAAGCCAACGAGATTTCTCACTTGTCTAAATACAGGCTGGTGCAAATTCCCTTAGTGAATCAAAGCCAAAACCACGATAGTGTCCCAGAGGGGCTCTAGTACCCTCGGGGCCCCACAACATTCTGGTGTAACTGGCAAGGGAGTGCGAAAGGTACCTATGCTGCAGAGTCCCACTGTGAAACGACTAATTACTTGTACTTAGAAAGGGGATAACTGAGATTTTTATTACATTAGCATGGCTAAAGAAACAGACAAATGCTGTTGTTGCATTTCTAGGACTCTGTAAGGCTTCAGCCAGTCACAAGCGCAACCATGGTCTGTTATGCAAGCCCAAACCATTACAGCTTTTGAGATTACCATCAACAGAACACGCCTGAAATTCACATTTATGGCTACCACAGACTTATTATAGCCTTTGCCACCTGTCTTAATAAATTTTTTAACAAACAAGCAAATTCTATGGACCAGAGACTATTATCCCATAATGTTTTCTCATGTATTGTTTATATGATGTATAAGTTGCAATGTTATTAGAGCCCTCAACAATCATTTGGTAGTGTCTAAAACGTAATTGAATACAGTTTTATTATCCCAGTGAGCAGGTATAAATATTTAATTCTTATATACCACATGACAGTAGGAATTGTTTCAGCCAATAAATCTTTCTGTTGTTCCACTTTCGCAGTAAAAGCACTTTTGTTGAGACACAAGTGCTTGTACAAAACACTATTTTGGAAGTCAGGAAGTCATTTTTATTGAAAACTTTGTGTCTTCTTGCCATATATAATAACAACCCATTTTTTAGGGGTGTGTTTTATTCTGCTTCAATGAATCCAAGAAAATAGAAATTTAAATCAAGTAAAAGAGATGAGAAAAAAGGGAAAACATCAAGAAAAACATATGGAATAAATATGTATTGGTTTAACCTTGTTATTTTCAAGCCTCATCTTCCTTTCATTTCTCTGTTAACACTGATCAAAAGCAAAAGTATCACTGAAGAGGCAATTTTTTCACCTTATTTCAGGGGACAGAAACCTACCATGCTCCACAAGACTGAGGGGTTGTATGTGTAGCTGATGGCTGTTAAAAGCAGTGATGTCCAACAGCACATCACGCTGGTCAGCAGGCCCAGAATACTGCAACCACCATCTTCCCCCAACCCCACGCATTTATGAAAGCTTCAATAACACAGACATAAACCTCAAATCAGCTAGAGTTTCAGAACATGACCAGGGATTTTAATATGCTGAATACAGTGCTATTTGTAGGTGCTTCTACACAACAGATAATTTGACAGAATAGGTTTTGTTATGCAAAGAAACAAAAACACTACCATGAGGGATCCCAAACCTTTGTAACTGCAGCAAGAAAGCCACATCCAATCTCAGGTGGGCAGTTACCTCCAGAAAGCAAGCAGTGACTTGAGGAGAGTTGGGGATTTTAAGAAATTAAATATCCTGTACATAAAAAAAAAAAAAAATGGCTACAGATTTTCCTTTCAAATTTTAAAAGCAAAAGCAACACTGTCTCAAATAAATGTTCTAGGATTCCTAATTTTAGTAAAAAAAAAAAAAAATTACAAAATAGAAATAGCAGAAAGTTTTAGCAAGTTCTGTTGATTTAACTCTGTATATAAACTGAGGAAATTCACCAAGCCTTTTGATATGCTAACAACCAGGTTTCCTCTGCCAGATGGGGGTATCCAGAGAGACACAGTCCCGACTGTTATTGTTTACACAGCAAATTATTGTTCTGTTGTCCTACAGAATATAAAAGTGGGAGTACAAGGTAAAGCCTAATCTAGATGAAACTTCTCACAAAATTAACAACTCTCATTTGTTTATGTTCAAGCCAGAATCAGAATAAGTACTTTTATTATTCAACTCAGTTTCACAGCTGTACTTATGGTGTGCTTTTTGACTAACCAAAAAGATGAGCTGATTTGCCTGGTTGGTGTTTGGTTGGTTGTTTTTGGTATTTATGTCATAAATTTAATAGTCTTTTAATGGAGAAAAGTGAAAATATGATGACCTGCAGACAGACAAGACAAAATGGGTCAGGACACTAAAAATTATGAATCACCATTAAAACGACCACACTGTATTTTAGAATTCTCATTTAAAACTAAGCAACAAATCTGCATTACTGGTACTTAAATACCTAAATAACATCCCTAAGGAAACAAAGTTTTACTTTTTTTTTCATTAGGTGACAAGAAACATAGCATTGCAGTAGAAAACCAAACTCAGAGCTGCAGACAGTAAAAACTCTTCCCCAGTACAATGCAGGCCAGAAACTGTTCTGCCCACCACAGTTACCTGAAGCTGAAAGATTCCCTACACTTCAAGGGTTATCTTTATGCCCCAACACAAACACAGTGGAGGTAGACATCTAAAGAAACTCAGTCTGAGATGGTGCAGAATCTGATTCAAATCAAACGAATAAAAAGGCTTCTTCAGAAGTTTGATTTTAAATAGTCTAGTTTCTATTATGGCATGCAATCTGATAACACTGGTATGAATTTTATGGCTTTACCTATGTGTACAATGTTTTGCGCATGCATTTTTATTAGTAGTTTCAACAGTCCTTCCAAAACCTGATGAATCTCAGGACACAGGACTACTTGAACAGATTGGCCTTCATAAACTAAACATCATTGGCCTCTATCCAATCTTTCAGTTTGGATAGAGAACTTAATTTCAAAACGCTGTCAACCTAGCAACACTTTCATGGGCAATATTAGCTCTGCATTCACTCTGCAAACCAGAACAAATAAGGCAGACTACTTTTATTTTACATTAGCAAGTGAAAAAGAGCTGAGTAATAACTGTGTTATAATAATTATTAACGTGAGTATAAAGGAGTACCATGAAGGCAAAGGAATCAGATTTCCACCTAGTATGCTCTATGGTAAAACTGCTATCACTTTGTTGAATTAAGTACAGAACCACCAACTTGTACTACCAGGAATTTGGCCAAAGGTGTTTTCATAAAAACTAAACGACAACATTCAATACTTTAGGTGGCACTAGCAGCCACTCTGGAAATTTACTCTCCTTACACATTTGTCATCTAAATAAATGTTCAAAATAAATGGTCACTTCATAAGAGCTGGTCTGCTATACATTAAATGTTTCACTGTTTCCAAGACAACAAGCTGTAATAGTCACAAGGAACTCCAAGCTCATGTTTGATCTTGGGATATCACCATGTGAAAGCAAATGTCAACAGGCTATAATGGCATTTCACCTGCTGCCTTCTACAATCTTGTCATCTTGGTTTTTTTTAAAAAAAAAACACATGTAATTAAGTCTTTGAAGGGAACTCTTTCTACTGGCTCCAATATTATTAAAGGCTTTTCTCCTGAATGCTTACTGTCATTCAATGGAAAATTCAGACAGATTGTATTCTTTAATGCCTTTTTCTTCCTCTTCTCTCACTTTACATCTTTATATTACAGAAAGCTATAGGCACCACTTTTCTCTCTCTTTTCAAAGTCTTGTTGGTATTTTGAAAATTCCTCATTCTGAATAGTGACTTTACTTCTGCAAAAGTATTCAAAAACCTCGCCTTGGCACACAGTTCTGCTCAGCTGTTCTGAGTATTCTTAAGGTAACCTTTACAAACCTTTAAATGTTTTTGTAGGCTAAAGTTCACCTGAAGACAGTACTGAAATCTCTGGCAACTTTTGCTCTCCTTTTGCTGCTTCTCTGTATTTTTTACTTCTCCCCACACTGTGTGGGTGATAGCAACAAAACTTCTCTCTTTCTCTTATGTATTTGTGTCTATTTCTTGCTGCAATAATTAGGACAACACAAACAAGTAAATTGCTTGTATTAAACAGACATTTACCAGAAAAAAAAAATTACTTGTTTACAAGGAGAAATGAAGTAGTAAGATAGTCTCTCTACTAGGGATAAGCAGCAAAAATGGGAATTCTATAGAGAAAAATTTATTTCATGAGAAAGAGAAATTGAACAGAAATTTGAAGATAACAGTTATCTGAAAACAGAAAAGGATGCCTAATGAAATAGCATCACAACTGAATTTGATTCTTTCAGAAGCACCAAAAAAAGATAGATCAATGTCCTCGGTTCAGCAGTAGCAGTCATATTTCTCCTTAGTAGCTGGTGCAATGCTGTGTTTCTGATTTTCAGCCTGGGAACAGCGATGATAACACCGATGTTTTTAGTTGCTGCTCAGTAATGTTTACTCTGATCAAGGACTTTCTGAGTCTCCTGCTCTGCCAGGGAGGACGAGAAGCCGGGAGGAAGCAGAGACAGGACACCTGACCCAAACTGACCAAAGAGGTATTCCATACCACAGCACATCATGCCCAGTATATAAACTGGGGGGAGTTAGCAGGAAGGGCTAGATCACTGCTCGGTCAGGCTGGATATCAGTAGGTGGGTGGTGTGTGGTTGTATTCTCTTCCCTTATTATTTCCCTTATCGTTGTTATTATTATTGCTGGTAGCAGCAGTGGTTTTGTGTTATACTTTAGTTACTGGACTGTTGTTATCTCAACCTGTGGGAGTTACATTCTTTCGATTCTACTCCCCATCCCTCTGTGAGTGGGGGGAGGAAAGGGGAAGAGTGAGCGAGCGGTGGCGTGGTTCTGAGTTACTGACTGGGCTTAAACCACAACAGTTCTTTGTGGTACTCAGTGTGGGGCACGAAGGGTTGAGATAACGACAGATCTGAGTGTGTCTAATCGTATTTGTGATAAGTATTCATTGTTTTGGATTAACAGTCTCTTGTCACAATGCTGATTTAATGGCTCTCAAAGTTGTTGCTCTTGATCTCACAGCTTCAGCATGTCGTACCTTACTTACAGCTGGTATTTGCTGTCTGTTTATCAGCTGGGAGCCTTGGCTAAGGTTCTTGTTTCATTGTACTTTACGGTAATGACTTGTAATACAACAGAATCATTGATCATGAGACTGGTCTGGCTTGCGTTCCCAGTGTGGTCAGCACCCCTATATTTTGGGAGGTACATAATAGAAGTGTTTAGCAATTACACACCTTTTCCGCTCCTTGGGTGGTCAACCTATGAAGGAGACATTCCCTTAGACCCCCAGCTCCTTCACCAGACTATTTACAGCATCAAC
The DNA here is from genome assembly GCF_028554395.1 of Pezoporus wallicus. Taxonomy (NCBI): domain Eukaryota; kingdom Metazoa; phylum Chordata; class Aves; order Psittaciformes; family Psittacidae; genus Pezoporus; species Pezoporus wallicus. The sequence goes on along the minus strand of NW_026637610.1, from coordinate 1,572,984 downwards.
AAGAACTCTCAAATGAGTACTGAAGGTTTTGAATGGCTTTTGAGTACCCTTGAGACCTGCCTGCTGATTGTGATGGCGATCACCATTCTGGCACACATACAGAGTGTGGCTTACCCATGACCATTTCATCTGATCTACAGAGTTAAGCAGAGTCAGCTTTGGGACCTGTCTAGGGTTAGACGACGATATAAAAGGACCAAGAGATTTTCCCACAGGCTGGACAGTCATGAGTGGCAGGGTGTGTGGGGTAGTATGGGCACGTATCTAGGCCAGTGGTCCCCTCCAGTGCTTTGGAGCTTCACCACTGAACAAGTGCAAAATCTGGAAAAACTAGTAAAACACTTAAATGAGGTGTACTGTCACCCTGGTCATATCAGAGAGGGAAAAATTACAGCAACTTGCTGGGGCTTGGCTTATGCTTACAGAGCAGTGTTCAACAGCATGCAGCACCTTCAAAGGGAAGAAGTTGTCTCTGGATCTGATGGCAAAGCAACCAACAATGCAGCTATTCTAACTCCAAATACAGCAGCTACACCAACCCCAGTGACAAGTACAGCAGCTACTCAAACTCCGACTGCAACTGATACTGCGGCTACTCCGACCACAATGATAATCACTGCAGCTAAACCAGAGGATTAATTCATGCCAATATCGGTTGCCCCTGTACGTAAAGGTAAAGGCAAAAAGAGGCAAGAATGGTGAAGCAAGATGAAGAAACAATGTAATCACCACTGACAGCATCTGATCAGGAGTTATTAGTATATGAATCAGTGGAAGAAGAGGAAGAAGAGGTGATTTCTCAACCCTGGAGCTCAACCAAGCTATGGAATATGCAAAAAGATTTTACTCGTCAACCAGGGGAGCACATCATCACCTGGTTGCTCTGATGCTGGGATAATGGGGCCGATGGTCACGAACTAGAAGGGAGAGAAGCCAAGCAGCTGGGATCACTTGCTAGGGAAGAGGGAATCGACAAAGCAATCGCAAAACAGAAACAGTCCCTCAGCCTTTGGAGGCGGCTCTTCACAGCTGTGAAAGGCTTCCGTACAAAGACAATGTTATGAGTAGTTCGGCCAACTGGACCACAACAGAGAAAGACATCCAGGCTCTGAGGGAATCAGCCATTGTAGAGATGATCTATCGCAAGCAGGATGCCAGGAAAGGACCCATAGATCCAGATGAAGTCGAATGTACACAACCCATATGGAGGAAATTTACACAGAATTCACGGCCATCATATGCTCACTCGTTGGCAGCAATAACCTAGAATGATATAGCACCACCAATAGTGGATGAAATGATTCGTCAACTCCGAGAGTTCAACGACAATCTCACCCCTTCCATCATGTTTCTCCTCCTTGGTAGCTGGTGCAGTGCAGTGTTTTGACTTTCGGCTCGGGAACAGAGCTGATAACAATGGTGTTTTGGTTTGGCCAAGGACTTTGTGAGCCTCATGCTCTGCCAGGGAGGAGGGGAAGCCGGGAGGAAGCAGAGACAGGACACCTGACCCAAACGGACCAAAGAGGTATTCCATACCACAGCACGTCATGCCCAGGATGTAACCGGGAGTTACCCGGAAGGGCTGGGAGACTGCAGGGTTGGAGGAGGTATCGGTCGGTGCTTGGTCGGGCTGAGGGGGGCAAGTTATCTGTTGGCTGGTGGTGAGATGTTGTATTCTCTTCCCTTGTTATTTCCTTTATCATTGTTATTATTGGTAGTAGCAGTAGTGATTTGTGTTACACCTTAGTTACTAAACTGTTCTTATCTCAACCCGTGGGAGTTGCATTCTTTTGATTCTCCTCTCCATCCCTCCGAGAGCAGGGGGAGGGAAAGAAAGGGGGGGGAAGTGAGCGAACGAATTACCTGACTGGGTTTAAACCACAACAGTTATTTTTTGTGCCCAACGTGGGGCACGAAGGGTTGAGATAACGACAGATCTGACTGGATTAATAGTCACTCATCACAATGCTGATTTATTGGCTCTCAGAGTTGTTCTTGTTGATCTCACAGCTTCAGAATGTTGTAACTTACGTAGAGCCGGTATTTGCTGTGTTAGTGTTTATCAAGTGTGGGGCCTGGGCTAAGGTTCTTGTCTCACTGTGCTTTATGGCAATGGCTTGTAACACGGGTGGGCTCCAGCAGCAGGGCGGGACGGACGTGGCCGTGGACTTGTACCTGGCCGTCCGGCTGCTCTTCACCGTCCTGGCCCTTGCCCTACTCTCCATCTTCGTGAGGCTGTGGGGAGCTGAGGGGGAGCGGCCCCGGGAGCCGGCGGCTGCTGAAGCGGCCCGGGAGAGCGGCCCCGGGGACCAAGCGGCGGCGGGAGCGGGGCCGGAGGCCGCGAAGGGACGGCTGCCGGTGGAGGAGGTCGGGGCGGTCGAGGAGCGGAAGGAGGCGGCTGACGAGGAGCGGGAGAAGGCGGCGGAGGAGCCGAGCCCCACGGAGGAGCCGAGCCCCGCGACGGCCGAGAGCATCCCCCGGCAGCCGCCCGCCGAGCCCCAGGAGGATGCAGGAGACAACGCAGCATTTCCCAGCAAGGCAGAGGAGGAAGATCTGGGCTCAGGAAAAGAGAAGCTGGGGGTGGGAGAGCCGGCAAGCACAGCAGCTACACCAGCCCCAGTGACAAGTACAGCAGCATCGTTTGAGAGTTCTGGAGGTTTTGAATGACCTTTGGGTGTCCTTGGGACCTGCCTGCTGATTGTGATGGGGATCACCATGTTGGCACACACACAGACTGTGTTCTACCCACAACCATTTTGTCTGATCTCAAAAGTTAAGCAGAGTCAGGTTTGGGTCTTGTCTGGGGTTAGACAACAATATAGGGAGACTAAGAGGTTTTCCCCAAGGCTGGACAGTCATGAGTGGCAGGGTGTGTGGGACAGTATGGGCAAGTATCTAGTCCACTGGCCCCTCCAGTGCTTTGGAAGCATCAGAGATGGAAGGCAGCTGTATGGAGTCCCCGGCAACAAGATGCAGAAACTGCTGAAGGGGACAGTGAATTATTTTAAGCCTCGTGGGCCCATGGCACTTCAGGCCATCAGGGCAGAGATGCAACATAGAGATGGACTCAAGATTGAGGGGTGGACTTAACAATGGACACTATTGCCCAGGTTATTCACAAGTGTGAACACTGCAGTCTCTCCTGCTCTGGAAGACTGTTACAAGAGATGGAGCCTGACATCATGGACCAGATGGACTCAGCAGCTTTATAGCTACTGGTCCATGCACTTAGATAAGAGCGATGGTATACTGAAAATGTGGGATCTGAGCATGACGTGAATGGTATGGAATAAGGGGTGGATAATGTCCTGGGTTCAGCAGTAGCAGTCATGTTTCTCCTCCTTGGTAGCTGGTGCAGTGCAGTGTTTTGACTTTCGGCTCGGGAACAGAGCTGATAACACTGATGTTTTGGTTTGGCCAAGGACTTTGTGAGCCTCATGCTCTGCCAGGGAGGAGGGGAAGCCGGGAGGAAGCAGAGACAGGACACCTGACCCAAACTGACCAAAGAGGTATTCCATACCACAGCACGTCATGCCCAGGATGTAACTGGGAGTTAGCCGGAAGGGCTGGGAGACTGCAGGGTTGGAGGAGGTATCGGTCGGTGCTTGGTCGGGCTGAGGGGGGCAAGTTATCTATTGGCTGGTGGTGAGATGTTGTATTCTCTTCCCTTGTTATTTCCTTTATCATTGTTATTATTGGTGGCAGCAGTAGTGATTTGTGTTACACCTTAGTTACTAAACTGTTCTTATCTCAACCCGTGGGAGTTGCATTGATTCTCCTCTCCACCCCTCCGAGAGCAGGGGGAGGGAAAGAAAGGGGGGGGAAGTGAGCGAACGAATTACCTGACTGGGTTTAAACCACGACACCAATCTATCCAGTTCCCCATGTGTACCAACCCACATCTCAGCTATTAACAAAAGGCATCCTACTGCTTGAGAGAGAAGATCTAGAAGGTATACACCATGGGCCACCCTATGGTTTCACCTGTGGGATGACAGAGAAGACATGAGGAGGTGGGATGGAAAACCTACCTCAGCTCTGGAGGAACGGGCGCGTGAATTGAAGAGAACAAAGGTCAAGGATGATCATCCCATGAAAGCTGCGGCTTCAGTCTCTGGTGAGCAGGTTCCCAGATGGAGTGGAAGACCTGATTTTACTCCAGCTCCTGTGATAAAGAAGACTAATCCCTGTCAACAAGACATAAGTGACCAATGCGATGACTATTAGAGGGGCCCTGCCTCCAGCCAGGTGGAGGTAGGGGACAATCGGATTTACTGGACTGTGTGGACCAGATGGCTTGGTACATCACTCCCACAGAAGTATAAGGCTCTAGTAGATACCGATGCACAGTGAACCCTGATGCCATCAAGCTGTCAAGGGGTGGAACCCATTTATATTTCTGGAATGACAGGAGGATCCCAAGAGTTGACTGTGCTGGAGGCTGAAATCAGCCTGACTGGGAGGAAACAGCAAAAGCACCCCATTGTGACTGGTACAAAGGCTCCATGCATCCTTGGCATAGACTACCTCAGGAGAGGTTACTTCAAAGACCCAAAAGGGTACCGGTGGGCTTTTGGTATTGCTGCTTTGGAGACTGAGGAAACTGAGCAGCTGTCCACCTTGCCTGGTCTCTCAGAGGACCCTTCTGTTGTGGGGTTGCTGAAAGTCAAAGAACAAGTGTCAATAGCAACCACAACAGGGCACCGGCGGCAATATCGCACCAACCGAGACTCCCTGATTCCCATCTTTAATCTGATCCATAGCCTGGGGTGCCAAGAAGTGATCAGCAGGACCCGCTCACCCTTTAACAGCACCATATAACCAGTGCGAAAGTCTAACAAAGTGTGGAGACTCACAGTAGACTATCGTGGCCTGAATGAAGTCACACCACCCTTGAGTGCTGCCGTACCGGACATGCTAGAACTTCAGTATGAACTGGAGTCAAAGGCAGCCAAGTGGTATGCCACGATTGATATTGTCAATGCATTCTTCTCAATTCCTTTGGCAGCAGAGTGCAGGCCACAGTTTGCTTTTACTTGGAGGGTCATCCAGTATACTTAGAATCGATTGCCCCAGAGGTGGAAACCCAGTCCTACCATCTGCCATGGTCTGATTCAGACTGCACTGGAACAGGGGCAAGCTCGAAAACACCTGCAATACATTGATGACATTATTGTGTGGGGCGATACAGCGGAAGAAGTCTTTGAGAAAGGGAGGAAAATAATCCAAATCCTGCTGAAAGCTGGTTTTGCCATAAAACAGAGGAAGGTCAAGGGACCTGCAGAGGAGATTCAATTCTGGGGAATAAAATGGCAAGATGGATGTCGCCATATCCCCACAGATGTGATCAACAAGATAACAGCAATGTCTCCACCAACTAATAACAAAGAAACACAAGCTTTCTTGGGTGCAGTGGAGTTCTGGAGAATGCACATCCCAAATTACAGTTCGATTGTAAGCCCTCTCTATCATGTGACCTGGAAGAAGAATGATTTCAAATGGGGCCCCAAGCAACAAGCCTTTGAGCAAATTAAACATGAGATAGTTCATGCAGTAGCCCTTGGACCTGTCCGGACCGGGCCAGATGTAAAAAATGTACTGTACACTGCAGCTGGGGAGAACGGTCCTACCTGGAGCCTCTGGCAGAAAGCTCCAGGGGAGACTGGAGGTCAACCCCTCGGCTTTTGGAGTCGGGGATACAGAGGATCTGAGGCCAGCTATACCCCAACTGAGAAAGAGATACTGGCAGCCTATGAAGGGGTTCGAGCTGATTCAGAAGCAAATGGCACTGAAGCACAGCTCCTCCTGGCACCGCGGCTGTGCATGCTGGGCTGGATGTTCAAAGGCAGGGTCTCCTCTACACATCATGCAACTGATGCTACACGAAGTAAGTGGGCTACACTAATTACACAATGAGCTCAAATAGAAAATCCCAGGCGTCCAGGAATTCTAGAAGTCATCATGGACTGGCCAGAGAGCAAAGATTTTGGAATATCACCAGAGGAGGAGATGATGCGTGCTGAAGAGGCCCCACCAAATAATAAACTATCAGAAAGTGAAAAGCAATATGCCTTGTTTACTGATGGATCATGCAATATTGCGGGAAAGAATCGGAGATGGAAGGCAGCTGTATGGAGTCCTTGACAACAAGTTGAAGAAACTGCTGAAGGAGAGGGTGAATCGAGTCAGTTTGCCAAGGTGAAAGCCATCCAGCTGGACATTGCTGAATGAGAAAAGTGGCCAGTACTTTACACTGACTCATGGATGATGGCAAATGCCCTGTGGGGGTGGTTGCAGCAATGGAAGCAGAGCAACTGGCAACACAGAGGTAAACCCACCTGGGCTGCTGCACTGTGGGAAGTTACTGCTGCCTGGGTGCAGAAGCTGGTGGTGAAGGTACGTCATGTACCCAAGGATCAGGCCACTGAGGAACACCAGAACAAATGGATAAAGCAGCTAAGATTGAAGTGGCTCAGATGGACTTAGACTGGCAACATAAGGGTGAATTATTTTTGGCCTGGTGGGTCCATGACGCTTCAGGCCATCAGGGCAGAGATGCAACATATAGACAGGCTAGTGACTGAAGGGTGGATTTAACAAGGGACACTATTGGCCAGGTTATTCATGAGTGTGAAACGTGCTGCAATTAAGCAAGCCAAACGGTTAAAGCCTCTTTGGTATGGAAGATGATGACTAAAGTACAAATATGGGGAGGACTGGCAGATTGATTATATCACACTCCCACCTACCCACAGAGGCAAGCGCCATGTGCTTACCATGGTGGAAGCAACCACCGGGTGGCTGGAAACATACACTGTGCCCCATGCCACTGCCCGGAACACTACCCTGGGTCTTGAGAAACAAATCTTGTGGCGACACAGCACCCCAGAGTGAACTGAGTCAGACAATGGGATTCATTTCCGGAACATTACAGACACTTGGGCCAAAAAGCATGGCATCGAGTGGGTATATCACATCCCCTGCCATGCACCAGCCTCTGGGAAAATGGGCTGTTAAAAACTACACTGAGAGCAATGGGTGGGGGAACTTTCAAACACTGAGATACACATTTACCAAAAGCCACCTGGTTGGTCGACACCAGAGGATCTGCCAACAGGGCTGGCCCAGTCCAGTCAGAACTTTTACATACTCTAGAAGGGGATAAAGTTCCTGTGGTGCACAGGAAGAATTTGCTGGGGAAGACAGTCTGGGTTATTCCTGCTTCAGGTAAAGGCAAACCCACTCATTGGATTGCTTTTGCTCAGGGACCCGAATATACTTGGTGGGTAATGCAGGAAGATGGGGAAGTCAGATGTGTACCTCAAGGGGATTTGCTTTCAGGGGAAAACAGCCAATGAACTCAATTGTATGCTGTTGCCTGCTATGTAGCACTTTTCTAGCCCACCAACTAGATGTCTTCAGGTCACCTGTGTCTGGCCCTGACTTTCCTCCAACCATCATCCCAACAAAGAATGAGCTTTGATGAAACCAGGCAAGTTCTGTGGTATCAGCAGCAGGCAACGATCCAACACTGCACATAAGCCTCTCCTGCATTAAAGACTGTTACAAAAGATGGAGCCCGACATCATGGAACAGATGGACTCAGCAGCTTTATAAGGGTTGGTCCAAGGAATGATCTATCTCTCCCTCTCTGTGTGTGGATGTGTATATATATATATATATATATATATATATATATAAGAGTGATGGTATACTGAAAATGTGGGATCTGAGCATGATGTGAATCGTATGGAATAAGGGATGGACACTGCCCTGGGGTCAGCAGTAGCAGTCATTTTTCTCCTTCTTAGTAGCAGCTGCAGTGCTGTGTTTCTGATTTTCAGCCTGGGAACAGCGATGATAACACCGATGTTTTTAGTTGCTGCTCAGTAATGTTTACTCTGAACAAGGACTTTGTGAGTCTCATGCTCTGCCAGGGAGGAAGGAAAGAAGGGAGGAAGCAAAGACAGGACACCTGACCCGAACTAGCCAAAGAGGTATTCCATACCACAGCACATCATGCCCACTATATAAACTGGGGGCAATTACTTGGAAGACCTAGATCACTGCTCAGGTCAGGCTGGGTATCGGTCAGCGGGTGGTTAACAGTTGTATTCTCTTCCCTTGTTATTTCCCTTATAATTATTATTAGCAGTAGTGGTTTGTGTTATACCTTAGTTACTGGACTGCTCTTTTCTCAACTCATGAGAGTTACATCCTTTCAATTCTCCTCCCCAACCCTCCGGCAGCGGGAGGAGGAAGAGGGGGGAGTGAGTGAACGAACAGCTGCGTGGTTTCTGGGATGCCAGCTGGGCTTAAACCATGAGAATCGATCATCATTTATAATTTGGATTTCCTGTAACCACGCCAAAAGATGTCAAAATCTATTACAGTTGATGTTTGCCTCTAACTGTATGTTGTACTCTAAGAGTCAGCTTTCTGTGTTTGTTGATAGTACAACATAATTGTACAGATGTATCTCTGCAAGTGTGTATACACAATTGACAAGCTAATGGTAAAATAATTGGTGCCTAGTACTTGTAAAAAGTATGAGCTGGCTATCTCATCCACCAGATCTGCACCACCCTGTTTTCTGCATGAAGATAAGAAACAGGTAGAAAAGCAGAACACTTGGGCCATTCATATCTCAGCCTTTTTGTAGAATCAATAGCACAGACATCAGCTGGTATGTAATCTTATTATATTGATCTGCAAACTTTCCACCTGGAAATCTAAATCCACAATCTAAAACTAAACAGTCCAGTGAGACCCAAATGACCAATATGTACTAAAATTAATCAAGTTTAATTGTTAAGATAGCAATAGATGTGAACAGTGAATGAACCCCAAGCTGTCCTGTAAGTCTATCAGCCAGTCAGAATTGTCCTGGGTTCAGCAGTTGCAGTCATGTTTCTCCTTTGTGGTAGCTGGTGCAGTGCTGTGTTTTGACTTCCAGCCTGGGAACAGTGTTGGTGAAACTGATGTTTTCGGTTGTTGCAAAGTGATGTTTACTCTGACCAAGGACTTTGTGAGGCTCATGCTCTGCCAGGGAGGAGGGGGAGCCGGGAGGAAGCAGAGACAGGACACCTGACCCAGGCTAGCCAAGGAGGTATTCCATACCACAGCACGTCATGCCCAGGATGTAACCGGGAGTTACCCGGAAGGGCTAGGACTGCAGGGCTGGAGGAGGTATGGGTCGGTGCTTGGTCGGGCTGGGGGGGGGCAAGTTATCGGCTGGTGGTGAGATGTTGTATTCTCTTCCCTTGTTATTTCCTTTATCATTGTTATTACTGGTGGTAGCAGTAGTGATCTGTGTTATACCTTAGTTACTAAACTGTTCTTATCTCAACCTGTGGGAGTTGCATTCTTTTCAATTCTCCTCTCCATCCCTCTGGGAGTACGGGGAGGGAAAGAAGGGGGGGAGTGAGTGAACGAGCCTTCTGCCTGGTTTTAAACCACGACAGAATGAAATGCCAGGGACATCGCTTCCTCCTTATCCCAATTTTATCCTACCTTTGTAGCCAATTGCCAGCTGTTGCATATTCCAAATCCTGGATTTCTTTAAACCAAGACACTACCACTGAGGGGAACAAGTAAATCACAGAAGCAGCTATCTTTGACAAGTAGGAGGTGTCAACAGGCACCAAAACCTGCTTTTCCAAAAGTGACCTAGTTAGGTTACAAATTTCCACCTGTTCCCAAAGTCTCATAGAGCAGTGTTGCACTTTAGCTAGTAGTATTAAAAAGAAAATGAAATATCCTTTTAAATGTTACAGAAAAGCATATTTAGTCCACAAGTGACACCCTCAATAAAGAAATAATCTACCACTAATTTAAGAACCTACTTCAAAAACTATTCCCTAGCTGCAAATTTCTTCCTTACAAAATTCAATACTCACGAAATCAACTGTCCAGTAATACTTTATCAAGCAACTGTAATCTTGGCAACATTACATAACGAAGTATTTTTTGATCTTGATTTACGTACACATTTTAGGGACCACTAGAAAAACAGATTTTCATAATTTGAAAAAAAAAACTTTACCTCATCTTAAACCTAAACACAGAAGTATTATAAAAATCAACATGCATCCAGGGAGCTCAATAAACCGTATACAGTCTTTTGGCAAAAGCATGACACTAACTTTTATTTTGAGGGTTTATGACAATGTAAAGCTAAATAAACAAACATCTTTCATCCTATTAGTGCTTACTGAAAAGGAAGGAAAAAAAAAAGACCCACCCAAACCTGAAATTACCACTGATTACCTCAAAATTACTTCAAGCAATCTTTATTTAACCTAATTTCTCAACAAGGAAAACAAGACATAATGCAAGGGATCAGTCTGAGGTATATGCACACTTCAGTGTATCATCTAAAATCTAACAGCGTGAGACACTGCCATCTATAAACTAAACAGAAGCTATAAGGATGTGGCCTGGGTTCAGCAGTAGCAGTCATTTTTTCTCCTTCTTAGTAGCAGGTGCAGCGCTGTGTTTTTGCCCTTAGTCTGAGAACAACGCTGGTAACACCAATATTTCTAGTTGATGCTTAGCAATGTTTAGTCTGACAAAGGACTTTCTGAGTCTCATGCTCTGCCAGGGAGGAGGGGAAGCCAGGAGGAAGCAGAAACAGGACACCTGACCCAAAGAGGTATTCCATACCACAGCATGTCATGCCCAGTATATAAACAGGGGGCAGTTACCAGGAAGGGCTAGAACACTGCTCGGTCAGGCTGGGTATCAGTTGGTGGGTGGTGAACAGTTGTATTCTCTTCCCTTGTTATTTCCCTTATGCTGTGGTTTAAACCAAACCAGACAACTCGTTCACTCACTTCCCCTCCCTTCTTGCCCTCCCCCTACTCCTGGAGGGACGGAGAGTCAAAAAGAATGCAACTCCCACAGGTTGAGATAAGAACAGCTTAGTAACTAAGGTATAACACAAATCACTACTGCTACCACCAATAATAACAATGATAAAGGAAATAACAAGGGAAGAGAATACATCACCTCACCACCAGCCAACTGATAACTCACCCCCCCCAGCCCAACCAAGCACCAACCGATACCTCCTCCAACCCTGCAGACTCCCAGCCCTTCCGGGTAACTCCCAGTTACATCCTGGGCATGACGTGCTGTGGTATGGAATAACTCTTTGGTCCGTTTGGGTCAGGTGTCCTGTCTCTGCTTCCTCCCGGCTCCCCCTCCTCCCTGGCAGAGCATGAGGCTCACAAAGCCTTTGGCCAAACCAAAACATCAGTGTTATCAGCTCTGTTCCAGAGCCGAAAGTCAAAACACTGCACTGCACCAGCTACCAAGAAGGAGAAAAATGACTGCTACTGCTGAACCCAGGACACCTTATCATTATTATTATTGATGGCAATAGCAGTGATTTGTGTTATACCTTAGTTACTGGACTGATCTTATCTCAACCCGTGGGAGTTATGTTCTTTCAATTCTCCTCCCCATTCCTCCAGGAGCAGGGCAGGGAGGAAGGTGGGGGGTGAGTGAGCAGGCTGCATGGCAGCTGGGCTTAAACCATGACAGTACGATAAACTTAGATGTAGAATCAGACTTTATATATATGTAAACCAGTTTAAATAAGAGCATACAAAGTATTTCTAAAGATTCCTAATTCCACTGCTTATATCCAGGTCTGTAGCTCAAGATAAAGTCAATTAGTTAATTAAAAAAAAAAAAAAAAAAAGGAAATAAAGTAGTGGTAGTGCATTTAAAGTCTGTTACCAAGGAGGTAAATTAAACAAAAGGATTAAGTCCAAGTTCATTTCCTGCACATACCTCTCAGCTAACTTCACTGCATTATGAAGTCGAATCCATATGTAAAATCTTATTTAGGACTAGTTCACAATTTCTTAGGTCAGAAAATACCATTAGATAACCTAGTCTTGATCTCTCATATACCAAAGACAATCAGATCAGCTTACTTTATGATTATTTATTTACTTTACTGTCAATTCTTTTTCACCCTATTTCTGCCTACAGATTCTGGAATAACTGGACTGCAGAAGCAAGAAGATTTCTGCTAGATTCTGTCACTGACCACAGAGTGTGTTTGATCAACTTCTCTACTGAAACGGAGCTGCAGATAAAACTGAATATCCCAGTGCAGTCTCTCTTCAGATTGCAGAGGGCTGTATACCTAATTCATTTTACAGCATGAAGCAAACTGCACAGCAGAATCAGCAGAGTTTGTGCAACAGTTTAGCTTAATACGGCAAAAAAGAAACCAAATTTCAAATTTATTTCTAAAATGCTGAAAATATTCAAAAGTTGGCCTTGTCACCTCATCTTTCATTCTGATGTACAAAGCCCCCCTTAAGTTTCACTCTCAAAGTTACTGGCATCTCTCCATGATGCACATATAGTTAATTTTAGTAAAAAAGGACAGAATGCTAGCAAGAAATCACTACTGAAAGTACTACTGAAATTAAAAGAACTTCCAAACTACTAAGAAGAGGTTTTACCATTGAAAAATCAACTTAGTAAAGTGTGATGGGAGAAAGAAAGGTGAAGAAAGAATCAGAATTAAAGGATCACAATTAAGATGAACAGAATTTATCTGTATGCTCAAATTCTGAATAGGCAAGTTTATCTTTCCTCTAAAATTTCCTAAAACACTGTTAATTCTTGTTTCATGAGCATCCATGTAAAACTTTCATGTGGAAATAAATCAGATTATTTGATACAGCCCTTTTCAGCTGGCAGATAATGCAAAAGAACCATGTCAGTGCTACGCTTTAATACTGAAAAGCAAATCTATATCCCATAAATGAGTACTCTTAAAGGTCTTTCCACTTTGATAGTGTGTTTTGGCCCTAAGAATTGTTTTTGAAAAATCAAAACATTTTTACACTGTTGCAAAACAAAGATCATATTTGAACTCCTATCTTCTTTTGTAAGTACCGCTTATAGCAACCAGAGGAGAGACTGCAAGTTTTTTAAATAGTGGAGAAATGCAGACATTCTCTTGTTAGTGCTCCAAGTATTGTGAGGAAAAATACAGTTCAGAGAATTATTTATAGCAAAGTTTAGATATTGGCTACAAGCCATTTTCAGAAGCTGTCCTTATCTATATATCACACCTAGATGCTAGCATTCTTACAGCTAGATAGATATTTATGAAGGCAATTTAAAGAGTGCCTTGAATAATAACACAAAGTGAAGACTTTGCACTGGGGTGGGACTAGATGATCTTAAGGTCCTTTCCAACCCTAATTATTCTACAATTCTATTCTATTCTATGGAAGTACACCCTTTAACTAACTGCATTTGTCACAAGACTAACACAGTGATTTAACACAATCAGCTTTAAATACAATGTTCCCATAGTGTATGTAGATAAACCAGGATGATCAATTCAGATTTTCCAAAGTACCAAATACCTGCATTGGTTTAACCAAAAAAAAAAAAAAAAAAAAAAAGAAAGGAAGTGTTTTCCCAATTTATCAGTATAAACATATTCACTTCAAAATATCTTGGCACAGATCTGAAATGAACAAACAGCAAAATCTCTGTTTCTGCAGTAATGATCTATTTGATGGGTATTGCATCTACTTGTATCAATTACACCATTAATAAGGTCTTTTATGAGCCTGTTCTGTTATACCAGGCCATGTGTTGGTGACTTTCTTCCTTTAGCTGTTCATCATTTAGAAAACAAAATATTATGTTCTGAGCACCTTAAATCATAAATAGAAGCTAACCTTTATTTTAGATTTTCAAATGTCACCAACACAGGACCAGAGTATCCAACAAGTTATTAAAGGAAAAAAAAAAAAAACAACAGTATTTATTTTTTGTATTTTATTACTAACAGGCTGAGAGCTGTAGCTGTGACTTTGCAGGACAGACCTTACTAACACGTCTGTGGAAATATTTAGGTTTCTAGAAATCACTGAGGCCATTTTCTACCTATCTTAGCAAGGATTATTCGATAATGTGCTCAGGAAGTAGAGCTCTACGCATCAGATCACATCTAAAGATGATATGTATTTTCCTACATGCCTGACAAACTGACAAAGGGTAGAACTGGAGTTCAATCCTCCTTCTTCAGAAGACTAACCCTAAGGCTAACAAAGGACTCTCCTAGTTTTTTGCACCCCAAAGTATTTTGGAAAACACTGAATTGAACTTAAACGACTTTTAAGTCCTTCATTTTACATTCGGTTTTAGACATGCAATTAGCATTATCATTCAGCAGCACTTGATGTCAAATTACAGAATTCAACAAAAATAACTCAGACTTACAATAAGGAAATAATTAAATTGACTGCTACTATTCAGTTTTAAAACTATAAGATTATCCAAATGGCTTCAAAGGCAAGAGAGCCTTGTTCCAGCCACTGGAAGGGGAGAACCAAACATGTCACATGCCTGGCACAGATGGACAACTGCATTTCCAAGAACCATTTAATTTGTTCATATAACATTTCTTACAGAATAAAAGTATTCATAAATTTACACTGCAATACATGGGATTCTCCCCAGCTACAGACTGAATCTAGATTGTTTCTACATGCCTTGATCCAACAATGTCCTCAATCATCCTGGGGACCACTGGCTTTTGATTGTATTCTAATTATGACCTTAAATGACCTTATTATCGCCAACTGGCATAAAGAGTGAATTCAAGAAATAAACAGGTGTAGCTTGTCAGATGATCAACAGCAGCTGCATAAACCCACTTTTATGCATTTTAATTTCATTTGGGTTACTTCACAGTTTACCTTCTTGAAGAAGAATACGTATCATGCAGAGGATATGAGACAGAAATACCCAGATGCACAAAAACCATTCACTTTTTGTCTGATTTTGAAATAATAAATTTAGTAATTTAGTAAATTTAGTAATGCCCATTAACTTTGCTTTTATAGCCTCTGAACACATCCTAGATGCTTTTTTTTTACCATTCTTGAATTTTAGTTTTTATGTCTTAAGGAAGAATATATTTAATTATTGAGAGTACCACAAGATCTTTCTGCTTAAACATTCAGTATTTTCAGACATTAAATCTATCTTTTCTTTACACAATTAGATGCACCAAATTTGTAGAATATATGAAATATTAAAATGCTTAATTATGCTATCAGATATGTAGCTTTCTAATATCCCAAATCCATCAAAACAGAAGAGAATGATTTATATATTTTTTAGTTTTGAGAAGCCATCATTGAACTAATGGTCTTGGTTTTTTTTACCTTAAGTGAACTAGCATTATCTGCTAAAAGACAGAGCAGTCTGTAGCTGGCCCCAAAGTGACTAGAAACTTGCACCATCCATATTTAATAAGATGGTATAGCAGAAATATAGCATGCATTCTGTATTTCTATAGGAAAGCAATATTCATTATTCTACAGATTATTCCTTAATAAATATTTCAGAAACTTGAAGTGGAAAAAATTTAGAATAGCATATACTGTGCTTTTGATAGTTTAAAAGCACTTTTGTTTTCTGATCTATGATGAATCCTTATGTTGTTTTCATTTCTGATGCATTTTAATGCCATTATGGGTTTGAAATTAATCTTTTGGCCAGTTTGAGAGGATAAAGATATTTGATGTTTTGTTAGTGTGCACAAACAAGCTAGAAGTCATTTTCCATTAGCACATCTAGAGAGCTGACTTTTTTTTATTATTATTGCTCCAGATACTTCGGTTATCTCTGTGTAAATATGAGCATTTACTGAATGGTAGCAAGAACAAATTGCCAAGCTTGCTCACAAATTTCCCCCTTCTGAAAGTCGAAGATACCGACTGTTGGGCTGTCATTGCTCTTACTTACATATGGTAATGTCAAAAGCAAAGAGCTATTTGAGAAACCCCAAATCCCATTATCCCTCCAGTAGTGTGTTTTTTCAGTTGATTTGTGGAGCTGTGCAAGTATCCTTAAATTCATCATAACAGATAGTGGGGTTGAGTTAGTGCAGCTGCGCTTTCGTTCAGGCATCACCAAGTTATGATACAGACAACCTGTGCTTGTGAGTGCGGGAGCAGGGACTCACACAACCTCTTTGGGGTATACGGCCGAGGTACCATCCATGGATAGCATGGGAATGCATTGTACCTGTCTGTGAACAGGACAGCAGAAAGTGCCTAAGAGGACCTTTGCCCAGAAACAATGGGGATCAATAGATTGTAAAGAAACAAGGGAGTCACCTTGAAAAGAGGGGTGTGAGAAGCAGGAGAAAGGCAGGGTGAGAGCTGAGGTGGGGGGGCAACATGCATGGCGTGTCACTGCCGCAGGAAGCCACTGGGTGTTTTTCACATTGTAAAGGATTGCTGTTGAAGAGTCAAAAATTTCATTTTAGATTCTTTCTGTAGGATGACATAATTATATAAAGTTACACCTGAAGCTAGATCTAGATCCTGGGTCTCCCAAAAGAATATTCAGCCTTTTAAGGAAGAAACAGATTAATGCGCAAAGGCCAGAACTAGTCTCAGGGGGTATAAGTGGGGTGGATCCTTCCTAGGATCAAAAAATCTGGAAGTAACTTACATTCAGGCAGCAGAAAGATTTGGTCCTTAGCCCCTGAGGCACATCAAACAGAAACATGAGTTTTGTCTGCAGGGAAAGTGTTTTGGAATATAAAATATTTCAGGACATTAAAAACCAAACTCAAACCAAACCCTGCCACACAGCTGTACTCCAAACCACCTCTGCATGAGATGGCAAAAGTGTTCTGGAATCATATAATTGTCTCCCATAACAGGTGAACAGGGCTCTTAGCCAGTAGTGAGGGAGAGGACAGAAAATGAAGATACAAAATACGTGCTCTCATTTTAATGAGTTGTTAATTCATTTCGCCTAGCCAGGGCCTTTTATTAGAGACTGTAAATCTCAGACAGACAAGGAGTCATGAGACTTTGAAATTGCCTTATAAATTAGTTACTAGTAATGAAACCATTTAGTTTTTGAAGGGTTGGGATTGTGAGAGCTTTCCACATTGAAATAATTATTGAACATTACTGAACCAAATAATTAAACTATGCTGTATAAAAACTCCCATAATAATAGTCCCACAATTTCCTTTTCTTACTTTTTAAAATTTTACATTATGAGACTTGTTATTGATACATGAAGGTAAAAATATGACTGTCAGAGCCAACATTACATTCATTGTTTCAAGTTATATAACAGATGTAGAACATGATGCGTATGATTCAAGAGTGAATCATCTTCACCATATGATCTACTAAGTCTTATGTTTCAAAGATTTTAAAAATATACCCACATAAAGAGGCATTCCAAAAACCTTAAGATAACCATAGATTTTTGATTAAATTTTGGAGAGGTGAAATAATAAAAAATCAAAGTCATGTTGATGCTTTATCAGTGCCATCTCAAATCAGACTTCAGGTTCCAAATAATACTTTCCTCATCAGTGCTGAGAAAGGGGGACTATAAACACACATCTTAATGTGGAAAAAATTCTTCAGCTATTCAAAACTCACTCAGGTTTCTTTACTGCTCTTTTGAGAAAAAAAGAGGTAGGGAGGGGTGCTTTGGATAAGACTGAAATAGATTTTATTCTTTCTGCTGGAAAAGTAATATAATTTGCCTATAATGGAATTCCCATTATGATCTCAAAACCATACAGCAAAGTTACAAATGGAATTAGTAGCATTTCCTTAATGCAAACCTTAGTTCCAACTATAATGTGGCTATTTTGTTGTTGCTTTTCTGTGGTAGAATACTGCCTGGATCTGAACTATGCTGAGATTAGTTTTCCAAGAGGGTTAAATTTCTGTATTGGAAAATCTAAAAATAATCTGAAGTTATGTACATTCTCAGAGTTCACAGTATCTTAAGTCTTTAAGTTCAAATTATTGCAAAGATCCTAATGCTGAGCATTAAAAACCCTATTTTTTTATACTGACTGCCTAAATAACTGGATACAAACCATTCCCCTCACCTCCCTGCCCTGTGCAACTTGTGGTGGGGGAGGAGGTAGAAGTTGGGAATGAAGAAGTGAACTTGAGCCTGGAAAGAAAAGAAGTTGGCATAAGGTTTGTTTCTCACCATCCAAGCCCATTTTTAATTGGCAAGAAATGTAATTACTTTTCCCCAAGTTGCGTCTGTTTTGCCCCAGATAGTAACTGGTAAGTGATCTCCCTTTCTATCATGAATGATGAGCTCTTTTATATGATTTTCTCTCCCTATTCTGTTGAGGAAGAGGAGTGAGAGAGCAGCTGGGTGGGGGTCTGGCAGCCAGTAATGTGGAAAAAATGCCAGGAAGTTCAGTATTTTTGATAAACATCTGAGTTTGATCTTTTATTCCTAAAATGCTCTCTTTTTAAGTGAAGGAAAGAAAAACTAACAAAAAACAGCTCTGACAGCATCTAATTTTGACAATTTTGCTCTAACACTCCTGGGGGAAAATAATACCTTTTCTGTCTGTACACAAATCCACTTCACTGTAAAAGCATAATGAAAGCAGCTATCTTAACACACAAAAAAAACTCTCTCATCCTGTGAAATTGCTAACAAAAATAATCCTTCCCCTTAATATTTGAAGATAGCTTTTTGAGTATATAATAATACTCTAGTGAATTCCTGACACACAGGTATGGCAAGGATTTCCCCATCTGTTAGCATGAGATAAGTTCTGATCTGATGTGATAAGAGGTTTTCTCATGTTCATAAAACAGAGGTTGGTACTGTGTTCACAGCTTGAAAGACAATTTCTACATTTGAATTACCAGGAATATTATTTACCCACTTTCAGAGCCTCTGAGCTGCAAGTCAACATTTATATATGGAAAGACTACAATAAACAAATATGGAATAACAATAATATAAATAATGTCTACAGGTTAGAAAAATTATTCTGAAGGAGACAAAGTAATATGCAATTCTGATTAAGTACCATTAGAAAGACTTTTTGCCATTTCATCTATTTATTTTTCCAAAAATGTTTTAATGAAGCTTTATGGTGATTCTCTGCTACACAGTGTTTTACTCAACTAAGTATGACTATTTGAAGTTAATCTCATTGCCCATGCCCTGGAGAATCTTGATGCAAGAACTCAGGGATTTGATCTAACAGGAGATCTGATTTTATTGATGTCTTACCATATTCCTTTTTCACCTTACTCTTTCTCCCACTTATTCTGATAAGATAAAGAATAAATTCAAACAACATTTTTGTTAGATTTTTAATACAACCCTCATCATCTAAAAAATCTGTGTGATGAGCGCTGTACGTACAAGTTGTGGATAAAAAATCCAAACCTTTCCGAATCAGAAGATGTTAGATAAAAAATTCTAACATTACAAAGATAAGCTCTACTGCGAATGGAACCTATCTGTCTGGGTAGGTTATTCTCAGTAATACTAAAGGAACTTGATCTTGAATTACTTGCTCAAAATTTTCAAGTAATGTCACTATGAAGATGAAAAAAATTATTAACATATTTATGTTCTGATTTTATTATAAATTGCTGGCTATGGAAATCTAATCTGTCAAAAGTGCTTTTTTATTTACTATAAATTCCAAGATGATTTAAAATGAAATATGCTCATTCTTATGCTACTTGCACTTAGACTTTTCAAGAGCAGAATGTGTATTTCTTTGAAGATATGCAGATCCAGAGTTTTACATTAGTAAATTCAATGTATTTATAATTTTGCAATATAAACCCATCTTGTAGAAATATACATCTGAAACACTTGAAGTAGCACAACTGATCTTTGCTTAAGGATCAGAAAATCCAAAAATGGAGTAAATAGGTTTAAACTAATATTTTTCTTAAATTATTCATTTCAGGCCAAGACCAAAAAGGCATGATTCCAGCAAAAACACAGAAAAAGGCTTGTTGAAGAACCTTTTGACACCTTTGCTCCATAGTCACAACACAATCAAAGAAATAAAGCTGTTCTCATGACACAGGTGACTTTTAACCATATCGGAGCCCACAAATGCAAGCTTAGCATTTACTCTATTTCTCTTCAAATAACAGCTTTGTCAATAGCATAAGTAGCCAGCATCCAATAACACAGAGAAGGGCACTGTCAGGTGTGATTTCATCATTGCTTGGATAAGCCCTGGAAGACTGCAGTCTCTTAACAGAATCAATAGCAGCTAATGAGCACTTCAAGGCATGAAGGCCTTGAGCCAGGTAAATAAACCCACAAAGGAAAGTACTTCAGCAGTTAAGTAAAATGCTGAAACACAGGCTTAATTCTTATTTATCTTATGGGGATACAGACACAGTAACACTGCATGATTTTCTGCATAAGCAATCCTTAAATATAATTCTAAATTCTGAACTACAAGCTGCTTACTGAGCTTAGCTTAGAAGGTGCTTACGGCAGGGTACCTTATCTGAAATTGGAAAATCCTGCCAAAGTTCTGGCCACCTCCAAATATTACAGAAAACTGATGGAAGCAAAAGGATCCTCTGACTAAATGAGAATTTAAAATGACAATTCATATCTCTAAATTATTTCACAGCAGATCATATCATAACTTTCATAACTTCTTTCAACTCAAGGGATTATTCTGTAAAATCAGAACAATCGGAACAATACCTCTAGTATCTTTCATTATCATATTTATTTTCAAATATTTCTTTAGCAAAAGTGTTTGCAAGTAGAATGTTGTTTGGCTTTGTTTTTTGTTTTTTGTTTTTTTTTAACTTTGACTTCAGTCTCATCCTGGGACTTGAAAGGCAAATTGAATTCTTCTCCTTTCTGCCCATCGCTGATTGTAGTACAGATTTTCTTCCTGGATTTGATCCCCAGTGTAACCTCATTTCTTCTCAGACAAACTAATACAGAGCTATCTTCTGTAATGTGCTTGCTCTTACGCAATTAACTAGACCACAGAAAAAATGAGTAAAGAAGATAAAATGAAAATCTAGCAATATGAACTATTAACTATTGAACTAAGCTTTAAAGAAAAATAGTGAATTACCTGCTTTTGATATTTTCAAGTAAAAGAGCAATGCGTTGCTGGAATACCTGTATTATGCAAGCTTAGATTATTGCAGCATATATGGCAGTCACAAAGCCAAGCAAGATGAATATTTTTTACTTTATATTACACCTGTGCATTAAATTAACAGAATTCTTTTTTGACAAATGTAAGATCTAACTGAGTCTCTTCTTTAGGGTTGATTTCTTTTTTTCTTTTTATTGAAAGCAGGCAATCTTTACTTCCTGAAAGACGGAACAGGTTTTTTTGAATCATTTTCTGCCCTGCCAACACTTAAGCCAGGAAATGTTCTTATACTTTTTTTCCTCTGGGGCTTAATCTTATCACTGTGTACTTATCCTTGCAGTGTTCCCTTATCTTCTCTATTCCTGCTACCTCTTTTCCACCCACTTAAACAAGTCTAAGACCCAGTCCATCCCAGATTCTAAGGCTGTGTTTTGGCAGTACTTTAACTACCATTAGGTTTTCTTGTACCAGATAAGGACCACAGTGACCACAAGATGAAGTACTGATTTTGTGTAAAACTGTTGAGCTGAAGATTCGCTCTAAGTAATTTTTCACTCATGGGCTACATAGCAGCTCATGTATAGTCTATCCATAGCATCCTACATTTATGCTTTGTCATGTGTTCTTTGTCCAAAGTGAGCATAAAGCTGAAATACAAGCATAAAGCCAAAATAAGAGCATAAAGACAGCAGGAATCAGTATCAACATTCCTAGCTAACTTGGTAAAAGTGTAGTTGTTTCATTGGGTCTGATTCAGACCAAAACCAGAACTGTCATCCACCTATGTACAGTATTGTTGATCAGGGACTCACAAGAGGGCCAACAGACCACTATTCTTGTTAAACACATTTTTTTCAGTTATTTAAAATAATCAACTTTGTTAGCAAAGAGGTAATATAGAAGTCTGAACATGCATATGCACATGATGAAGAAAGGCAAAAAATAAACCCCAAACATGTAAATACATAATAATGACATTATTCAGAAGAGAAATGCACTGTAAACCTAAGATACAGAAATCAAGAGGTATTGCCACAACTGCATTCTCTAAAGTATCTCTCTCCTACCAAGTATGGTTTTGGATAATGAAAAGCTGACTGCAGTGAACTGGCATAGTAGGTATCACAGACAATGAAATTGATTCATCAGGTAGTAACTTTAAGTTTTCCAACCTTACTAATTCTTACACTGTTATAAATGAAAGATCACAGGGAAGCACAAGGTAACCTCAGCAGCATGAGCTTATAAGCTTCCATCTTATACACCAAGTATTTGGACACTACTTTCTCACAGTTAATGCCACTAAAGGCATGATTTCTTCTATGTATACCTGTGTTTTTCTTACACGCCCATATCCTGGCTTTCAAGCACTGGCAAGCTATCATTCTTGTGACGTAACAGGAAATTGCAAAATATGCTAAAGAAACTCTAATGGCTTAAAATTTATTAGGCTTTACCAGAAAGTCCATTATCAGTTGCTATGCATTCAGCATAATGAACACTAATCTTACCTATCAGCTGCATTATGGAAACCCCAAATTCTCCTGGAAAACAAAGTGTATATATTGCATTCCACATTCCTTTATTTTTAAAGGTCTACTAAAGCGTATATTTCATTTGACAAGGTTAGTGAGAGGCAAATATTTACCCTAGGTTATTTTGTTAGGCTTCAGAAAGTCATCAAGGAGAACTTTCTTTCTGAGTTTTCTTCATTAGACTGCATTTTCACGTTCCAAGATCTAGAAGGTAAATTATGCTCAGTGACTAAGCTTCAATGGCTAATGATATACTTCAGAGACCATTTATTAAGTTATAAATATTTCAGAAAAGTACTGTTTTTAAATTAAATTGAGAGACAAAGTTTGGGAGTTAGCTAGTCTACTGGTGGTACATGAATCTACCTAATAACTGTGTGTGTTATGAGTGTATACTGAATAACAATTAAATTTTTAAGTGTCAGTCACCAAGATACATATAGAATGGTTAGGGTAGGAGGGTTGGAAACACATATATATATATAAAGATATATATGCATCTCATAGAACAGTTAGGGTTGGAAGGTTGGAAAGGACTTTAAGATCATCTAGTTCCAACTCCCCTGCCAGAGGCAAGGACACCTTCCAATAGACCAGGTTGCTCAAGGCCTTGTCCAGCCTGGTCTTGAACACTGCCAGGGATGGAGCATTCACAACTTCCTTGGGCAGCCTGTTCCAGTGCCTCACCACCCTCACAGTAAAGAACTTCTTCCTTATATATAACTTCAGTCTCCCTTGTTTTAAGTTTAAACCCATTACCCTTTATCCCGTTGCTACAGTTCCTAATGAAGAGTCCCTCTCTAGCATCCTTGTAGGCCCCTTTCAATACTGGAAGGCTGCCATGAGGTCTCCATGCAGCTCCTCTTCTCCAGGCTCAACAACCACTATTTTCTTAGCCTGTTTTTGTATGGGAAGTGTTCCAGTCCCCTGATCATCCTCGTGGCCCTCCTCTGGACTTGCTCCAACAGTTCCATGTCCTTCTTATGTTGGGGACACCAGAACTGCACACAGTACTCCAAGTGAGGTCTCACAAGAGCAGAGTACAGGGGCAGGATCACCTTCTTCAACCTGCTGGTCACGCTCCTTTTGATGCAGCCCAGGATACGGTTGGCTTTCTGGGCTGAACTGCTTTACTTTACTCCTTGCATTCTTTTAAGGTATACTACTGCCAGTTTATTCAGATGTACCAAGTATTTTCTTGTTTGCATGTATAAATTGAGCCTCGGCTGACATACAGTTCAGAATTGCTTTGAAGCTGTCATTGTAAGAACTCTGTGATCTTGTTTAATGGATTTCTTTTAAAAAAATACCTATACTTATATTTACATCAAATGCCAATTTATCCGCAAGTGCAGCTACTGAACAAATACTGTCATGTATTAACCTTTAATCTGAATCTCAATATTTACAAAGAAATCCATGATTATTGCTCAGACATAGAGTATACACTTCTACTTATTTATGATTCTCCTCAGAAACAACATACCTACTGTAAACACAGTAACTTCTGCTGATAGCAAATACCTCATTATTTGTGTAATGTTATTCTTTATCTTGATGATTCCCAGAGACTTAGTAGCTCTTGGAAAGTCAGCAAACATCACTATGTTAACTGGGAAGGTAATGTCAGGATGAGAAGCAACTGATCTGACTGCTAAAAGTCCCCCAAGCAAACAAAAAACACCCCTTAAACACATACAGCCAAAATGCAATAAAAGTGGACACTAGAGTCAGTTTTATAGCAAACATGGGTAATTCCTTCCATAGTCACTAAAATTATGTAAGTGTAGAAAACTATTCCATGGTGGTATTTACACATTTTTAAACCTAGATGTTAGGACAGAGGGAACAAAACACTAGAAACTAAATACATGAGAACATTCTTCAATTCAGAATGTATACATGCATTAAAGTCTTGAAGCAATCAATATGACACTTTAAATATATACCCAACCAATTTTTAAGTTATTGAATAGAGGAAGGAGAATTTAATGTATTATTCCACAAATCTTATCAAATATTATAATTAAGATTTAACTAATACAAAAACTCTCACTTTGGCTTCAAGAACATGCTGCTGAAAAAAAAACAGTTAAACTCTCTGAAGAACTTATAATTGCTTCAACAGGGAAGTGCTTGTGTACCTCTAAGAAAAAAATAATTGCAAACTAGGTGTTCACACATTTTCAAAATGTATGCAACCGTGAAACATTATCTTTATTTCTACCAATATACATTTAGGTGTGCTAATACTTGGAATGCACACTTTCCATATGCTGAAGAAGAAATGGGAAAGGAATTGAGACCTCTGTAAAAAACATAGTCAAAAGCATTTCATCAGCAACAAAAGAAGGCATTGTGACACGAATTACATCCCTTCAGATAGTAACAACATCTTTTACCACAGGTTTTGACTAATGAGACAGACATCTGGCTATAAACTTGTTCAGCCTATGTATCAGTCAACAGCACAAACAACACTGTTGTGTTTGCCTATATATACATAGGCTTCAACTTTATACTAATGTGAAAGTGGCCATCCCTAAATCATGCTCCTAATGCAATTATTTTGAAGAACAAAAACTAAAGAACTTAGTGCTTCCTCAGTTCTTAAGCAACTCCTGCTTCTAGTAGCATTACCATTGTCCTTATTGTCAGGTACACTCTTATTTCTCCATGTCCTGGGTTTAGCAGTAGCAGTCATTTTTCCCCTTCTTGGTTGCTGGTGCAGTGCTGTGTTTTGACTTTCGGCCTGGGAACAGAGCTGATAACACTGATGTTTTGGTCTGGCCAAGGACTTTGGGAGCCTCATGCTCTGCCACGGAGGAGGGGGAGCCGGGAGAAAGCAGAGAGAGGACACCTGACCCAAACGGACCAAAGAGGCATTCCATACCACAGCAGATCATGCCCAGGATGTAACTGGGAGTTACCTGGAAGGGCTAGTTGACTGCACGGGTGAACGAGGCATCAGTCGGTACTTGATCAGGCTGGGGGTGCAAGTTATCGGTCAGCGGGTGGTGAGATGTTGTATTCTCTTCCCTTGTTATTTTCCTTATCATAATTATTATTGGTGGTAGCAGTCATGGTTTTGTTATACCTTAGTTACTAAATTGTTCTTATTTCAACCCGTGGGAGTTGCATTCTTTTGATTCTCCTTCCCATCCCTCCGGGAGCTGGGGGAGGGCAAAAAAAAAGGAGGGGGGGAGTGAGAGAGCGACTGCATGATTTATGGCTGACTTTGTTTAAACCACGACACTCCAAAAAAGCAAATATGCCTTTCCCAGATCATGTTTTTCAACTAGCAAAAAATAAAATCAAACAATTTTTGGCTTTTACTCTTTCTTTCACCTTTCCCATTTGAATCTGAGCATCTCTTGAAGCTGAATTACCCTTCTTATTTGTTAAAATTCTACTGCCAAATTGCCTATACTAAAATATTTCATGTGATCGACAGGACAATTTTAAGACAACTTTAACACCTTTTGCCAGTACTAATTAGTACTAATTAGTACAAATTTGAATTCAGCCCAAGGAAGTACAGATATATTATTTTTGTCAGGGATAAATTAAAAGAAAAAAAAAGCAAACAATACATAAAGCAAATCTTGATGGTCAGTAAGGTCATTGTGGATAATGTGATTCTTCACAACTGATGTTTGCAATATGTTGGCAGAAAGATATTTTTAGCAAAGATTTGATGTATTTACAATTTGTTCAATATGTCCTGCCTTTCTACTCTATGCTCCTATAGGTCACTTCATTTGTGGAAAGACAGAACCTTCAGTGTTATTAACAAAACATGGAGGAAAAAGAATAAAAAAAAAAAACCAAACCACTATAAAATATAAGTTGGACAAACTTAAAATTTCTCAAGTGGGGTAAAATTAAATCTAGACAAGTATATTAGAACATAGCAAGACTGGCAACCTTGAAATCCATCATATATATCACCAAATTGGCCAATATTTTTCTTCCACAAGAGAAAAAAGTTCCTCTTTCTCCACTGCAAATTGACAGCTACATTCACAACTTAAACCAAATGCTAACGTGTCGAATGTGCACCACACAGGAATTCATTCACATATTGAATTGTAATAATGATAAACTCGTATACTCACATGTACATATACACATGAATTTGTACACTGACTGAAATTACTGTCTGTGTATGCATGTTACTGTTCTACTACTTTAAAATTCATTGACCTATTATACACATTACAGGGTTATTTTTCTCTGCAAATATAAACAGTTTAGAAGACAAATAAATTAGGTTTTGTAATTGAAAAAGTTGGCGAGCAACCATGAAGTTTTTAATAAAGTGCACAGCTGTCTATGTGACAGAGATCATCTAAACATGCTACACAGACATATCTGCAGAGACTACACACATTTTTACGCGATGGAAAATACTAATGTATGCCACTGTTTGTATTTATTCATACGCGTATTTCCTCATGACCATTATTCTCACCTTGATCTTTATCTTGGACTCCATACAACAATAAAATGTACAGGAAAACTACCTTCTAAAGCATTAGAAATATGAGAGTCCATAAAAGCCTTGTAAGCAGGCAATTTTGGACAACAGATTCTATTTGATGGATGGACCACTCTGTGGATAAAGAACTGGCTGGATGGCCGCACACAAAGAGTTGTGGTCAATGGCTCAATGTCCAGCTGGAGACCAGTAACGAGTGGTGTCCCTCAAGGATCGGTGTTGGGACCGGTCTTGTTCAACATCTTTGTCGCTGACATGGACAGTGGGATTGAGTGCGCCCTCAGCAAGTTTGCCAATGACACCAAGCTGTGTGGTTCTGTCGGGAGGGAAGGAATGCCATCATGAGGGACCTTGACACACTTGTGAGGTGGGCTGATGCCAACCTTACAAAGTTTAACCATGCCAAGTGCAAGGTCCTACACCTGGGTATCCCAGGCACAGCTACAGGTTGGGCAAAGAAGAGATTCAGAGCAGCCCTGCAGAGAAGGACTTGGGGGTGTTGGTCGATGAGAAAATGAACATGAGCCGGCAGTATGAGCTTGCAGCCCAGAAAGCCAACCGTATCCTCGGCTGCATCAAAAGGAGCGTGACCAGCAGGTCGAAGGAGGTGATCCTGCCCCTCTACTCTGCTCTCAAGAGAACTCACTTGGAGTATTGTGTGCAGTTCTGGTGTCCTCAACATAAAAAGGACATGGAACTGTTGGAACATATCCAGAGGAGGGCCACGAGGATGATCAGGGGACTGGAGCACCTCCCGTATGAAGACAGGCTGAGAAAGTTGGGGGTCTTTAGCATGGAGAAGGCTGTGTGGAGACCTCATAGCAGCCTTCCAGTATCTGAAGGGGGCCTATAGGGATGCTGGTGAGGGACTCTTCATTAGGGACTGCAGTTGACAGGACAACGGGTAACAGGTTCAAACTTAGATATAAAGAGGACGTTCTTTACTGTTAGGGTGGTGAGGCACTGGAATAGGTTGCCCAGGGAAGCTGTGAATGCTCCATCCCTGGCAGTATTCAAGATCAGACTGGACGATGCCTTTGGTGATATGGTTTAGTGTGAGGTGTCCCTGCCCATGGCAGAGGGGTTGGGACTTGATGATCTTAAGATTCTTTCCAACCCTAACTATTCTATGATTCTATGATTCTGTGATCTTTTGTGAATAAAACAGAAGAAATATTGGAGGGGGTGTTAAAGATCGCAGGCTCTCTTAAAAATAAAGAGAAATTAAGACATTTGAAAACATTTTCATTTTAATATTTTTGTTGCTAAACACTAATTTTTCAACATTAGGGGAAGTGGATTCAGAGATATTTAAGCATCTAATTGGATTAAAATTAAATATTTGAAGTTTTAAATAAACATGAGACGTCACCTGTTAACATTTATACTAAAGTTCAGCACTAATTTCCACAGATAAAAGATACTCTAAGCAATTACAGTTATAAATAGTAATTTCACACCTACAATGCAATCAACTAATAATAAAACTCCACATTTGGGAAGAGGAGGTGGAACATATAGAGAGCAATTCACAAACTACACTCACAAAAATCTTTGATACTTTAAACCGGAGGAATTTGCTAGGAGACAAAGCACTATAAAACTCCACTGAAATGCTGCATCATGTCTCTGTGAAAAGGTCTTTTCTTCCGTGTTGTCTCATGGTAGTTTCTTAACTTCATTTGAACCACAAAAGGGGGAAAGAGAAATAGTAACCCAACAGTCAAAGTAAAGTAAGCATAATCAATGGGTTTATCAGCTCAGTTCTGACAGGTTGCTAAACAGTAACTCAGAATGAAGAGCTGAAAACATTCCACAATTAATTACCTCGCTATGCACTGCCTGAGCTAAAGCCTTCAAAGGACTGCTGACAGTACAAAATTCGCATTCCAGTGCTCCTCCTGCCTCTCCCAATTTACAGGAGAATAGGAAATCATGAACAATTGATACACTCTGTTAGCTCCCATCATGGAGTGTGAGCTCACATGTAGCCTTAGGGGTATCTTACACAGTTTAATGCTGAAAATAAAAGGTAATGTTCTTGGCAAAGAGCTGGGGGGATTAAATTTGGAAGGCTTGAAGCTGCTTTGAATTGTAGTCAATAAAAAAGAACCAAACAGTAATTTTGTAATTTAACTGTGCTGGTTATGCCCAATGAGTCAGAGACTTGTGAAATAAACCGTGTAAATAGAAAAATGGCTTAACTCTTTCTGCAATTGCAGTGGTTTTTCTCCCTTTTTTTTTTCTCCTTCCTTCCTTTGTATTGATTTTTTGTTTCAATAATACTATATAGCTACTTTCTCTAGCTTATTCTCTTGGGAGAACTCATCATTTGAAGAGAAACTATGCCTTTTTGAAACAGCTTCTTTTAATTTGTTCTGTGCTTTGGACAACTAGGACCGTGCCAACAGCTTGCAAAGATAAACGCCGAGTGACTCTTCCAAGCAAATGAAATGGTGGCTCAGTGTTGTATGCTGGTCCTGTCAGCAGCTCTACACTGCAGGTGACACCCCTTCTGAACACAGGGTCTCCCCTGCGTCATGACCTAAGTTGATGTGTGTAGCCCTGTATCAAATAGAAAATCAGTAAGATTTTGCAGAATGCCATGCTCACCTTCTTTTGTGTCTGGTCAGCTTTACAGAGATGAAAATGACACCGGACCCTACCAATTCCCCCAACCCACTGGCAACCTGCTTCCAAACTGCACAGCTGTTGCACTCCAGGCAGAATCACAATAATGATAAAGAGGTTAAGCCAGATTCTATTCTGAATACGTGTGTCCAAAACCACCTTATGTCTGCAGCTACCACTATGGGAACAAAGGTAGAAAGACCACTGAGTTCAGCCAGTATGGCTATTCAGCACCTAAATAGA
The DNA here is from genome assembly GCF_028554395.1 of Pezoporus wallicus. Lineage (NCBI taxonomy): Eukaryota > Metazoa > Chordata > Aves > Psittaciformes > Psittacidae > Pezoporus > Pezoporus wallicus. Next base: position 1,543,112 of record NW_026637610.1, on the reverse strand, counting down.
CATAGATTCCAGTATCCTGCAATAGTAGTAACAGAAGGCCTTCTTGTCCAGGAGCAATGCTTGCTGCTGTTAGAACTGAGGATCTCATTTGATATTTCAAATCACTACTTCCTTTGCTTAAGAGGAGTTATTTCAAAAAAGACTAAAAGATTTTTCCTATAATACACAAAACTATGACACAGACAAGAACCCCCATTCTCTTCTGGCCCTGGAGCCCACGGGAACAGTAGAATGACAGAACCAGTCAAGAAGGGCTTTGCCTTACAAAATAGAAAATGTGTTTGAATCTGCCCATGTTTAAAAATAAATCAGTGCTGGGTGATTACTCCCACAGTTGTGTTACTACACACAAGATAAGCCCCACCAAAGTGACTTCCTCCTGTAGCTGTTTTTTTAAAGCAATGCTCGCAGAACTACCTGTGGCATGCAGCCAGCAGATACGTTAGTAACCATACACTGCACCTTGGAGGCAGAGCTGAAAGTCCCAGAGAAGCTTTAGCAGAAGATGCCTGGAGCTGCTCTGCTGGCCAAGGTGCTATCTGGATAGCATCACCTAATTTAATCTTGGTTCCACTTTGAGCCATCACTTCTGGGTTTGTTTTTTTATTTTTTTTTTTGCATGAGACTAGAAGGCAGACAGCTAAACTTTTGTTACTTGAAAAATGGGAGTTAGGTGCCTTTGGAATTCAGGATTCTGATGTCTTATTTAAAAACATATATTAATATAAATTTTGTTTGTTTATTGGTGATCTTACCAGTCTCAGGATGCAGTTTTTGAAAAGCGTTTTTTTAAAAGCCTAGTTTTGTGTTCTTTAAGAAAATCACATTGAAGACTGATAAGATCTCTAAGTATTTCATGAACTAATCACTTGAGCCTCCAGAAATAAGAACCAAAACAAAACTGAGTTTTCTCAGTGCTTGGAAGGAAACAAAAAATGAGTGCAATTTTAAATAAAAAATATTTGATACTTGGTAAAAAATTTCCGTAATGTTTTGATTATACAAAACACAACTAGGAAACACTACTGAAGTTTAGGATTGTCAGGCCCAAAAAAAAAAGGAGGCAGGGGGCAGGCGGGGGAAAGTTTCCAATGCCATTGAATTAAAATATTTAAGTGCTTTGGTTCAAAATAAAAGAGAGTTTTCAAAGGGGTGGGAGATTTTCCAAGCCAAAAATAATGTGCAATACTGTTAGGAGACAACATTACCTTGTAAATGCACTGACTGCTTATTCAGATATTGGTATATTAACTATCCAGAACCCTGCTTATACTCATCCTAAAAAACACAACTATTCAAGTGAGTAAATACAGTTGCTTATATCCAAGCACAAAATCTTAAAACTTTTCTGTTTTGGAAGGAAACAGATAAGACTTCAGAATCAATAACTCCCAGAAGTTTCCATAGGTGCATCCTCAAATCTTCATAAATCATTATTTCAAGCAATCATGATAGAAAAATAACTCCGTTATCATCATCACTGTTCTCAGTCTACAGATATTCATCAGTAAAATTTATCCATTATAAATACATCTTGTCTGTAAGAAAATCAACATTTTGTGCTGTTTAGCATAGGACTTTGTTAATCTGAAGAGGGTACCCTCAATGGGAAATTGGCATCTTTGGTGCTGCAATCTAAGAAATACATTTAATTCTAATATTTATTCATATTGCTACACATTTATAAAACAGTGTACACATTCAAAGAGACCAAGAAAGTTTCTCGTGAAACAGCAGTCCTTTCTCTCCGATTGATTATCTTTGGTATTATTTTGTGGCATGTAAAAATAAAACCAAATGAATTATTTACTTGGTTACTACAAACCATTGCATAATATTTTTGGTAAGGTCTGCCATCCCCACTGTGTTTTCTCTTCATTTAGTAGTTTTGAAGATACTATTTCACATTCTACCCTAATGGTTGTGGTTCCCTCTTCCAGGCCTGTTATTAGAATTTTCCTTGCGTCAAGTGGAAAACAGGTATCTGAACATGATAGTCTTTATCTACTACATCCATTTTAAATTTTTTTGACCCTTTCACTGAACTGACTGAGACTAACCCTTTAGCTCCCTTCAGTCTTGAACTAGCAACAAATGTCATTACCTTTCAACAAATCCTTTTTCGCACAGATCACTCCTATTTGAAATGAACAAAATCTGTCCCTGGTATAAATTCTTGTCATATTCAGCTAGTCTCTGATTCACAGACAGACATAAGAAAGAAATATATCAAGTTCAACTCTATGTACCACTAAATTCAGATAAAATAAGAAAAAGTAAATAGGGTAATATGCAAGGGAAACGAGCAGTAACATGGGAGAACTGTGTGGTGTAAAAGCAAAGACACATGGTATAATACCAGAGGAAGACGCAGAAGATTATAAGAGACATCCATTCAGGATGATGTGGAAATCTCTAAAGACCTTTGCCCTTAGAATCATGTATATTAGAACCAGCTGAGACACTATGGACTAACAACTAGCAAATAAAACTTCATGGATGGTAATGTTTTCAGAGACCAAAGATAGGCAGGCTGGCCTCATGATAGAGTCTGCTAACATAATTAACTTGCTTGGTTTTGGAAAAGATGCATGCAAAGTTTCTCATTTTTGGTGGCTGGCACACAGGGCCTATGGAGTATACTTGCTTCAAATATTCTATTATCGTTTTGACAAAGCACTTCCCAACATCATTTCAGAGGCCCTCCACGAAACCTCAACAGATAGGTTTTGGAGGGAATACAACATAAAGTGAACAAATGAAGTAACTTGGCTACCTTAGTATAGCTTTATTTTTATCCAGCATTCTGAATAGTAATTGTGATCAAAGCATTTAACACTTTTTCATATCCCTGCCCACTCTAAGTGTTAGCTTGAATTTAGCTCCACTCATGCAAGGCAATCAATCACATGTTTGAGCTAAGGCTTAAGAGGTCAATCCTATGAAGCTATACAATAGGTGAATTCAAACATTCTTGCATGAAAGTCATCAAGAAAGAGTAACCTGCATTTTGCTGGTTGAACAGTTGTTCTTGCCCAAGTTATAACTTGGGCCAATAGCACAAACCTTTCTGCTGTAGCTTAACCCACTTTTTTAACAAAATGAGTTATTTCTTGAGAAAGGACAATCCTTACACTCATAACTGTATCGATATTAGGGCTTTGTGCTGGCATGGATATTTTAGTTGAGAGGCTGTAATTTGGGAGGGTTTTTTTTTGCTCCTATTCCCAAGCAATACAGGTTACGAGCAGAAATAAGATGCACCCAAGGCATTGAAAAAACTATTGTCCTTACCCACAGACTTTATTCAGGCTCTTTTTATGAACAGAGGAAGAAGGGACATTTGTATAAAAGATTCCAGACTGAAGAATATATGGACAATATTTTGCAGCAAATCTTGGAAGAACTGTTCATTTGTAAAAAACTTAGTCTATCATAGCAAAAATCTATGGTATGTCCTCATGTTTCTGAACAAAAAGTTTATGAGCAGAAATTTGAGGAGCAAATTACCAACTGGTAACTCTACACAACATAAAATAGAGTTTTTGAATTGAAAAAGCTAGATTTCACTAACTAAAGCCTCCAATCTGTTAAAGACAAACGAGTCTTAATAGATTTTTTTAACATCTTAAGTTATTATTTCAGCATTGCGGATCCAGATTCAAAACAACTTCTTAGCACAAAATGGGTTTGAAAGGGGAAAAATAAAATCTTAATTAAATTCACAAAAGGGAAAGTATCTAACTTTGAAGAAGATTCTTTCATAACTTTTATTTGCTAGTATACACAAAGTTAAAACCCATTTAGCACACATTCTCAGTAGTCCGATTTCCAAATGACTTCTATTGAGTATCAGCATATTTCCTGCCTTTTTATCAGTTTTAATATAAAATTCTACTAATATTTACTTATTTTCTCATTTAAGAAAATGAGAAAATAACCAAGAAAACCCAATCCAACCCAACCAACCAACCAAAAAACCCTGCAAACAAACAGAAAAAAACAACATAAACAACAAGGAGGACAAATATGTATTTTAACTGTCAGTTGCATAAAATTCAACTTGAGGGACTTTTCACTAGGGACCGTAGCGATAGTACGAAGGGTAACGGATTCTAACTGAAACAGCAGAAGTTTAGGTTAGATATAAAGAAGGAGTTCCTTACTGTGAGGGTGGTGAGGCACTGGAAGAGACTGCCCAAGGAAGTTGTGAATGCTCCATCCCTGGCAGTGTTCAAGGCGAGGCTAGAGAAGGCCTTGAGCAACCTGGTTTAGTGGAAGATGTCCCTGCCTATGGCAGGGGGACTGGAACTAGATGATCTGAAGGTCCTTTCCAACCCTAACTATTCTGTGATTCTGTGATCTCTCATACAGGTTTGTGGTTTTAGAGCAAGAAAAAAAACACCATCAAACCACAAAGTAACAAACAAGAAACCCCACCAAAACAAACCAACCAAAAAGCTTCTGTGACAACTGATCCATCTTCTTTAATAAATTCTCAGGGCAAAAATGTAATCAGGGAGTGATCAATGGTCACAATCAATTTGATTCCAGCATTACCAATATATGTCAAAGGGACTCTACTCAGAAAAATGCATATTATTCACTTGCTTTTAAGAAGAGCATGCAACATGTCCCACATGATACCCTTCTCTCTAAATTCGAGAGACATCAGTTTGATAAATAAACCACTTGGTGGATAAAGAACTGGCTGGATGGTCACTAGCAAAGAGTTGTGGTCAATGGCTCAATGTCCAGCTGGAGACCAGTAACAAGTGGTGTCCCTCAGGGATCAGTGTTGAGACCGGTCTTGCTTAACATCTTCGTCGCTGACATGGACAGTGGGATTGAGTGCGCCCTCAGCATCTGGGTCGGAGCAACCTCAGGCACAGCTACAGGTTGGGTGGAAAAGAAATGCAGACCAGCCCGGCGGAGAAGGACTTGGGGGTGTTGGTCAATGAGAAAATGAACATGAGCCACCTTCAGTGTGCGCTTGCAGCTCAGAAAGCAACCGTATCCTGGGCTGCATCAAAAGGAGCATGACCAGCAGGTCGAAGGAGGTGATCCTGCCCCTCTACCCTGCTCTCAAGAGACCTCACTTGGAGTACTGTGTGCAGTTCTGGTGTCCTCAACATAAAAAGGACATGGAACTGTTGGAACAAGTCCAGAGGAGAGCAACGAGGATGATCAGGGGACTGGAGCACCTCCTCTATGAAGACAGGCTGAGAAAGTTGGGGCTGTTCAGCCTGGAGAAGAAAAGGCTGCATGGAGACCTCATAGCAGCCTTCCAGTATCTGAAGGCAGCCTGTAAGGATGCTGGTGAGGGATTCTTCATTAGGGACTGTAGTTGACAGGACAAGGGGTAACGGGTTCAAACTTAGATTAGATATAAGGAGGAAGTTCTTTACTGTAAGGGTGGTGAGGCACTGGAATGGGTTGCCCAAGGAAGTTGTGAATGCTCCATCCCTGGCAGTGTTCAAGGCCAGGCTGGATGGAGGTAACATGGTTTAGTGTGAGGTGTAAACGAGGTAAACAGGTGTCACACTAAACCAGGTAACATCTCCCTGCTCCTGGCAGAAGGGCTAGAACTTGATTATCTTAATGTCCTTTCCAACTCTAAGCATTCTATGATTATGATTCTAATGAGTTCAATGATTCTGCCTGTGATCAATGGCACAGGTGTGCTTTAATAACTTCCCTGTGATTTGTTCTTATTGTATAATATAGCTGTATTTGACTTTTGTAAACACTAGTATCACAAATACTAATGTATTTTCCTATACAAACATCAGGGAGTTTAAGCTACGACCAAATAAGAGGGGAAAAACAGAAGGAAAAACCCATACAGCCCTTGTAATAGTTTGCAATCTAAAAGTTACTTTCTTAAAAAACAGATTATTTACATTATCTTTGTATTTGTTGATATAAAAGGCACTTATTTCTAAACCCAGACTGAACTAGCGCTTTCACGTTGTTTTAAAGTAATTGAGCAACTGTCCCAAACGCACCAGAGAATCAACACAAAGGTGGGTTTTCACACCTCACTCAGCTGTCAGAAACAAAAGATACACAAATATTGTCTTTTTAAGTATGTATCAGGATACTACTAAAGCTAAACTTTCTGGAATTCAGAAGTAATACATACACAGTATCTTTCCTCTGAAGACCTTCTAAAGTAGACACCATGATATTTTGAATCTCAATGTTTTATTTTAAGAGAAAACAACTACAACAAAACAAAGGGAATGAAAAAGTAACACTGACATAGTACATTAAATTCATTTTTTATCTAAAGACAAAGCCTAGATTATGTCTTTGATATTGCTGAAAGATTATTCTGAACTGAAAAGACAAATAAGTGTGCAATATACCAGTAAGCTAAGCTGAATTGAAACAAGAAGAAAAACTTTCGCAAAAAAGTGCAACTTTCCTTAGTCTTTCAGCCCCTACTAAAAGGAAGCTCTTTGTGACCAGAACTGCTCAAAAGGCAGCAGCAGCAGTGTCCCACTCTTCAGCCTGTTCACCGAGTCCATCGATGTTTCTGTGCTGGAGTGCTTCAGAAGTGCAGTTTCAGCCTCTCTGCAGTGATTGAGTCAATGGGGTTAATGGCAGCAATGAATATAATCACTTTGTGGCAGCAAAGGATGTGTTTAAAACACCTGAGTTAGTCTCCCTTCTGTGTTCCTTTTTTTAAAAAAGAATACCTGTGATAGTCTCAGAAGAGATGCAAACAAATCAATGTGTGTGTGAAGAACAAGCTCTGCCTCTCTCACCACCTGCACTCCAATTTTTCCAAGGTAGATTATTTATTATGAGGAAACTCTGCCTATTCTGGGGATAGCAGAAGCTGCAGTCCCAGACAGTTTTTTAATCTTTCCCCTTAAAACTATTCACCTCATAATATTTTCAGTCACCTACACCTCTATTCTTCTTTTTTTTCAGGCCTCTTGAATACCCAAAATCCCAAATAGAGTCAGTGACATTTCTGGGATTTACAGAAAGTAGGCTATTCTTTCTAGTGTTCAAAGGTGGATCTGGGGGGCACAGTGTTAGACGTCCAGATGAGAAAGCTGTGATTTTTAACCTGCAACATAATGCCAGACTATCTCCAGGAAAGGTTGGCTGCCCCACCTAAAACCTCAGATTCAATCACCAAAAATAAGGAATGATGTAGAAACAGATCCCTAATCTTCAGCTAGTATACTAAACACCTGTGACTACAGACACAAAATTCAAAGTTCTATAATTTCTGTACTGCAATTTTATCTGCATTTAAAAAATATAAACACTTCTACAGCTCCTGACTGAACCATATAAACACTGCCCTGCTCCAACTCACCGAGTATTTACCTGCACATGCCTTCAATCAGGCGTATATATATATCTGATCGTACTTGTAGAAAGCACACGACAAGAAGTGATGAAGTGTACAATCTAGTCTATGAATTTCAAAAGCTAGGAAATAACCTATCCAGAGCCAGGAGATAGCAATAATTTGAACCTTAGCAATCAAATCAGGAAAACATCCAGACTCTGCCACCATCTAACCCTGGGGATCTCTGCTTTATGCAACAATTCTGAACTTCCATGCATAAATCAATTCTTGGTATTTCGTTGTAACCCATTCCAAAAGCCTGGACTCATACTCTTTAATGTGTTTTCCAGTAAGTTGTATGGCATTTAAAACACAACAAAACAAACAAACAAACAAAAATTAAAAAAAAAAAACAAACCAAACAGTCCACGGTTTCCTGTATCAGCTGTTGTGAAATATCAAGTTGAGGGCTGCAAGCTTTTTCTGTTTCTCCAAGGTAAAAATTGTCCTTGTCCTAAGACACCAGGAGATACCTGAAGGCCAGGATTAAAGCTGAGGTTAACAGTGCCAGTCATCCTAAGCATGAGGGCAAATAGTATGTCTTTGGGAACTGGGAGACAATTAGAGATGGGGAAACAAACCACCACAAGAGCTATATTAATTTATTTAGTTTCCTGCTCCAATTAAAAGCAAACAATAGAATCATAGAATCAAGCAAACAATTCTTGAAGTAAAGACCTTTGTGCTTGAAATAAAATCCTTTGATAGTTTCCCTCTGCTGCTCTAAAAAGGCAGAACCTTTAAACTGGAATGAAATATTACACTGCCCACACTTGGTAAATATTCTTCTTCTACTAAGTATTGCGAAGTATTATTCTAAGTAGAATATTCTTCTGCTTGTGAAGAGTATGTTAGAAATCTCCTGCAATAGCTACAGGTTTCTTAGCTTAAATATTAGATTACAATAACTGATAGGAATAAAAACTTCATAAAGTTTGAGGGTCCTGATATCTTAGTGTGAGACTTCCTGGGGAAGAATGAGCTAAATGAAAGAAAATTCAATCTATTATTGATAACTGCAACCTTGCACTAAGAACTGACCTAAACAGCCTAAGCAAAATCCAGTTTAACCAAGTAGGGAATGCTACTTCCTGTGCCCTGAAGGGAAAAAGTAACATAATACCCATTTGATTCAGAAGAGGGAAGAAGGAAGCAAAATGCTTTTTCTAAGTTTGGACCAGTAAATGTGCAATAGATTAGACTGTACCAGAGCTATAAAAAAAAACAAGTCTGACAAAATAAATGGATTAAGGAACCAGACACTGTAAAAAGTTCTGCTTCACGTAATGCCCACAGATTTTGCACTCAGACAAGCAACTAAGACCTGGGTAGAAATGAAGAACAGCAGGGAAACACATCAATTCCATGTATCTCCATCAGTACAGCCAGGACAGAAACTGAACAAAGGCAGCAGAGACAGAACCATCTGCTCTTTCATATTGCATACTCCTTGGCTATAATGGGATTACTGAGCACAAAAGACAGCAGGTATCATTTATAACTCACCATATGATCCATGATAAATATGCTATCCCTCTTAGACCTATGGACCTATTCAGTCTCCTTTCACTATAACAGGATACATCATTAGTCTATTAAAATGAACAGAAAACAGTATTTCAGTTAAGATACTGCAAATGGGAACAAGGAAATTCAAATGTAATGCCATGTTATGACCTGTTTTTAAGGCCACTGTCTGCCTCAGACCATGGGTTATATACAGGAGCCTCTCTTAATCTGCTCAGCAAGTAAACCAGGCCATTAGTTATGTTGAAGATAAGAATAAAGTTAAAAATTAATTTTAAAAGTTTGTTTGTCTTTAAACAAAGATTCATGCAAATATTAAGTGCTGGGAAATGATGACTTGATGAAAGGCTCAACTGACATTTTCTAAATTTTATTTCTGCCATACAGTTTTGCTTACTGATCGGAGAAAATAACAAATATTTCCTTTTTAGTGGTTACTGAGAAATCAAAGTGTGGTGAAAGATAGGTCTACTAGTTTACAAATTCAGTACTGCTAATTTAAGTAGGAGGTGCTGAAGGAACAAAATCAAATAGATGTTGAATATCAAATTAGTGAATTACAAAAGGAGGCCAAATCAATTTGTACAAAATATTCCAGAGCTGTAATGACTGCAATCGTTGTTCATTTGCTATATTGCAACCATATGCCCAATTCTCACTAGATCTGGATATTTAAATGTACCTTAACCAGATTTATTCATAGTTAAAAATTTAAATTATTTTATAAGAACTCTGAAAATCTTAAAATAAGTTGAATAAATTAATCTTACACAATGGCATAGAGGTTTGTCAACGCTACGCTGGTAACATTGCACTAAATGGCATCTATTATTCCAACTTAAATGAGAAAAGGAAGAAGGAGGAAACCAACATTTTATAGCCAACCTATAAAAATAGCTCTTCATAAAACTTTAAAGGCTAAGACAGACTGTTTATGATATTCTAATGCAATCTCTGTATGCCACAGACCACAGAATTCCTCTAGTAATTCAAGCATTGAAGAGAGTACTTCTTTCTTACTAAATAAGTTAACATTGTCAACCCCAATAATACGTGCCTGACACTAAAGCATCTTTTTGCTTCATTTACTTTTTCATTTCATGTACAGGAACTGTTTCCGTAAAGCTTGTGAAGTAGGTCTAATTACAATCCTTTCAGTCTTACAGTGAACAGAGTAGAAAATGTAACAAAATTACTGCAGGGTTTTACGGTTTTGATACTGGAGGAGCAGCCAGGCAAAAGCGGTGTTTGGAACATACACACTATGGGTTTCTCCTTTTAATCTTAAAAATTTAGACAGTAAAACAGTATCTTTCAATTTTTCCATGTTTTTTCATCAGATTTTCTCACTGCATCTTACAGGATGTCTTGCTGACATCAACTCCTGATGCTACAACAGATGAAATGATGGAAGTTGAATTGATATCTAATAGCAAAAGCTGGAAATTAAGAATGTTACAAGCCAGGGCTCAATCCACAGCTGCCTCATATGGAGCAATTCTCACATTCCTTCTCTTGAATACATCTTCTATATAGGATATATCCTATAAATAAACCCATGCATTGCACTGATTGTTATGACTGGACTGAATATAAGCATAACTGCAGTTATTTTTGCAACAGATTTGGGGTCAGAGCAATTTAAATGTCAATTGCAAATATGATTTTGGTATCTTCATAGTTACAGTCTCACTGAAATGCTTGCCAATCCTTTACGAATTTTCTCTCTACATTTCTCCATTTTAATTACTCTTTATAATGGTTTAATTTTCACAGAAGATATTCTGGTTTTATATCTGTCCTACTCAGCCTTTTCAAAAATGTAGTACCAGACCTAAAGAACTGTGCCTCAGAAAAATTAATAGAATCATAGATAGTAAGAATCATGATAGTAAGAAACTCAAACCAGGAAGAGCTATCACTCAGGTATTTTGACCAGTTCATATAAGAACCATGTTCTCATCAGTTTTCTGATTCATCTTTCTGGAGTTTAGAGTCAATTTATATTAAAACCCCCCTAAATGAAAAGTAAAGGAAACTTCCAAAGATTGTTCATCCAAAGGGATGCTTGACAATGCTGAGTTTTAACAGCTACCCAGAGTCCTCCTCTCTGTTATTCCTGTATAGCCTAAAATAGACTTCTTCTACACCAAGCACACACTGGTGGGCAACAAAACACTACTTCAGATGGTATTTTTTATGTAATATCATATAAATGATTATAAATGTGATATCAGTACATATGTGCTATTATTATATCAGTGCATACATATGTGCTATTATTATATCATATAAGTTTAGGATTAGATTTGAGCTGTTATAGGAATAACAAAACATTCAAACCAATAAGGTTGCCATAACAGATCACACCAAAATCATTGTAAGAGCTTAACAGCGACAGTAGGTCATTCTTCAGCCTAAAATTTGTGTGCTTGAGCAAAACAACAGCTTTCCTTTTAGCTGGCCCATCTTCCATGACCGACATAAAAGGAACATTTATACACCATGGTGACAGTCTAATTGAGAGCAAGAGCTTATCAGTGCATACTGTACTTTTCAGGAGGGAGTAAAACTCACAAGAAGTTTTTTCTTATAGTAAGTGGCTGTTAATGTGACGTAATTAAATGATTAAAACATTTAGCTTACAACTACAATAAATACAGTGGTGCAGCTCTGTGAAATGAAAATAAAGCTCTTCAGAGGTGTCTCCCCTTTTCTGACAAACCAAGCTCATTATTAGTGATACACTGCTGAACGTAGACAACAATGAGAAGGATACAGTATTAGCTGTAGTTCTAGTTTCTAGATCTTTGAAAAGGTTAATTTTCCAGACAATAACAAACAAACATTGAGAATATTGTGCATGTAAGGGTCATGCAAAGACTAAGCAGAAACCTCCTACTGTAAACTTAAAATACAGATTAACTATATTTTTGTAGAAAATAGAGGGAAAAGTACAGATACTTTCCAGAGACATATGCTATTGAGGTTTCACAATTCTCAGAGGTGCAGGTAGCATGTGAAGAAGTGAAAAGCAAAGAACTTCACTTAGCACAGCTCCATGCACATTGCGCTGCTAGCTCACCTACTTGATGCTGTCTAGTTATTTCTGTGCTCAAAGATTCCATCTACAGAGAAGCAGATACTTTTTTGTTTTATATTCAAAGATCATGGTACTCTCCTTCTGGATTAACACAGAAATGGTTAATATTTATTCCCTGAATATTATAAAAGCATTGTCCTTATTAATACATGCTATTTCACTGCCTTAGGGTTTGGCTTCATACAACATAACAGACATGAAAGATGCTGCTCCTAGTAAAGTATTGTCTCCTGTTATCTTGAACACAAATTAGATTGCTGGTATTGTGAACGTGAATTCCAAAATCTCTAGCCCTGAGATGTCTTATTCTACTACATTGACACTTTTCCTCAGAGAGAAATAAATACAGTGATTTCAAATCACATAATTTGTATTTTGGGACAAAATCTAATAGATATGAACATTAACAGCATGAATCTTACAGAAAGTAATGGATAAAGTACCACATCTTTTGGCTGTGAAAAGAAGTAAGAGAAGACTACTACAAGGATAAGAAAACTGTGCAACACAACAAAAAATGTGTAGCATTTGAACAGCAATTAGTATCTTGTCTGAGTTCCAGTCTTGCTCTAATATGGATGATCAAGTCCAAAGTGTTTGCTTTCTTGAGTATTTTAATTAAACTTCACTTTTTTCCCCCAAATATTTATTACGTATGACGTTGCTAAATAATATTCAAGTTTTCCAGATGGGAATACTGATGCACAAGGCACAGAAACCATCTTTGTGACAGTAGCTAACTGGCTGAGTCAGATTTACACCACCTGTGCTTCATAGCTTTCACAGAAGTCAAAAATAGAAGGGACCAAATCATCTGGTCTGACATCTAGTCCCCAGGCCATTAGATGAGTCCCACCATACATTAGAGAGGGCAGGAGAAGACGTGGAAGAAAGTAAAAAAGGCACATACCAGAACAGGTCAAATAACAAACACCATTCCCTAAATGGTAGGGAGTTGATTATATATAATGTATGTCCAGCTGATACCAGAGGGCAAACTATTTTATTCGCTGCAGACAAGGCCCAAACTAAAAATAAAGGTCTCACATGATCTGAGAAAAAACCCACATTGCTGTTCTGTACTGGGACAACTGTTATTAAAACTGGCATATGAAGAAAACATAGCAGCTAGACTCCTGAGGTATTTTCATGCTTATCTATTTCTAGCCGGGTCTATTCTTTGAAGCTTCAGAGATAATAAAATGCAATAAGCCCCCTTGCCCTTACTGAAGTAAATGCATTGGAGAATGGAGGGAGTTGGATACAGAGATTTTGAGGCCGTAGAAGTCTATCACCACCAGGTAGTCTATTGTGTAAGGTCATAATACAACAAAAGTCATCTCCTCCTGAACACAGCCTACATGGCACGTAATGACATTATGCAAGCTCTGTCAGATCAAACCTTACATCAGCTAACCCCCTACTGAAGAACAAGGCTTTCCCACTTTTTTACCTGTACTCTGACACAGGAGTATTTTTTGATTTAGGGAAAACAGAATACATCCAAAGATGTCCTTTCTTTCCCCAAGAGGTGGAAGAACAATATTAGACTATACAGGGGAAAAAACATCACCTTGGAAAAAAACAATTTTTGCTACATGGATGTGGAAGGAATATAATAATTTCAGTTGTGTTTTACAAAGAAAAATGAAATGTAACTTTCTCCCCTAATAACTCGTCTCAACAATTTTTGATATAAATGATTACAAAAAAAATCTTATTATGTGATCATTCGAATGTGTTTGTCTACACTATTATACAAAGAATTTCATTCTGTTTTTCAAAGTCTTTTGTACTTTACATACAGGTTTTCTCCTTGAAAATTTTTGTTTCCAAATCTTGAGTTCTCACCTTAGAACTTTTATTCTTTATCTTGTATTTCTCCTATATATTAAAAATGATCACATCAAATCAGCCCAGACACCTTCACTGATATTCTTCCTTTGTATTAAATCTGTAACACCTCAGGGATTCTCCAGTATCATGCTGCTTGTTGCACAGTTTATATTTTATTGTACTGCAGAAATATGATCTACAAGAGTGATTTCTGAAAGGTAGAATCTTGCAATTAACACAATAATTCCATTTCTCTAAGTGGCTAATTCAGGAAGCAATGTTTCTAATAGATATTAAAAAAAAAAGCCCCTGATCTACAAAAGTTACAAATGCTTATAGGAAATTTTTCTGAGCATTTTAAGATGGCTATTTAATCTTCTAAGCTCAACAAAATAACCACAATTAAAAATCCTCATCAGTAGTTTTCTCTTTGAAGAACACAGCCACAAGATCAACATTATGAGATGTACTACACAGGGTCAGTCAAACTCAGAAGGTCTAACGGGTCAGTTTATTTTGAATACATATTTAAGATGTTGAGTTTAGTATTTATAGACTCTATCAACTAATCCTAGTTATTTTCCGAGTGAACCTCATTGACCCAGGAAGACTTAAGTGATCCCTCAGAATTCAAAGACAAAAAGCATCATTTTCATATCTTGGGGTTCTTTTACACCTTATTCCAATTTGTGAGGTATTGCAGGTAAAGTAGAAATCATTATTTTTGCCAGACAGGACACAATAGAGCAATAATTTCTTCCACTGCTCATCTCCCTATTTGTAACAGAACATTTAATGCTTTATTTCCATGCCTTGCTTTTTAAAGTAGATGGACAGGGTGACTTGAGGTTCTTTCCAAAGGCATTTTCTATGGAAGGGTAAGTCTTTGCTACCTACACTTTTCATTTTCAACAGGCAGAAAGAAGGTACTTCTCCCTCCATTTTATCGATGGGGAATAGAAAGAAATACAGCGGTTAAATGTCATGTCTGAGTTTGGCACAGCACTGAATTACGTCTCGTTCTTCTGCATTTCAGTCCAGCTCCTTCACACAACAAAATATTTTTCTTTCACAGAAATACAGTATTTTTGGCTTCATCTCATAGGATGTAGCAGAGACAAATTCTAAATACCATCAAGGAAATACAACATGATTTTTTTTTGTCAAATGTGTGCAGATTTTGGTTGTTTCTAATTTAGTTGATCTATACGCATAACCTACAACCAAATTATCCAAGTAGGGCTTACATATGCCCCTAAAAGTACAAAAAAAGCCACAGTTTAAATTATTCCTAAAAGTACTTAAATAAATTTGCTTGAAAATATTAATTGTCTTTGTTTAAAAGTAATTCACAGCACTTTTATTTTGTTTACAAGAGTGACCAACACATCAGCTTTGTTAGGGCAAAAGTACTCTAGTTTTATTTGTGTCATTCTTACGTGGCCACTTTTCAAAGTACAAAAGTAAGGTGCCGTTCATGACAATTCAAACCCTAACCCTCTTCCAACCATGCCATAATAGAAGATTAAGCACATAAAAGAAATAAACAAAAGCTGATAGGAAGCTGAAAGAACACAGCATTTTTTAATAATAAACAGTCAGAAAGAGGGAAACCTACTTTAGTCTGCGAAGTCATTACAATAATTTGTTTAGAAAGCAGTGAAGAAAAAAAAAAGGGTAAATACTTTGGAAACTGCTGGCTCCATTTGCAAGTGCTGAAAGCATACCAGCCTCTGAGACTCGGGGACATTTGTATTAAGCAAGAGACACACAATTAAACTGAATCTCAAGCTAAAACCCTGAGGGCTCCACATTTCATTTCAGTCAACTACTGCTGTTTTTTGGCACTATTTTCATTGCAAATATGAGTAATGTGGGCCCTTTAGTCACTATTAAGCAGTAATCTGGGGAAATCATCCACTTCCAATAATCTTATACTTCAATTTAGGGCACTCTGAAACCACATAATGAATAATACTGTCGCCAGTTCTCTCCTATAATGACACATGACATATGCCTGCTATTGCTCTTTCCAAATCAAATCCAACTGTGTTGCTCTTTTTTTTTTTTTTTCCCAGAAAATCCTGTTTATAGCATTCATTTGAGTTTCTTCAGTCATTAGAGGAAGAAGTAAATTTCTGCTTCATGAGAGACCTATCAATTGTTGGTTTGGCATTCAGAAAGCAGTGGATTCCTTTGCAATCAAACCAAGATTATTTCTTCAAGTGAGTGAGTAACACCATGTTAGCTTACAAGTCATTTACAACTAATAAAAAAAAAAGTATTTTTACTGTGAATTAGAAAGTTAATTAAGAGATCTTCCACAGTTCTTGCCCCTCCTGGATGGATTTTATCCATTATGATCTGCCACTGCAGAATTCGCAAGAATGATTTCCCTGATGACAAGTGGAGAAAAGCAAGTTGAATGCCAGAACAAAATCAAGCCTTCTATCAATTTTTATATCTTATGAATGCACACAAAGAGCTGTGGTCAATGGCTCAATGTCCAGCTGGAGACCAGTAACGACTGGTGATCCTCAGGGATCGGTGTTGGGACCGGTCTTGTTTAACATTTTCGTCGGTGACATGGACAGTGGGATTGAGTGCGCCCTCAGCAAGTTTGCTGATGACACCAAGCTGTGTGGTTCGGTTGATATGCTGGAGGGAAGGAATGCCATCCAGAGGGACCTTGACACGCTTGTGAGGTGGGCTGATGCCAACCTTATGAAGTTTAACCATGCCAAATGCAAGGTCTTACACCTGGGTCAGAGCAATCCCAGGCACAGCTACAGGTTGGGCAGAGAAGAGATTCACAGCAGCCCTGTGGAGAAGGACTTGGGGGTGATGGCTGATGAGAAAATGAACGTGAGTCGGCTTCAATGTGCGCTCGCAGGCCAGAAAGCCAACCGTATCCTAGGCTGCATCAAAAGGAGCATGACCAGCAGGTCAAAGGAGGTGATCCTGCCCCTCTACTCTCAAGAGACCTCACCTTGAGTATTGTGTGTTCTGGTGTCCTCAACATAAAAAGGACATGGATCTGTTGGAACAAGTCCAGAGGAGGTCTATGAGGATGATCAGGGGACTGGAGCATCTCTCATATGAAGACAGGCTATGAAAGTTGGGGCTGTTCAGCCTGGAGAAGAGAAGGCTGCGTGGAGACCTCATAGCAGCCTTCCAGTAACTGAAGGGGGCCTAGAAGGATGGTGGTGAGGGACACTTCATTAGGGACTGTAGTGACAGGACAAGGGGTAAGAGGTTAAAACTTAAACAGGGGAAGTGTAGGTTGGACATAAGGAGGAAGCTCTTTACTGTAAGGGTGGTGAGGCACTGGAATGAGTTGACTAAGGATGTTGTGAATGCTCATCTGTGGCGATGTTCAAGGCCAGGTTGGACAGAGCCTTGGGTGACATAGTTTAGTGTGAGGTGTCCCTGCTGATGGCAGGGGGGGTGGAACTAGATGATCTTAAGGTCCTTTCCAACCCTAACTATTCTATGATTCTATGAACCTTTTGTTTTTCATAACCATTGGTCAATAACATACACTGGGGAAATGTTCTAAGGAATATAGCAAATGCAAGTCTGTGCTGGCTATAGAAAAGAACAATCTGCAACAAATAATGAAATCCTTTAAAGACATGAAAAAATGTCAAGAAGATAAGTTTCAGAGATGAAGGCAGAAAGTTTTTTTTATACTTCTGCTTTTACAAAACTGAAAATCCAACCTTTACCTTACCTATAAAACATGGTTTAAAGTCATACTTTACCAAAACATTGCTTTTCTGCTTCTCAAGTAATCGAAGGCGATGTGAAATACGCATCACTTAATCAGAAATATTCCTAAATTATTCCCCAGCTTGCTCAGAAGCAGTGTATCTAAGTTTGAAATAACAGTGTGGATAATTCCTTATTCATTCCAGGCAAACTCCATCTACTGCATTCTAGAAATTCAATTTAAAAGTAATTTATCTTACATTAATATTCCAAATTCACAAGATTTCATATAAAGCTATTCTTGTAGCATAGTAGATTTCAAATAGGTGTTGCTATTTAAGGAAAAACAATCCTAACAAAACAATTTGCAAGCTGTGTAGTGGTCTGTCTTTGCAGTATTTACTGTGTGAACAACAGTATGAAAATCTATATAAAATCTGGTGAAATATTATTTACAGCTGAAATTTAAATAACCTATTATACAAAATATACATAAAAAGACAACTTCACAGGGGAATTTTTGAAGAAGCTTTCATTGTCTTACAGATATGAGGACTTATTAGTCAACTTCTTTACATTAGTAAATGGTGATTTCCCTGTGGTAGTTTAGATGCTATTTTGCAAGGATGCTCACGTATTGTGCTTATTTATTTTGTCTCTTTCACACTTTATGACCATTCAAAAGGTAGGTTTATTTATTGTGATTAAGACAGCAGCACTGCAGACATATCAGAGACTAACAATAACGCAACAAAACAGGAGGTTGATTCGTAAGTGATCTCTAATTCTTGACACATGAGTCAGGCTGCTGTATTTATTCAAGGAGGGGCAATGGAATTAGAGATTTCAGTCTCATATCTACAGGTAAACTTTATCACATTAAAAAAAAACCCCAAACATTCTGGAATGCATTGAGTGACAGGATTAGCACAAAAGAGGTCCTCTGAATATTGTCCACTGAGCAACTAACTAAGATAAAATAACATTCTTTAGTATATGCATTAAAAAAAGAAAAACGGAAAACAATCATTGCTAAGTAACACATATAGCAGCAGGATGAAATATGCCCACGTTAATACTTTGGACATGAAGGTATAGGTGTTACCACAATTTATGGAGTATTTAATATTCTCAGGACACCCTTTCTCATAAAAAAAAGTTGCTGAATATTGGAAAACATAATGTCTACTATATTTGTTTCACACTACTTACAGTCTTTGGCTTAAACTGATGCTCTTTGTTAGAGACCCCAATCAATCATACCACAAATCAACTCATAACTTGTATTGTTACAACTGTTCACAGTCTCCATAGTTCAGGCTTGCTTTTCTGCATAGAATCATAGAATCGTTAGGGTTGGAAAGGACCTTAAGATCATCTAGTTCCAACCCCCCTGCCGTGGGCAGGGACACCTTATGCCAAATCATATCACCCAAGGCCTCGTCCAACCTGGCCTTAAACACTGCCAGGGATGGAGCATTCACAACCACCCTGGGCAACCTATTCCAGTGCCTCACCACCCTAACAGGAAAGAACTTCCTTCTTAGATCCAACCTAAACTTCCCCTGTTTAAGTTTTAACCCGTTACCCCTTGTCCTGTCACTACAGTCTCTAATGAAGAGTCCCTCTCCAGCATCCCTATAGGCCCCCTTCAGATACTGGAAGGCTGCTATGAGGTCTCCACGCAGCCTTCTCTTCTCCAGGCTGAACAGCCCCAACTTTCATAGCCTGTCTTCATACAGGAGGTGCTCCAGTCCCCTGATCATCCTTGTGGCCCTTCTCTGGACTTGTTCCAACAGTTCCATGTCCTTTTTATGTTGAGGACACCAGAACTGCACACAATACTCAAGGTGAGGTCTCACAAGAGCAGAGTAGAGGGGCAGGATCACCTCCTTTGACCTGCTGGTCATGCTTCTTTTGATGCAGCCCAGGATATGGTTGGCTTTCTGGGCTGCAAGCGCACACTGTATGCTCATGTTCATTTTCTCATCAATCAACACCCCCAAGTCCTTCTCCACAGGGCTGCTCTGAATCTCTTCTTTGCCCAACCTGTAGCTGTGCCTGGGATTGCTCCGACCCAGGTGTAGGACCTTGCACTTGGCATGGTTAAACTTCATAAGGTTGGCATCAGCCCACCTCACAAGTGTGTCAAGGTCCCTCTGGATGGCATTCCTTCCCTCCAGCGTATCAACCAAACCACACAGCTTGGTGTCATCGGCAAACTTGCTGAGGGCGCACTCAATCCCATCTGTCCATGTCAGCAACAAAGATGTTGAACAAGACCGGTCCCAACATCAATCCCTGAGAGACACCACTCGTTACTGGTCTCCAGCTGGACATTGAGCCACTGACCACAACTCTTTGCGTGCAGCCATCCAGCCAGTTCTTTATCCACCGAGTGGTCCATCCATCAAATCGATGTCGCTCCAATTTAGAGACAAGGATGTCGTGTGGGACAGTGTCGAAGGCTTTGCAGAAGTCCAGGTAGATGACATCAACTGCTCTACCCCTGTCCATCAGTTCTGTAGCCCCATCATAGAAGGCCACCAAATTGGTCAGGCAGGATTTCCCCTTAGTGAAGCCATGCTGGCTGTCACCAAGCACCTTGTTGATTTTCATGTGCCTTAGCATGCCTTCCAGGAGAATCTGCTCCAAGATTTTGCCAGGCACAGAGGTGAGACTTGACTGGGCTGTAATTCCCCGGGTCATCCATTTTCCCCTTCTTGAAAATGGGGGTTATATTTCCCTTTTTCCAGTCATTGGGAACTTCACCTGACTGCCACGATTTTTCAAATATGATGGCCAGCGGCTTTGCAACTTCATTTGCCAGCTCCTCCAGGACCCGCGGGTGGATCTCATCAGGACCCATGGACTTGTGCACGTTCAGATTTTTAAGATGGTCTCAAACCAGATCCTCTCCTACAGTGGGCGCAAGGTCTTCATTCTCACAGTCCCTGCATCTGCCTTCCAAGACTTGAGTGGTGCAGCCAGAGCCTTTGGCAGTGAAGACTGAAGCAAAGAAGTCAATCAGAACCTCAGCCTTCTCCAAATCCTGTGTAGCCAGCTCTCCTTAGAGCTTCCTGAGGGGGCCTACATTCTCCCTAGTCTGTTTTTTATTTGCTATGTACCTGTAGAATCCCTTCCTGTTATCTTTAATACCTCTAGCTAAGTTTAATTCTATGTGACAGCACACACTCTTTCTATTGTCAACTACTTTCTGTGTACAGACAGGAGGGGTCTTTTCCCTTCAGGAGACTGCAGACTATGGATTAGATGTGCATAAACCCATGGCAGACAAAGAACAACAGAAATTTGAGATCCATGTGCACAGCTGTTTCAGTAAAATGCAATATTCAGAGTTGAAACACTCATGTAGGAGCAAAAGTTTCAAGGATTACTCTAAATAGAGGTATGAATTCAGCAGAATATTGAAAAGCAGCTATTAAAAAACATGTTTTTGCAATACAAAAGCCCATGTTCTAATATTCCATCATACTTTCAGGGAAAGAAAAGTACACTGATTGCAAAAAACATTCATAGAAAGGTGTTATAGTTTGCTATTTTCCATTGAAGCTAAAGAACCCAAGAGCACCAGAAAGAACACCTCAGAAGCAGAAAAGTAGGTAACAGTAATTACAAGCATAGCATACACAGCACAGAATAAACCCCACAAGATTCAATTGAAGTGCTTCTCTATGACCATAGCATTCCGTATTTCTCATCTCTCAGGTAAAAAAGGGAGTTTAAACATCAATTCCCTGAGCCAGAACATATTTTCCAGCTCATGTAAACCCAACAGAACTTCTTTAAGCCCCAAACCAGCTTCTATTGTATCAGTCCAAAACTTAGGGCTTTCTCATTATATCTAGGCCATCTTCCCTTTTTTTTTTTATATTTGCTGCCCGAATTTATACTTGCAGTAACTCCACTTCACTCAGCAGATATGTAGTAGTGAATTTAGTAGAACATATATATCAAAAAACCAAATTCACACAAACAGATGACCTTAAATTTTAAAAGAAATGAAGTGATATTTCACTCCTATTGCTATATACCTAGGAAAAATTGATTTCCACTGAAGATCCTGAACACTCATGCCAATTTCTGTAAAACCTCATTATCTAAATTCCCATATATACCTTACTGGAAATACAAAGAGTATGCCCTTCAGGACTGGATTAAGGTATGGTCACACAGCACTCACATTGTGAGACAGGTTTATAAACTGTTAGTACACGTTTCTATGCATGCAGCATGCTTACTTTTTTCTCAATGTCTGATTCCCTTGCACACTGGGGTACTGTGAAGTGAATTAGAAGGATATCAGACAAAGACTTGCAGTCTGAAGGACCAGAATTTGCTGACCACCAGGTGCAAACTGAGGAGGGAACAGGACATAAATTTTACCATACTTAAAGTAATAAGTCTCATGGAAATGGAGGGAAAACAGACAAGACTGTATTTTGTTGTTACTTTTGCTGGTGATGCCCTGACTGACCACAAGACCCAAATGGAATGAACCAGTATCTTGCTAGATCATTCATCTGTAAGGTCAAGAGTATGTTACAGACTTTGCTATAGCTGCAGTGCTATCAAACCCACTATAACTTATACATATGGGCATAATGCCTTGTAAGAGAGATTTCTGGCAGTGTAGAAACATGACCATGTAAAATCTTTCCTGTTCATTCATGTGGAAGTTGAGATTTAGAGATTTTTGGTTTCTAATGTTGCAATATTTTAGCAAATTATAAAGAAGGCCAAAATAAAAACTAGTTAAAAGCTCATAACAGCAGCTACCTGTTGGTTATTAAGGCAAATCTCTCAAATTATGATCACTGCATCAGAGTTTCAAAAGATATTAGATGGGTGAGTGAGAAGATTTAATTTGAAACAACTTTAACCAGATGACAAACACCATTACTGATGACCGTATTGATCATTACTGATGACCATATTAATAGATGATCTATAAACTTAAGACTTGAAAATCAGACTTATTTCCTCTCTACAAACAGGGTACCCTAGAACACATTCAAGACTATAGAACCCACTTTAAACATTTCAAAGACCAGTCAATGGAATTAATAGAACTGAATCCAGATGCAGAAATACGTCTCCAGAACCTGTATTGAAGGAATGGGGCTTTGAACAACACTGAAAATGTCCTCTGCATTCTCCTGAATGATAACTGAGCCCTTTTGCCCTTTTCTCCCAGTCTTCTGACAGATGGAAAGAACTAGAAGCGTTGTGGGTTCTATGCCCTGCGAGGACTCAAAATAGAGAAGCATACAAAATATAAACCGGGTAACAAAGGTTTTTTTTGCATATTGCTCTAAGTCAATATGCACATTTATTTTGTGAATTGAATATTTGCAGTAGATATATTTAACCAGCTTTGTGTACATGACTATTAATGACTTTTATTGCGATTAACATTTCACCCAGATGTTAACTATGTGCTTGTCAGCCACACATGTTTTCCAAATAATTACAGGCAAAAATTCACTACTACAGGTAGTACAAAATATAGATGGACCTTTGAGGAAACTGAGTCACTTTATTGTATCATTAGACACAGATCAAAACTAAACTTTCTGTTACACCATGGTGAAGCTTTGAGTAGAATGTTACTTGTCTAGGTGGCAAATGGTCTCGTCTCTACTCCGACACTGAGATAAGTTTCATTCCAGAAGCAGAACATCAAGGTGTACATGTAGCATTCCTTACCACATTTGTTACAGCTACAAAACATTCTGGTTTTGGTTTGCAAATACAGGGGAACTTTTGAAATAAGTGATGCGATTTCAGAAAGATCTCTCCCCTAATTCAAGGCAGGGTCAGCTTCAAAGTCAAAAATCTCTTGCTTGTATCTAGAAAAAATAGCAAGACATTTTTCAGAAATGTTCAGAGCTGCTTGAGGACTATCTGGCAGATCAAATGTAGCTTGCATTCTAGGACTGTTACCATCCAGGAGACATAATAACACTTATAATCAGCCAGGACACATAATACCACCTCTATCACATTGTAGACTATGTGTCTGTGCTGTCATGTTCAGCTGGACAACTGAGGCCTCAGACCCAAGCAAACCAGAAGATATCTCTAAGGAGGGAACACACTTAGCCTACCCCCATCATGCAACAAGTGTGGTTGTGACTCTGGAGAAACTGCTATCATGTCTCACTTCGCTGAATTATCTGAGGCATGTCCTGTCACCCTAATGGGTTTAGTATGCAGTTAAATCAGAAAGTTCAGCAATCTCCAGGCTCAAGGATGAAGACGTAGGTTTAGAATCAGATCCTGCTATTCCTTCCTCCTTAGCCCCAGTATCATGGGATGGAGCATTCTATTCTGAGAAAACAACATTTGCTAATACAAAGTTATCAACAAGAGCCTCTTATTTTGGGAAACTGTTGAAATACAAAATAATTCTGGAAGCATTAATTTTTCCCTTTACTGGACTTTTTTAGAGAAACTGAATCTAACACGATATAACCTTTTTTTTTTCTGGGGACTTTAAAAGCAGGATTTTGCTCCATCTGCTAATATTTTTATATTATTTGAGAGCTGTGTTACTGATTTTTCCTGAGTGCTAAATTTTCATCCTGTGGGGAAAAAATCCTGAAACACATCTGAAGACATCTGGGCTAGTATATCTTAAGTACAGCACTTAATACAACTAAGTTTAACTAAATGTATTTTTCATTTATTTTCATTCATTCTCCTACTTCCACAACAGTTCGAAAATTGTGAAGGTTCTTTTAAAAATGATCTTTGCTAAGTTAACATCCAAACACCACGTAAGCACGTGGCTAAATAAGCAAAATACGTTCTGCTCACATTAAGAGACACATTATTTGTAATTATTACAAAAAAAAAAAAAAAGGCAGCAAGAGCCTGCAAATACAGGCATATAACATCAATAAATATGAACACTTTGCCCACAACTATTTAGTACCAATTTTAATAGAACAAACATCTGTCTATAAATAACACACAAAAAGGTTCACTCGTTCATTCATTCCAGATTAAAATTTCAGTACATGGGCCTACTGGGGAGTCACCTGTGTAATCGCATCAGCTTAGTTCTTACGAAAATAAAGTAAAACAGGAGAAAGAAAATCATAAAGATGACCATTGGGTTCTGATTATTTTTAAGACTCTCTCCTACCTCTTCCTTAAATTCAAATATGAATCTCAAAGATGTAAATGCATTCTGACTCCCCAAATTATTTCAAGTCCTGAATACAAGTATATAAACATGTAAGTATGATGGAAGATATCCCAGGGTAGGTAATGACATTTGTAGCTAGCTCTGCGATACTTTTGTCTTAACTACCCCAGGATATGAATAATCACTACAGATATGTAAATAGAAAAAAACCTCAGAAGTAACTACAGTTTCAGAAGCAGCTTAAAAATCTGATTTTAGCTTTTAAAGATTTGGGTGAAGGTTGCCATCCTCTGCTACATAGAGCCACTCTGCAATGCATTCTAACTGCACACTGGTCAAGTTTAATTTGTTATAAAGAACTCCCTTTGCCTCTCCCAAAGTCTTAAAATCAACCATCAATTTCTAAACACTTTTACTAAATAATTTCTTTTTCACAAAGCAGTAATTGCCTACTTCCCCATAATTTAAGACTGAAATTATTTGCATCTGAAAGCACTTGGTATTTTATATGTGGAATACATTTTATAGGCACTTTACTGTGCATCACTTCAAAGCTGTTTTTTTTCCCTGTAAAACTGGAAATGGTGTTGGAGGCCTGCATGGTGATATTTTCCCTTTATTTGATATTCGACTAATACGTTTGCAAAGGACATTGAATAACAAGTTTATTATTTGAACTGGATATCCCCAGCCACACTCAAAGATTTTGATAAGAAAGTATTGTAACAAGCTGCACCCCAGGCCTCTCTTTTGGTAAGAGCAGCACTCGGACAGAGGAAACCTACAATATTTTCTATCAACTCATTCACACAGAAATTTTATCCTCTGATTCAATTAATTCAAGTGAATAGTACAGTAAGAAACAGTATTCTTGCGTGATTTACAAGCAGTCCCCACACTCAGGCTATATTTTTCATTCCAAAGGAAGTTTAAATTGAAATTGCGTATACCAAGGGTTTTCTTCTTGCTTTATTATGCTGTTTTCCGTGATGTAATTTCATTATGGCAATGACAGCAGTTTGGTTTTGCACAGGTATTACCATTTTTATTAACCAGAGTAACAATGGGTATAAATAATTTACAATTAGTCCCCGTAAGAGTTTAACTAATCACCTCAGAAATTTTGGAAATTAAACCAGTTTAAAAAAACTATTATTTACTGACATGTTTTAATAAGGTTAGAGCCCTCTGTGTTTTATCTTCTGAAATCATTTTACTGTAGCCACTTCGGCTGTTGCACAATTCTTGAATAAGACACACAGTCTTATTGTCACTCTGAGTGGTGGCTCTTCATCATATGATTAATGGCCAGCTCCACTTACTGGACAATTCAAAAATGTAGAACATTTGCAAGCAAATTAGTGGCCTTCAGAAATCTCAGCCAAGTTGCACGAATACAGATTTAGCAGG
Source organism: Pezoporus wallicus (assembly GCF_028554395.1). NCBI lineage: Eukaryota > Metazoa > Chordata > Aves > Psittaciformes > Psittacidae > Pezoporus > Pezoporus wallicus. Next base: position 1,516,973 of record NW_026637610.1, on the reverse strand, counting down.
AACAAAGCTATACTGTAAACAAGACAGCACAAAAGTTAGGAAAAGATTAATGTATTTATTTACCATATGGACTAGGAAATTAATTTAGAAATATTTCAGCAATGTTAATTTTCTGCAAGATTGCACTCCTTAAACTTTGCCCTCTAACAAACACCTGACATGTATTTCCTCTGCTGGACTTAAGATCACTCTTATTCTACCACAGTTGTTTTTCAAACATTTTCTAAAATACTGGTTGCAAGCAACTACTGTAACTACAGGCCACATAATATTTCCCATATAACAGATAGATATATAGGAACATACAACCATCAAACTGTAAAATCAGTAATGAAAACCAAGGTATGCCACTAGACAAATTTAGACAAGAATTAAGCACTTAACAGTAAAAGTTCCTAAATCGTTTCAATCGTTACACCTTTTATGGACTGATTATCTCATGAAGCCCTAAATGACAGAAAGAACACAGTCAAATAAAACCTGTGCCAGGGTCACAATCTCACTTGTATTTGCTATAATCCAATAAAGTTTCATTATCTTCTTTGTGGAAAAAACTGAGTATTTTTCAAAGTTCTAAGTTTACTTAAAACATCTTTTACTAATGTACAGGCAGCCTTAGCAAATCACTTCAGCAAATGTTGTGAGTTTTTTTAATATCTCCATTTATGGTCATAAATACCATCAGCAAAAAAGTGAATTAAAATTACACAGCGAGGAGAAAATAGTCCCTATTCCGTATTTGAAAGAATGAAACTGAATTTCAGAAAAAGGTGTACCAATATTCATATATGTTTATGTTACCAGAGCAAAAAGTTTATAAAATCTGTCCCATGAGCCTTATGCAATTTGTATTGACTTTACTTTCATAAAGTTGTTACCATTTTAACATGATTCATATGATAAGTATTTTAAAATATCTAGCTGTAAATGTCTATCCAGAGCAATGGCTATAGAGAAGACAACAAAGCAGCTTTTTAAGTTTTAGAGTAATAAAATATTCAGAAAACATCATCTTTTGGGTTATCCCATAGTCACTACACTTTCAGCTACTGTTAAGAGTTCAGTTAGAAAGGCCTCTGTACACAGCCTAACGTACACACACTTAAAAAGGAGCAAATACATGCACACTCATCTATTAAGTAACTATACTAAAAAGCTTTTTGGATGTATGCTTCATTGGTGTTTGAGTATTTGTGTTGTATCTGTTGCTTCTGAATTTTTTAGATACCTATACACTCTGGAATACTGCATGGTGCTGGACTGATCATGTTAACCTGTTCTTTTTTACCTTGGTATATAGGTGCTGCATCGAGAGACAAACAGAAGACTTTTTATGTAGGGTTGGGCATAAGATAATACTAAAAACTTGTCCTATAAACAAAAATTGCATGCTTTTGATCACTCACATAAGACTGCTCAGTGGAAAGTGGAAAGTCAAGGCACAGAATCACAATTAAATATTAACTGGAATTTTCTCTCATTATTTAAAAGGTATTGTCACCAAAAGCTGGACTGAGGTATTTGTATGTGAAAGAGCAAACCAGAAGTCTCCAGTGGAAATGTGCACCATTTTATCTGCCTGAGTAAATTTCAGTTTTTGAGAAACACCATCCTATAGCCCACTTTCTCAATTGTCAAAGACAAGGAAAAATCCACAAAAACCTCCATTTGGAATGCTTGATTATTTTATACAGAAAATATTTCCTCAAATTCTCCATGTTAAGCACCTCCAAATCACAGAATCTCCGTATTCCTGTTCTTAGAAATGGGTGGGATATTCCCTTTCTTCCTGTAACTGGGGACTTTGCCTGACTGCCATGACTTTGCAAATACAATGGACAGTAGCTTTGCGACTGCATCTGACAATTCCATTAAGACCCTGGATGTATTTCTTCAGGTCTCACAGACTTGTGTAGGTTCAGCTTCCTCTAGTGGTCTTGTACCCAATCTTCTCCTACAAAGGGAGGGACCTGGTTCACCCAGTTCCCGCCTTGAGGTTCAGGGTCTTGGGATGTGAGAAGAGTGACTGTCAGTGAAAACTGAGGAAAAAAAAAAAAAAAAGGAAAAAAAATCACATTTTCTTTAATCTTCCTTTTCTGACCAATGTACCCGTAGAAGCCCTTCCTTGCCTCATTTCGAACGCCAACTGTGCCTCAGCTTTCCTGATCCCATTCCTATACATGCTGGCAACATCCCAGAATATGCATTTGTCCTGGGTTCAGCTATAGCAGTCATTTTTCTCCTTCTTAGAAGCAGGTGCAGCGCTGTGTTTTTGACTTTCAGCATGGGAACAGCACTGAGACCACCAATATTTTTAGTTGTTGCTCAGTAATGTTTACTCTGATCAAGGACTTTCTGAGTCTCCTGCTCTGCCAGGGAGGACGAGAAGCCGGGAGGAAGCAGAGACAGGACACTTGACCCAAACTGACCAAAGAGGTATTCCATACCACAGCACATCATGCCCAGTATATAAACTGGGGGGAGTTACCCGGCAGGGCTAGATCAATGCTTGGCTTGGGCTGGGTATCAGTCGGCGGGTGGTGAGCAGTTGTATTCTCTTCCCTTATTATTTCCCTTATCATTATTAATATTGGGGGCATCAGTAGTGGTTGTGTGTTATACCTTAGTTACTGGACTGTTCTTATCTCAACCTGTGGGAGTTACATTCTTTCGATTCTACTCCCCATCCCTCTGTGAGTGGGGGGAGGAAAGGGGAAGAGTGAGCGAGCGGCGGCGTGGTTCTGAGTTACTGACTGGGCTTAAACCACAACAGTTCTTTGTGGCACTCAGTGTGGGGCACGAAGGGTTGAGATAACGACAGATCTGAGTGTGTCTAATCGTATTTGTGATAAGTATTCATTGTTTTGGATTAACAGTCTCTTGTCACAATGCTGATTTAATGGCTCTCAAAGTTGTTTCTCTTGATCTTACAGTTTCAGCATGTGTACCTCACTTACAGCTGGTATTTGCTGTCTTAGTGTTTATCAGCTGGGGCCTTGGCTAAGGTTCTTGTTTCATTGTACTTTATGGTGATGACTTGTAATACAATAGAATCATTGATCATGAGACTGGTCTGGCTTGTGTTCCCAATGTGGTCACAACCTCTGTATTTTGGGAGGTATATAATGGAAGTGTTTAGCAATTACACACCTTTTCACCACTGAACAAGCGCAAAATCCGGAAAAAACTAGTAAAACACTTAAATGAGGTGTGCTGTCATCTTGGTCATACCAGAGAGGGACAAATTATGGCAACTTGCTGGGGCTTGGCCTATGCCTACAGAGCCCGGTTCAACAGAGTGCAGCACCTTCCAAGGGAAAAAAATGTCTCTGGATCTGATGGCAAAGCAAGCAACACACTCCAAATACAGCAGCTACACCAACCCAGCAATAACCTAGAATGATATAGCACCACCAATAGTGGATGAAATGATTCGTCAACTCCGAGAGTTCAAAGACAATCTCACCCTTTCCATCATTTCATTTTTCTGTGGAAAAACTGTCCCAGGAGTTCAAACAATTGAGAGATGATCTATCCAGTTCCCCATGTGTACCAACCCACATCTCAGCTATTAACAAAAGGCATCCTACTGCTTGAGAGAGAAGATCTAGAAGGTATACACCATGGGCCACCCTATGGTTTCACCTGTGGGATGACAGAGAAGACATGAGGAGGTGGGATGGAAAACCTACCTCAGCTCTGGAGGAACGGGTGCGTGAATTGAAGAGAACAAAGGTCAAGGATGATCATCCCATGAGAGCTACGGCTTCAGTCTCTGGTGAGCAGGTTCCCAGATGGAGTGGAAGAGCTGATTTTACTCCAGCTCCTGTGATAAAGAAGACTAATCCCTGTCAACAAGACATAAGTGACCAATGCGATGACTATTAGAGGGGCCCTGCCTCCAGCCAGGTGGAGGTAGGGGACAATCGGATTTACTGGACTGTGTGGACCAGATGGCCTGGCACATCATTCCCACAGAAGTATAAGGCTCTAGTAGATACCGATGCACAGTGAACCCTGATGCCATCAAGCTGTCAAGGGGTGGAACCCATTTATATTTCTGGAATGACAGGAGGATCCCAAGAGTTGACTGTGCTGGAGGCTGAAATCAGCCTGACTGGGAGGAAACGGCAAAAGCACCCCATTGTGACTGGTACAAAGGCCCCATGCATCCTCGGCATAGACTACCTCAGGAGAGGTTACATCAAAGACCCAAAAGGGTACCAGTGGGCTTTTGGTATTGCTGTTCTGGAGACAGAAGAAATTGAGCAGCTGTCCACCTTGCCTGGTCTCTCAGAGGATGCTTCTGTTGTGGGGTTGCTGAAGGTGGAAGAACAACAAGTTGCAATGGCGACAACAACAGTGCACTGGTGGCTATCTCACACCAACCAAGACTCCCTGATTCCCATCCATAAGCTATACTATCTATATTGACTCATGGATGGTGGGAAATGCCCTGTGGGGGTGGCTGCAGCAATGGAAGCAGAGCAACTGGCAACGCAGAGGTAAACCCACCTGGGCTGCTGCACTGTGGCAAGATATTGCTGCCCGGGTGAAGAACCTGGTGGTGAAGATATGCCATATAGATGCTCGTGTACTCAAAAGTCAGGCCACTGAGGAACACCAGAACAACCAACAAGTGGATAAAGCAGCTAAGATTGAAGCGGCTCAGATGGACTTAGACTGGCAACATAAGGGTGAATTATTTTTGGCCTGGTGGGTCCATGACACTTCAAGCCATCAGGGCAGAGATGCAACATACATATGGGCCCGTGATCGAGGGGTGGACACTATTGGCCAGGTTATTCATGAGTGTGAAACATGTACTGCAGTTAAACAAGCCAAACAGTTAAAGCCTCTTTGGTATGGAAGATGATGGCTGAAGTACAAACATGGGGAGGCCTGGCAGATTGATTATATCACACTCCCAGCAACCCGCCAAGGCAAGCGCCATGTGCTTACCATGGTGGAAGCAACCACCGGGTGGCTGGAAACATACGCTGTGCTCCACGCCACTGCCTGGAACACTACCCTGGGTCTTGAGAAACAAATCTTGTGGCGACACAGCACCCCAGAGTGAACTGAGTCAGACAATGGGATTCATTTCCGGAACATTACAGACACTTGGGCCAAAGAGCATGGCATCGAGTGGGTATATCACATCCCCTGCCATGCACCAGACTCTGGGAAAATCGAATGGTACAATGGGCTGTTAAAAACTACACTGAGAGCAATGGGTGGGGGAACTTTCAAGCATTGGGATACACATTTACCAAAAGCCACCTGGTTGGTCGACACCAGAGGATCTGCCAACAGGGCTGGCCCAGTCCAGTCAGAACTTTTACATACTGTAGAAGGGGATAAAGTTCCTGTGGTGCACAGGAAGAATTTGCTGGGGAAGACAGTCTGGGTTATTCCTGCTTCAGGTAAAGGCAAACCCACTCATTGGATTGCTTTTGCTCAGGGACCTGAATATACTTGGTGGGTAATGCGGGAAGATGGGGAAGTCAGATGTGTACCTCAAGGGGATTTGCTTTCAGGGGAAAACAGCCAATGAACTCAATTGTATGCTGTTGCCTGCTATGTAGCACTTTTCTAGCCCACCAACTAGATGTCTTCAGGTCACCAGCGACTGACTCCTCCGACCACCATCCCAACAAAGAATGATCTTTCACAAAACCAGACAAGCTCAGCAGTGATCAGAAGAGTTCCACAGTGACATCAGCAGCCAACAATCCAGCACTGCACACCATCTCTCCTGCATTAAAGCATGACAATATTGTTCCTAGGATACGTGTCCCTGATTCCAGTGCCTGCACATTTCCTTCTTACAGTTTAGTTCAACCAGCTGTTCTCAGGCATGCTGTTCTCCTGCCTTCCCTGCCTGATTTCTTACATATGGGAATTAAGGGCTCTTGTGCTGTAAGAAATATGTCCTTAAATAGCTGCCAACTCTCTTTTGTTCCTTTGTCCCTGATGGCAGCTATCCTCATCAGCCCCACTACCGATTTTGAGATTAAAAAAAAAAAAGAAAACTACAAAACCATTCTGTGTAGTCAAGAATCCAGATGCAGCCAGACAGCATCATCTTTAATAGTTCTGCTCAACTAGAGCTAAAGCCAAAGTGCTTTACATATATGCTTTACATATATGCTTTACAGTGTAGCATACAATGCGGAAGCATGTAATTCATTCCATATATTGAAGCTGACTGGTGCATCTGCCCAGATCTCGTAACACTTATTCTCATGGTCACATTAAAGCACAGAAATAGTGAAGGGAAAGTGTGACTGAAGCCCTAATCTAAGGCTTAACCAACTCTTGCTATGCACATTAACTAGGATTTCCTGTGTTCCCTTTTCATTTACATTTCATTCCATTGATTTGCCTGAATTTTCATCTAGTATACTTCTCATTGGTTGCATCTTTTCTTCTACTCAAGATGTGTAGGAACATGTTAGTCATGACTGGTTCAAACTCTAATTCCAGAGAGTAGAAGTGTCAGATAAGGAAGCTATTTTATTTCTCCAGAGCTGATTGTTACATAAAACTGAAAGTTAACTGGATTATTTTTCTTCATTGAGGAGATTGAAATAAAAAGGTTTATCCATGTATAACACACATAAGGAAAACCAACTGGTAAACAACTTCAAGTCTTTCAGAGATTGTTGTTTTTGTTTTTTTTTTTTTTAAATAAGGTATTAACATAGTCAAGAATTAATGATTTGGGGAAAATAAGAGCAAGATAACATTAATGTTTGGACACAACTTAAGGCATAACTTAAAAAAACCTAACAAAAATCCCCAGAACCCCTCAATACCAACATGGCTGCATTACACAGGTCCTGGTTGAATCATCTTGTAAAGCGTCAAGAAATGAAGGAAATTCTAGGTATTGAAACCAACACCACAAACCTTCTACATGTAAGGAATTTACTTTCACTGTTTTAAAACAGCCACAGGAAGAAATGTATGGGTTTTTTCTTCTTTATTTATTGAATTATTTTTACTATTTAGATCTTTAAAAGATGGAAATACGACAAGCAGAGTTGATTTAGTGAACCTTCAATCTTCTTTTAACTGATCCTCAAACCTTTTGGATACTTGTGCACCTGGTTTTTACCAAGCACTGCTATTTTGATTCTCAGGTTTGTTTAGAACACTTTACTAGGACTCATTTATTATTATTATTTCCGCACCAATGGGTACCACTGAAATGATCTCATATATGGCAAATACTTAAACAAAAACCTCTAATACTAATCACAGGATTGATATATAAAAAGCAGCCCTGAATGTGGTAAACATTAAATTTCTTGCTGAGTACTCAAATGAAAACATAAGGTTCCTCTACAGTACAGCATGCCTTCCTACCAAAGTAAAAATTTATTTATAAATAAATAAAAAATCATAATAATAGTTGTCATTGTTACTAAGGAAAAAACTCAACAAATTAACATTCATCACAGTCAGGAGTATCATGATGATGGAGGGAACAGTTTAACTTGCTGCTGGCCCACCAGGAAGCTTTACTACACACAAGGGAAGTACAACATGGGACTTTGTTCCTATAGAGATTTAGACCTTGCCTACATATATCCACAGCCTTACATCACTAATGTGTGTTTAGTTGACAAACCTGCAGACTTGGACCAGGAGAACAACTTGCACTAAAAACTTTCTGACAAGAACGTTATTTATTAATTGACATAAGTGGAAGCTTTCTGTCTTCATCAATTGCAAATCTGATTCTGCTTGATAAAAAAGGGTTGGGTGGGAAGATTCACTCTGATATTTCCCAGATTTCATAATAAATCACCATTCCCTGGCAATCCTTTAGCTGAGTCAAGTTAGCGTTCTCTGAGTCAGCTGTGTGCTTTCTAGCCTTAAATAACATAAAATTAAACCAACAGAATTTATTGATTAATTACAAGAACATGTATGCTGTCCTGGTTTTAGCTGGGATAGAGTTAAACCATGACATATGGCCAGCTTCAGCATTTAATGAATAAAATCCATACCATTAAATAAAACGGAATTGTTTCAGTGTCTGTAAATGTAAAATTGTGTATGCTTTAGTATTCTCAAGAATTTCCGTTCAACCCTCTGGTGTATTCAGCATTTTTGACTGAAGTTCTATCATGGTTTGTGTGTTAAATAGAAATGTCATTCTTCAAGAAGATGAAAAGTCATGAAACAATGCAATTCTATACTGTCACAAAAGGCGCAATAAGCAATAGTGCTAATTCAGGTAAATGACTTGCTGCTAAAATAATTTCCTTAAAGTGAAATATAACACAGAAAATTCCTTTTTAAAACATCTAATAATTCATGAGTCAAAAAACCTCTAGCCTTTACTACTCACCATTATTACCAAGTTACACGGATAATGACACAAACACTGGCAATAAGAGCTTAATCTTACAGAGATCATAATATTGCTAGAATGCTCAGAAATCTGGCATTAGAAGGAGCTGAATTATGTTATTTTCACAACGTAGAGTGGTATTTCACAGAGATTTCAGTAGGTGAAATTAAAAGTAGCACCCACAAGTGGCAACGCACTATTAATATTGCTGTACACAATAACCTCGGTAATTATTGAGTAAACTACAAGCAATTTTTGGTTGTGATCTTCAGTCTATAGATAGGATTTTATGCTAAAACAATTTCAGAGATGGATTTATTGACTAAGGAAAACAACTGATCTGGCTTTTGTAATTCTGTTCCAGTACCATCAACTTGAGCAAAACCTGGTAAGAAACATTACTGTATGACTGAATAATTTTATTCCCATTTGAGGTAGTGCTGTTCAGCTATGGAACTGCCTCAGCCCCTGTATTTTCAATACAGACCAATACATTCACATACTGCCTGGGATGGGGTTAATTTTCATTATAGCAGCCTGTAACCTGCTGTGCTTTAGGCTGGTGACCAGTACAGTGTTGATAACACACCGGGGTTTTCGCTGTTACCAAACAGTGCCAGCACAGCCTCCAGGCTTACTTCATTTCTCACTCTGCCCCCCTCAGTGAGCAGGGTGGGGGTGGAGAAGAGGCTGGGAGGGAACATGGATGGGACAGCAGTGTTCCAAAAGAAGCGATATTCCGTGCCATGTTACATCACACTCAGCAATAACAGTGTATATGTGTGTGTGTGTGTGTGTGTGTGGGCAGCCTTTCCAAAGTAGCCACTTCTCAGGGACTGGCTGGGCACTGGTCTGCAGGTAGGAGGTGGATGCCTGCCTCTGCATCACTCAGGTTTTCTTCTCTTCACTTCATACACTGTCTTTATCTCAACCCATGACTTTTCTCATTTTTGCTCTTCCAATTCTCTACCAATCCCACTGAGGGAGAGTAAGCAAGCAGCTTGTGGGTGCTTATTTGCTGACCAAGGTCAGTCCACCACAGTTTAAAATGAAGGCTTTTCAGATAAAAGACCAGGTAATCACTCTGTGAAGTGCAAACATTAAAGAATTTCTGAAAGAAAGGATTTCTTAAACTGTTTCATTATCTAGTTTAGAGAAACTGATATTTGTAGAGGTTAAAACCAGGACTTAAACTTTATCTAAAATCAAAGGGGAATAAACATGCATGAAAGGATTTAATGAAAGATTTGAACACTTGAAAATGAAGCCACACAATTCTGAGATATTCACTGACTCACTGATTCAAATCTTTAAATGTAATAAATATTTACATATATGAAGTTATCTGAGTAACACACAATATAAATTTCAAAACCACCCCAGAATGAAACGTGATTGAGAAGGACCTTTATCCCACACAAAGTCTAGATGACTCTGGGAAACATCAATAAATATAACTCCTAACCCAGCATGGAAAATAATTTCACTAACACTTGCCTTGTTTTCTTGGAAAGCACTTGTGAGAACCAATAAAATCCTTCTTCAGTTATAGTGGCAATCAATACTTTGTTTCAAACACAGGCAAACAAGTTAAATCCCAAGATTTTAAATACATCTCCCTAGAGTATCTGTATGAGGTTTTTTTATGGCCGTTTTCCGAACTGCTATACCAAGAACAGCAAATCAAGAAAGAGTATTTCTTATTAATGGATACCTGAAAACATTCTCAAGCACATTCCCAAACCAGATACCACAGCTCTGATAAGGAATATAAAAATTTGCTAGACCCGGTATATTTGCACAAAAAGTGTGTTACTTCCTTCCAGTTGCGTCCTCAGTAAGTAAAGACCCCCCATGAGAACTCAGACCAGTATCTTTATTCAAGCCAAGATCAGATCTTGCACCCTTTTCAGACTACCTTAAATTTCTGTCAACACAGCAACATTTAGCCAACTAATTTAATATTACTGATTAATGCAAAACCCCTACAGCTCAAAATCCTTTCCATGTATCCTGACAGGAACACTGGAAGAGTAGAGCTAGTATAAAAATATATGGGTAGATATTTTCAGGTTTTCTCATGACTAATTGATCTTTTGGATCAGCTATTTAGCTAGTTTTCTCTTAGAACATGACAGTTTATAACCATACCCAGTTGGGCTTTCCTCCATTTTAAAATGGATGTTGTAACACTGAAGAAGGTCTGGCAGATGTCTAACATAGTGACAAAGGGATTAAGCCCATAATCTCCAAGAAGAGGCAGAGGTAATAGGCTTGCACAGTCTGGCAAAGAAGAGGATAAGAAATAACCTAACTGTAGCCTACAATTACTTGAAGAGTAGTTGCAAGTGACAGAGTCAAACTCTTCTCAGCAGTGTTAGACAAGGTAACAAACTTCAGTTTGGTAGGTTGAGTCTAGAAACTATGCAAAGGCTTTTCACCCAGTGGGTAGTGGATCACAGAGATTGTATGAATTCCATCTTTGGAGGTTTTCAAGACTTTGCTAGACAAATCCATGACTAACCTGATTCAGTGGTGGCATTAGTGCCACTCTGAGAGGAGGATTAGACTTGATCACCTCCAAAGGTTCTACTGGGTCTATAACTGTATGACAACATGCAAGAACTGCATTAATCCAGGCCCACTGTCACCTCCATTCTGCAAATGGAAAAGACTTGCTGTAGATGCTCCTTTTAGAAAGGCCCAGTTTTTAAGAACAGGGAAGGCATTTTAATAAATACTTGCTATATTAAGAACTAGAAGGTTGTTTTAAACCACTGCAAGTGAGTACAGATTGAATCATACTCCCTGAAGTGCAACAGGGAATACAGTCTAATCTCACTAGGTCAATAATATATTGTTCTAGTAAATCCAGTTTATTTTTTTTACTCTAACTATTCTCCATTGATTATTTTCATAATTTTATCCATATCAATGTGCTAGGTCACCTAGAAAACCTGATTCCTGTAGTTAAAATCATCTAATGAAAAGAAAACTATGTATTTATGCTTGCAGAGAAAGAAAACCATCACTTTTCACAGAAACTTTCAACAGTGTGCCTTGTAAAAGGTTGTTAAGAAAATTACCTAAATAAATCAGATGCATTAATTTGTATCTATGAATGAAACCTATCTGGAGAATTATTTTTTCTCCTTTGAGTTTGCAAGATCGTAGGGGAGCATTCTGAACACTGTTTTGGTTTCAAAATAACTAAGTGAAATCACTACCGCAGTACTTACTGGAATACACGCCCTGGTACCTGAACACTGAGGAGGCAATCACTGAGATCAGTAGAGGACAGAGAGCTCTTGAACATTTCTGCTCCCTAATTATTTCACTGCAGGTAACTTCCCTATGGATATAAAACAAGAAAGGGCAAAAAGAGAATTATAGTGAGTCACGTGGTTTGAGAGGTGCTAACCTTCTTTTCCTTTATCAAACCTGAGTACTGTACAAAAGCCCCTGATGTTCCCTGCAAAATCTGAATTTTATTCTAGTAAATTCTTATGCTTATTATTGCTTTTTGCATCCAGGAAGAGTTTGCCACCATTCTTCAGTACCTTCATCCTGTTAAACCTCTTTAAAATGGCAGGCAGTAGAGCCTTCAGCCTTCATAGCCATGAAGCCACTAAGAACTGCTACTTCCTCACGTGTCAAAAGAATGGACCTGATGGAATGTTGTCAAATTGGTTAAATACAACCTAGCTAAACCAATGTCTTCTTTAATCTCTTTTTTTTTTTCTTTATGTCCATGATAGAGGATAATCTGAGGAATTCTAAAGCCTAATATACTTTCTACTGAGACCAAGAGAAGAAGCATATCTCATTACACATGGCCTTTGTGGTATCAAAGCAGAATATGGATTAATCTTTTTCCTCCAGGACTGATAATCACCAAAATAGTCCATTTATTCTCAAATTGGATTAAGTCAGATGTGTGTCTGCTGATCCTCTATCTCTCATTCATAGCTACCAAATACTTATTATGTGCTTTTGCACCAGTTTTGATTAAAAAAAAAAAAAAAAGAAGTAAAATATTGAAGACTGAAATTATGAGAGCAAAAAGTTATCTCAAAAAACCCATAGCAAATCTAGGAAAATTAATGGTTTAGTACTTGGCTATAAGCCGTATTAAAAATAGGTGTATTTTTTAACTCTAATGGCGTGTTTATACATTACCTGTTAAAAATAATTAGCAACTGAAACAATGACCATATGTGGTCATTAAGATAATGATATTAAATGGATATGCAAATTCTCTCACAAAGAACCTGAGTATCTATAAGGAAGTACTGCAATTACAATGCATGGAACAAAGTGAACTGCACCATTAAGGATTTAAACCAGAAATATTTCAAATAAGAAAATGGGAATAATTATGGTTATGTAAGTTTTGGAATAGCACAGGTTTATATAGAAAGTATTGTCACATAAACTGAAATGTTAGCTTTTAAAAGCTCATTTTCCTGAAGTCTATGTTGATGTATTTGTAACAAATAATATATCAGACCCCCTGCAGACAGCATAACCAATATAACATATGCAGCAGCAATTGTGAAACCTGGTATTTACAGAGAACAGAAACTAATGTACTTGATCCTTCCCCTTTTTTGAAATATATTTACTAGTTAACATTCCCCCCTTCCTGGACTTGTAGCCCTGTTGTTGTAAATGCCGGCTGGCAATATGCTGACTTATGTCAGCATTGAAATTTGGCACCATGCTTCATTAGCTAGCCAACAAAGCAATTCAGGAGTGTTACTGAATCATATAGCATTCTTAGTATTCTCCTTTTCTCATTTTTATTTCACTGCGTGATTTCTTTTCACCATCATATTTCTCAGGAGAGAGGAAAAATGCCTCATATCCTATTTTTAAAGCTACCCTTAGCACAAATATCAATAGTAGTATTTTTACAGACTGTCTTCTCCCATCCACAAATTCTAATAATATCCCATAGGAACTAATCTAAATTTTACATTCTATGTAGTACCTTAAACAAACAGTATATTTAATAGCAGAGAATTATTCTATTTCTATGTATTTGATTGTTTTCTGTTCACTTTTTAATGTAGGTTTTCCTTCATGTTGAACAGTATTTTCTGGATTATTCAATATCCTGTCTTACTACATTTAATACTTTCCATTGGCAACAGAATTGATCAGGAATTGATCAGAGCTAGACAGCAATACGGTACTGTCTGTCACAATCAGAGATTTACTTCCAATGAAGCCAGCTGGAGCTTGTTGTCAACATAATACTCATACTGCAATTTTGAACATAATTCAGTCTTTAACACAGTTACTCAAAAGCACTCAAAATAGTCAGCTGATATCAGAAAAAGGAGATTTTAAAGGATGAAATAACTGAAGAGATTACTAGGAAGTTAATATTTACCTATTTTTATTGGAAGGTAAGATTTATCTTTCCTACTCTTCATTAAGAATTCTCTGAAGTGCAGTAGTAAAATATTGAAAACCTCTGTCATGCTTCTCTTGGATTGAGTCGCTGAGAACTATCCAGACTCAGAATGCTCATGTACATTGGAATAAACAATGAGGAGAAAAATGTATTATAATACATTAAGTCTTACTGAAAAACACTAGTTAACTATCATCGCACTTTATTGGTAGGTAAAAGTTGCTACTGGTGGTGCAAAGTTCCTTGTCCAAATCACAAGGTTGCTAACAGGAAAGGAGACCTATTCCCTTATTGCTCTACAACAAACAAGAATACCATGTTATTCTTGACAGATGAAGTGAGAGCCCACCTGGCAAAATTAAATCCTAGAAGTCAGTACTAAATGTGGCTTAAATTTCATGTTTAGGGCCATTGTTCATCTGAGAATACACATAATTACAGAAATGCTGACTATTCCTTTTGAATGGGAAATAAAGCCATCATGTATATGTTCCTTTGGGAATACAAATATTTACAGACCACTTTGCTACAATGCCTCATGATAACTTTTCTGTCTTCATAAAGCCATGCTAAAATTTTGGTATTTCGCATGTCTAAGAAGTTGTCTGAAGGACTGCACTACTGCTTCTCACAGGGGCACTTCAGAAGGTTAAAAGAGATAGCATTTGTCTTTATAACATGTTAGCAATCCCTTTTAGGAATACTTTTATTGTCAATAGCAATGAAAGGACTGAATTACTTGTGAGTTGCCAATGCAAGTATCACTGACTTCCAAATTTACACAAGCTTATCATGCACACACATTGTTTCATAAAACTTACAATGTTCCTTCGTTTAAGTATATTTGGAGTTCAATGTCTTAAATGGACACTAACAGTAGAAGTAAAACATTCATCACGTTTCCATCAATGAAAACTCACTGATAGGTCTCCAACTCCTGTGGGTCTTTGGGTACTATTATTTAAAGTAATTGAGGGATTTGACTTTAAAAATGGGATATGGACTCAAGTTTGGCTCACCATCCCTACATTATTATCTGAAAGCTACAGAAAGAAAAGTGCTTTTGGCAAAACCAGGAAAGAAAAGATAATTCTAAGTGAAGAAAATCCATTCAGAATGGAAGTAAAAATCCTGAACATGCAAACAACCAACCAACTCTAAAACCCAAACCACAAACCAATACAAACCACATAGTATTACTGGGTAATTATCTTGTTAATAAAAAAAAAAAAAAATTCCAAAGGAAAAATATGACCATCAAAGCCATTGAAAAATGCCTAGTAAAAGCTACATCACACGCCTGCAGAAGGAGAATCTAAAGCCCTAGAAGAGCAGTAGTGTCTGGCCAAACAGAAAGCTGGACCAGAAGGGGATACATAAAGTGCCCCAAATGTAAGTGTATTGAGCTCATTGGCCACCCTTCTTTCCATACATCTGTATAAAAACACATGCAATCTGCAGTCACCAAAGACAGGGTAGCGCATTTTTGCATCTCTGACAAAACACACTGAACATTAAGCCATTAACAGACAGAATGTTACTGCTAATGGGATCCCAGTGCACTAACTTATGTTATCTTACAGTTATCAGGTTAATACCTGACATCTAAGCAATTCCACCAGCATTCTCAGGAGCCAGCAGAATGTATGTATTAACATCCAAACATTAAAGGCCAGGGGCAATCTTGTATTGCTATCTAGGAAATACTACATTACCTCAGAATAAATTCTGCTGATACCAGGAATTAATTTTAGTATGCTTAAAAGTAAAAAAAAAAAATTCAAGGATTGATAAGACAGCAAGGCAAACATATGTGTGTGCATCACTTTGTGCAGTTGTAGCTATTTCTTAGTAATGTATTTTAAACAATAAGAAGTGCAAACCCACAGATGGTAAACAGCAGGATCTCCTAAATAACACAGATCACAGCATAAAATGCTTGTGAAATCCTTTCTTCAATGCACAGTTTCTTCACTATTTGTTCACCCAAAAGAAGCAACTGGAAACTGTGTATGCCTTAGCTCTTTTTATAACTCTAATACTTCCATGTGCCAGCTGTCTTCATAGGCATTTGTAAAGTCATTCAACACGTTACCATGTCCAAACATCATGTATTTTGTGTCACAGGTCTTTCAAAGGGAAATTGAGCTGCTAAACATAGCATGGTAGTATATAAATTAGTTCACCCTCACAGACTGGAAAAAATTATGCAAAACATTTCACTAATGTATCAGTGACATTCTTACTAACGAGAAAAGGTGGCAGCAGCATAATTCAGTGGGTCAGACCTGTTTATATGTAGAAACTATTACAATGAGTGAATTGAATTCAGTGGCATTACACATAGCATCAGAATTCTACATACATACTATATGCAAGACATCAGCAGATTAGAGATGGCTATTCTGGTCTTCCCTTCTCCTTCCCTCTCATTAGTGCACTAAATCCAAAGTAAGTTACCACTACTATCTCTAGCTCCTGAAACAATTAACTTAGCTTGTCATTTTAGTCTCTACTTCTAACTTATACGTAATCAAAAGAAGCATTAGAACCCACATGCACACTGGAGTAAATAGTGACATGTAGCACACTCTCATACTGTGATACTTGTGTGACGGTTAATATATATATTAATTTATGCAGGTTCATGAAACAGAAATTAAACTGTTACAATTGCACAAAGACAGCTAAATATTTCATTTCTAAAACACTTTGGGAACTCCAATCTCCTATTAATGTAATTTTCTGATTTATAAATACAATATTTATAATACTACAAATGAAAATAAATCAAATTGTGTTTCCAAGATGGTATCTCAGTTTAATTTTTACCTGCCTTCTCTTTAAAGCTATTTTATGAGACTTCTGTCTATAATACAATTAGGACACACATATATTTAAATTGTATTCCCATCTCGATATATTTGCCGTTTACACAAAAATGACAGGATTTATCCCACAGGTTATGAGTAAAAACATACACTTGTACTGGTTTTAAATAGATCTCTTGCGAATCTCAAGCACTGATATTGCTGCCTTTACTAAAACAGGGGTTTTGGAAAGGTAACTCTGCAAGTTTGCTTTGTTTTTTTTTAATGGAATAAAGTCAGCTTAGGGCAACAAGTGATCCAGCTGGTCTTCTTCCAAGGACTGTTCTTGAAGCAAAACGTGAAAATTAAACCTGAAGGCTTGAATACAATGCTGAATGAAATGCAAAGCTCCCCGTTGTGTTTTCTCATCATCTTCAACTTCCTTGTTAAAAAATTATCAAACTTACCATTTATGAATATCAAGCACTATCAAAATGCATGAGATTAAAACATCAAGGTTCACAACTTTAAGAGACTGTCAGACCGACAAACAGAATTTCTTTTTCCTGAAAAAAATGTGTATTTTCCATTACACTACACTATTTTTTATCTGAGATTAATACAAAACAGATATTCAAGGTCTACAGCCCCATACAGGAATCACAAAATAGCCCATAGAAGCTAAAAAGGAAACAAAATACAAAAAATATAAACTGCTTCTTCATTTACTTCCTACATTAATTGTGTAGGCTTCTACCAGCCTGTAGCTGTTCCCTTTTCTCTTAGGCTGAAGGGTTTTCCTTGAGATCACAGCTGAAAGATATTTTTAATTCACATACCCTACTGCTAGTTTCATTACAAATAAAGGAAAGCCCTTGGTGACACACAGAGATAGTTCTAACCTAACACTTGCATGTAAAAAAAAAAAATAAATCTAAAGTAATCTTTTTTAAATGTATTTTTTTTTACATACTAAACAGATTACATGCTGGAGCTAAAACCAACAAATCTAGCCAGTTTGTTTGGATAGAGCACAGATACTTTCAAAGATGCTTCCTTGGATAGTCTTTGAGTGAGAGTGCTGTGCTTGCTGTACGGACAAAGCCATTCTGAAAACCCATCCTGGAAACAGTTTGTTCAATGCAACTGCAGGGAGCTCTGCACTGGGTTATATTGTGTAAACCAAATGTGTCTCAAATCACTTTTTGAAAATGAAATTAAAACAGTCTGACTCATTCAGGTCTCACCCTTTCAAAAGGAGAAATGCCACAATACCATGATATGTACAGACTGAAGCCCTAACAATCCTTCCATCAGGAACCAATTTCTCTAGTGCGCATGAAAACCAAATATGTAGCCATTAAAGGAATAAAGGTTGTAACATTACAAAGGAGGTTTCACAATATAATAACAATATAGTAAACAATATTTTCATATTTCTGATTTCTGTAATGGCTCAGGAATTAAAGTATTATTAGACTGTTGGTTTTGGTTTTGTTTTGGTTGGTTGGATGGGTTTTTTTTTAGTGTAAATAGGTAACAGCCCAAAAAAGACAGCAATTATTAAAAAATTGTAGGAAGTGGGTCTCCCTTTCCCTAAAGGGAACAAGAAGTGGCCTTAGAAATTTAATAATGTTCATGCAATCATAGGTAGCTATGAGAATATTATTGCAGTATTAGTGCAAAGTTTGTTTTTTGGTATAAATTCTCATCTTAAGAAAGAAATAACCATGCCACAAATCTAGTTGAGGGGGGAACAGATCTTTTGCATTAAGTTAGAAGTCTTTGCATAAGCATTAGACAAACTTTTTGATAGATCTCATTGTTACACCAGTCACAAGCAAATAGTTCAGGAAACATGACCGAAGTTGTGAGAAAAACAAGAAAACCAAACCCAACAAAAATTCAGTTTTGCTTGTATTTGTCAGCAGGAAAAACAGTAGGTAACGCCAGGGCATCTGCCTGCTGTCAATTTTTAAGTATTGTATCATCCAGCTCTGCTCCGATCACACTAATCCTGCAGTTCTGGGATTAAATGACAGTAGCAGCTTACATTCTGTAAGGCTGCAGCAACCATCAGCAATAGCAAGAGGACTCCACAGCTCTGAAGAGAGAGCCTTCAACTGGTGCCCACAGTGCTACTTAGACCACAGATTCTCTAATACCTTCCAAATCATAACCAACATCAACTGCACTTTACTGTCATCTTGAAATTATAATATTTAATACACAACTACAAGCAGAAATAGGAAGTGATGCAACTGTTCGGGGTTTTCCGTTTGTGTGATTTTGCCTTTTTTTTTTCCTTAAATTAATATCATGTGCACAAATAAGTCCTAAACCAAACTCCTTCCCCTCCCACCCCAAACTCCTCTAGATTTCAGTCTAAACGCTTTTTTTCAGTCCATTGCAATTGTAATTGTAACATGCAATCTTAGTCTTACTTTCAGGAAGATGCAAATTCCCATTCATTTTAAAAACCTAAAATATGAGCATTTAAATTACCTTGGGATTCTCCCTTTTTTCTCTAAAAATGTATTTAGCAGATTTATTTTTTAAAATATTATTTTACCCTTCTAACCAGTCTGATGTACTGATCATGTGATACTAATGAGAAATGCAATAAACCGCATTAAGAAAAAAAAAAAAGAAAGAATTTTTAGGACACATCCTTAATCTATGAGCCTTGCAGTCAGTGTAAGCTTCAAACTCAAATCTTAGATTTTTATGACAAATGCCATGTTTAGCTTGCTGGTATTTCTGTGAGGTGCCCAGATACTGACCTTTGATCAGACTGATTTCTGAAGTATGAAAAATTGCATTACTGAAAGCATTACTGAAAGTATTAAGCTAGCTAGCTCTGATTATTTCCCTTTGGTTACTTCTGAAGACACATGCAACTTCCTGGAAGCAGTTCAGTGGAATATAGCAAGGTAATAGCCTTGCATTTTCATAATTCCATAATCACATATGATAATAATTCCATTCATGTCTTCTGTGATTCCATAATCATGTCTGACAATGCCAGGCATATGTGACTAACTAAATGACACACAAAAATATATTTTTTCCAGTACTTGGAATAGAGAATTCATTAGTGGTTTCCTTTGCCAAATAAGCTGAAGAGAGTGTTAACCCCATGCCCCAAGGTTCTTAAACATGTTTAAAGTGTAAGGAATCAACATACATATAATAGATGAAGTGCTGAACACAACAGTTCTTCCCTACTAGGGTCAGTTGTTGTCTGCTCCAGTTCTGGTCTGCCCCTCCACTGAATACTAAAATAAGACATGAAATAAAGTTTCCAACTAGCCTGCTTCTGCTCTAGGAACTACAATCCATCAATGAAGTTAAAAAACTTAATAAAACTTTAAAGTTGAAAGCACTGACATGAAGTCCTACCCTCAAGAAAATGGAAGCCTGTGTCACTGAAGCCATCTGACATCTTACAATTTTGCTAGTGTGTACTTAGGGGGTTTTACTGAAGAGCATTGGCAGGAGACAAATATTTCTGTTTGAACAGTTGTGGTTAACACTCTACAGGATATGTTCATTATTCATATCTGTTATAGTACATTTATCCAAAGCCAAAGCAAAACTAAACCCTGTAACCATTCTGGCTGCCAGGTAGTTTGCAACTGATGTATTAAGTGAAGACAAAAAGACGCTCAGGCACTGAAGAGCTCTACCTCAGCTAACTAACAAAGGTAAAATAATAGGAATATAGCAATGCCTGTAGCAGCTTCGTAATGCTCCCACACTTGAGAGAGTAAAGCTAAGTATTGAATGCTGACAAATGTTCTCGTATCACACAAATTGGTAGCAGAACTGGTCTAAGGCTTCTTTTCTCATGTCAAAGACATGAAGTGTGTGGGTGAGAAAGAACTGTGGCATTACTGCAAGTTCAAGTCATCACCACTTGCAAAGAGATTGTCCGAATTTTTGTGCTGGACTACTGTGCAGATGATCCAATGATCATGGATTTCAGGAATTTACTTTCCTGCTAGTACACCTCTCAAATAAAACCAGCAATGTATTTCTTGAATTACGTATGCATGTTTATACATACGCTAAAGCAAAGAGCATTCTTGGAATTTAGCTTTACATCTTTAGAAGCTGCTGTTCAAACTTTCCAGATCCAGCAGTATAACACACATTTTTACTTTATAAGTGATTTTCTCACGTACCTACTTCTGCAGTTTATAGCCCACCCATACCTGTTTTACAAATGGTGATAGGCTTTAAATATCTACTGCATTCCCTTCAGTTCCCTTCCTCTCCTTCATTAAACACATTCCTGACTCTTTTTAGTACCTCTATTGCACTCACATTAAGAGGATTTATGAATAAATGTTTTATATGAGTTCCCACTTACCCAGTCTAACATATAAATGTAGCAGCAGTTAGAATCACAGAATGGTTAGGGTTGGAAAGGACCTTAAGATCATTTAGTTCCAACCCCCCTGCTATCAGCAGGGACACCTCACACTAAACCATGTCACCTAAGACTCTGTCCAACCTGGCTTTGAACACCACCAGGGATGGAGCATTCACAACTTCCTTGGGCAACCCATTCCAGTGCCTCACCACCCTTACAGGAAAGAACTTTTTCCTTATATCCAATCTAAACTTCTCCTGTTTAAGTTTTAACCCATTACCCTTTGTCCTATCACTACAGTCTCTAATAAGGAGTCCCTCTCCAGCATCCTTACAGGTCCCCTTCAGATACAGGAAGGCTGCTATGAGGTCTCCACGAAGCCTTCTCTTCTGCAGGCTGAACAGCCCCAGCTTTCTCAGCCTGTCTTCATAAGGGAGGTGCACCAGTCCCTCCAGGGTATCAACCGAACCACACAGCTTGGTGTCATCGGCAAACTTGCTGAGGGCACACTCAATCCCACTGTCCATGTCATCACGAAAGATGTTGAACAAGACCGGTCCCAACACCGACCCCTGAGGGACACCACTCATTACTGGTCTCCAGCTGGACATTGAGCCATTGAACACAACTCTTTGCATGAGGCCATTCAGCCAGTTCTTTATCCACTGAGTGGCCCACCTATCAAATTGATGTCTCTCCAATTTAGAGACAAGGATGTCATGTGGGACAGTGTCGAACGCTTTGCACAAGTCCAGGTAGATGATGTCAACTGCTCTACCCCTGTCCATCAGTTCCATAGTGTCGTATCTTTTTGTTAATATCTTTAGTTTTGAAGTCGGGTGAGAATTCCCTATGGAATATGCATTGTGTAATATCTGACATAAACCTAATATCCCTTTTTGATTTACAAATGTATTCTCTGAAGAGTACACAATAAAAATGCACAATCTCAAAATAAAATTTCGTGACACGTTGCAATTAGCATCAATGTGTTCCTGTGTGCTGTGAGCTGTGTCAACTATTTGGCTTTTTACAAATACCAAGCAATCACAGCTACGTACATCTATATTAATTTATCAACCCTGTTGCTCTTCTGCTTCATTCAAAAGCCATTTTTATGTGACTAGAATAGGCTCTCAGTCTATTCTTTTTCATCTATAAAATCCGTAATGTACAGATTAAGTCATTTTTAATTACAAACTAATAGCAAGCTAATGGTATAATTTATGTGGTAATCTAATTTGTCATTTAAGTGCTGTAGAAAATAATAGTAGCTGCCAAGCAAGACATCCTAGAAAAATGTTGTAATACATATTTAGATAACTGAAACCTCATCATACTATTGCAAATTAAGACTTTATAAGGGATACAGAGAAAATTATATAAGCACAGTAATGACAGTAGCATGCAACTCAGTCAAAGTGAACTGTATTTGGTAAAAATATTTTAAGAACCAATTAATTTTCCTCTACTTTTCCAACATGTATTTCAAATCACTATAAGGCTCTATGTTCCAAGCTGTGAGAGACCCACTGAGCTAATGGTTAAAATCAAACCAGCAAGAGATACCTCCCATGCTGCCAAGACTCAAAACAAGGGGTAATAGAGCACCAGCCACATGAGGCAACTTAAATTGATATAGGGTTAATTTCTTCACCATGTATAACATTTTTACAGGCTTAGCTGTTAGATTCAGCATTCAGATGTAAATTATGTAGAATAACAAAAATTATATAACCGCTGTTTTGTGTGGGTTAGAAGTATGTTTGGGTATAAAACAAGACAGTGATGAGATGTATGTGGAGTTGTGAAGGCAAAAGCATGAAAAGTAGCACTTCTAAGTGCAAAATAAGGCCTGAAAATGGTTTTCTTTGACACCACCTGAAACTGCATTACAAATGAACTTTGGCAAATATTAGAAAGTTGTGCATTCTACAGCAGAAAGCTACAGAATTTGTCTGAGTCTATGTGGTTTATCAGTACAAAAGCACCGGGATCCATTCCCAAGGCAGCATTGCGACTCCACCTCCTAAGCTCAGAATATTTGTATTTTCCAAGATCTCTGGTTAATCGCTCCCAAGAATGAATGTACACCCTGCCTCCCACAAAACGGTAAGCCTTTATTTAAAATAGTGTTTTGAGCAATTTTTAACCATTGGTCTTTGCTTTGTCAGTCTTGTAGTGTCTTGGTATTATTTACTATCATGTTACATAGCTGCTCTTAAGTCATAATAAGAATGAAATACGACACGGGAAGGAATTTCAATATGGTCTCAGTAAAATAAACCTCTCCAAATGTGCCATACCTCCTGAGAATAAAATAAAAATTTAACCATCCTTTAGAGACCTGGCCAGGTAGTCATTTCACTGCTTTGTACATATTTGCTGAAGTTTAATACATCATGAACTGGCCTGAAGACTTTGATCCCATGCAGACTATACTGGTAAGTTTATTATATATTGTTGAAACTGAAACCTTTGATGTCTAAAGGTTGTTTAAGGCAATTTCTAAAGCAATACCTGACTTACCAAGCATCCATCTATTGGAGAACAAACTATACAGGTACCACTCAGCTTACTTGGCAATATAATTAATGTAAGCTTCTCAGCTTCCATGGAAATTTGACTTGGCTTTTTTTCATGGATTTAATTTTCCATGAGAAGGGCTGTATGCAAAATTATACTTTGAGATTGCTCTGTTAATTCCCTCATTCACACACACTTCCAGAAGAATTCAAGAATGGTCACGGAAATAGCCCAAATATAATTTAGAACTCCAAGCAAAACTCTTGGATACTAAAGCATTCTACACTGCATCTCCACTGCTATTATTAATCTCTACATTGTTCCAGTCCATTTTCCAAATTCACGTGACACTGCAAAGCAGAACTAAAACATTAAGTACAACTGCTTTCACCTAGAGGTGACATTCAACTACTGCCCAGATCAAGAAGCTGAAGACATGTAGCAATGCCATAGGTGTCAGTAACTTGAACCCAACTCTGCCACAGTAAAGACAAAAATACTGCTGAAGGAATGGGCAGGCTTAAAGCTGTTTGTTCATGCTCCTGCTGGACAATTTATCCATGCATAAAATGAAAGATAGGTAAAGGATCCCCAACAGGTAGGGAAGACAACTCTGCCACTGTCCCCTCACAGGGTTAATCCATGGTAGACAGTGAATGATGTTTCCTTGTTGCTGCTTTTGCCTTCAGACTACAGCTGCCAAACAGATATTAAGAATTTGAAATATCTAATTGGAAATTAAAGCACCTATTTGAGAAAATAATGTTCGTTGCCTTGAAGGACAGACCCTTGAAGCACACTTGGAAGAAAACCGATCCATTTAAATTTAATGCATATTTGCACTAAATAAAAAGAAGAATAATTGTTACAAGCATCACATGATATATGATTTTAAGCAGCTTTCTGCATTCTTACATTTGTAAGTATGCCAAAATGAGAAAGAAACTGAACAAGCTTTAGGTTTGCAAACAATAGAAACTATAAAATATTTCACTTCCTTATTCCAAAACTGTAACTGAAGACTTGTGTTTTTATGTATGTGTGTATTTGTGCATGGCAGTTAAGATACATATTACGTACCTTTTATCTCTCCATTAACATATAATTTATCCTTCAAAACCCCCCCAAGAACAAAGCATAACTTTTTTAGGAGTTTTCACTACCTATTTCACTCTGCAGTGATGCAGGAATAAATTGATCAATGACATTGCTGAGTATCCCAAAGCACTGGGTGTACTTGCCTGATTCAGTGTTCAGTCAAGTAAGGAGAAATCAAAGAATGCTGTTAAGATGTTAATCAGACCTTTAGCCTTCACGTTCAATACCACAAGTTTGTTCTGTAAATTCCTGAAAAATCTGAAGTTTTTGCTTTAGAGAGAAAAACCTAAAACTTTCCTGCTGGTTATACACAACGGTATTTTTGAAAATGTATCCAATTACATACCCAAAACATACTGTTAAAAATGTCTGGGCTGTAGAACTGGAAAAACTTCTGAACAGTGTAAAATACAGCCTTCTTCATCTTTGAAGAGTTAGCAGAGGGCCCTTCAGTATAAAAGACAACTACTTCTAGGACAAAATAAGAAAATGAAAGGGGAGTGTTGCACATATGCACTTGTTGAACAGAAGCAGTGAGTACACATGTACAAGTTCTGCCCAGGTAAAGGAATTCCTCCACTTGCTGAGAGAGCTCAAGGAGGAGGCAGGTAGGTTGAGGAGCATCAGGGAATGCAAGAGAAAAACTACTGAATTATACCCTGCCTTTCCAGGGACAGGCCCAACAGGCAGGCAGGATGCGTAGCATAGAGGCTTCCTATGACATAGCTGCCATCCCAAAAACACATTGGGATGACTCACACAACCACAGTGCTGCCATGGGTGGCTATAAACTCTTCAGAAAGGGTAGGCAAGTGAGGAGAGGTGGTGGGATAGTCCTGCATATTACAGAGGGTTTTGACTGTGTATAGCTTAATGATGAAAAGAGGGTTGT
Organism: Pezoporus wallicus; assembly: GCF_028554395.1. NCBI lineage: Eukaryota > Metazoa > Chordata > Aves > Psittaciformes > Psittacidae > Pezoporus > Pezoporus wallicus. The sequence goes on along the minus strand of NW_026637610.1, from coordinate 1,491,479 downwards.
GAGGTTACAGAGAAGAATCAGAGGGAAGGTCAACAAGGTAGAAATCTTAAAGGCGCAAGAGAAGGCCATCCCGATGTGCTGAAAGATGAGCTGACAGGGAAGATCACCAACCTGGCTGAATAGAGAGCTTTAGCTGGAACTTAGGAAATAAAAAAGAATGTTTGTGACCTTTGGAAGAAGGGGTAGGCCAGAGGACTATAGAGATGTCATGATGTTATGCAGAGAGAAAATTAGAAAGGCCAAAGCCCAGCTAGAACTTAATCTGGCTACTGCCATAAGAGACAGTAAAAAAATGTTTCATTAACAACAAAAGGAGGGCTGAAAAGAATACCCAACCTTTACTGGATGCATGGAAGACAGTGACAAAGGAATGAGGAAAAGCATGAGGAAAAGCAACAGGGCCACGAGGATGATCAGGGGACTGGAGCACCTCCTGTATGAAGACAGGCTGAGAAAGTTGAGGCTGTTCAGCCTGGAAAAAAAAAGGCTGCGTGGAGACCTCATAGCAGCCTTTCAGTAACTGAAGGGGGCCTACAAGGATGCTGGAGAGGGACACTTCATTAGAGACTGTAATGATAGGACTAGGGGTAACGGGTTAAAACTTAAACAAGGCAAGTTTAGGTCAGATATAAGGAAGAAGTTCTTTACTGTAAGGGTGGTGAGGCACTGGAATGGGTTGCCCAAGGAAGTTGTGAATGCTCCATCCCTGGTGGTGTTCAAGGTCAGGTTGGACAGAGCCTTGGGTGACACGGTTTAGTGTGAGGTGTCCCTGCTGATAGCAGGGGGTTGGAACAAGATGATCTTAAGGTCCTTTCCAACCCTAACTATTCTATGATTCTATGATAGGACAAGGGAATGGCCTGAAATTGTGCCAGGGGAGGTTTAGATTGGATACTAGGAAAAAAAAAAAAAAATCTTCACCTAAAGGGTAGTCAAGCACTGGAACAGGCTGCCCAGGGAAGTGGTGGCACCACCATCCCTAGAGGTATTTAAAAGACATATTTAGAGACATGGATTAATGGTGGACTTGGCAGTGCTGGGTTAATGGTTGGACTCGGTGAGCTTAAAGGTGTTTCCAACCTAAACAGTCTATGATTCTATAAAGGGATGAGAAACAAACATTACTGGAGTATTCAATGGGCTATAAAGAAAAAAGATGTGCTTCTGTTTACACTTCTCAATAAATATAGAAACATTTTTGTAACAATCTTTGTTATTTCAACAGATTCATGTTGCTCCTTTTTGCTACAGCCCTTGTCATGAGAAGGAGGTATCAGAATTATCATTCTTGATATTTCTGACCTTTTCAGTATTCAGTTATGTTTAGATTCACTGTCAGTTCCACCTCTTCTTCACAGGTTACTAAGGCTGTAACCAAAGAAAAATGCAAATTGCCAGTAAGTCAAATTACAGAACATTAATAAGGTCACAGCAGTACAGTTTATTATCATCTTCCACAGAATACGTGAAATATTAACACTGTGTTACTTCAGTCTCATGACAATAATTGTAAAGAGACCTTCCTTTGCAACTTATTCTCATTACAACTTTAAAATTACATTGTGATTTGTAATCCTGTAGTTCGCTTAGAATTTGTCTTTCTCTAAATATCTTGATTATTTCAGAATGCACTGAGCTGCACATGAAACACTTTCTGATAACTTGCTTTATTTGTACTTCACAGTTTTATTAAAACTAATGGAAAGCAGAGGAAAATATGTTAGCAGGTAGACAGTATGCCATTTCATGTGCAAATGCATGAAAACAGTGCATGAACTCCATGGCTGGGCAAGCGATTAGGCTAAAGGCCTCCTTTCATCCTACTTAATTTGAATTATTCCCTGATTATATCATTCTGAAGATCAAAATACAAGCAATGTCTGAGAATGTCTACTTAAGGTATAGTGTATTGTACAGGCAGAGAATATTAAATAGTCAATAAAAAATGCTCCTGGAGATGCAAGAATGGGCACACAGGAATCCTTCGACCTCAGTTAATCCAATAAATTGTTTTATCATTGCATTCTACTCAGCTGAAGACACCATCAGAAGCACACTTGCAATGCAGGTTCTATTCACCATTTGGACAGTGCCTGACCATTCCACTCAGAGCCTACTTGGCACAGGTTGTCCAAAGAAGCTGTGGCTGCCCATCCCTGGCAATGTTCAAGCCCAGGCTGGATGGGGCTTTAAGTAACCTGGTTTAGTGGAAGGTGTCCCTGCCCATGGCAAGGGGCTTGGGACTAGATGATCTTTTAAGGTCCCTTCCAACCCAAGCCAGTCTACAATTCCATGAAAAACTTTCAGCAGTACTGAAATAGGAGACCAAATTTTCACTCCCATTCCACACTGCAAAATAAACTGTCCAATCCAAACTGCATTTCTTATAAGTTAATATATTCTTCCAAAAGCTAGTTGGCTACAGGTTTACCTAGCCTAACTTTTCAGATAGCAAGAGAGATATTTTCAGATAAGTGCTGGGAAATCACATCCCATTAGCACCAACAGAAGTTGCACACCAAACTCCCCATGCAATAGGGTGAACACTAACCTTAGTTTGCTCAGCAAACATTCATTAAAACATCTAAATTATATAATACATATAGAATACTTTCCCCTGAATAATAAACACATCCTTGCTTTTTATTCAGAGCATCAGTGTTTGGTAGATATGGCAAAGCTGACTTGAAAGTAAAAGTAATTATAGCTAAAAACTATATATTCCCTTTACATTGAAATAAGGCAACGCTTAAGTATTGGTACGGATTTCATTTATGACAAGATGGAGCAATTAGTTAAGACAATAATAATAAAAAAGGGAAAAAAAAAAACAAGGAAAGAACAAAGTTACATGATATTCATGAGAGCAGAATGGGCTTCCTGTCTTGAAAGAACTGCTACTTCAGGGTTTTAGCTGAATGTAACACAAAAAGCATGCTTCTCATTTTTAAGTACAAATAACAAACAAGGCAACAAGCTTTGTTGGGGTTTTTTTGCTTTATTTCTTCAGCTCAACAGAAATATTTTCATGTTGCCACACATACATGCATTTCTTGAAAATCAGGGGTTTGTTGTTTGTTCTAACTTGCCAGATTTAGCAAACTCTTTTGTGAGTTCAGGCTGATTGTACAATTCAGAGATTATAGTTAAGTGGGGACAGAGTAAAACCATATTCCTAGGAGCTTTTATGTGTCTCTTGTTCACACTAACTAGCTTCTGAGAAGGCATGATCTGCTTGGCCTTGGAAAAACATTGCTTGAGGGAACACTATTCTACCATTAATCCCCATCTTCTAAGATGGAAGCAGGAACTGGCAGAACAGTAAATTAAACACAAAGAAAGGAGAATACTCACATTATATTTTTAGGTACCCACATTTTTCTCAATTGGCTAGATTCACATTATGTAGTTTGGGCTGGAACCTAGAAAGTAATCTCATCTGCATGTCAGAGCCAGATCCTGACCACCAAACCTTACATGTCCTCACCCTGGTTTTTAGTTGCACAGAACAATCATTTTGGATTAAGTTCTTAATTAATTAAGAATTATAATGGCACAGCCTATAGTTCTGCTTCACTCACCCTTACTTTCAGATCATGCACAATCTTTTCCAGCTTTTCCACCATTTGCACTTATCCTTAGAAAATATCATTTTCAGCCTTGCCAGCTGTTGCTAGGTGACTACTGGAAGACCAGAGACACAGCTATATGCATTGCCTTGACAATGAAATCCTCTTAGACTTCCTAAAAGATTTCCAGCTTTTTTGCTTTGCCTCCTACTCTGTCTCCAAACTACACTCCTCCCACCTTTAGTACTCCTTTGTAGGATGCATCAGTAACATTATCTTACAATCCTTTTTAAGCCAGGTCACCAACACGATTTAGGTTACAAACTCTCAAGTAGCTGAGTCAACCCAGTAAGAATTGTAAAAACAAGCAACAGAAAGCTAGGACTTTGTCAAGCAGTTCTGCTATTGAAATAGCCAGTATACCATGCAACTGCAACCCAAGCCTCTGTACATTTAAAAAAATAAACATAAATATGCACTGAGAACTTTCAATACCACATTGTTTTACGTTTCAGGCTTTTGGGAAAGACTAAATAACAACTCCATGAGTGTCTCCTGCACAATAAGCTATACTAGCTCTGTCCTTCCAGAGTGAGTCAGTAAGCTGCCATTTGTAACAGCAGTTACCTGAAGAGCAGGGAGTGGACTATCAAAGACAAGCTATTTTATAAAAGTGCAGTAATAACATTTATGAGATACCTGAAAGTCATAAAAAATACTTAGAAAGCTTCACTACAGGACTGATTTTGTAATTCAATTTGGACAATCTGAGTTACTTTGGGAGTGGTACACCTGTCTCAAAACCTTGCACGACAGCACAGGTCATGAATTCAGTATGAGCGTATCCAGTTAAGAACCACATTCCACCCACTTCTGAATCTAACCAATGGATATGGTCAGTCTGTGCAGAAGGAGGTTTGCAATGAAAAATCCTCTTTCATGACAACTGGTGAATAGTTAAGCTTCTATTGGCATAGCATGCAAAAATGCATTTTCCAGTTTTGTGGTTCAAACATTATGGTGTTATACTAGGTAAGACACACCGTTATATTATAGTTCGCAAAGCCTATTAACCTTGCTTTCCCCCAAATTCCAGAAACATCCTTTCACTTCTCTACACTGTAACTTGTAACATGTGGGTTTATATATATACACAGAAACAGAAACCCATGTAGAGTATTTAAAGTCAGTTCACCTGAGTGCAAGCGAACTGAGTAGATATTAACAAAGAGATCACTACATTGTATTTCTTTCATTTACCCTTGCAGGACTGCTATAAAATTTTACATTGCAAAGAAAATGTCTAAATTCCAAGCTGTCCCTAACGTATGGAATAAACAGCGCCAAGGTAGGAAAACTCTGATTGAGGCTGATGTGACTGGAGAAGTACTTCTGATTCCTAGGCTTGGCTCTCAGCTTGAAGCTGGCAATAAATTGTTCCTTTCCTATTTTAGTGATCAGGAGCTTCCTACCTGAGCAAGGGCACAGGCTCTAGTTTCCAGCAATGCCTTCTCAAAAGCTCATTTCTCCTTTTGGTAGCCGTGAAGGAACCCAGATCACGTTAAGCATGAGAACTTAAAATAGAGGCAAGAGATTTTAAAAAAAGCTCTTTTGGTAAAACCAAAGAAAACTACAACAGTTAATAGTGCAATTTCCTGATTGTGATAAAGGTGTTGCATTTTTTTGAGAGGTCTTTCAGAGTGAATCTAAATGGTTGTGTTATGGCACAATGAACAACAGAAATAACACAAAGCCCTGCTGATTCAGACAGAAATGAAATATCCAAATGTTAGCAAATTTTTAAGGTTACACTGACAAATTTCCTTAGCATTAAAAGATTAATTTTCTGATTTTATCCATCTCTATGATTAAATATAGATGCCCACACTCAAAGAAGACTTACACCAGAAAAGTAAAATGCTTTTAAAGAGATATAGAGAAGCACACTGCCAGGGAAAAGATTATGTAAACCACAAAAATTTCTAACACCAGAACAAAACCAAATGTATGCTTTTCCACCCAATTCCTCCTCAAGAAGCAACTAAGTAGGAAGGGACATAGTGAGGAGTATAAAAATTAAAATCTGGATTTTTCTTTTTTTTCTTTTTCTCTCTTGTTTTTTTTGTTGTTTTTTTTTTAATAGTAGGCAAAAAATAAAGTGAGGCTCTTGAGGAAGATTTTAAAAAGAGAAAGTTATTACATTTACAATTCCATGTGTATGTTCAATTACATTTTCAAGGCCAGGCTGGATGTGATGAAGATGTCCCTGCTCATTGCAGGGGAGTTGCACTAGATGATCTTTGAAGGTCCCCTCCAACCCAAACTGTTCTATGATTCTATGATTTTCTTTTGACCATAAACAAATTTAAACTGACTTATTTCAGCTTGTTAAAGTATTTTTCAAAGATGAAAATTAATGGTTAAATTCTTTTAAATGTTTTTGTCATTAATGTCCATCTCTAAAACATGCGCAGATGACCATTAGAAATAAAGGAAAGAAATCCAATTTTGAAATATGTATTAAAAATTAATTAGAAAGAACCAATTAAAAAAAACACCTCCCAAAAACCTATTGCAGCATATATTAGCATAAGAAAGTTCTGTCAGTCCTGAGAAACAAAACAAAGAAAGGTATTTATAGGTAAAATTCTCACAAAAAAAAAAAAAGAAGCATCAACTATTTCCTATTTCTAAATGAATATTCAGTAAAAACTAAAGCTGATGCCATTCCCTGCCACTGCAGTAATTAGATATTCAGAGCAGTAAACAGCTTGGTTGGAATTATTGTATGACAAATGACCAAAAACACATCAACCATAAAACTCCAGCCCTGCAAAAATCCCTCAAGCCCAGGGAGCTCAATCAATGTGAAAGAGACAGCAACTTCAGTGATGGCAGCATTCGCTCACACACAAACCAAAGAAGAGGAAGGTAGGTTTTAGAAGCCTAATAGATAACAAGACAGAGCTTGTGGGAAAAAAGCCAATATGGAAACCAAGTCTGCTAGTTCAACGGCTATTAGATTAATCGGTAGAAACTGGGGGGGGGGGAATAAGTCAAATAGATGAATTAAGATGAAAATGAATGAATGCAGACACCACCCTACAAACAGGACATACACATGCTAATTGAAAATACCTCTATTGTTTAAACTTTCCACATTACAAGAGGTGCTAAAATGTATATGTGCAAAGAGTGAAGATCACAGATTTAGTATATGAACAATACTTTATGGTTAAGATACAAGTTCTGAATTCTCTTGATTTCAATTAAAAGTGGCTTTGTTGTAACCAAGTGCACTGCAGGATGTAAATCATAATCAGTGTAGATCTGTATAGACATACCCTGTGCATTCATATGTGCTACATGTCAATATACATTGCATGTAAACAGTTTCATACCAAGATAATATTGAGTCAGGGTAAGAAAGAAACAAAAGAAAAAAAGGTCAAGAGACAGAGGGAGAGAAAGCGAAGTGATGATTTTTCCGTATATGTAATATTAAATATTTAAGGTGGTAGATTTGAACAATTATAAACCTCAGCAGTCTTCAGTATTGAACTCCTATTTTTATCCAACTCAGGTACATTTTCTCTCTGCTTTTCACATGGAACTAGCATATTAATTAGAATGAGATCATTCGGTTTCATCCAACAATGCCAATGTTATCTGATGGCTGGACAGCATCCAAATTTCATTTCAATATATCATTTTGGTATAATAAATGATAAATCAATATTTCTAATAGTTTTCCATTCTAATGTATTACAGTGGAAATAAGCCAGCACTGCCTGCAAGAAATATGCACATTAAAAAGGTTATACTTTGAGCATAATGAAAAGTGAGTATTATTTTTGGTCGAACATTATTTTTGGTTAAATGAAATTTGGAGGCAACTGGTCATGAAAACCAGGGGAAATTCAAGAGGAATTTGAAAAACTAACACAATTTTGAAGTTAAAACAATAAGTTAACAGGTCAGTGAGTCAACTAGGGAATGAACTAAAGAATGTTCATTAGCTTTGAACAAGGTAAGAGAAGGAGAATGAGCTCCTAAGAATTCAAAAGGCGTAACTACAACGTATATGCATAAGAATACCTTATCATCACCTTTTTCAAGGAACATCATATATGCATTAGCTGAACAGTGGCACTTACAGACCAACAGAGCATGGTAATAAACAAATCCATTATTTAACTGTAGGGAATAATTTATATATTTTTCTCACCTAGCCTACATGCATTTAGCTCAATTAAAGTTCCTGTGTGCTGTCCTGAAGAGGGATGGGCTCCATCACATGCTCATGAGTTTTCTTCAACTACTATCTTTGTAAAGGAATTTTTTTTTAGTCTTTTTTAGTTTTTTAATCTTGAGATTGTAGAAGAAAACCATATTCTGATTCACAAGTCAAAACTATTCTGCCTTATTACATGGTCAAATATAGTTAAGCAGAGAGCTGTAACACATATTTGAGTGTATTTCAGACATATCAGTAACACTAAGTATATCACAAAAAGTAAATCCATTTAAAGTAATACTTTAATATTTGAATAAAAACTAGTAATATTCCATTTCTAAGTGCATTCTTTCACATTATAAAGACATAACAACTGCTTCAAAACCCTCTAACAAGAACTGTAGTTATCAATATTTATTAAAAATATAAACAAGCCAAACCAAGGATTCTTATGATTAATTTGTGTAAATTTTTAAACTTAAAAAAAAAAAAATTGATTCAAATCTCATTTAATATAATGTAAAAATAGCCAATTCCATTAAAAACAGCTCTGTAAATCTTGCATAAGATGAGAACTAATTCCCATTGATTTCCCTGAAGTTAGCTAACATATTCAGTTAATCAGTAAGCAAAATCAAATTTATGTATCTTGAGTCAGATTAAGAAACAATGTGAATTCCCCAGGGAAGTTCAGATCTCAAAACCTTAACAGTTTGAACTGAAGTTCAAGACTTACATTTTTTGGAACATAGGCATCTAACTTGCATACACTGAAAGGCAAAAGCATGGCCACAGATCAGATCTTTTCAGAGCACACATAACATCTAGAGAAATTAACTCAATTTCTAATAGACATTTAGACTCAAGAACAGTAACAAGTACGTACTTACTATTTATTAATAAAAATGGTAAACTCAATTTGCTATTGTTCTAGTAGATAGTATCAAGGCAAAATGAAGTCTAAACTACCAGGGTCATCTTGACTAAAAAATCTCCCACCAAAACTAATCTTCATGAACTTCATAGAGTGGAGACGGGCCTCAGCAACACAGAACTTAAAATGTTCCCTGACCTTGTGCCTTGGGTATGAAAAAATGTCTTCTTTTCTTTTTTTTTTTTTAGTACATTGTAATTCCTGTGAAGAATAAAAATAATACATCTGCTTTATGGCTTTCCTTAAATAACATAATATTTTAATTTTTTATAGTCTATTGTTATGAAGATTTGGACTTATTTAAAGCACTGTGCACTTGAGTATTTGATGTAATTTCCATTTTTGGTAGAACTCACCAATTATGAAACACTGCTGCAAAGGTGTAGGCAGATCTAAGACACCTACTGGTTACAAAGGCAGCAACTTAAGTGTATTGAAAGAGAACAAAGAGACAAAGAAAGAAGCTGCAACGCTACCAGTACAAGAGGTACTGCTCAGCAGCTATGAAGCTCAAGACAAGCATCAGTTCTTTTCATAGCAGCAGTTCAGCAAGGATGAATGGGCAGCTCTTACAAGGTGACTGATGTAGCAGGCACTGGTCCCTCTGATGACTGAACTGTAAAACAGCATCTGTTTTCTTGCTAAGACCAAAACTGATGGAATTTTCTTCTCTATTTTAAATACCTGCTATCTTCATTCCAGAGCAGGTCTGTTGGCAGAACTGTACAACTGTTTCCATGAATAAGGCCCATGCTGTCTTTTTTGCTTTTGGGAACATTACATGTTTCTGTCTTGTTCAACACATGAATTGCATTCATTCAGCATGCCTTGATGTACAGGGAAAATACACTGTCCTTCTTAAAACACAGCAGTGTACCAGTTACCCAAGATTCTGAACTCCCAGGTTTTTTCTCTCAGTTTCATGCCTATTAATGAATCTCAGTTAAAGACAGTATTTTTTCTCTCTCCTTACATCATGTTGGCTGGAGGTGTGCAAGAAAGCACTGGAGAGAGATGGACAGAAACTGAGAGAGACACACACATGCACACACACACGTACTGCCCCTGTCTGGAACCTTACGTACTTTAAGTCTTTTACATTACCAACACACTATTTTGCCCAGATTCTCCGAGTGATCACCTTGCATTTTCAGCTTCCAAATAAGTAAGCAATAATGTTAAGAAATAAAATGTATCTATTTCTCCTGATAAGGCCTACACACTTTAAGGCATTTTCATTCAGGCTTCCTTCATATTGAATTACAACGTTTGCCAAGTATGGGATTTTACATGAAAATATTTTTGTGACAGAATGCCTGTAAAGTATGTCCTGGTGAAACGCACTGCAGTGTACAATAACGACCTGTATGACTTGGTTGATTCAAAGGAAAGAAAACAATCTTCTTAGCCTCCTCTCTTCTAGAAGATTATTCCTTTTAACAACATGAGTGGAACACAATTCCAAATTCCAACAGTTTCGAGTATGAGGGGTAACTGTTTCTGAGGAAATATTGGTAAGCACATGCAAAGACCCACCTGGTGAATCTCACAAAAATCCATGCCTGGCATTCCAATCTTTCCTGTCCATTGGTTTGAATGGTGTATGAATTAGATTAACTGTCCTGATTATTCAAAGAAATTTAGTTTAATGACCTGCAATTACTTTAATGGCTTTGAAATTCAGAAGGTAAGAAGGGACTATGTTTCTTTAAATGAACATTAAATATAAAATGTCTCTGACTGACTGTCATGAAAACCCAATTTTATTGCCATTTAAATTATTCAGAATCAATATTAGACATTAGCTATAGTTACGAAGCTTATGAAGAAAAAAGTATCTAAAAGCTACCTTCATAATACTGAATAATTGCATAGTTTTGAAAATAACAGGCTATTTTCTATGTATCACTGTTTCAGAAAGCAGCATCTTTATTTCTTTTCAGCACTAAGCCGTAAAAAAGAAAAATGGACTGAACTTCATCTTTGATGACTTTGTGCTTAAGCTCATTTCCCCACTTTGATTATTGAATTTTCCAAGTTCTGATGAATGCCATTTATATTCTAGTACCATCACGTACCTCCAGTCAGAGGTAGTAAAACCGTACTAGCAATTTCACATACGAAATGTAGTAGGAAATGTTTCAGGTCAAGTATTGGTGCAGTGTAGAACAAAGAATTAAAAAAAAAAAAAAAAAACAAAATAAAACAAACCACAAAAACCAACCAACCAAAGCACCTTGAAAAGACTAACTTAATGAAAAATGCATAATATACTGGTATGTAACAATTCTCAACAGTGATTTGAAAATAGCTTCAGTAGTGTTGCTGTTTAAGACTTCTAAAGAGTAAAGAACATGCGTAGGGAATGTTAAAACTACAAAATCCATAATATGTGTAACCCAGCTTCATTCATTTTTCTTCCCAGGGCAGGGCAGTGAAAGTAGAAAGTAGCACAGACAGACCATTAGAACCCTCACTCTGACTACCTATAAACAAGCACAGGGAAAGCAGTACTTACGTTTTCTACCTACAGGATAGCAGAACACAGTAGAATCTACTTTGGTATCCAGTGTTCTTCAGGCTACAAGAACGTTCTAGACCACCTTGAAATTTGTTACGTCCCTAAAAAGGACCATGTTGGTTGGTAGGCATCTGTGTTGGTAGTCATGTGAGCAAAAGAGAGCAACATAGAATCCCTACTTCACAGTTGATCTATATGACCACCTTTAACTTTTTATGAAACACTGTGATCAAGTAATGGCTCTCAAACTTCTTGATGTCCCTTGACATCTACCTAGGTAACACTTAGCACACACAAAATGTGGAGAGCAAAACAGAAAACTGTATTCTTCAATAGAGATTCTCCTCCTGCACAGCTGTATGTTAAATGAATTAGAAAATACAAGTACAGAGTAATCAAGAGCACCTCACAGTCATACAAATTGGATTGTTCAAAGGAATATGCTTAACTACTGAATTGGAGCACCTCCCAAGGCAATTTAAGCTTAAATAACTATGATGTGGAATACTTAAACACAGTTAAAACCCATCTGTGGAACCCCAGAGTTTTATCCTCTCTTTTGACAAAAAACAGGCAAAAAATATTTTATTATATACTATATGTAAAATAAATATTCTATATAATTATATTATTATAACAGATTACTCTTCTTGAGTTAAAAGCACATAAAGTCACCAAATGTTTGGGATCAAAGCAATAACTAACTTGTGGGTATGTTCCTTAACCTTAAATTAAAAAAAAGGGGGAGAGGAATGGGAGGTGTGAATGTCACTGAAGTCTCACATTGTCAAAAATCAAAAAACACCACAGGACAACCCTATTTTTGTATTCAACTCCAGTTTTACTTTTCATCAATGAATTCTATTACATAGGACACATCACATATTGGGCCAAACTGCTAAAATCTGCTGGGAAATGTTCAAATATCTACAAACAATCTATTTTTAATAGCTGTGAAGCATAAGCAATTTCCATTGACTCCTATCACCAATTGTGGTTGACTTATGCTCTGGAAATCCAGTCAGTTACATTGAGATATGCAACTTCTGACACTCAATTTTGATAACTTTGGTCTGAGAGTTTTAGCTCTACACACAGCTATTGTACTCAATAGAGTTGGCACTTACTCAAAATCTATACTGCATTTATTAATTCAAGTCATTTAGTTACAAAGTTCCTCCCACATTCTTCCAGCCCACTCCTATTCTAAATTTCCAGGCTAGAATTTGAGACATTTCCATATGAAATATTTTCCCATTAGCACCCTCTAACTCAATAAATGGCATTAAGAAGATACAGCTTTCACACACACAAAAAAATCATTATAATGCATAACAATGATACTTATAGTAAACCCAATAAATAACACCATTGAAATGCAAACGGCACTTTACAAATTTTGCAAAAGCAGTTTATCCTTGATAAGAAATAAACTTATACTGCTTGTGGTGCACCATGGATTATGGCCCAGCAACTGCACACATTAACAGAGGAACTACAAGGCTTTAAGAAAAAGAAGTTGTTTTGGGAAACATTTCAACAGACTCATCTACCAAATAAGCAGCAAGTATTTCTATGGAACACTTTCTGTGCCAGACATAGGACTGTGGTGTGTTCCCAGGACATGCTAAACAACTTCCCAATAATGGCAGAAATCATGCATTATGGTACCACTGAATGGAGAGCTTCAGTTGCTTAGGTGCAGCAGGAAACTATAGCCAGGGCTTCATGAAGTTTCCAGCTCATTTCTGAGTATTTTAGGCCTAAAATAATATTAATAACAACAATATGAATAGTAACAACAACAAAAAACATTAAGAGACTTTATTAAAAATATCACATCTGAGCAGAATCAAGGGAACAAGCACCATCTTCACACCCTCTGGGATGAACTTTTGGACCAGCTATGACTATTAACATTCTTCTGGTTTGTGTTTTTTTTTTCCTACAAACTTGAGAATTACAGCAATTTTAAGGAGTGAAAACTGTAAGTTATGTGGAAACACGAGGCCACTTTAATTGTACCTGGAATTTTATGCTAATAACTTTGCCCAACAGCAAAAACAAAACTCCAAAGAATCAACTGACTGTAAAAGCTTAATGTCCTCCTACAATGAATGTCATATGCACTAGATTTTTACTTCTTTCTTCCCTTCTCCTAGCCAATAATTATTTCCATTTTACCTTTAAGCAAAGCTAGAATAATAACTTGGAATCACAAAAAACATTCTCCTAAATTATGTGCATTCATACAAACTATATTTTTTGTCTCCTGTTCACTGGAACCTCATTGTAATATACTGAAAAATGCAAATACACGATTTGGGAGCACGTATTTAAAATCAGTATGAGTCCTCTGTATACATATGTACGTGAATATTTGGGTTAGTGAGAAGAAAACATGATGAATGTTTTCACGGAGAAAAAGTCAGCTCCATTTCACCAGTGCTCATTGAAAAAACGTATTTCCAACATAACTGATACAAGAATTGAATAGATTACATATGAAATATTATCAGTTAAAACACCTATCATTATATATTATTTTGAATATACTGAACACCAAAGATACAAATGACTGATTTTAAAAGTTCTGGGAAAAAAAAAAAAAAGAGAGACTGTGGGGAAAGGATAGTTAAAAACAATGAAACTGACAGGAAATCATGGAGTAAGTGTGTTGGTTTCTTCTTAATAAAGCACTATTTTTAAAAGCAGAGCCTTTCATGGCGAAGAGAATGCTGGACATGCTGCCAATAACAAAGAAATCTACTGCCCCCTCCTGGACTGGTAAAACAAAGCGATGTTTTCTCTAAACGGTCACAAAATTGCACAGATGATAAGTCTTTTATTAGTTAACACAGAGCCTTCACCCATATCTAAAGCTGGTAGAACGGGTTATGACTATGGATGACTGCTAGCAGTGAAAAGCCATCAAGTTCAACACAGGAGGCTAAGAACTTGATTAGATTATTTTCTAAAGATAGTCCTTAACTAGATCAGTTATGTAGCAACATGGTATAATAGTTCTGTAAACACCACGAAACAAAAATGCACATGAAATCTCAGCATCACATTTATCTTCACCAGAAGATTCATACCTAAACTGCCATAGGGAAAACTTTGTCTTAAAGAGCATAATGACCGATCTATTTACTTATCTAAATTAAGCTCATGTTTGAGGTTTTTTTTGGTGTGTGTTTAAGTTGTTTGATTTGGGGGTTTTCTCTTGGTTTTGTCTGTCTTTTTAACTCATTGAGTTGTTTTTTTTCTGGTTTGGGTTGTAGCTTTGTTTTTTTTTGTGTTGGGGTATGCGTGTGTGGGTGTGTGTCCAACTCTGCTTTCGCCTGTGGTCCCTTATTTTTCAAGATTTTAAGAAAACACTGAATATTCACAAAAAAATAAAACGTGCCAACTGATCTTGCCAACAGAAACTATGTATTATTTACTTTTTAAAAGTAATAGCAATAGCCCATGCAAAATTTAACTTGCAATGAAAAACCAAGCCATCATCAATACATAAATAGGAAGGGAACTGGTTACAGGAGCTTTGGAAAATACTAATAAAGAGATTTTGTACTTAAACAGTAAACAACTATTGTGACTATATTTACAATCTACTTTTAGACAACAACAGCATAAAAGTCAACCCTCGCTGGCACAAATTAAGAGTAAGGATTGAAAAGGCTTTGTGAAATGACAATAATGAGAGCGAAGCAGTTCAGAAGACCAATGTATATAGATGCCAAAACAAAAGAGGTGAAGGGACTGGAAAGCCAAATGCAGTAAGGAAGTTTTTTAAAACATCAGATGTTCTACCTGAGCCAGCCCCAATAGCAAAACTGGTACATCACTGGCATACAGCCTCGCCTTACTCACCTGGCACCTGACCTTGTCAGCATCATGAGTGCATTTCTACCAGGATGAAATATGCTTCAGTAACTTCCCAAATTATTTGGCACAAACATCTTTTCTGTCAACATCAAATCTGCCTATTTTGTCCAGTCTCCTTGATACTTACTGCCACTTATTTATAGGCAATGCAAAGAAACTCTGCTTTCTTCTTCAGGTTTGATATCCTTTATGCCCTTCCTGGAGCATCACAAAGTGATACACTTCATGATCTTGTTCAAAATCCCATGAAATTCTATTTATCATGTCCTTTAGGACAAGCACTGCAGTTGTAGAAGTAGGATCTACTGACCACTGCATAGTTTTGCCCTTTGAGATGAAAATTAACTTCAGGCTGTCAGGTGAAGTTCTGAAGCTCTGTGCTTTTTCAAAGTCCCTCTGAAATGACACATAATTCTTAAGCCACAAGAACATGCAGAATTGGATCATCAAGTAAACAGTTACTTCCATACTCTCCTATGCAATCAACAGATTTTGATCCATTCTGGTTATGTGAAGCTGCCTCTTCCTTTAAAAATCAACTAAAGGAAAAGACCATAATCTCTTTCTAAAAAAAAGAAATACCTAAGCTGTTCACTGCAGCTTGGAAATAATCAAATGTGTGCTCAAATCTCACACAGATATGAGAAAGCCTTAAGATTCTGTGCTGACGAATTTGACAAACCAAAATACCCATCTGGACACACAAAAAAACAAAGCACAAGTGAAGCCCTGGCCAAATAATACACTTTGAATAGACGACTGAATGGATGGCCTTTAATTCAGACTGCTTATAGAACTCATGTTATTGTAGACTCTTCAGACATAGTACAAAAATAATCAACATTTTAGCAGCGGGAGAAAAATGCAGAAAACCCTTTAAAGGGTTAGCACCAAAGAAACTGGTTTGGGCTTCAAGAGGCAAAGCACTTTACAATTATTTGCTTTGATATGGTAACTCACTGTATTATTAAATTCACTGTTAATATGGAATAAGGAGGTTTTCTAAGTACCTCATAGAACAGTTGTACAGATAACATATTAGAAGATGTAGACAGTCCTCCGAAAAATTCTAGTCATTTCTCAGACTATCATTTACACAACATGAATGAAGATTCCAGAGGTACCCACTTTGCTCCTTTTTGTCATCAAAAAAGGTGTGCTTTGGAAGCTGTTATGCAGACCTTTTTCAGCTCTAGAAAGAATATTTAATTAGAATACTGAAAATCATACAAGCTTGAAAACAATACAATCTTAAGAAAGGGACTTACATAACAAGAAATCTAACTGATATGCAAATCTGAATTTGTGTGGGGTTTTTTGTGGGGGTTTTTTTGTTTGCTTGTTTTTTGGGTTTTGTGGTTGTTTTTGTAGATTTCAATTACCAGTGCTGGCAATTCTTCTTCAGCCCATGCAAACAGCAGCCTTCTGTGTTTACTTTTGAAAGGTTATATTCCTATCTTTCCTTTGCCTTTTACAATATGCATTTCCCTTCTCTAAAGGCTTCTGGAAAGTCTTTACAGGTATCTGCCATTCTGCCATCAGGTATCACAGGGGGTCAGAGACGGAGGAAGGCATTTGGAGAGAAATGCAGGCACAGAAAGGCACTTTAAATCTCTCATGACTCTTCTATCATGTAGGTGTCTGCTTGCACTATTTTGCTCTACGTGTTGCAATTGTCTATAAAACGTAAATCTGCCAATTTTGTAAGCTAATTCACCTTCACTTGAAATAAACCATATATCACAGATAGCATCAAATGGATTTGTCTATGCAGTGGCATGGTTTAGCTCTGTAACTGTGAACTGCGTATTTCTAACTGGTGTTAGAAAATCCTAACAACATTAATTCAATTTTTCTGCATAATGAAGAGTGGAAAAATGTTCTAATTCCAATCCAGTTTAAGATGAAAACCACTGATCTGCCCTCATCAAGATGATACTGTTCAATGGTGTTGTAAACTGATGAGTTTTCTCCTAAATGCACATTTGTGCATTTAATATTTTAACTTTTTTTCCTTTTTTTTTTAATTAAGCCCTGCCTCTGTCTTTTCTAAGCATGTTTTGGGAGCATTTTTACTTCTTTTCACTTCTGCTTCTTTCAAGTGTTTACTATATTCTTATCTGTTATAGTTTAAGAGTATACCTTTATATTGTATTATCCTATAAAGTTAGTTCATGATATCTGACAGAACAGAGGTGAAATAAAAACTGAAACCTGAAAATATTTGTATAGATAATGATGAAATCAAGCTAATGTACTGTGTCTTCTATGACTGGAAATATGTGTCTGATCACGGTTCAGGATAATCCAGAAAACAATTGCAGAATCTGCCCAAAGTTTACAAAGAGGCCTCATCTTTCTGACACTAACTGTATGGCCTGCTGTCATTGCCTTTGAGGGGTGTAGGGACACAGGCCTTACAATAACCACTCCACTGACGATATCCACCAGTTACAAATTGGCTCCACCTGACAACGGTAAGTTGTCTGAGGAAGGGCAAAGTCACCAAGCCAATTTTCCATGCCTGGGGTACCCAAGCAAGGGTTCCAGCACTCTTTTGGATGCTTAATTAAAGTTTGTGTGTACTGGAGGTTGGTTTTATGTTTCAAACCAGTTGCAAAGATAATACTTTTAGCATGTAACAAACTCATCAACAACTGATAAGGTACAGAAGCACAAATGCAACTGTCCTCCCCCCACCCAGATCCAGAGGGACAAGATGCATTTTGCAAGAGAAAGCCTGTTACATAGTATTGGTCAAAAAATAGGCAATTTTTAAAAGTAAACTGTTAGATACTTTTTAACTAAATCACTGAAGAACCTAAGAAAAAAAAAAAACCACATGCTACATGGTACTTGACAAGACAGAAAAGGAACAAAATCTAAAAGAAACTCCTGAAAAGGACCTTGTGATAAGTGGAGTTTTATATCCATGTTTCAATTGGTGAAGAGGATTCTGTTCAGACTGTGACCCTAGGCAACTAAAAGTTGCACTGTTGTTTATGATGATTAATTTCCTAGGCTGTTATGTTTCAAGGTAATAAATTATTTACGCTGAACTTCACTAAAGCTAGATGAGTTCAGACTTGGGAAGACGTTTTGAAGGTGTGGAAAGGACTGGGAAGTTGAGAACTAAACTAAAATGGCTAGACAATGAATCCTGTCAGCTTCAGAGGGTGAAAACTCGAAAAGAAAATGTAATGACTGACTGCAAAATATGTATGGCTGAAGTGATATTTTGAGAATATGTTGTACTGTACTACTCCAAAAATGAGACACAAAAATAAATAAGGCATGAAAACCTACAGTCAGGGTCCCAGGCATTCCCCAGAACGCTCAAACTACATGTTATAGCATGATTCTAGACTAATTCCTGGATTATATTCAGCCACTGTCATGAATGTAAATAAACAATTCAGAAAGCTCCTATTCAAAAATATTAAGTAGAATGGATAAGAAACAAATGTACCTTAATTGGTAAATATATCTTCCTGTTTTCTATACACTAAGAAATTTCTGTCAGCAGTGGCAGGAAGACCCCAGACCATGGGGAACCAAAAAGTATTAATCCAGAGCAGATTCTTTCTTACTCAGTTCATTAACAGAAAGGGTTAGTGAACCCATATGCTGATGCACTCTACCAGTATTTTTTTAATAGAGTAGAAAGAAATTTGACAAATATTTAATTAAAATAATGTCAAATTATTTTAATTAAATAAAACTTTCCCTGCTTCCTCCCCCTCTCCCCCCCCCCCCCCCTTTTTTTTTCACCTACAGATTCTTTGATGCCTTTTACATTTAGGTTAAAGAATTATTACTTTATTACTTTATTTTAGTAATTATTTAGTAATGTAGTTATTACCTTATTGCTAAATGAAGCTTATTTGATAAAAATAAAATAAAATCGCACCAGAATATGGAATGGGTTGCCAGGAGAAAGCTAATGTATTTTACTACCTGGATGGCTCGTGACACCTTCAGTTAATTTTAAAAAAATTCTTACCTGTATTAGGGGGTAAAATTATGAATCTCCTCCAATTCTTAACTAAAAGACAAAACACAGGCAAGTTGTAACTAGTAAATGTAGGTCTGAAGCAACAGAACCTATGCTGCAAGATTTAAATGTGTCTATGCAGACACAAACGGCATCATACTGAAAATATTACAGACTGAATTGCATGTCCTGGTTTAATAACAAACACACACATTAAGGATGATTATATGTTTAATGTTTATTATGTTTATGTTTATTTAATTAATTATATGTTTAATAACAAACACACACATTAAGTGTCCCTGGCAGTGTTCAAGACCAGGTTGGATGAGGCCTTTGGTGATACGGTTTAGTGTGAGGTGTCCCTGCCCATGGCAGGGGGGTTAGAACTTGATGATCTTAAGGTCCTTTCCAACCCTAACTATTCTATGATTTGATGATTCTATGATTTAAAGCTTACAACAAAAGCCCAGGAATCAGTAAATACAAATACTGAGTAATCCCGCTTGGACTATCAGCCTGCTGTAGATCCTGAGGCAATTCACTGGGCTTCAAACTTCCCACCTCTATGGAGGGAGCAGGTAACACAGGTACCACAGGTGTTTCAAAGTTAAGTTCTTCAACTGGAGAGTTGCCTCAAATATCTGTCTTACCCAGATACTAAAAATAAATCTACTGATTGAAGCCACGGTCAGGAGATTTCTACTTGTGTGATCTTCTAAAAATAAGGTCCTAAAATGTTATTTTGTTGAACTGTTTTTTCAATAAAGCACCTTTAGATTACTTTCAGTTCTGTTTATGACACAAGCTATACTATTTTAATAATCTGTGCTTCAGATGTATGATGATTAGGGAATAATTGTGCACCTGGGGAGCTAGTGTAATTAGAAAAGTGGCACAGTAGGAGAATAAAAATTATTTTAAAATCTTCAGAAATTAACCAGCTTCTATTCCACAGATGTTTAAGTTGCTACAGGAGCATCCAAGTGAGAAGCATGAACACAAAATCAAAGGAATTTGTGGTATTATAAATAATTAAAATTTCTGCCCTATCATTTCTCAAGGCTTATAAGAAGCAAGGACGTGCAACCAACTGGGTCAGACAAATGAATCCATCCACGCAGCTGGTAAAAGAGTCTGAGCACAGGTAATGTGCTGGGGTACGAATATTTGAGCAGGTGTAATTATACTAATGATTTATTGAATGTTTGATTAATTGGAAATTAAGTGAATGCACAGTGGCAGAATTGTCATAGCAAATCGTTCAGCTGTTTGGTTAAAAGGTGCTCAATCTCCCTTCAGTAAAGCAATTAAGAACATCCTAAATCATGGAAATGAATTATCTGTGCAGAATTATCTGATGTAATGACATTCTTACATACAAACTGAAACCTGTGAACAAACTAACCTAAAAAGAAATGAATTAATGAACATGGGAAGTACCTTACACTGCTCACAAAAGTACACAAGTACCTTACACTGCTCACAAAAACAAAGGATTAAGTGGCCCTCCTGACTTCCCAAGATACAGTGTGAGAAAGAAAGATACATAAAATTGCCTGAATAAAGTCTAAGTACCCAGACGAGAAACCTCTAGAATGGGCTCACGTTGTGACTCATTAATCAACTTAACTGTTAACAAAGCTGCATCCCAGGTAAGTCTTTGTTTTTATGCTTTGATTGAGTATTGTTTTAGAGTAACTTTAATAAAGAACCCCTACTGTTTCCTTACTCAGATTTTCCAAGCAATGGTTATGGAATCTGCCAAAATCAGGTTCTGACAATTCTTCTTCATTCTGAGTTCACTGATTACAATTCAAACTCAATTCAAAATTACTTTGAGTGCTGGACTTGCAGGCTCAGCTTGAGATATGAAACCTAGTTTTTCCCTGGCATATTTTGACCTATCAATACCATTTTTTTCCGGAATTTGTCCTGTAATAGCTTTTTGATAACGCAGTTAACAGAATAAAGTCCCGTCATAACAGATACTATCAAAAGACTAAGATTATATAATGCAAAGCTAATATCAGGACATGCAAATGAGCAGTCAGACTGCAGCAGGTAATTATCAGATAATAGGTTTACTATTCTTATCATTTGAAGTATTTGCTAAGGCAGTTATGAAAATTTTAGAAGAGAACAGTAAGCCCACAGCTAGCTCCTAGGGCATAATATTTCTTTTGGAGTTCTGTAAAAAACAAACACAGACTTTACTATTAATCTTGATCAGTTTAAGTGAGCCTGTCAGGACATAGATCAGGAGACCACAGGCATACTGCAAACCCAAACAAAAATCAGGGCCAGTAATTTATTTCATACTTCTGTGGAAGATATAAATTTATATGAGTGGGACACTGGTGTCAGCTTTGAAATGGCACGTTACTGAGGCACTATTCTGTTTGAATGTTTCTGCTTATGTTTATGCATATTCATGTGTGACATCTAAAGCATAGGTACCTGAACAAGCTGTTTGCTATATAAAACTGGATTTTTTTTTTAATAATCTATATACAGAATAAATCCTTTATTTGTATAAAGCAAAGAGTTCTGCCTAATTACTAATCACAAACATGACTTCAGAGGACCCATCAGCTAACGACAATGTAAAGATTTCCATGTTAATTCATGGTGACTGTTCTCCCACCAGGCACTAACTATGTCATGATGCAAACCATATAATGTCTTAAGTTTAAGCATAAAATTGTAATGATCCAAGTTAAAAACAATCTGTGCTTTCTACATTTACCTTCTAGAAAAGGACTCTACTAATTTTTTTCTCGTTATGGAAGAAAGAGGGGTAGCCATGTGAACTTGCTGAACCTTATAAAAGCCACAGGACTAAAGAGAGATCAAGTGAGCGATATCCTATTACTTGTATGTTCATTCTCAACTTGAATAGCTCCTACAGTAGTACTTGAAAACACTTCATACTATAACCACAGTAAAATGAATGCCACTTGAAAGAGCCAGGCATGGAGCAACTCTGTAACATCATATCACTCCTCCTTTTCCACTTAGTGGCACAATCCTCTGATCCTCATTAACAGAAAAGCTTAATTAAAATAAAATTAGCACTCTGCTTTCCCTCCCGTCCTCCCCGCTGTGAAAATCTAGTGGTACACCAACTTGTAATCACCAAATTGACTTATTTAAAAATGTGTTCTTTGAATTTCCATTTATCATGTTTTGTTCTCCAGCCAGTCTGGCTTTTTACCACGTCAAGAAAAACAACCACTGCCCTTTCATCCACATAAGGGATACCAATATAAAGATCATTGATAAGCTCCAAATTGTTCATCCAGCAGCTGAAATTTTACTTATGATTTTACATGTCCCTACAAACTTAAAAATGCATGTATTATTAATACTAACATACCAAAATATGATAAATGGCATGTATACCTGCTAAGCTATTTACAGAGAAATCTTGAAAAGTCAGCAACACTAATGCCACCTTCAGAGGGAGAAGCCAGCAAAATAAGGAGCAACTGATTCAACACATCAATTTTCTAATTTGATTACTGTCAGAAAAAACAAAAGAGGAAAGCTGACCAAAAACAGGTTGACAGAAAACAAGTAATAGCCAGGACATCAACTGTTAAATCGCTTACAACATGCCACCCCTGAAAGAAAAAGTGTTCACTGGTTAAAACCCCAAGTTGAAATGACATTCCCTGTATTGCTGTTTATGCCTATTGCCTCTTGTCCTGGCACTGGGCACTACAAAGGAGAGTTTGGTTCTGTGTTTCTCATAAGAATCAGGTATTTCAGAAGGAGGTATCACAGAATCCTAGAATAGTTAGGGTTGGAAAGGACCTTAAGATCATCTAGTTCCAACCCCCTTGCCATCAGCAGGGACACCTCACACTAAACCATATCACCCAAGACTCTGTCCAATCTGGCCTTGAACACCGCCAGGGATGGAGCATTCACAACTTCCTTGGGCAACCCATTCCAGTGCCTCACCACCCTTACAGGAAAGAACTTCTTCCTTATATGCAATCTAAACTTCCCCTGTTTAAGTTTTAAGCCATTACCCCTTGTCCTATCACTACAGTCTCTAATAAGGAGTCCCTCAACAGCATCCTTATAGGCCCCCTTCAGATACTGGAAGGCTGCTATGAGGTCTCCACGCAGCCTTCTCTTCTCCAGGCTCAACAGCCCCAACTTTCTCAGCCTGTCTTCATATGGGAGGTGCTCCAGTCCCCTGATCATCCTCGTGGCCCTCCTCTGCACTTGTTCCAACAGTTCCATGTCCTTTTTATGTTGAGGACACCAGAACTGCACACAATACTCCAGGTGAGGTCTCACAAGAGCAGAGTAGAGGGGCAGGATCACCTCCTTCGACCTGCTGGTCACGCTCCTTTTGATGCAGCCCAGGATACGGTTGGCTTTCTGGGCTGCAAGCGCACACTGCCGGCTCATGTTCATTTTCTCATCGACCAACACCCCAAGTCCTTCTCCACAGGGCTGCTCTGAATCTCTTCTTTGCCCAACCTGTAGCTGTGCCTGGGATTGCTCCGACCCAGGTGTAGGACCTTGCACTTGTCACGGTTACCATGTATCTGAAATTTGATCTCCTCTCCGTGCTAAACAATCTCAGCTCTCTCAGTCCCTCCTCATACTTCTGATGCTCCAACCCCTTAATCATCTTTGCGGCCTGTTGCTTGGCTCACTCCAGTATGTACATATTTCTCTAGTGGAGGCCAGAACTGGGCATAGCAGTCTAGATGTGGTCCCACCAGTGCTGAGTGCAGGGGATAATCACCTCTCTGTATCTGCTCTACCTTAACAATGCTTATCCTAATGCAGCCCTGGGTATAGTGCTGACACTGTTCAACCCACTGTCTACTAAGATTCTCTTGCCATTTTCTGCCAAGCTGCTTTCCAGCCTAGACTGGTGCACAGTTATTTATTCATTCCTATGTACAGGACTTTGCACTTTGTTTTTTTGAACCTCATGAGATTCCTGTCTGCCCATTTCTCCATCCCATCAAGGTTCTTCTGAAAGGCTGCACAACCTTCTTGCATATTGAACACTCCTCCCGGTTTTGTATCACATGGAAACTTGCTGAGGTTGTATTCTGTCCCATCATCCAGTTCAAATTTCAAATATAATAAGTGAAAGTGGAATAACCAATTAGCACACTGTCCCTCATTTTCAAAGGAGAGACCTGTCATCTTCTTTGTCAAGTCATTTCTTCACTGAATGACAGATGCAACTATCACATCTCAGATTTATCTTAAGATGCAGCTCTATGTACTGCAGATACATACTTGTACACTAATGCCTTTCTCAAAGTCTTCTGCAGCATTTACACATACATCTTAATGTTACTGGCATTTACACATTAACTGATGTGTTAGCGGCATTAAGAATAAGTAGGTAGGATTCAGGAAGTATAAAAATTTTGTCGATAAATATACCAGAAATGAGAATCCACTTTCCTATTTTCAGTTAATGCTAAGAGGATGAAGGAAACTTAACTGGAATTTAATAGGGTTGGTTTGGTTTTTAGACAGAAATTACAATAAGTCTACGAAACGATATTTAAACACAGACAAGGTCAAAATCTACCCATTATTTGAAAGAGAGGTATACCAAAAATGAGAATAGCCAACTAAGGGAGAGTAGGGAGCAATTACAATGGATCTGATGAAATTAATAAAAGAAAATAACGAAGACTGAAGATGTTCTAGATGAATCCCAACAATTATCACCCATATTTTGTGTTGCTGCATATTGCAGGACATCATTTCCTTATCTACAGACAAACAATAAGCATGTTATCTGATTGCTACCTATATAACAATGTTTGAGAAAATAAACTTGGGTATGAAACTACTTCCCTCATCTAGCAGCCGGAATTAGAATATCTCCAGCCAAACAGAAAATCTCCATCTAACATCTTCCTTCACGATAGGACGTTTCTATACCAACAAGAAACAAAAATACATGATGGAACATAGTTGGGGCCCAGAAAACATGGTCTGACAAGATTTAAATGAAATATTAATTGTTCAGGTGATTTTCCAGATATGGTATGCTATATAAGAGGAAATAAAGATGTTTAAATAGTTCGTCACAAACATGTATGATTAATTCTGCATCTATTCAGATAATAACAACACATTGGAACAAATGCTGACATTGAAACTGCCTTGCACGTAGTAATCATATACCCCATAAACTGTATTTTTAATGTAGGATCAAAAGAGATTCCCTTTTGCTAAAAGAGTACTGAAATATTAAGAAAGAATTACATTATTTGATGGCTTTGCTATAGGGACTGAGTTTGCACCAGCCACCTAAAACAGATAAGTCATCTAAGAAAGTAAGAGAACACCAACAGCCAGTTTAGTATTAATATTAAATTCGCTGGTTTCTCAGTAGTACAGAGGAGTGAATTCTGTACCATTTGAGGAATAAAATTAACACAGTTGATATTTAAGACTGAAAATAATCTGCAGTGAAGAGAGATTATAATTTGCTAGAAGGAAGGACTAATGAACAGGTTTCCAACTTTAGAGTGTATTACCACTTTTTTTCTTTTTCTTTGAGATCCTGGAAATCAGAAATGCAACTGTTTCATTAAGCCTTCTTGCTGCATGTATCAAGAATCCTCATCAAAATACTCCTGCCATGAAAAAACTCTCAACAGAGGAAGGGAACAGTTCAATGAACAGTGCATGAGGAAACCAAGACAGTCATCTGTCTGGAGATGTCAGCTACATAAAAAAATTCTGATTTAGAAACACAGTATCTTGCACTGTAAAAACAATGCCCATTCTTTAACTTTTCTAAAACTCTTCCTGAAAACTAACTGCAAACTTACCAATTTCTTTCTAATACCTATGTGTATACACGCACACACATATACACATATATATATAATCTGTATATGTACATAACCTAGCAATATACTTGAGGATAGTCCAGGAAGTTTTCAATAAACAAAGACCACTGTTAAATCATTCAGAAGTCATTCAAATGCTTTCACTGTCCTAAGAATTTCTGAGGAACAGATGCCCAGATTTTTTGTCCTTGTAGCTGCAGTGCCCGAAGAAACTAGATCTGTATGTAGACTCAGACTGAAGAACTAATTTTAAGTGCATAATTATCATTTGCCATTCCTAAATAAATCATGTCATTCCATTCATTAAATATATGTACTCCTTTCCATCCCCATATAGGTATACTTAACTAGAGGTGATGAAATTTTGCTCAGGAGTTCCTGCCCACTAGAACAAATGTCAATGAGCCACTTGACTACAAGATTACTAGGACACATCTTCCATTGTCCTCATCAGTTCGCTGGGGGACCCTTTCTTAGGGCAAGACAAGCATTATAACTCTACCTGCAGAAACATCCAGGTCCTTGTCAGAAAGGTTCAGACTGGCAACAGGCAGAGGAAATATTCCTGGGTAGATGCTCAGACTACAAAACTGAACACAGCATAGGATATCTATTCTGTCCTGACCAGCACTGCTTTGTGTAAATACCGCAGAAAGTTTATAGGATAAGTGCATTTACTAGAAACCAAATCCTTTAAGGAGTGACCATTTCTTCATTTGTTCATTGAGTGTTCATTGGGTGAAAGGCCTAAGTTGATTATCTCCCTTGTAAAAGAACTGGATGACACACATATCTCTGAACAACTTTAGATTTTCAGGAGAAATTTTCATTTAATCACTAGGGAAATACTTCTCAAACTAAGTACTTTCCTTTTTACAACAGAAAACATAATTTTTGTGAGGTAGTAACTGCCCTGGTTTGGCATCTTCCATGCTCTATTTTTTCACTTTTCAGTTCAGCTTCTTATTATAACATTAATGTAAGCTGCATACAACTGCAACTGTGACAGCACAGATTGCACATCTGAAATCATAAGAACAAGACAAAAAACTCACTCTAATATGAAACGTATAATACATATATAGTGTTTATATAACCCAATTAGTAACTAAGCTGTGCAGAGAACAAGTGGTATTCATACTCATGTGGTCTTATGGGGTTTTAATATATGAACAGTAGATGGTAAATTCCTATCATATTTAGACAGCTAAAAATATGGTGGTAATGATAGGGAAGATGTTATAGCAGCTTCATTGCTTTTTGTTTCAGTTTAAGGCAGGTGCCTAGGAGACTTTAAGTAAATTAGGAAACCATGATGGAATGCGGTACACGGTTCTTGAGATATTACTGCTCAGAGCATCCTGGTGCCAATTGTTGTAGCAATGAGGGCCTGCTGCTTGCCACCAGGCAGAAAGTTTTCATTAACCAACCCCTAGGATTTATTCTTTACGATGTTTTTGACATTTACACAACATTTTTCATTTTTCATTACCCAAAGGAGAAACAAGGGGGCTTGAAAAGAATTAAGGATCTCTAGTTTGCCAGACCACCCTTTAAAAAGACTGAATTGGCTTTATGAAAGTGTATTTAGGCAGTCAGTTTTGATTTAGTACAGTATTATAATCAGCAAAGAACAAAATGTGGTTTTAGACTTTGTAGTTTACATAGGGAATCATTAGAATACAACATTCCCCATATTTTATGTTTTATTAAGAGACACCAAAAAAAGAAAAACACTGTTAACCCCTCTTACTTCAGTCTTTGTGTTTATTTCCAGCATCTAGAGGACTAAAATCTTCGTCAGTGTAAATATATGTATTACTACACATGTACATTAACATCAGTTGACAGTGTGATGTGAAAACCATATACAATATCATCAGAATAAGCTTGTGTAGGTATTTTTCATTTATTCCAAAACCCACGATTCAGTATTTCTCTATTCAGTAAAAATACCTCCCCCCTCCTCTACCTGATGCCTTCCAAATTGAATTAGCTGGGAAAATCAGTTATATATCAACTTGATGCTTTGAGGGGAAAATCTGAGGATTTTCTTCCATGCACTTCAGTATTTTTGCATGCTTTATCTGGAACTACGCATGTCTCATCAATTTAGCAAACAGAGGGTGCAAACTCACACATAGGAAAACTTCAGAGCAAAGCTATAATTAAACTTTATTTTAAAAGTTGGTTGGTTTGTCGTTTTTTCTTTGTTGTTGTTGTGGGTTTTGTTATTTTGTTTGTTTTTCTGTTTTTTGTTTGATTTTTTTTCTTTTACTGTATCTCTATGTATTATTCAGTCTTTGCTTCAATGCACAGGAATGAAATTTACCATGAGAAAATATGCCTATTGATCATAAATATATTTCTCAACTAGCTCCTATAACCAACACATTCCCCACATCAAAACAGGCAATTCTGCAGAGAACACTGAAGCTCAATAGTTCTGTGATTTCTCTTTTCTTTTTTTTATAACATGGAAGTATTTCAGAGCTGAGAATAGTTTGCTTGGTGACATCCAGCCACCTCTGCTACATATCATGACAGCACAAATAGCATGACAAAAGGAGAACCCTGTCTATAATGCAGTCATACAAAAACCAGTCATGAGAATCTTTCACATCAAATCAAAACACAAGCAAGCTCTAAGAGCACAAAGCTCCCTAGAAACATCCCTCACATTTCTTCCTCTGCATTTGCAACAGATGAGTAGTACTCATGATCTTCACGGTTAGCATATATGAATAATCTACACTAATCAGTGAGTTGATAAACACCTTTCCATACTAGAGCAGCTGCATACTCCCATATAGGAAAAACAATTCCCCCGTGGTTTAAGAGAAATGTCGTTGTTCTTGAGTACATGAGCACCTTAAAAAGAGAATTACTGAATGTACACATGGATGTCCAATAGCCAAGACCAAAGGCATATTCTTCATCATGCTGCACTAGTATTTTTGCAATTATGATTACAACCAAAAGCAAGATTCTGTAAAGATGACAAATACTATAGCTGATTTCTTACCTGTTTTTGTTACATTAAGGCAAATTGAGAGAAAAAGGTTTTTTCTAATATTCCCCAAAGATACTGGTACCTGTATGAAGTTGCAGCTGCCCTTGATTATCAACAGCTTCCCTATCGCACAGAATTGCCATGGGGCTGGCTTATTTAGGATTAAAAATACAATGGAAAACCTTTAAGTAGACCAGGTAGCTTTGTATGGGACTTTCTAGACCATCAGAGGAAATTCCGTGATCACAACTCTCACAGATTCATTGGCTGCTCTGAATAAAACTCAAAGTAGAGGTCCTTTGTTGTTTCTTTTTCTCCTACTTCCACTTGAAGATAAGTCAGCATTATATATCTGGAATAATGTGCTTGGGAGAATATTTAAAACATTCTGTTCTTCATAAAAAAAATCCACTATATTCCATAGAACACTGAAGGTGCTTGACTTTTCCCTTATAAGAACACCATTTCTACTAAAAATGAGATTCCAGTTTACAGTATCTTAAGGAAAAAAGGAAGAAAAAGGGTACCTTTAATGTGTAAAATAACACTTTACAGTGTTAAAAGTTGCCACAGGAATAATTTCCAACGTCCAACCATAGTACTTTAAAGATGGCCTTTAAAAAGGATCTAGCCCACTGTTAAAAGACCTTATTGATACTATCGCAGTCTATGTATATGCTCCCTCATGCTCATTCAGTGCAGTCCATTCAAGAAAGTATTTGTTCCACTTCTTCAAGAAACGCCTGAAATCTATTAACACTGCAAACAGAAAGGAACTAAATATACAAATAGCAAGACCGCTCAAAGGCAGGCACTGAAGAAAGCCTAACCCAAAGGCCCTGTCAGAGATCAGAACAGATGAGAAAAGACCATTTATTCCCAAGGAAATAAAGGGAAATATTAAACTTACAGGGAGAGTCCAAGAGCCCCCTATTTTTAACCCACTCTGTGAGTTTTCGGAAATCAGTATTCACATTTAATGCTAAGCCAGTAACTCTCCAAATCATAAACCCTGAAACAAAGGACGTTTTGGTTTTTACCCCCTTTTGCATTTTATGCATTTATTACTGCTTGCATTGTTTTCAAACTTTTCACTACCCCTTTATATAAACAGAGTTTGTCTTGTTATCATTTGCTAACTATTAAGCATAGAAGACAAATTACAGCAAAGACAAGAATTTTCAAGAAGTAGACTACCAAAGAAATAATTTAGGAAACTGCATATTTAAGAATTAGAATTTTTAAGGCAGCTGCACATTTCCATGAATGCACATATATATCCAAGTACACCAAAAATTTTAAAAGATCAGTTTTAGGGAATTTTGAAATTAAAGGACCAGAGTATCAGTAGCTTTTTCATGTTCTTCATAAATACACCCTGGAACATCTAATTAAATGTCAGCATTAATTTCTTCTTGCATTTTTTAATTTGAATTTAGTGCATCTGCTTTTCAAAAAATTACAATACCAAAACAAAACAAAGAATTAAACTAAAAAAAAAAACAACCCAAACCACAAATTAAATACTGTTTTGTCAGAAAAGTTATGAATTACTTGAAAGGCTGGCGTATTAACTATTTTAGTAAGATTGATTTACTATTATGGGATTCCAATGAAGACAACTGATATAATCTGTGTAATTCATCTATGCCAACTCCAAGAGATCCTTATCTCTTAAAAGAAATTGGTAAAGATAAGAAGAATTGATTTCCTGCCCCTCCCAGCTCTGAGATGAACCCATGTTGGAAGAACAACATTACTAGTTTGTTATTCACTGGCAAACAAAACCTCACCAATACACTTAGCTAACTTGTGAGGATGAAAGGCCTCACCTTATCACCAACAAGAGAAAACAGTGAATTTAAACCAGTGAGCATTTCCTGAAGGTTTTGTTTGAGTACAGAGCAGCTGATATCGTAGAGAATCTCACATACCTCACATCAACAATATTATCCTGCTGTCTTCTGCAAATAAAAATAATCACATGGCTTATTCTAAAATAGATTTTTACGTGCCTGAAAAATTAAGACTTCAAAATAACTGAATTTACATCGCTATACGACCGGCTGTTTCTAGAATAATCAAAATTGTTCTGTGACATAATAAACATTTCCACCTATCCTGCAGCTTTACAACAAACTCCACTTTGTAAAGTTACATAGGAAAATGAACAGGACAAATCATAAAAGAAACTCCACAAACACAAAATACAAATAAATATGAGGCTGAAATTTTGGTTTTACAGATATCTCTGGGGGAAAACAAAAATCCTATTTGTACAAATGTATTACTTCCTTGATTGACAGGTAGTACTTATATGCCTGAATCATACATATCAGTGCCATTTTCTGATGAACTTTTTTCTTAGAACCTTCTCTCTGAAAAGACCGAAGATTAAGTAGAAGACGCTATTTCTGAGATGGCCTCTCAAAGGAAACTATTAGCTACATTGCTAAATATGCTAACTTCTATTGCATATTTCTTTACCAAATGAAGCTATTGTGATAAGATACCGGTTTATTACTGATTTACATGATTGAAATTGGGATAAAAGTAGCTGTGGTGACTGGAGCCTTTGTCTCAATCTTTAGGGCAACAGTCTGCATTTACTATGTAATGGACTATCTTCATAGAACCTCATGAGTACTTTGCACCCTTTGCTCAAATCACATTTTCTGCTAAACATTCTGTTCTTTGAAACATAACTATCTGTCAGCAGAAACCTAATTTCAAGAAAATGTTTCCAGTGTTTAAGAGACTTCAAGAATCTGCGTCTACAATTCAGCCAAGGTAGCCACACACGCCCATGAATGATACAGAGGGGTCTGTGATTAGAATTAATCTCTCACGTAGTAAAAGAGAAGAATGTATGTTGTGTTGTCACCCAGCTTTGGAAAAACTCAAGACAAATATCTTAGCCAAGGAGTTATGAATGTTCTGTTATTGCACATACCATCATAAGCTTACTCCTAAAAGCAGCAACAACCATCCACTCATGACAAAATCAGCTGAATTACCATTTCAAAAGAAATGAAAATATTAAGTAATATTGTGGGAGGATTGTAACATCTGAAGTTAATCAATTTGGTGTAGCCTGTGTATAGGCAATCAAAATCGGAGACCTTATGAAGAATAGCAAAAAGCCTTCTCTATGGAGACAAGCTTTGGAAGCCAGAAGTAGACTCAACAGTTTTTCATAAATAGAATACACAATAGGAATTCTTCCAGCAGTCAAGTTCTCCATCCAATTCAACAACCAGGTAATTATTTCCCTTAAGACAATATCCAGCCCTTGTACTGTGCAATAATAGCAGCGTTTTCAAAAGGAATTAAACTGCTAAAATTATTAAAAAAAAAACCACAACAACAAACCCCAAAAACACAACAAAAAAAAGGAGTGGTCTGATACTTTAGTAATCTCTTTTCACAGACCAATACTTAGCAGAAAATATCAAGTTAGCAGATAAGCCATAGTAAGTTACAGCTGAGGAAAAAAAAGAAACATGCCCACAACCAAGACAAACTTAATTATAAAAGTTGCAAATTCCATGCTTTGCTGCACAAACTTACAGATTTCATAGGATAAAGCCACAGAGCCATTTGTGTCAATCAGATCTCTAGACAGGCAGCCATTATAGTTAGTATATCTAGCTTTAAACATACACATAGACTACTACTAACTGAGCATTAGCCATATCACATATGCAAGAACTTCACTTGTGCACAGAATCAAGTTGGATATCATTAATGTGTCTATCAACTAGAATTCCCCTTTCCATAGATTTAAAACAGCTGTATGGATATAATCTAAACATCATACTTAGAAATTCTGATTAGTTTAATGTAAGTAATGGTAACTGAACTTACAATTAAGACTATTTCTTGTACCACTTTACACTTTCTAGTACTATTTAATGCCAGAGAGCAAATACAGTGTGAGACAATATCCATTATCAAATCAGCAGTTCATCATCAATGGCAGAAAAAATATATACAGTAAGTTATGCAATTGCTGACTTATGATTTACACACCTGCTTTACCACCTACAAATAAGTTTTCCCTACAAACAGCCATGGCAGTTACACTCCCTACCTGCTATTAAGCTTGCCAGTCAAAAAATCCCATTCAGCTATACGATATGCCTGCAAGTAAACACCTCGCTAAGGAGCCAGGTCTTGCAATGTGCCCTGCAGGCCACAGAAGTCAGACTTTAATGGACTAGCAAGAAAAGGCAAGTTAATAGTTGTGGGTCTCTGGTTTATCCCCAGGAGTTTCACACTGGAGTTGTGTAGTAAAATAATCCATTACTAATTTCACCCTCCCTTATATAAATGTCAAACATCATATTAGCTTTTCCCTTAAGGACAGTTTTGCAAATGTTTCTGTGAAATACACTGTAACAGCAACCTTGTTATGAAAGCACAAGCTATTTGGCAATCACACACACATTAATATGTAAAAATAAATAAATAAACCCCGTATTACAGGTAATAAAACTGCTCAGATAATTATGCTTATGCATAACAACCATGTTACAAAGCAAAGTAAATCTCAGCAAAATGCTTTAGAAATGATGGGGTTTGTGCTATACTTTTTAGATTAGTAACATATTCACTTGTGTTTTGGAAAAAAAAAAGAAAAAGAGAAAAAGAACAAAAGAACTGCTTTTCTGAAGCATTTCAATCATGACTGTTACAAAATCAAATCAAATAAAGTCTATTTTCAAAAGCATCATCCTACAACAATTCACCAACTTATCACCAAATTCATCAAGTTAGTTTTGTATTACATCTTTCCTAGGCTCACTTTGTGAATTGGCTAGCACATCGCTGCTCATTCTTAACAGAAATAAATAAGTAAAAAGGAAATCCTTTACCAATATACATAATTCCTGTCCTAATTCTTTTCCCCTAATAAAACAATCAAATATACATAGTACCTGAGTGACATAAAGAGCTCTGGGAGAAGGGAGGCGAAAGAATGAAAAAAAAAAAAAAGCATTGAGGTTTCTGTCACACTGAAGTCACTTGGACACTAGAACTGCCCCATTTCAGGCTGAGCACACACAGACAGTGTTTAGGAAAGTTTCCAAGTACCAGCCTGAAAAATAAATTGCATTTTCTAATGCCTTAAATGAATTTCATCTCTTGGTTCTTGTGTGATACAGAAAGAGCAGCGGCTGTGACATACATGTATTTTATGCAACCTACAAACATGAAACTTAACTACAGTTCTAAACATTTTAATGCAGTATACTGATCTGGCCATTGAAATAGTTATGTTATTAGTATATTCAGCAATCAGCAGTGCAAAGAAAAAGTATAAAGTGAGAGAATGGCTTGAGAAAAGACATTTTTAAAAAGTGCAGAATTTTGTTATGCAAAATGTTTACAAAAACAGACAGTGGAGAGTTCACCAAATTGAAAATAAAAATAAGAGTCAGTGGAAAAAAAAATATTTTGGAATTGTATCAGGCCTAAACCAAATAAGATAAACACCCAGATGAGTTGCTGTGATAATACAATAATAGAGAAT
Organism: Pezoporus wallicus; assembly: GCF_028554395.1. Lineage (NCBI taxonomy): Eukaryota > Metazoa > Chordata > Aves > Psittaciformes > Psittacidae > Pezoporus > Pezoporus wallicus. The sequence goes on along the minus strand of NW_026637610.1, from coordinate 1,456,924 downwards.
CCTAACCACTGCTTCTGTTGAGGATGTGCAAGCCTTAAAATAATTTAGAAGTTATTATGAAATTAAGTTGCTGAGAAGAGGAATAAATAAATAAAGTATTCCATTTACGAAGAAGAAAGGTTTTCTAACGGAACGTGTATTTTTTTTAGCCTACACTGCCATCTTCTGGTTATGTGAGCTGTATCCTCACGGTATGGCAGAACACAACCAGTTAAACTATTAAATCCAAGAAATTAATATGCACATTTGTACTAATAGATGACATGGAGGAGATCTGCAGCATTGAACACCTATATGAAAAAAAATATTTTGAAGTGAAGACAAACTATTTGAGCAGAACATTTAAACCAATGTTTAGACAAAAAATGTCTAAAAATGCTGCGTAATCTTTACCCATGTTTGCCTTGTGGTTTTCTTTTAAAACAGTTTAAAATACTGAGTTAATAGTTTAACCTTTGAGTTGAACTATATAATTTGAAAAATATTAGAGCCTAATTTAGGATTAGGGACCTTAAAAAGATAATGCACCAAGTGATATTTCATTAATTGACTAAACATCCATATATTTTAAAGCACAACCTTAAACTACATACATGTAATAAACTGACTCTGTGCTTCACTGTACCAGAGAAAGGAGGTTTCTGTTTGTTAAAATGATTACTACAGCATTTTTTCTCAGAAACTACTCTTTACCAACTGTTAGGATAACCAAAACCAACTTGAGTAACACTTTAAACAATGCTCAAAGAAAAGTAACAAAGAGGCAGTTTTGCTCACTAAAAACTAGCTGCTGTTTCTATCATCAGCCTGGTCCTAAAATTCAAACATACAGGATAAAAAATGAACTTAGGTTTTAAAAACACAGGAAAGTAAAAGGCAAGGTTTTACAAAAATAACTTCTTTTAAAAAGCAGCATGAAATTTCAGAGCTTTTTAAATTAATTTTGAAACAGGAAAGATGATGTGAAAGAGCAACTACAAGGAATATTCTTGAAAGATAAGTAGTTCATTAGCATGCAGAATAAGATGGTCTAGCTTCTGATCTGACTCAATTCTGTGCTAGATTGCAACATAGCAGATTACAATATACTATTGTTAGGTTTAAATGTAGAAAGCAAACAAGCCAAGTTTCGAAACACAGTTCAGTTTACAGGGCCACCAAAAGAGAGATGGACATTCTTTGGCAGACTTTGTGCTTCTTAATGTTCCTGAAAAGTGAACAGACCTTCTAAAATTATGACACTTTTCTTTGAAGACTTGACTTCAGGAACGCATGTGAAGAGTCCTGAAACCAATCAATCTTCAAACTTAGTAGCAACAGCTAACCTCTGCATCTAGTTCAGTTGAGACTATGAGTGTCACAAGTGAGCCTACCCAGGCCTCTATGCCTTCTTCACATAAGGTGTATCTGGGTGTTTTTTCCTTCAGGCAGTAAGATGAAGTCTCCCTAGAGTCATAGCTGTTCTCAAGGCAGTAACGTAAATAGAGGAACCTTACCCACTTGGTATTAATTATCTTAATGGCCATGACAAGGACTAAGGGAATTTCAAGAATTACGAAGTTTTGCAGGTCCTTCACAGGAGGAAAAAGAAAAACAAAATCAAAGCCAAGAATAGTACTTACAGGCATTTCTCCAGGCTCTTCCAACATACTTTCAGGTGATCCTTCAAACTAAAGCCTTGGAATCCCAGGCAACCTTCCAAGAAGGCCCCAAAAGAACCACTATAATTCCATAGGAAAAAATCTGACATGAGAGCATCTTATGAAGAAGCTCTTAGATTTTGTATGTATGTTCCATTTAAGGCCTTAAATGTACCAGCCTCTGGCTCTGGTCTGAGAGTCAGTACTCAATGACACAAATAAACTGAACAGAAAATGCAGTTCCTGCTGAATTCAGCAAACTGAATGTCAGAATTCCAATACATGCAAAATAAGATGAAGACTTTTGGCCTCTGTTTCCTGAATTCCATTCCATGTTGGTATTCATGTTACAGGAACAAAAGGAAAGGCCAACACTTCCACATAGGCATCTGCTCAGCTCCCAATACGTTATTAATAAACTGTGTGGCCATCAACTGCACACAGTTCTCAGCCCCTACAAACTACAACTGACTGTCACTAAGAATGTTCTCTGAGACACTGTTTTTGCACTACAGTACTAAACTTTCAATTATCGCCAGAGCAGTTAAAACACAAACTGCTGAGCTCTAGAAAACTTAAGCCCTGACCACATAAAGTGCACTCCATAGATGCCATTAATTCACCCATCAAAGTTTCCTTTCTCAAACATTTTCACTTGGAAGGATACCTTGAGTTCATGAAGCACATTATTCTTCCGGGTAACAACCACTTTTTGGAAAGGAAGCTTAGCTTGCAATCAGACTCATTAAGTAGAAGAAAAGGAACTCTGAGATACAAGATTTGCAATCTCATTCTATTGTGTTACTAATAAGTCTCTCTTTATGCTGAAGTTTATTATTTATTATAGTGAGAGAAGAAACACTATGCAGAGCATTAGAACCTATTTAAATATCTTGAAAACCTTAAAGCAGTCTATGATCAATTAACCCCAAACTTGAATTACAGAATTGATAGTATTCTTAAAGGCAGATATTTACACTTTTTAAACATAAAAATGACATGACTGAAAACAATGAAACACAGATTCTTACAGTTTAAATTGTTTTAATCAGGGACACTTTTAAGATTAGTTTGATATAAATACAGCTGTAATGAATAGATGGAAGTGGTAATTTCATGCATTCTATTGAATTTTTACATTCTCATGGATTTTCTGCAATTCTGATTCTAAGTGTTTTAAACTAAGCTTTTTTACTTAGTCTGTGTAATAAAGATTGAAAATTTATTACCTTTTAATGAACAGTGCATCACAATTCTTTAAAGCTTTATATAGAATATAAGAAATACAGAATGGCAAAATTCTTCTATTTGCCTACTTTTCAAAACTCTTAAAACACTGTCATAATAAATTTCCTTCCAACATTGGTTAAAAATAACTGATTAAGCACTTTGTATCCTGAGCAGCAGCAAAAGGTTATCAAATCAGAAAACAAAACAAATCCTCTCAAGCTATCTAGAAACGTGTTTTACTGCTACAGAAAAGAATGGTAAAGATACTGACTTGGCAAGGTCAAAAGAGCCAGAAAATGTTTTCTTGACTGGTTGTTACCTATTACACTTGCATCTGAAAGCTAAAAAGTATCACCGGATTCAGGCTATTATTAGGAGTCAAAAAACAAGCAAAAAAAAGGCAGTAAATTAACTTTTGTTTGTACTTTAGTCTGCTGACAGGAAAAGGAAAAAACAAACCAGAAACAACCATCATTTTACTTTTAGACTTCAAACATCAACGTTCTTCTTCTAATAATTATACTGTATTTTTCAGAAATACCCTCCAATTTTTTTAAAAAAGTTGTTACACAACAAGTATGCCATAATGAGATACCCCTTTACACACACAGTTCTTTGAATATTGCCCTGGGTGCCCTGTGTCAACACTCAAGCAGCTGAGATAAATCACTGGATTTTTCTGACCTTGAGCAACAAGAAGTTTTCAGCTGAACGGCGCAAAACTGCTCTTTTTACAAAAATCAAATCTGGAAAGCATGTGGTTTATATATAGTCTCTGCATCACTCCCCAAACAAACAAAACCCCAAAACCCAAACAAAGAACCATAAAGCATGCCTCTTAAAGAAAAATGGGAAAAATAATCCATCAACCCTTACTTCACTCCTTACATAACAATTGTGAATATATTCTTTCAATTCTCCTCCCTGTCCCTCCGGGGGGGGGGGGGGGGGGGGGGGAGGGGGCGGGGAACAGCTGAATTAGGAGGTTTTGATCTAACCATCCACTACCAGATACCTAGGCAGCTGTAAAAAACAATCTATAACTACAGAGAAAAGATTTACCTGGCAAAAGATCCAATACAACAGGAAAAGACAAACTGGAATCAATGAGAAATTAATTGATTATTAGGCAGAAACATATTCTTGCATGTGTTCAAACTACTGGGAAAGTAATACGGCCAGCAGGTTTAAAAAAACGCCTTCCAAATATCTGCTTACCCTTTCATGATCCAATCATAGCTATCCTGTTAATCAGATTGGATTACATCCCAGATATTAATTTGGCAAACAGAACAGGCTGATTCAGTCTTTCTCCTTCAGATATGCTCAAAACAATCTGCCACTGGTAATCTTGCCATGCATATGCTCCTGGAAAGCCATCTGATCAATTTACACTTATTGATAGTAGAAGTCTAAACTCAAATATAAATGACATAAGGCTTTCCCTATTCATTAATAACCTGTAAACTCATCCTCTGCTTCTCAAGGAGTGCTGAAACACTGGCAATGGAAGGGAGATAGTTCAAAGAATATGGACTCCTTTCAACTATAAATAAACAAATAATGCATGCATGAATAAAAGATTGATGGCTTAAGACCAGGCAAAAGTATAGCTTTCTTCACTGGCCATAAAATACCTGTTCTGCTGTTGCAATTCATTTTGGTGAACAGTTTCAGTAACCTGAGCCTTCCTGATTGATCTTCCCTGTAACAATATTGGTAACACACCAATTTCTTGTTATGCAAACAGCGCTTGCACAGCAGCAACACCTTCCTTTTTGCTCGCGCTGAGACCCTCATGCCTTTCCACACCGACACCCCCAGGGAGCAGGGTAGTAGCAGGTGAGAGATGCTCTCCTCTTCCCTCCTCACTTAATAAACCCATGAGTTTTCTTGCTTTTCCTGTAGTCTCATCAACCCCATCAGGCAGGTGGCTGTGGGGTTACTTGGTTACTGGCCTCAGTCGACACACTATAACGCATTATTGAGTCCTTTGGGTTTACATTCTTTCCCTTCTCCCTTGTCCTGGTCATTCTGTTAAGCACAGTCACAGCATCAGCCAGGTTGGAAAAGACTTTTAAGATCAAGTCCAACCATTACCCCAGCACTGCCAAGTCCATCAGTAAACCATGCCACTAATGGCCTCACCTACATGGTTTTTGAACACTTCCAGGGACAGTGATTCCACCGCTTCCCTGGGAAGCCTGTTCCAACACCTGACCACCCCCTTGATGAAGAGATTTCTCCTAATATCCAATCTAAACCCCCTAGCGCAGCTTCAGGCTGTTACCTCTTGTCCTATCACTTGGGAAAAGACACTGACCCTCACCTCACTACAACCTCCTGTCAGGTAATTTAGAGAACAGTAAGGTCCCCTCTGAACCTTCTCTTCTCCAGATTAAACAACCCCAGCTTCTTCAGCCACTCCTCATCAGACTTGTGCTCCATGCCCTTCACCAGCTTCACTGATCTTCTCTGAACCCAATACAGCAATAAGCAGTATTTTGGTTTGGATCACTCTTTTCAGACAGTCTCAATTCCTGAAAAGAATACCCACAGGAAGCCAAATCCTGTATGATACCTGGGTACCAACGGTAGAGGTTCATAGAAAAGAACAATCACAGAGCCCCATCCTCTGGAGCTAAACATGGCTATGCACAGATGGACATGTTTCTGCCTGGGGGAAAAAAAAATAAAAATAAAAATTAAAAAAAATCCAAAAAAACTTTTAGGCATAGAGCTCCTTCTAAAGTGCATGTATGTCCAAGAAGTGAGGTTTCTGTATGGAAAATAAACATTTCCAAGTCCATACAATGTTCGTACAATACATCCAAGATTTACTATTTTGACACAAATACTCAAGGAAAACTACTTAATTTATTTTCATACTCCTCAGTCACTGCATTTTCTCTTTTAGGGAGGTTTTGTCATTTTCTAAAACCTGAATTAAGCAGAGGAGTTGCAAGCATTTATAGATTACAACTTGTGTGTTTATCTTACCTTTTGGAGAACTGAGAAAGACAAGTTTGCAAGTGTTCTATTAATGCTGTTCTGTTAAGTTTAATCAGCTAATATGCAACCTGAGTATCAGCCAATATATGAAATGCTGTCCTGCAATTTTAAAGAAAGAAAATCAGAATGCATCGGCTAGGACTTGGGAATAGAAAATTAATGGAGAATATATATATACCCCAGTTTAATGAGACAACATCTGCAAGATAACGCGTCTAATAAAAAGTGTATCAGCAAGCCTGATGCATAAGAGAAGTAAGAAAAATATGTATTTTCTAAATGGTATCATCTGGGAGCTTTATGCAAGAATAAATACTCTTATCGGCTGGATAACTCGTGATTCTCCATGACTGCAGAACACTAAGTGGCTTCCCGCAGTGGTCTCATTATATAAAGTTCTCCTAGGAGTTATTCTGCTGTGTATTTCTGCCCCATATCCCAGCAAACATTGACCTACTCCATTTATTGTCATCATGGCTAGATTTCACCTAGCTTAATGAACTGATTATACATTTCCAAACACAGAAAGCACATTTTGAGCTTGTATATAATGACAGCTTGTAACAAAGACTTAAGTTGAATGCCCCACACTTTAAAACTCAGGCTAATTATTTTTGTCTGTAAAATCAGAGGTAATCCGAATTCTACACATCTTTTTCCCTTCCCCTTTGCCTTCTCCATAAACTGACCTTAGCTTTTAAAATTTTAAAATAAACCCAGTTAAAATATTAAAGTTATATTAGGCTACTAACATCCTATAAGATTATAGTTTCCTACGTCCAAAAAACCTTGTGAAGGTTGAGATTACTAAAATAGGTAGCAACTAAGAACATGAGGCTCAGCTGAAACAGATGAAGTGAAAAGCTTTTTCTAATTATGAAGATGTATAACTTTAATTTCCGCATTGTTGAAATTACAAGCCTTATTCCATAAGGAAAATACGACATGAGAGTTAAAAAGTAGTCAAAATGGCTACTGCTTGCAGGCATAGCTCTGTTCATATCCTATGCTTGGAAACATCTGCCTACAAAAATATCCCTAGCTCCTAGCAAGAAGCTGAGAATAAGTTCACATTACAGTAATTTTACCACACTGCAAAGCAAAACCTCTCCCTGCTGCTGTGACAAGCAGAGCGCATGTGATGGCGTACATCTCCACATGCACAGTCATAGAGGCTAGAAACAGCCTACGCTGTCTTTTGCCTCTGTCAGCTCATACTGAAATACATGCTTTTAAAACAGTATTTTGACACATTTTCTAGGTAATGTGTATGAAATATACATATTTCTTATCTTAAATAAATGTCTCTAACTTCCAGCTATGTTTCTGGTTAACGTGTCTTTGAATTCTTACCATGTGGTAAAAGCATACAAAGGCATTTAAAAAAAAAACAAGCATAAAGAGGCAAAAAAAAAAAAAAGCAAAAAACAAAAAACAAACCTATTACCCATTAAGAGCCTACCACCTAGTGGCTTTGACACCCTTCATTAGTAGGGAACTCCAGCTTCTTCTGTAGTTACAACAGTCTGGATGTGTAAGAACAAATGACCTACCTGCAGTCTCCAGACTACAACCTGCAGGCTTCCTGTATTCTGATGACCTCAGGGTGTGCCCATTACACTTCCAAGTACTGTTTATGGAATTATATTCCTCTCCTGAGCCATTCCCACAGCACACCCCTGCTCCCAGCAAGGCTGCTGTTGGGCAGGAAATGCTGGGTTTGCTGAGGGAACACAGCCCATCCTCTGAGGGTGGGAGCCAGCACCGGCTGTGGCCAGCCAAAACAGCTTTCAGCCAGCCCCGACCCCCCTGCAGCCCCCACTGCAGGCTCCATCACAGCTGCCCTGCTCTAAAACATCATCCTAGCAGTGAGGTGCATAGCTCCCTCCTGCAGGCCAATCCAACCGCCCCCGCTGCCCTTCACCTCTCCAGAACTGGGATGGACTCAATTCCCAGTTTCTGCACTAGTATTTTCCTCAGTGATTGAAGGTTTGTGTTGGTAGGCAGTAAGTTAAATAAAGAACGACCCCTGACTCGACAGTTTTGCTCAAAAGAAAAGAGATAACTTCGTTCATGTCAATGTAAGACTTCCCTCCCCCTCCAGTGTTCTTTAGACCAGGTCCAAAACCAAAACCAAAACCAAAACCAAACAACAAGCCCTCAATAACCTAAGAGGCTTCCCCCAGCCTTACAGCAGGAAACATACAAAGGGTCACAATCTGAAAGCGCTGCCATGGCACTGGTGGGGTTTTACTTTGGACACTCCTAGAAACTGTGGAAGACAAAGTGAATCAGACACTCAAAAGAAATGAAGTGCTTTTTCTTGTTACTCAGCCTCTACAGCTATTACGGTTAGCAAGCACCATGGAAAAAACACAGAGCTATCTGAAAAAGCAGCAATTCTACTCTATCCTTCTTAAAAAGCCTCCCACATCCTAAACTGAAAAGCAAGAAAGAAGACAGGGAAGGAAATATCAACTTCAAACTTACTTTTCTCTAAAGCACCAATGATCATTACACACTTTGGTACAAGTATACAATATTACACACTGAGATACAGTTAATATATTTAAATCCACATCATTTTGGCCTTGGTATCTGGCCAAAGAATCACTGCAAAGAATCTGGTAGGTCAGATAAATAACTGAAAATTATGTAGATAACATAACTATATGTTACCGGTATGGGTTATGAAAATCTTGCACTGCCAGAAAACAAATGTACTATGTAGGAAAGTTTAATTCATTCACAAATACTGAGAAGATCCAAGACCTGTTCCTATTCACAGCATGTTAATATTAACAGATATGTGTGTGTCCTGGGTTCAGCAGTAGCAGTCATTTTTCTCTGTCTTAGTAGCTGGTGAAGTGCTGTGGTTTTGACTTTCAGCCTGGGAACAGCGCTGAGAACAGCGATATTTTTAGTTGCTGCTAAGTAATGTTTACGCTGACCAAGCACTTTCTTAGTCTCAAGCTCTGCCAGGGAGGAGGGGAAGTCGGGAAGAAACAGAGACAGGACACCTGACTCAAACTAACCAAAGAGGTATTCCATACCACAGTACGTCATGGCCAGTATATAAACGGGGGGCAGTTACCAGAAGGCCCAGATCACTGGTCGGTTGGGCTGGGTATCTGTCGGTGGGTGGTGAGCGGTTGTATTCTCTTCCCTTGTTATTTCCCTTATCATTATTATTATTGGTGGTAGCAGCAGTGATCTGTGTTATACCTTAGTTACTGGACTGCTCTTATCTCAACCCATGGAAGTTACATTCTTTTGATTCTCCTCCCCATCCCTCTGGGAGTGGGGAGAGGAAGGGGAGGGAGTGAGCGAACGTCTGCGTGGCTTCTGAGTTACAAGTTGGGCTCAAACCATGACAGTGTGTTCTCCCCTTTTTCATGTAACTTCAAAAGTCAATTCCCCTCTTTTTATACCTGTTGACAAGTTAATAGTCAGATGTAGGCAAAAGTTTAACATGGCTTTAGTCTCCCACAAATTCTTTTCTAGTTAATTTTGGCAGACAATTAGCATCAGACATAAGTTCTCCTTCTTCACTTGGTTGTTTTGTTCCCCCCCCCCAACATCTTAGAAGTTCAATGTTATGTTTAGCTGAATATTGAAGCCAAGGATTCCCTCTTCCCTTCCTTGTTCCCATGTGATATTCAGTTCATTGTATGCAGGCAAAGTACATATAAATAGATTACAAAGTAACTTGTGCATACATTTACTTCAGTAAAAATACATGTTTTTATTGATTTATATAAAGGTATTAGATATTTCAGAATGTTATTTGTAGCTTAGTGAGCTTGTTTTTGAGTCACTGGCAGGAAGGCGTCACATATTTAATGCAATTTATCTCAAAGCAGAGGAAGTTCAAAAATTATGGTGATTGCTTTCTGGTTTTTAAATTCATATAATGCAAACATCAGGGCTGAATGCAATAGCAGATAAAGGCATGTTTTAATGCCATTTAATGCTCTGATATTAAAAAGGCTAGAAAGAGAATCAGCTGAAAGGGCATGACTTCCAGTCCTGGGAAATGATAAAACTTAGCACGGTTTAAAAAAAAAAAAAAAAAAAAAAGGTTTTGTTGAGTATTGGATTTAGACTGCAATCAGATTTTATTTTAAAATATATATATATTGCGATGGGTTTTTAAACTTCATCCTACTCAATGAAAAATTGACATTTCAAAGGTACCAACTACTCAAAAGGCTCACTGCAAAGTCACTCATTCGAGAACTTCAAGAACTAATTTTCTACAAAGCCACAGAATTATAATTTCAAGATTTACTCAACTATATTCAAAATGAGTATTTGGAAAAAAATCTTCTCCCAGTAAAGATAATTTATGTGCAACAGCAATCATGTTTACACATAGTAGTACATGGATAGAAAATTTAATGGTTAAAGTTGGAACACACTGGCAAAATGACAAAATGTAGTAAACCCTTTTTTTATGCAATCTGCCTCTAGTATAATAAATCTGCCTTCTAGTATAATAAATATACTATCTGTGTCCCATATGTGTGTATTCAGCATATGCAAAAGTCACACAGCCAAACACGTTGACACTTCAGTGGGAGATCAAATTATTGTTTTGGCACTTCTGTCACGCCTGCCATTTCAATTCCACTTTATCAAATTACAGATTGCTAGATAAAGTTGGATTAAAGGGAAAGACACACACACACATACAGAGGAGCAATTGTCATCACTTCAGTTGTGAAATTCCATAATTGCATGTCAGTGTCAGAAAGAACAAGAGAGCAGTAATAGGACTGACATGAGGATCATTCAAATCAAGCTTTCCAATAAGACTTTGCACTGTGTCAAGCCACATGTCAGGAAATGGACTGGATTTCTGAGTATTTCCTCACATTAGAATTGTCAATATTTATCAAGTTGACTAATGCTGCCTGTTAAGTTCTAGGGCAAATTTCTGCTACCTGTTTTCCCTAAGTAATGCTTTTAATAGTAAAGAAGATAAACTTTAAGACACAGGAGAGAAAATTAATTTTTTTTAGAAATATCACTAAAAGTAATATGAATAACAATATATAATACCTGAACAACTTAGACTATAGGTCTGAGTCAAGTTCCTGAGCTTTAGGGTACCTATAATGCAACAAGTCTTGAATTCAAATCATTGTGGAGGAGTTAGCCATGGATTTCAAGTAACTTTTCTGGTAATAAAAAAACAACCAACCCACCACCACCACCTTATCTTAATTTTACTTTTTTTTGTGGAAGTTGTGAATATTTCCAGCTCTGTACTGAGGAAGATTCAAGAAGCAACACGCAAATCTGACTTACACAATCCAAAATGTTAGTGAAACCTCTGACATACTGTGACAGGTGGATACTATTCTTGGAACAGCTCGTTATTCCCACCTCTGGGTTACTCCCCCTTGGTTTTGAATTCTATGGTCAATCCTCTGTACTTTATGAGGTCCTGTCATATGATGGTCCATTAATACACCTTACTATCTGTACCACTGTTAAAGAGGCTGAACAAATAGGAATCATTTGTTCACTCTCGTAGACACCAGGAGGGTCATGAATGTTCAAAACTTCCTTAGATTCACTTACTCATATTCACCGATGGGAAGCTTCTAAACAGTATAAAAAGGGATTATGATGTAAAGAAACAGTATATAAATATATATATATCTTAGATGCTAGTAGTTGAGTCAGTCCCTCCACGATGCTTCATATCAGCATCCATCATCACTATTTGATACCCTTATTAATTGCTTCCCAGAGTAACTGGAAGAACAACATTAAAGAAATGTGATAAATTTTCTACCTACTACTAAGAAAATATTTTTCCCTTAAATTTTAATGGAAAACATTTTCATACGATCATTATAAATTAATTAAAAGAAAACCAGAGAATAGGTAAAACTAATGCAGCTTCTTTTTTCCCATTTTGTCTCAGATTCCCTTTGTAACCTTGCCTATGTCTCCCCTTCACACTTCTAGTTCCCTGTATTTAACATGAGCAATATAAATGTAAGTACATACCTCAAAGGTGTTTTTAATTTGTTTGTAAAGTACTTGGAGATCCTCTGACAGAAGGTACTAAAAAAAAATAAATTATAAAATATTTTCCACAGCAGCCATAGAAAAGGAAAGGCATTACTGCCTGTACCATATCCCGCAGAAGGTAATAGGGAGTTATGAAACATTATGTCACTACAGGGAAATTTTCTAACTTACTGACCTATCATGTTATTGGCGTAATGCATACCCATAAAGTCTATTGCTCTCATAAAGCCTCTGCACTCTGAGCTCCAAAGTGGTAAATTTTGAAGTCAAGATGCAGCTCAAAAATGTTCTCTTCATGAGCCACCTCTCAAGAACAGAAAATGAAGCAAGATATCTGGAGTGATCTTCAGCCACCAAGCCAATAACACTTAGCTGCTAGTTAACAGTCAGCATTACATTCCCTGCAAGGAATACTGAGGAGAATGTCATTGCACATTATGGCAAAAGTGAGTCTATTACTAAAAAGAGTATGTTAAAATAAAAATGAAGAAGCCAGAGCTGAAGAATAAAACATTCCTAGCACAGAAAAAACAGCTGAAACAAAATTCTCCAGCACAGAAAGGTCATCATAAACTGACTTCCCATCTAGTTTTCAGGGTCTCAGTTTTCCAGGTAACTGCTCAGATGAAATGAAGATGTGAACTGAGATTAAATAAAAGATTAGGAAGATTTATTAAGGGCAGGTTTTTCAGGTAATGGCAGGTGATGAAGTCAGTGTAAGAGAAAACCAAACAAAAAAAAGGCTTCACATATTAAGACTCTTTTAAGACTGGAGACCAAGACTAGAATTTTGTTACATCTAATGGAAGAGAAGATTGTACAGGAATCCACATGGTCACCCTTTTGGCAAAACGGCCAATATCCTTATTGATTCTCTTCAGTCACAACCATTTAGTTATATTGGAAAATGTTGGTAGAAGAAAAAAAATAAACACCAAACAAAAAACTGTCATCACCCTTGCAAGAGCAAAACTTTATGCTGAAAAATGCCACAGGCTTTGCAGCTATGACCCAAATTCCAAAACATCATGCAACTAGCTTTAGAAATCAATGTATTTTTAAAAAACTCACATTTGCTGTTTTTTACCAGGTTTTGTTCTGTGAAAATTTAAAAGACATGTTTCTACATATGTTTCTTTGAAAAGCAAAGCTGAGACGTTTCCATGATGATGATTCATTATAGATCAAATATCAGGATGCTCAGACTGAATGTGTAAGATCGAAACAGAACAGGTTGGGTGTGACAAGCACAGCAAAGAATACCCATGTGGTACAAAGTGAATCATACATGTACTTGTGGGTCCACTGCTGGCACTGGTAAACACACTCTAGTAAGGCACAATAATACAGGCCAGTTACAGCAGACTCTTGATTATTTGTCACCTGATGCCTTCTTATAGTCCATGGAATATTTTCAGTTTGTAGTCAGCCTTGAGCAAAGAGAAGTTGTGAATGCCCCATTCCTGGAACTGATCAAGGCCAAGCTGGAGAAGGCCTTGAGCAACCTGCTCTAGTGGGAGGTGTCCCTGCCCGTGGAAAGAGGGTTGGAACTAGATAAGCTTTAAGGTCCCTTCTAACCCAAACCATTCTATGATCCTATGATATTCTGTCCTGGGTTCAGCAGTAGCAGTCATGTTTTTCCTTTGTGTTAACTAGTTAACATATTCTCAAACCTGAGAGCTTTTTTGGTCACAGAAAATAGAAGTAGAATCTTACATAAAAAGGTCAGTAGAAGTAACAATGAAAGGAGAGACAGATCACAGTGATAAAGTGGCTAGGATAATTAAATGCTATTTTGTCATTTTTAGAATATTTCAAAATAATAATTACAGTTATTAAATTTTAAGTTTGCCTTCAGGTAATGCTTTAGCCATGGTTACATAAATGTCTACTTCATAAGTTAAAGAAACTTTAAGAAAAAGATTACAAGAAAAGGCACCTTCCAGTTTTATATTTGGTTGTTGACTAGGAAAATTTGCCATTAATGACTAATGATATAGTACATTAGTAGTATATTCTGTTACGGAAGTGCAAATTATTAGATACTAATGATGCATGTCCTAATTGGAGTTGTTTGTTTTTATTTCAACCTAGACAAAACAAAAATATTTATTTACAGTGTTTCAGGTTCTATGAACTACATTAAGCTCCTAATTGATCCTTTCAATAAACAAGAAACAATGCATTAACATTAAGCAAGACTGATGTATCTTTATTTGATGATCATTGTATAGTTCACCGATGATATATATCCCAGGAATGTGAAGTAATTTGGCCACTTAAGCTTGGTAGAAACTTCAGTTCAGGGACCAAACACAGGAAAAAGATAAAACCTACAATGTCAACAGTATAGTTCCTGTTCTTTCAAAATGCTTCAACAAGTTCACATAATGAAGATAAATTTGCCAGACAATTCATTACATTAATTCTAGTTCCTATATTTAAAAGATAGAGCACTGAGCAGGTGGTCATTGTTGTTGGATAAAAACTGTACATTTCCCAAGTCAACAAATAAACCATAACCCAAAACCTAGCAAACGTCATGTCTGTTCTTTAGTGAGGCAAGATCCCACATGAGACTGTAAACCTCAAGGCATCAGTAGTTATAGTTAAAAGGATGAGAAATTCATGGCACTCAGCACCGCAACATTGAGAACCTCCAGATCTCCAGGTCGTCAACCTTAATGATACAGTAAGAGAGAGACAAATCAAGAAAGACTCTCCAGGCTTCACAGTAAGTCTGGACAGCCTGTGACTGGCTCCTCACCTTTGTGCCACTGTTTCTAAGAGCAAGAAGGGAGAAAAGTGAGCACAACAGGTCAGCAAAGCAATAAGGCATAACATGGGAATCTCATGCTCTTTCACTTCACTTCCCTCACTCAGCCTTAGGGTTGGGGTTGTCTCAGAAAAAGTGGGATCACATATTCTGCACTGGATGAGGTTCTCCTTTCTGGGATTGGGCAGCTGGGCTAGTCTTTACAGCCCAAGCCAGTGAAGATAGCTCACTCCTCAGGAAACCACTCCAACTCAGAGTAATCACTGAGGCCAAAAAAAAGCATCAGATACACAGGTCCTGTAATTTATACTGAGGTAGAAATCCTCCTATCATAAAACAATGGAAAAAAAACATCAGTTTTCTTGTAACAGGTTGGTGCACCTGCTACATAAAAGGAAGGCTGCGATAAAATTAAATACAACACACACATTACTATGACTGCAGTCCAAAGCATACCAGGCTGTTAACTTTTCCCATTATTCAAGCAATAAAAAGAACCTTTTGGTTGTGCAGTTTAGTAGCTGCTATCCACACTGAAAAAGTTAGATCTTGGTGTTCAGAAATAAGGTCCCAAAACTGCATTCTAGCATACTATAAACCAACAGTTTAAACACCTAGACAGTTTTGTAACAGCTAATGCTCAAACCTGAAACCTAAATGCCCAAGTTTCACAATAATGTGTACTCGCTGATGTTAGAGGTACTAAATTACACAGCATGTGCTCGCCATTTCCACAAACTCACTCACTACTTGACACAGAGATAAACTACACAGATTCAGTAATCCAGAACTGGATTCCAGCTCCATTTTAAAATGCCAGCAGGAAATATAAACCAAACCAAACCAAACCAAAAACAAACCAGTTAACTTTCTTTAGTGAGAAAGGGTTCTTATTTATTTCTGATAATTTAAATTTTTTAAATTGAATATACTTTCATGTAAACCCTTCATTTTTTGGTTAGTTTTTACCATGAACACATGGACCCTCATTTTGATTCAGCTCATTCTGCATCTGCAAAATGCTGGAGAAAAAAAAGTGGAAGTAACTGCACCAGAAACAAGGAGGCATAATCTGTCACTAGTTCAAATTTAATTCAGCCTAGAAAAAAAAGCAGAGATAAAATGCAGGAGAATTTGGAAATTTTACAAAAAAAACAACAAAACCAAAATCAGAAAACATGGAGAGAATGGGGTTTATGGAAGGCATAAAGTCAATAAAAGAAACAAACAAACAAAAAAAAACAACAGCAAAGCAAGAATGATTTGGTTTGTTAAAATGCTTTGAACAACAACAAAGGCTCTAAGCCACCTAGAGAACTGAAATGACATTAGGATTATAAATAACAAGGATAATTCCTTAAATTTAATGCACAGGAAATGCTTGTTTCAACTCCTAAAGCAATACACCGAAGTTACTGATCCTATTGACACAAATTTTGTAGTCCTTTGCTAATATGCAGCGATTTTAAACATATCACTATTTTTAAGCCGTGTGATAAAGCTGATCCCATTTCTAGATTTAAAAAAATTCTGCTTATACTTGTTTACTGTCCTTGCAATTATCCTACAATAAACTAGTTCTATTATACTGAAACACTTCAGAGTAAAACATTCAGTTCTGGCTTCATTTAAATGAAAGAAATTCAACCTGTCTTAGTATAGAGGACTTCAACAGACATCATTAAAAGCTGCTTGGTATGTAAGATAAAGTAAACTTTCTTTTCTAGTCACATTGACAGTTCAGTATCATAATTTAATTCTTAATACGATTTTGCATAGCTCAAAATAATTCTCTCTCTTCACCCCTGAAGATGTTGAAAAACCACTGATATTCTGCAGAACCTTTGCCACAACAAAGAAAATGAATTGTGATTTCCTGCCCTAACTTCAACAGCATTTCACATCAGACTTGTATGATGTTGTTTTATAGACTTTGAGCTACCATGAACTAAAGCGCGTAGTTATAATGCTGGGTAATAAAACCTCATTTTTGCAGCAACCCCTCCCACCTAAACAGCTAGTTTTAAAAGGAGGAGCTGCTGAATGTTCACAGGATGATGCAGTAGCCAAAAGAAGTTAAAAAACAAACAAACAAAAACAACCCATTAAAAAAAACAAAAAAACAATTAAAAAAAAAAACAGAAAACCATCTGGAATGTTAAGTAATAGAATATGGGTATCACATGTTATAGCACAGCTAAATTAATGCCAAAAAAGACCGAGTGTTTCAAAACATAAATTGAGAATATGATGTTATTAATGCTAGAAGCCAGGTTTCAACTGCAGAAACTGACAGTACTTCAATTTAAGAATTCCTTCTAAAAATGTAACTTCATGCAAGTATATTTAAACATACATGTCATAACATACTGTTTAAAAAAGGTGAAGAACACAAGTGAAAACATTTTAAACTTATTCACAGAAAATAAAAATTGGAATAGTAAGATATATTTTTTTCAAGCATCAACTGTTTAGAAGTGTAACAAAAATAAAATAAAATTTGTACCAAAGGTAGTGCTTCTAAAGCAAGAAAAAACAGTCCTGATCTTGCCGGTTTACAAATATTTAGTATGGCATGCCAACATGATCATAACAGTTTTGTTAATAATGGAAATTAAGAACAGGAAGTGGAATTGCCTTTAAGCTATTGATAGTTTAATGACATGAAGATTATAATTCCCTTCTGAACAAGCAGTTATAAAAATTTCTAGCATTCTATAGAATAAGATTATTTTGTCCCCAGTGAAGTTAAAATACAACATTAGAAGTTATTGTTAGAAAACTTTTTAAAATAGACACATGTAAGCAACATATTTTGACATGGTTTATTTAAAAAAGAAAATCAACCGAACACCCCACTTCCTAGAGTTGCCTGACAAATGACAGTAAAACAGGCCACTTACTTTTCTGTCCTCAGTTTCTACAGAGGAAATGCACTCTGCTTTAGTATCCTGAAAAGGCAAACAGAAAAGACATGTCATAAAGCATATCACCCAGGTTTGTGGGAATAATTCAGGATGAAGAAAGGGCATCAAAGGCTGAAAAGTGGGTTTCTCAACCTATTACACTTCACTGAACAGTTGTTTTATACATACAGGATATCTAAACGCACAACATGTAGTATTACAGCTCTAACCATAATAGGTCTATTAAATTTTATTACAAGCATAAACTTAAAGACAGGATTGAAATATCACAAAACCCCAAACCTACTTCAGTATAGCTCAACCAGCTCCTAAGACAAAAGTACAATCTCTGCTTTATACTGTGTTTGCTCTTTCTACTTGTATCTCAAAGAAAATATAATTGCTTGCTCACTCCTTTTTTATTTTTGTTTTTTATTAGTGATGGTAGCTTAAAATATATAGAAGTGAGCTTAAGAGAAATAACTGTTCAAGCTTCTGCCTGCTGTCAAGAGTGCTAACTAGCACTTGATGAAGATAATTGTGTCTGAATCTCATAGCAATATGCAAGAATAATCAAGCATCTGTTTGATATAAATATGTGCATATATATATACACACATGTATATACAGATATATATATTCTGGACTTATGTTTTCTTCAAGACTCAAATGAATAAACTTCAACCTGATGATGCCCAACACATGGGTTTTTTGTTGTGTTGGGTTTTTTTTCCTCCTAAGGTATTTGGACCAACTTTGCATCTTTTGATTTTTGCCAGCAGACTTGAAGACATGCTGAAATAATCATTATCACAAAAAATGTTCTCTGAAAGGCATTTATTTTTTCATACTATCCCTTTGTACAACAAGTTACTATTGGAAACTGAGTAAGCCAAATATAGCTCAAGTCATTAAACTGTAGACAAGTGACCTTATACGATCTTTCGTTTTCAGCTTCAACTCTTCTAGTGAGGGTATTGTGCAAAGCTAATTTTGCTTACATACTGCAACTTCAGAAATTTCTGTTGGGATAAAATGACATACAGATTCATTAGAAGTAAATCCTTACCCAGCCTCTCACTGAAGCTAGAACCACTCTCATCAGAGTTTAGGTTATTGGGTACACTGACTTGCTAAATAAATCCTAGACCACAAATTTAAGGCTGATAGCTAATAGCAGATCCTATTAAAAATGAAAAACATGAGTTTACGTTTCTTCAACACCATGCCTAAATCTTAAATGAAGGACTGGTATTATTTCAATGCCAAATACCTAAGCCACATATATACACATAAATAGACAGACAGACAGACAGATATAAAAAAATTAAATAAAATCATTCAATCAAGAAAGATGAGCTGAGGTTTCCTAATAAAAGAACACTTCCATTCACAACGAGATATATCAAAGATGTTTTCACTAGGCATACCCAGTTCTCTGTCATTTCTCAAGCAGCACATTTCCAATAATAAAGTTCTTTCTTATTCTAGTTATCTTTATATATGAATCAGTACCACAAGTACTCTTTATATTCAAAGTACTTTTCGTGGGGAGCCAGACTGTACTTTTTGGAATGTAATACTCAAAAGTTTTCTTTAAAGTGTTACTTACTGGCAGCTAGATAGCTTCTCTCTGCATCCCTCTTCCCATTTGGTGGATAAGGAAATACTACCTCCCCCTACAGGCTGCCTTCCTGCACTTGTTTGCATATTTACACTCAGATTTTTATTTTTTTGTGAGTGAGAAGAAAAGCTCAACTGCTGAAAAGTTCTCTGCCTCAGAGGAATGAATTCAATCTTCATTAGCACCACTGCTCTTCACCTGCTAGCTATGTCCTAAGCCACCTTTTGGAAATAATGGAATGTTTTTTAACATATTTATTGGTTAATCAAAAATTAAGCATATCTTTTCATATTACCAAGGGACAAGGTGGCTCATACGAACCCAAATTAACTGACTGCAGAATCAAGTAGCTCCTATCAGAATCACACCATAGCTACTACAAACTCTCAGTATGATTAATATATCTTGTTCAAGACTAGTAGTACTTCGATTTGATCCGCTGCCTATAGATTTTAGTTTGCTATTTTGCTACTGTCATTTCCCATTAAGTGATTTCTAAGAAACCTAAATTCATACGCATTTATTACTCAATATGAATTAAAAATGCAGTTTTATCTGGAGAAAACAAAACCCACCTTCCTCCCAGTGCAGCTTAAGCCACATGGTTGTCTGCGACCAGCAATGCAAAGGTTCAAATTAAGCACACAGCCCAGCTGAAAACAGTTGAGGCCAACCCAGCTGAGACTCACTGCTGCAATAAGGAATTAGACAATGTGCATGGAAGTTAACTGATACCAGCCATAAAGAAAAGATAGAGACTGGAAATCAAAGGACAATCTCTGCCATGCATTTTGTCCCCGAATATCCAAAGATCATTCTACCTTGTGGAGTTTGGCCTTCTATCTAAAGATACAGAAGGTGAATTCTACGAATTAACCACTGCACTATAAACCATAAAAACTACATAAGTATGGTTTCAATATTATAGGATATTGAAGCCAGCAAGAAATAGTGGTTTTGGGTTATCATTTAAGTTAGGTAAAGTCAGATTTGAGTAAAGAAATAACTCTACGTCTTCAAGTGTAGAGACCTGAACTTAGACTTCTGCAGAAGGAAAAAAAAAAAAAAAAATCATCCAGGGTCCATTGTTATGTTATTGGTTTTGGTACTCCAAATAGGAATAAAAATATTGCCTAATTATTTTTTTTACAAACTTGCTTTAGGTACATTATGAGAGGATAATCTGGACTGTAAAAAATAACATTTAATATGTAGTACCACACAAAGCCTGAGTTCCTGAATAGGATTTTTCTTTACCAATTGATGAAATCCTCACAGATGCATGTACTCTAATAAAGTATACCTAAGGATACCAACGGGTTACCGAAAGAAGGACTGAAGTAGGTTTCAAGAATCCCTAGTCCAAAGGAGTTACATCAGTTGAAAGGAGTTAAAAATTTGGACAGTAAAAATTTGTGCAATAGGTGAAGAAGAAATCATAGAAATCACAGAATGGTTTGGGTTGGAAAGGACCTTAAAGATTATCTAGTTCCAATTCCCTGCCATGAGCAGGGACACCTTACCCTAAACCAGGTTGCTCAGATCACTGACAGACTGATACAGATTGGTTTAGGGAGCAGGCCAACAGTCTATAGTACAGGAAAAAGTAAATATTCAAATTATTTTAAAGGCTTAAAACCAAAAAAACCAAAAAACAAAACAGGCAAAGACATATGGGAAATAAAATTGTATTCATGGTGAAACAGAATACCTGAGAAAATACAATCAAGAAAATAGAATACAGTCTCTTCTAAATCAATAATCTGCAAATTTATTACCTGATTAATTAAGTGCAACTTGCAACAAGTTTTCATTTAAAGATAGTAATAACAATTCGTCACTGTGCAGAAACAGAGGAGTTGTGCAGAGGAGTTGTTTGTCGTGCATCTGATGTCTCTAGAAAGTCTATGTTGAAGTCTTTTTGGAAGAAGAGCAGTCAGGTACTCTGTCACCAACTATAACTGAATTTTGTTACCAAGTGTAACTGAACTCAAGCAGAATTTATCTTTAAGTGCCAAGAACATTTCATGTTAGGGGTCTGCATGCATATGTTAACCTTTAACTGCCCAAGTAAACAAACCAGTTTTTTTCTGAAGCAACTAGTGTGTAAGTCTTTAAACCAGCAAAGTTCCTGGCTGAAATGAATACATGCTTAAATATAAATACTTGAGTATACATCATCTACATCCTAGATACACCACTTCTAAATAAAGATGTACACAGAAACTAAGCTTAAAAAAAAAAAAAAAATTGAACTTAACCATCTATCAATCTCAGAGTAAGAAGGGAAGAACTCTGGAAGACATCTGTGCTACTTCTTGTAGAGTGCAAAATGACAAAGCATTAATAAATGCCATTTTAGAATGTATAATGCAAACTTCCCAACTGCTTGAATTATTTGAGATTAAGAACTACCATTGCTGTAAAGTAGGTGTAAAATTTTATAGATGTGAACAATGCATCAGGCACTTTCTTTAATGTTGTTGCATCTCAAAAAAAGAAACCCCAGCAAAAATCTGTTTCTCCTGGAGAATGATGATTTTAGACTAATTATATCATGATAGAATACTTCATAAGAAGTTTCCTGGCAAATACAGAAAGAAGGAATTACAGACATACCGTACCCTGCCACTAAGGCAGAAAACCCTTTCATCCATTTCAGCTTAAGCCCAACACAATCCCTTTTTTTCTCTAGGTGTCACCGCACAACAGACAATTAAATTATATTATTCTAAACACAATAAGAGCTCTATTTATTATTATGTGGCAGCATAAAAGAAAATTGCCTTTTTTGTCTATTAATTTGGGTAGCGGCAACAAGGAAACAGAAGAAGGGTTTATGTAGAATATCACAGGCAACACAGGACAAACACAACTTGTTTTGAACTGAACAAAGTGCCATAAGGGACACTGCCACATATATTTCACACTAGAATTGCATTAATTGAGATGGTGAACTTACACTCCCCTCTGTGTCTGCAGGCAATACAGTTCTGACAGGTAGCTTTTAAATGTTCCTGCTGACACTCACATTAGTGACCAACTGGTATAAACTTATGGTTGTACCAAGTACCATGTCTACCAAAGAGAAAAAGTGTGACAAGAGGTGCTATTCCTTCAGTGCTAGTTTGGAGACAACTGGTAATTTAGATGACTTCACAGCAGGACCTACTGCAAGTGCATAGTATAGAATACATCAGATATGATACCCATTTTATTCCTGAGCAGGCTCCCCTTTCTCATCCCAATTTTGTTCTGTTTCATCATTCACAGGTTTCAAC
The DNA here is from genome assembly GCF_028554395.1 of Pezoporus wallicus. Taxonomy (NCBI): domain Eukaryota; kingdom Metazoa; phylum Chordata; class Aves; order Psittaciformes; family Psittacidae; genus Pezoporus; species Pezoporus wallicus. Next base: position 1,434,407 of record NW_026637610.1, on the reverse strand, counting down.
AATTTTGAAGTTTAACATGGTAGGCCCTTGGAAAATATATCTACCATCTTCATTCCATGTAACATTATACAACTGTTACTGATGTAACATTATACAACAGAAATAAAAGGGAAAGCTCAAGAAAGTAAAAGTCATCACTGGTGGCAACATGATGCTGCATGACACTCTGGCTTAGGATGCAGCAGAAACCTCCATACACTTGATTTTATATAGCTTCTATAATCCTACATTTAATTTTACTTCTTGAATTGCGAAAAGTGGTATCAATATCCTCCAGTAGCCATTACTCATGCTAACATAGCTAACACCTGCACATAGCTGGGTATTTTATCACACCTTTTTCAGTTTGTTATCTCCCTGCTATCCAAAACCTGTTTCCTCTATTTCCATATTATCCTGGCGCAGAATACCAGAAACAAAGAAACCAATCCCAATAAAGAAGCAAACTCTGCAGCCTCACAAACTTCAGAAAAGTTATTTGAATGGCTAAGATTTTTTATTTTTCATGTGAAAGTACGTAAATGTAAAAGGCAAACAATTCATGTGGACACACACTACTGCCATGGCCTGTATTGGAAGGAAAAATGAGACTGGAAGTTATTAAAGTATTTCCTAAATTGTTTTTGTGTGTAATATCAAGAATGGTCAGTAGGTGGAAGCAAATACCCTTGTAAAATCTTGTTCAGCTTCCCTATGAAAGATAAATATTGCATTGACCAAGTCGGTCGGGTATTTTACACGTGCCTTGACATCCCAACAAACGCTAACACAAGTTATGTCTTTCCTTCACAACAGCGGTTTCCAATTGCATAAAAGCCCTGTATATTTAGAAATAAAAGGTCTGAGTTTTTTCCAGGTTTAAGATTTTTAAAAGTGAATCTGATTCTTTCTAATAACTAAAGCAGATACTAAGGTAGCCTGATGTGAAACAGAACGAGAATATACATATATATATATATACACACACATAAAACCAAAAAGTACACAGTTAATTTCTAGGATATTGATTTTTCTGTGTATTTTTATTAAGTGTTTAAAAGTATCAAAGTCCTGAATTATTACAGAAAATATTTCATCTTTTTCACTATCCATTAGCTATTTCATTATTGCTGCTAACAAACAGTCTGCCAGCAGAATTCATCTGAATTTCATATTAGCTCTACTTTATCCATCCCAGAGAACAAATTAACCACACAGTAATTCTTACTGAAGAAGAAAATAAATGAAAAATGAAACCTTAGAATGTGACATTCGAGTCTGTACTAAGTTGCCAACAACTGAAGGACTCATGCAGAAGTCTCATCAAATTAAGAAACCAATTCCAAGATTTTAATGGCTTCAGCAGTTACAATGTCAAAGATGTAAGAAAGGAACTTTATTCATGAAAGCAATAGCTTCATCTCTGTTTACTAACATCTCTGGACCAAGAGAGGCTTGTGTCTAGAAGCACAGACCAGGAGAAGACTGGGGAGTCTGCAGCTTTTTGTGTTGCCTCAGGGCAGCCGCAGGGCTGTTTGTCTAGAGTCAAAAAGGAAACCCATCTGATCAGGGATTTCAAACCAAGCTTCTCAAGACACTGGGGAGCTTAACTGTGTTGTTTCTAGCTAAAAGTAGACAGACATTAAAAGGAAGGTTTACAAGACTCCTGGAAACTGAAGTGACAAATCTTGTAATAAAAAATACTGCTTGTAAAAATACTGATGTATTTTTAATGTAGATTTGAAGGGACTCTGGTGTGTGCCCTCCCACACATACACCCACCACCCGGCTGTGTAAGTGGAGTGGATACCCAATCTCTTCTTTCTTTTTATTCTAGTGTTTTGCTTATGTTCATTTACAATTTTCAAGGCTACCAAGAGCTGAAAACTTCCCCCCCCCCCCCCCCCCCCCCCCCAAGAAAAAGCTTGACTTCTTCCATTAATAGACTTGTCAGAGGAAACAGGTACTGTTTGCTTTATGGACTGGAGTATGTGAAACATTCCCCCTTTTTTCCTCTTCATTCTCTCACCCTTATGAGTTCTTAAATACTGATAGATGAAGACATGTTGCTCCACAGCACAGAAAGCAAGCCTTTGGGTGTCTCACAACTTGCCTCATTTCTCCTAACATATATTTTTCATTAGTCCAATGATGCAAAACTATCCTAGTGTAAATCTTCTGCCTATGTCCTTAGACCATCACAACTGCACAAAATAACATAAAAACTGTGGTACTTTCAGAAAAGATGCATATAATTTTAAGACACGAAACTATCATCTAGAAGTATCTAGCTGTATCTGTAGGAATTTGCTGTTGAAGCCTAGAAACAAATACAAGGTTAAGACTTAATTTGGTGCTTAATAAGTATTTAATTTTCAAAGATGGCAACTCCAATTTATTGCCAGATAAAGTTACCAGTTTGAACAGACTGAAAATGTTTATGTTTCCAATATGTATCATCATTTTGATCTGCAGGTCAAATCTGACACTCCTTTCTATATGGGCCTCTATTTTCAAAGCTGAAAGTTGCCATGCTCAGAGAGCAACACAACTGTCTCTGAATCCATCTTCAGTTTCAGATGCAAAGTGGAAAAATACATGCAATTTCCATTTCCTGGTCTGTGTGCAATTTTCCGAAGAATCTAATTATACTTCATTTTTAACTGATACGGAAAAGAAGTGTCACTTCAGGAGCAAAATCAGGTTAACCACCATCACAAGAATCTTCAAAACTGTACATTTTAGCAGTTCTAACTGTTAAAACTGAATTTTTAAACTGTAAATGTTATTTATCTAATAATATCCCCTTAGGTGTAAAGCAGATGAACAGCCACATACATATTGGTATATTTTAAGCCAGTTAAATCTTGATGACCAATATATATTCCTGATACACCCAAAATAAGATTTGTTGGTGAAGCTGCCAGTGTGGTTTCAACACAGCCTACACACTGGGTAAGCTGGTTAAGATTTGTTATTGGCAATATATACCCAAAGTGCAGATGCAATGTCTATGAAAAACAATCTAATTTGACAGTTTATGATTTCAAATTAACAGCAGCATAGGGGAATAACTGGATTCCTGGAGAAATATGGTTTCATAAGGGAAATAAGCATATAAAATTACTTTGGACCAAAACACCTTTAGAATATATTTACTAAATTCAGCTGAAGAGGTATAATGTTCCTGTATTTGTTATAAATTAGTGGCTGAGTAAAAGAAAAAGACCAAATTCTAACTCCAAAATCAGCCACTATACCAGCTGTTAAAAGACCTCAAAGAGAGCAGAGGACGCTGAGATGGAAATGACTTCTTATCTGAAGTCAAGATACGAAAGTGGCTGCTGGCAAGGACTCCATGTTTTATTGAGAGGGGACCATGAGAACACATGATACAAATCTGTAATAAATTTATTTAAGTATACTGTTCACAAAAATATCTTCTTTCAAGACTGAAGAAGATTCTTGCTGAAGTTGAACAGACTTCAGTAATTTCTGGAATCTGATAAAAAGCAAACATAAATTTTCACCGAGATGGGAAATTTTCAAGCTTACAGTGTGACAAGAAAGAAATTTCTTAATGAAAGAAGTTGCATGATGATTGCAGTACTAAGGAAATAGGTGCCTATGAAGACTCTGTGAAAACGTGTGGTTTTTTTCCTTTGGTATTACACTAAAATTTTGATTGTCAAAAGGTTCAGGTTTACGCTTTTAGTATGTATTAATCAGTATGTCTACTTCCAAGCAGTAAAACCAGTTACAGTCATAATAAACTGGTTATGTATTCAATATACTTTTTTTGGAGGAAAAAAGGAAAACAGAACTTCATATTGGAATCAAGTCTTCACTGCATAAACAACCCACAAGGATTCTCACGTCTACCCTTCTTGTTCTCTCCCATCCCACTGAGGCGGAGTGAGCAAGCAGCTGGGTGGTGCTGAGCTGCCTACAACAATCAGAAATGTATTATTTCTCAGCTTCTACCTTTTCACAAACATTACAAGTAGTCAGGTCTCAAATTATTTGGTGCTTCATATACAGAAACCTATTTCCACTTCCTGGCATACCTCTGCATCATTACACTAATAAGAATGTTGCAATAAAGACACGAGTGAAGCTTGTATCCAAAGGACTATTCTCATCATGAGCAAATGAAAACAAACCTCTGATGATGACAGTTACTGCTCTAACATCCAAGAAAAAATAAAGAATTTAGCTAGAGCCTAAGGCGGCAAGCCTGTATAATTTAGAATGGCTACAGCTTTCAGCTGTTTCCTGATCAATCACCAGTCAGACTTTCTTGTTATTGCTGGCAAGAAGAAAGTGACTGAGGTGCAGTTCCTCCTTCTATGGCCAGTGTAGGGAATACAAGCCCAGTTTCCTTTGAAATATCTGCCAAGCTATACTATGATGAAGACATCAGAGCCGCTTCTTTTCCAAATGTTTTTAGGAACCTCATAGTTAAAAAGATACTGGTCTCATAACGGCCCTGAAAGGCTGCTGAGTAGCTCTCATTCACATCACAGATACAAAGCAGCTAAAACAGCTTGTAAGTGCAGCCTGCTAAGGAAAACAAGCAGAGGCAAATGTCAGTTGCATGTATGGTTACTGCTTGAAAACAATCAGCACCCAATATCCCCAACACATGCTCTTCTCCTGAATAAATGTGCTGGAATTAAAAATGTTTACTTTCCATTTTAGTGTCTCACTACTAACATACATACATACATTTATGAAGTAGGTATACAGATGATGCATTGCTCCTCCTACTTTTTCTTGGGTATTTTTCCCCCCAACAGGTGCTTTGGCCTATCTCAGCAGTAAAGTGCTGAACTCACATGATGTACAAACATCCCTGGCACTTCTCTGCAAAAGATTGACTCTATCTCAGTACTGGTCAAGAGACATATCACACAGTTGAAAAATAAAAGAAAATAAAATAACTTTAAAACCCCTCAACAAACAAAACTAACAACATAAAACCCCCACAAGGCACCTTTACCCGACCAAGGCCCCTCTCTTCAATTGATAGATTTTGCGCTTTTTGTACTGTGCACTGAAGAATTAACCTTCCTTTTAAAAAAGGGATATCAATTACTTAGTTGTAACAAATATTTTTTAATGTCTAATAATTCAGTGCTATTTTTTCTTCAATTGAAGTGCAGATGATCTCTGTGCAATACTATATAATCTGTTAAGATATTTCAGTATACAACTGAAATATAATAGCTACTGTATTTGTTTTAAAACTGATTTCACTGTACATACAGATTGGCAATTCCCCACCACCACCAGACCCTCTCCCAGATGTGCATGAAAGATGAACGCATAAAATGAGCTATGGCATTTGAAAATTTAAAATTTGAAAAATTTGAAAATATTGCCAAAATAATCTTAAGGCAAAAGGTCAGCATAACAAGCAATTAATTTACAAATGGATTTGGATCCATCAAAAAATAAGGAAACCCAGGTTCTTCTTCCTTTTCTTAAACTAGTAGAGAAATGAGAAGAGCAATATATCAATCTAAATGCAGTTTTTCTAAGGTTATCATCTTTATTAGTCTTATAATCTGTGATTTCTCACCTACTAGACATGTTAAGCCATCTATTCAACAGAGAAAACCCAGCAGGAATGAAGCTTCAAGCATCATACTATGAATTTTAGGAGCTGTAGAGGAATAAAACCTCAAATGAACCTCTAACTCTCATTTTCCCTCATGTCTAATCACAAAGCTTTTCTACTTAAATACATCAACCATGAGCTGAGCCTTCAGTTTTAGGCAGCAGGCTCTCAACCACATTGGGTAAGATAAGGCGTTCATCTACCTTAACACCCTGTATAGCACTGAAAGGTCTATGCTGTCCCCGGAACACTTTGATGACTGACAGACTGAATCAGAGTCCTAGGGATGGAGCAGTAAGGAAAGGACACAGTCAGAAAATGGTCTGTAGCAAAAATTTAGGGCAGGTATATAATATCTTGCATGCAAGCTATGCTTTGTACACACAACACACGTATGCACATCGCTAGTCTTCCACCTCAGAACTCCACGTACGAAGCCTGATGTGTAGTAACTAAGTTCTATTGACCATCAGTTGAGGCACATCCCAGTTAGAAGTCATTTAATAACCATGAGATTTTCATCTTATGATCCCATCCATTCTGATTTTGAAACTCCTTATACCTTTGGTCTCTGAAATAACCCATCTCAATTCCACAGTTTAATTACATATTGCATGTAAACCCACACACTCCTGTTTGGGTACAATTTGATAGTCTATATTTGATTGGATGTCAACAGTTCTTCCTTTCACTAGTGAAAAAGTGAATAATTACACCAGTGGTGGAAATGCTTTAGAGAGGTGCCTCTCCCAAATGTTAGATTTCATACTAACATACATCTCAATCCTAAGGAGAAAATACCATCTTGTTGGTAATAACCTTCAACTATTTGACACTTGATAGAATTTGAATGTTCTAGTTTAACTAATAAAGTAGGTGATGTGTTGACCCAGGAAAGAAAGTGCAATATTTATTTCAAACTTCCATTTAAAAGATTATCTGATCATCTGATCAGATAATCTGATTATCTGATGGCATTTTTGTTAAAAAAACCTCCAACAACCACCAAAAAAAAAACGAATGGCAGAAAATAAAGCATTGCGCATTCTGAAACGCCAATTCAGCATGGCCAAAGGAGTCAGAGGAACAAAAAGTACATCACAGCTTTGACAACTCATCTCCTAATTCCACATTGCTTTTCTATATGTTCTTCCTATATTATGGAATACATGACTCTGTGTTTCTGTGAAAGTTTAACTTCGTTTAATCAAGCTACCCAAGCATGAACAGTAAAGTCTCTAAGCTGCACAATTTGGAACAAAGTAAAACAGCTCAGTTTCAAGTGCTAAAAACCTGATTACATCAAAACCAATTTTTGATGGAGCACAAATCGCACCGGTCCTGAATTGAGAACATTTCCTTGATGTATTATTTTCAACCCAAGGCAAGTATAACTGCACATACTGCCCTTTAACTAAAAAGCTGTTAGAATCATATAGTGGAAAAATATATTTCTCCCTCTTTCTCTATAAACGAGGTTAATGTACTTTCATTTGATCTGGTAAATTTTTCAAATAACTTTTTGGGTAGACCAATTTAAAATTTATGATCCTAATATAATGAAACTTTTCTTTAAAGACTGAATACAAACTCTGAACCTTAGAGAAAAAAAACACACAATTTCTTTATGGAACGTGTGCTACAGCAGCTTCTGCTCATCAATCCTACTATATAATTTAACCCAAGATGGGTACAGAGAACACAGGTTGAGAGGTGACATGTGCTTCCTATTTTGCTGTTCATATAACCACTAATAATAACTACAGGAATTATAAAGATCAGACATTCACTGAACTGTAAAATCCAATTCTCTTTGCCAAGGTGAGATGGGGGGGGGGGCAGGAATTAAGCTTAAAAAAAAAAAAAAAAACCAAACAAAAAAACAAACCAAAAAACCCAAGGTGCCTCAACCAATAGTACCATATATAATGCAACAACTTTTAAATGACATGCCCATAGGTGTTTCTTCATCAACACAAGGACCTCACTAAGAGTATCTCTAATGATAATTTATTAAAATTAGTGAAACAAACCACTGATACAATGTAAACAGGCTGAAACTTTTCTATCTAATGCATTGTGCTCTGTAAATAAGTGGGAAAAAAAAAAACAAAACAAAAACATTTTCAACCTGAATCAGAGAAAGTGTTTCTTTAGCTGGTTTCCTGCCAGTTAACCAGCTTCTCATTTTATTTATACAAGGCTATCAAATTATAAACTCTCATAACAGCTGCACACTCTTAAAACTTGGACTTCTCTTTGCTTCTAAGGCAAATTTCAGGGCTGAAATCTTAAGTGTAACTTAAATGATAATCAAAGTTCCAAATCAAATTGTATCATCACTATATTCAAACAACAAATGAGGGATCCCATGGTATTGCAGATTTGATTTGACTTTGTTGAAGTGAACACTATACTGACGTGTTTTAATGTGCTGATCCCAAACACAGGAATTAACACAAATGCATCTCATACACTTAGAAGATTAAGGTCCAGGTTCTTTGTTACGGTAAGACTTGATACTTAAGTTCATATAATCATAGAATCATGGAATCATAGAATAGTTAGGGTTGGAAAGGAACTTTAGATCATCTAGTTCCAACCCCCCTGCCATGGGCAGGGACACCTCACACTAAACCATCTCACCCAAGGCTTCACCCAACTTGGTCTGGAACACTGCCAGGAACGGAGCATTCACAACCTCCCTTGACAACCTATTCCAGTGCCTCACCGCCCTAACAGGAAGGAATTTCTGCCTTATATCCAATCTAAAAGTTCCTGCATCAAATGCGAACCCCAGTATTTTTAAAATACATTTTAACCCACCGTTATAAAACAGAGTGTTATGTTAACAATCAATTCAGTAGCACCAGTACTAAGCCCCCTGGGTCTCATTTGCTATAGCTATGCTTCTGCCAAGTGAAAAAAAAAGAACTACAAGACCACTAACATATCCTCTGGAAGAAAATCATTATATATACACTTATAAACAAGAAATAAAAATGCTATTATGCCTTGGCATAGCTTAATACACACAAAAGTATTACAGTACTATTTTCCACTAAAATAGAGCTGGTTTTCTTTAAAACATATATACTTAAACACAAACATAATTAACCAGTTTTCAACACTTGCTAAAGACTGAAAAGGATCCTAAACTAGATCTAAGTCATTAGAAAAAAATATACATTGATCAAAATAGAAAATACAGTATTTGTTTCTAGTGCTTGTGTGTTTTTGACTGCTTAAACAGACTAAATATGCAATTTCATCACCATTTTCAGTACGTTCAAAACAACATCTATAAATGTTGCTAATTTTACAATAGAAATACTGAAAATTATCATCATGACCATTTACACTGTAATTGCTCTTACTGAGCCTAATGAGTATTAATGATGCAGCCAGAGAAATACATTCTATAAAATTATGTGATGATAATCAAATGATATTTAGTAAATTATACCAGATATTTTATGACTACTAACATTTTGGGTTTGCTGGAAAAATGTATTTCTTAACATCATATAATGACACAGTAAATCCAACATCAAGTTGACATTCAAGAGAGAGAAATAAGCTTCAGAAAAGCAGATCCAACACAAGATTTTCTACTGAATACCAGATGAACGCTGAAATTCTGTTATCAGAGCTACTCCACAAAATATTGTCTGTACTGGCCAATTAGAACCACTAAAATTTAAAAGTTAATTAATGAATAAATGTTCAAAAGACTAAGTCAGCCCATGTCCGAATTACCAGAGACTCTAGAGGACTATAATCAAACAACAGATGAAGCATACGTGATCTCCTCCTTTTGTCCCCAGACCTCCTGCAATGCTGACAAAAAGAAACAACAACAAAAAAGCACTTGCAAAATTAGCTACCCAAATGTGCATGTCTTTTGAAGAATTCAGTTAGCTATACTTTACATAATTCCCATCTGCTATCCTCAAAAGCAAAAATAACAGTATTCTCAGTTGTCACTCATGGCAACCGCTTTATCAGCAACTGTCTGCTGCTTTTAAAGAACTTCGAAGTGCAAAGGGAACTCCACAAAAAAAACACAAGTACAGAGGGAGGTTTTGATTAACAGGTTGATTTCTTCATATGTGAGACTAGTGAAGATCATGAAACATTTTTCAGAGTCTAATTTTGACTGGAAAAGTTATCATGGATAACTCATGCACTATTCTGTAACTATATAAAACCTTACTCTAATAGATATAATATCTAAAGCCAATACTGAACTAACAGTACAGGGTAGGAGGAGGCAGTAATGACGGAGTGACAACAGCTAACTGCATTTCAACAGCTGCAGAAATACTATCATTGTGAACATGAAGCACACAGGGTATGTGACTGTGAGCCAAAAGCACAAACCAGATGGACACCAGGACAGAAGGAGGAGGACAGAAAGTTGAGGTTTCTGTAATCCAACATCTAAGAACACCTTTCCCAGTCTTTCTTACTGCTCCAACTTCTAAAAGTAAATTCCATAAAACTGAATTTGCAGAGGAGACCCTCAAAAATCAAGCTACACACAAGATTTCTGACAGCTAAAAAAAAAAAGCCTTAAAACCTGCTTTTGATATACCCAATCATTAAAAACAATAATTCAGAAAACACCAATGTTTGGTGTTTGTCTCAGAAAGACACTAAGCAATCCTATGAATGTCTGAAGCTGCTGCAGCTTCTTTGCTTAGGCTTTCCATATCCACCTCCCAGCAGGTATTTCAGCTATCCACAACCATTTTACCCCTGCTTTCAATTCTGTTGTTCTCCACAAAGAGGTATTTCTCGTTCTAAGTTTTGTGCTTTCACATTACTTGATAACAACAACAAAAACAACAACAAAGAAAAAGGGTATTAGATTTTTTCTACAAGATGAAGTAACAACTCTTCATTCCAGAAACAAAAGTCAGAGTGACTACAAGCCTTAAATCACCTTTCTTTACTAAAGCAGTCCTACTAGTCTCTGCTAATGCTATTTCAGCATGGATGTTTAAAACCTATAGCAAAGAAAAGAAGCTTAAGTATCTTTATCTTTCTTTTATTCTCATTTCTGATTTGGATACCTAAAAAGATTTTGCAAGAGCTGTAGACATTGCCCACTACAATGATGAGCAATGATTTACTTTGTATATTCATAACTTACTGAGTTCAATTTTAGTATTAAGTACGTTGTTTTATTTCACTCAAAAGTCAGTTTTAGGCTTATTAATGACCACAGAAAAATATACTGAATAAAAACCTGTGAACATGATTTAAATATGTTTCAGAACAAATGACAAGTCTGCAACAGTAGAAAGGAGGGTTTTTTTCTATTTGCTTTAGAATCTGCTATTTGTTTATAACATTCACTGAAATGTTACCAATCATGAAACTGTGATGATGCCTTAGTTAACTTCTGTTATATTTTTACAAAACTACACACTACAAGAGAGAAACTGTTTATTTAAAACTAGCAAAAATATTTCCAACACAACATCCAGCAATGTCAGGTAGGTTCAAGCCTAGAGAAAGCAAAAAGGCTGGAACAGAAGTTATTCAGAAAAGGTATTTTGGCTGAATGAGAAAATCAGTAATTAATGGCATTGCAAGCTATTGATAACACCACATCATAAGCTGACATGCAGGTGAACATCTATGACAAGAGCTGTACTCACATGCAGACAGACATTGCTCTGAACAAGTATAGGCAAACAAATATATATGCAGTGAATATTATAGTAGGAACAGTGGAGTTTAAAGCTGTGTTTTACTGCAATGGAGTAAAAGAGAGAAAACAAGATAGTATGCTATATATATACGGATAGGAAAATTGTTAGTGAGAAAAGGAGATTAGAGAATGGCCTGTAGAGAAATTGCATAAATTACAACCCCTGAATGCTGAACACAGGAGAGACAGGAGAACAGGCCTCCCGTATCGAGAATAATAACCTTAAAACATAGCAGAAATATTCCATATTCGAAAAAAGTACTGTAACACATTTGTTAATGACCTGCTGTAATAGTTGCACTAACCATCATACACATAGAACAAGTCATTTCAAGACCATGCACTAAGGGCTTGTATTTCAAATACTGCCCTGAACATCTAAAAATACAAACAAAAGGACAGAAAATGAAGTAACCATATTCATCATAATGAAAAAAGAAAAGGTCTCTTTTGTGGGATCTCTTTGGGTTAGGCGAAGCTTCTCCACACTCCTTGCTTAGCCCATGAGTTTCCTGGTAACTCAGTGAGGGACAAAGCATAAAACAGAGGAGAAAAAACAACAAAACAGAACAAAACAAAACAACAAAACAAACAAACAAAAACACATGTTTTTTGGGAGAATAAAATTAGCTCCCACTTCTGCATCATATTCCCAGCTGTGCAACTCTGAGGTGGATAAGGGCCGCAGTCACAGCGGGATCAGCTGCGCAAGTGTGAAAGAATCCTTTCAGTTACATACAATACGGCGTATCCCAAACATTCACAAAATATGTTGAGAATCTGCAACCAAAAAATCTCAGATGCTTAAATAACTGAACAGTTCTGTAGATCATCAATTCCAGAAATCCTCTGATAAGTCAAGTACAAGCAGAAGTCTACTAGTGAGATAATGCTGTTAGGCTGTTACTTTAGTCGATTGATAGCATACCAAGTAAACAGATTCGATCAACTCTCCTCTGAAACTCTGGATGAATTCAGAAATATTGTGAACATTTCAGCAAAACCACTGGAAACAAAAACTTACGAAATACGCTCTGGTTCAAAGCAGCTAAAAAAAGGTGAGACTTTCAAGGACCTATCAATATAACTTTAAAAGAGATACATGATACAGCTCTGCAACAGCACAGGAACAAACAGATCACCATTCTAGTTGTAGTATAGAACAAGTATAGCAGAACTTTCTAAGGATCTCAGTGCAACTGGAAACTCTTCACCTGTTTGTGAGATCACTCAGAAATACAGGGCTGCTTCTGAATGCTGTAGGTAAGCATATCAGCAAAACTCATCTCCACTGGTCTCAGTATGATTGGCTGGTCTGTTCTGTCTGGAAGGGAAAATATTCTCCCTTAAACAATTTCTTTGTGGCCCATTCATCAGAACTGAAGGCATTAATTTCTCCCTTTGCTAAAATACATTACCCAGGCAAGAAAGTCTCCCGCAGTCAGTAAAAGGTGTATATAATATAGTATCTAATATAATTCAGCATATGGTGCCTTACTGCAACTGATCTTACTTCAAGCCAGAGGCATATGTTGTAAATCTTTCAGCAAACAAGTCGGTGAGAAAATAACTTATAGCAGCCTTGTGACTAAAATTACCCTTTACATATCAAAAATAGCCAAACAGTAGAAAAATAAATCGATTGCAATTTGAAATCTTATTAGAGTAATATCTTTAAGGTCTTTTATTTCAAGAAGATACACTTCAGAAAATTTTCCTGTGAACAGGTTCAACAAACTTCAACACACTGTATTAAAAAGACAAAGCGAAAATCTAAAAATTCAGTACAGACTCACCACAGCATTTGAATTCGGGAATATATGGCCACAGCACATAATTGCAAAGGTATGCTTACAGCAAACTGTCTCTGTTTTTTTAGGTTACTGATGCAAATATTAACTTCTTTTCATTTATGCATTAATGTTTCGAAGGAAAACCAACAGCTGCTTCTGATTACTCATGAGAAATAGTTTCCTAAAGTTAATGATACTTTAGTTTCCTAAAGTAATGATACATTAATGAAGATATAACTGCTTCATTAATGTTACTTGTGCTTGAAGCCATTAATATTTAAAATGTGAGCACAGAATTTTGACAGAAAAATATAAAATACTGATCTTGAAATTGAAGCCTCACACATTTAAAAAATCAATGTTAGAATTCTAAGAGCAACGAAAATACCGAGAAAGCATTAGAAAAAACTGGGTATTTGCCTATTCTTCTGCTTATAATTACTGTAAGTCATCACATCTCCATACATGGAGTAAAAACTTGTGATCACTGTACCTCACTGATGTCTCCTTCTTAAATGAGGTAATGTGATACTGGCATGAGTGCATCTCGCTACTTGTAGACATGAAAATTAAGATTAGCAGATTCCTCTCAGACACATTTTCTAGCGATAGACACATTTGTGTGGGGAAAAAAAAAAAACTTGTCTTGAAAGATACTTGGATATGAAAAGCATATTAAAAGATATGAAAAGAAGTTGTCCATAGCAAAGAGGCTGTCTAGAGCACATCCTGTGAAAAAGACAGGCAGTGCTCTTACCAGCTGGGTCAGACGCAGTTTCTGAAATATGATTCAGAATTTTTAGAATAAAATCTCTTCATATTTAACTTTTGGTGAAAAATATTTAAAGTTCTAAAATAAGCCACTGCACCACTGAAAATGAATCAAACCCACATTTATTCATGAAGGACATAGTATTACAGAATTTTCAAGTCATTGCTCAAATTTCACAGCTAAAAACTATTTGATAAGCTTGTTTATTTCCCTGTATAACATAATGAATGTATTATCTTATTCAAATAGTGAAGTAGAAGTGACATTTAATGAATTATTTTTTTATTCAAATTATTAATAAAATCATTGCATAAAAGTACAGGGCAATTCAGCATTTTATTATACAATACAAATGTGGGGACATAAAGTAGTCATAAGCTCTAAGACAATCACATGTAAAAAAAGGGAATTTTATTAACTACTTATTATCCACAAACCTAGCTAGTTTTTGTATGTCAAGTTATCCCAAAAACTTAGCTTAGTTTATATGTGCATTAACTTATTTTTCTCACTAGAATAAAGCAGTAAAAAGTACTGCTAGCCAGTAAGATTGAACATTTCTCTAGGAAAGCAAGCAAAAGTACAGGTTCAGGAAAAGTTTTAAAAAAGCAAATAACCAAATACAAATTTAGTTTGCTTGATACAATTACATTATTATGAACCCATTAGCATGCTAGACAGTTAACATTTTTCACTGTTTAAAATTATTGAAAGACTGAGTCTATGTTTTCATACTTCATGTCTCATAAAGGAATATTCTCAGTCTGTTAGCAGCTTAAGAAAATATTTACATATCTTCTCAGCAGCAAGAAGATGAGTATAAAAGGGTACCTGCCAAAATACTAATATAAAGACACCCCATTCCAAATTCTACTGTAAAAGCAAGACAAAGAAGTCAAGTCTATTGCAAAGCTATCAGTTCCTACCAAAAGGCAGCCTTCTTCTGGGCACAGCAAGGTCTGAAAGAGTTTATCTGCTCAAAGCAAAAAACAGACTGAGTCAAACAGACAAAAATACTGGTTCATACACTGGAAAACTTCAGTCTTCCGTTATTAAAAAGTCAGTACCATAATCTTAAACTATATTTCTTCAGTGATGTTAATATTTTTTCTGTTAATTTGCATTTCTAAAAGAATTATTTTAAAATATCTGCTTTAACTAATATGATAAAAAATATATAGATTTTAAGTGGATGAGAATATTGTTTACAGTCATGTTTAATTAAGGAGGCTTAATGTAAACATTAAATAAAAATATTCTAAAGCAAAAAAATGAATTTGTGGTAACACTTCCTTTTAATACAAAAGACTAGTCACAAATACAGTCAAAGTCATAGGAACAGGAATGCAGTTGCACAAACTATAGCTAACTACTGGATCTTGCTCATTTGCAGAGTACTCCTGTTTTTAATCAAAAGAAAAAAGAATTAAATTATTAAAAATTGCCAAAAGCACTGCAAGTAATACATGCTGGTAACAGAGCCAAAATGATGAACAAATCCAAGTCCAACAAATAGCTAAAGCCCATATCTAGACTTGACTCATAATGAGACAATACCCTGCAGGACAAGAGCTAAAGAGAGAAACAAAAATTTAAATAAACTAGAGAAGCTCTTTCTCACAACAGCTGTCTTGAAACAATTAACAGGTCACTTTCTGGTTAGTTAAGGAGTGATCACTTTGAAGCAAACATAATCCCCATATTTTCACCAACAGCCAAACGCTGGCTAAAATGACAGAATGTGATTCATACATTGCCAACTTCATTAGCTCGTTCTCATTTCAGTCCACTATGTCAGAGCAACAATCCTCTTACTAATCCCATCAAGGGCATTTTTTTTTTTTTTTGTTAAATTCCATCTCTCACCAACTCCGATAGGGGAATCAAATACTTAATAATA
Source organism: Pezoporus wallicus (assembly GCF_028554395.1). Classification (NCBI taxonomy): domain Eukaryota; kingdom Metazoa; phylum Chordata; class Aves; order Psittaciformes; family Psittacidae; genus Pezoporus; species Pezoporus wallicus. Next base: position 1,418,618 of record NW_026637610.1, on the reverse strand, counting down.
CATTCATTGAGTTACTTAATTAGCTGGGTGAAGGTGAAACTGAAACAGCTTGAGTCAAATAATGAGATGTCAAGCACAGCAGCTTAGACCAAGGAGGGATTTGAAAGCATTCTTCCTGATAGAAAGAAAAACACATTTTTCCAACACAGAATATTAAAGGATTTAATCTTTCCATTTCAGTCTCACCAAAAATATAAGTTGGGGGAAAAACAGAAAAAGTGAACTGACAAGAACAAGGAGAATAGAAATCATTCACTGCAGAGAGAGCACCATTAAGTCATAGTCAAACCACTGGTTTAATACAAACAGATAAAACCCCAAACAAAACATTTTTCAGAAAAGTGAAGTAGAGCATGCAAAACTATTGCAATGTAGAATGATGATTAAGGAAGTAAGCTTATCCTCATTTAAGGAGAGAATTTATTCTACAATATATTAGATAATTAATGTATCTGGTAAAGTCTCTTCTCCAGGTTGCTGCCTATAGTCATAGCATATCTTGCTTTCTGTCCTTAGCATTAGCTGCTAATAATCAGACACTCTGTATTTCAGACAGAACTAGTTAATGATTCCTTGCTTTATTTCTGTGTTTGGGCAAGGCTCGATTTATCCCTCCCCCACCTCCACCCCCTGCCCCCGCTGTCTCTAAATGATGATTTTCCAGTGTAAAGGAGCATAAATTTGTATTTTGGCCGATGGGAGCTTTTCCAGAGACTCTGCTTAAAGGACTCTGTCAGAAACTCTGTGCAATGGCAGATATTCAAACCACTTTTTTTCCAATGGAGCTGAACAGTAAAGATGAAACTTATTTAGAAAAATAATAATGGTTAAGCAATGTCAAATGTTACAAAATCATGAGTCACAACTCAGAACACACGGTTAGTCCTCAAACCCCAAATGAGAGCTGAAAGATAAACAGAGAAGGTGTTTTTTGTCTCACCACTTTCACTCCTCACAAAAAAAAAAGAAAGCTCTGACATAATGACAGTACTTTCAATTTTCTCAAACTCCAGTGGAGCCAACTAATACTGGCATATCCCTGCACTATGCTCTATAAATAACTGTGCCTGCATATCTGACATACTTGCAATAAAAACCTTTAAAGTAAGCCAAATGGAAAGAAAACAGTTAATGGGTGTAAAAAAGCATGAGTGTGCAACATAAGATACTGGATTCATCAAATTCATGCAAGTTAGAAGCCACTGAACAGTTATTAAAAGAAAACAGGAGCAGTAGTACATACCTCTGAACAACATTCAACGAGCTCTACAATAATAAGTAATAGTAAGCAATAATCCACTGGTTAACAGGTCACCCATCATCACCAAAGTTAACAGGCGTGGAAATAGGACTGTTTTCTGCAATGGCAACTTCCTAAATCTAAACTTTCTGGAGCTGGTTCAGTCTGATTCTCCCATTTTCAAACACATTTGCCATGTTTTAAGGAACTGCTCCCATTAAGTGTATCAGAATATTAACATAAAACAAAATGCCCAACTTTTGTCCTGTAATAAATGTAGCAATTTTCTTCAGGTCCTCATTTAATCTCTTGCACATGTATACAGATAGATATCAGGCTTATTTTCCTGCCATGTTATATATTCTTAAGGTACCAGTAATAGGCAGTTCCATGTAACAGTAATACAAAATTTTACATTACACAACATGTTACAGTAACACGTTACATGAACTACAACAGTTTATCTTTGAGAAAATCTAGACTTACATGAGGCACAAACCACAACTTGTGATGGCTCTGTATCTTAAAAGACCTCCTGGCACTACAGTATTTCCTATGAACTACCTGAGGCTGTAATTAAGCACCTCATTGTGCTTCAGCCTTTACTTCAAATCATAACATGCAGCTGACATGGAAGAATGAAATATAACACTGTACGCAGAAAAGTAACATTTTACTGGCATTCATGTCTGCAAATGAAAAACGCCCATCTGACTCAAATGCCCTCTATAATTCACCAATTTCTTATTTGTATTTTTTTTCATTTTTTATTAACACTTGGAGCTAGCACAGTGTTTATTTTGAGAAAGCTTAGTTCATCTATTCCATTACAAAACAGCCACTGCCTCTCCATATTGCAGACTAACAGAAGTAGGCTATGGGACCAGAAGTCATTCAGTGATTTCAAGTGAGCTTTAGCACACCCATGGAAGGGTTTTTCTAGTGATAGGTACTTTAAAGAAAAAGAAACAACTTAATGTACACAATATATATGCATTATTTAACTTGCAGCCAGTGAACTTCACAGAATGATTCATCACATACAAACAGTAAATATAATGTTAATGTAATGTTTTTAACTTCCAAAGTATATGGTAGAAGAACAGTCCTCAGAGTTTAGTAAAATCTGTATTTCATTTTTATCTTGCTTCTCATTTACAGGCTATTTATGCTATAATTTTTTTATTTTTTTTCCGTTTACTTCCAGATCTTCCAACACTAAAAATCCAGGAAATGGGCACCTTAAAACTTCAAACATTTCGTGTTTATAGGTGAATCTCTTTTTTCTCTCACGTTAATAAGGGTTTCTATAAATGCCTAAAAATCAGAAGTGTTGCTTTAACAGATTTGCCTTTAATGAGCTACGCAATTGATACATGCTTCAGTACATAGCTGCCCATGCAATGGGGAACTGCTTTGGAGAATCACAGTAGCTGTATCCTTAGGATTTCCAGATGCCAGGGCAAATGCCATACATTCTGAAATTGCAAACATATGGCAAAGACATTACTGTAAAGCTGCAAAAAAAACTATAAAAATAGTAGTTAGTGCCAAAAGTAGTAACACTGACAGGCACCATATTAGAAGATGAGTACTAGAATTCAGGTTTTAGCATCTCCTTAAATGACTACATAATTTTACCTAAAAAAAGCAAAGACTAGTTTATATGAAGCTGTGTGTAATGGTGATTTCTGGGGTTTGCTTACTTTGCTCTTCTCCTCCTCTTTAGAAACAAGGACATTCCTCAGCTACACTGCTTAACTGTCTAGAAGAGAATTGTGCAATGGCAGGCTTCCTTGCTTCTTCAGTTACAAGAATATAAAGCTTTCTTTCTTAATGGACTTGATGTAAAGCTGTGTAAAAACATTACCACATACTCAAAGTCAAAAAATACAGCAGTAATGTAGTGAATATAGTAAGAGTATTCTGCACTGTAGCTATGTGACTTCAAGTAAATGATTTGTGATTAGACTCAAATTACTGCACATGTGCCTCTGCTAGTTGTCTGGAGTTATCAGATAACATAAACTATACATGGAATCAGAACTAATTTCTGCATAGCACTACTGGAGTATAGGCTTGCACCAACAATGGCAGACATATCAGTAAATGGGCAAATGTAGAAATATAATTAAATTAACTGATAACCATCTCTCTTCTTCTATCCAGACTCTAATTTAATGCACTTGCAAATGTAATGAGGTTCACTGAATTGAAAAATACTGGGGAAATAACAGAAACAAGATTAAATTAATTGCAAGACATACTGATAAGAGAGCTTGTTTCAAATTATGCGAAGCATATTCTCCAAAGCCATTAAAAGGCTAGTCACATATCATACACCTTGATGACAAATAACATATTTTCAATTATTTCTTTACCAACTGGAATATCCACTGTGTTTCATATAACCAGATGCTAATGGGCTAGTGTTCTCTCATCTTCAGGTGGATAAACATGTGAAAAATGCCTGGGCAGTGAAAAATTAAAATCTGGCCAACCACCAAAATGATTTCTACTCCAATTATTTCAATGCACTTCCCATTATGAAATTTAAGATTAAGACATAGTAGATGCATTTATACTTATGAGTATCTTGGCTGAAAAATGGTCTTCTTCTCAAAGAAACCAGAACTTACATTTCTGCAAACAAAAATAAAGCATTCGCTTTGAATACAAAACAAACAACTAATTCTGCATGGAAGTCCTCTCAAGCATGCACCAACTCTGAAGAAAGATTAACTGCCTAAAAGATTTTGCTTGGGGGTGAAAAAAAAACCAAACAACAAAAAAGCCAAAAAACCACAACAACCCCAAAACCCCCAAACAAAAAAAAGCTACAGGAATTCCACCATCGCACTAAGTACCCTGTCCAAATACTTAACTGTATTTGATGCCTTAATCTAAGTGACAAGGAAATTATTATACAAAAATACATTAGACAGTTCAGGGAATTTATTTGAAAGGAGCCATTGTCTAGTATATGCCACTAGACTAAAATTTCAAGCACTAGTGGGAGCTACAAGACACCCGATGTCACGCATTTCAGTAGAATCATATCAAGTAATTCCAATTTCAAATTTCCTTATACCAGTATTAACAACAAAGGATTTGCCTTAGCATGTAGTGACAGCCCACTTACACTTACATTCCCCCAACTATTCTCACAGCATTGTATTCCAAAGGGCAAACAGAGGGCTTTACTATATGTTTCTTCTGTTAACATTGAAAAGCAGACAATGATAATTTTAATTTGGGATTTCTGACCAGCAATATGTTGCAGTGACAAGAATAATACAAAACAAGAGCTAGCTAAGACAGTCTCTGAGTTACAGAGTGAAGAAAGGAGACTAATGTAGATAAACAGGGTATTAAATCACAGGGCACAAACCTTTAGTATCCAGGGCATTCCAGTCCTAAACCAACAGAAGTTGAAGCAGACACTTTGAAGAAGGTGAGAATTCCACTAATAACACCTAATAGATGATATGGAAGCCAAACAAAACAACAAAAAAAAAAATAAATAAAAGGCTCAAAAGCCAGAAAATTCTGATGACACTGAACTTCTTTCATGCTCTTGCTCTTTCAAAGACCTTTGTAGAAAATCATGCTGAGTGTTTTTTCTTACAGGCTGGATTCAACTCACCTGGCTTTATCAGTCTAAAAGTTAGCTATGCCATCAAGGCTAGTCATTGCCTGTCATTACAAGAGAAAAATCTACACTGAGAAGTATCCTTCTCTGTTTATACTACCAAGAGAGGAGGCTGATTATCCAGTAAAGACCGCAGGCTTAATATTTGAACTGTTTGTACCACAATTATCCCTTCCTCTTTATGTCTTTTAGATATTTTATTACTTGTGTAGAGTTCTATCACATTTTATCTAGTTTCTGTATTTTTATAAACAACAAATTAATCATGAACTTTAGTAAATATAACTTTTGAGACTTCCCATAGTAAAATTGGCCATTATTCATTAAATATTCCATTCTTAAGGAAGAGAAAGGTAATTGTGAAATGAAAGGCGTATAGATATAACTGGAGACAATTCCAGGAGAGTTTATGTAGTTATGACTAATGTTTGAAAAGGGAAACTCCCTGTTTATACGGTATATATGTCTTGTTACTTATAAAAAGCAAGTGCGATACTGGTAACAGATGGTTTCTCAAGGTGGTCTTTACAAACTGATTTTCTATTTTCAACATGCCTTCAGTGTAAGTTCAGTTCCAAAAGGATTTGATCCTAAGATCTGGCAACAGAGTAGGAACGGGTGTTAATTAGCTTGTCTTCTCCCAAATCTCTACCAATCAGACAAGTAGTGTTTAGTGCTATTAAATTCACATGTTATAAATCTCTTTCTGCATAACAATACTAGAAAGCAGTAGGGGAGGTAAATGGTAGGGGAGGGAAAAAGTAAAACAGAATGAATATAGCTGAAATTAAAAAAAAGGAAGAAAAGTCAGTTGCTTCTTATTCTTACCCTCAGCTTATCAGCACAAGTAGACATTTCAAAACTCATAACTCTGTGTGAGATTAATATTATGGGGTTTAGGATTAAAAATAAACTTCAAATGTCATGTAAGAACGCAGACAAAACTGAATTCTCAAAGGGTGATTTCCTCACACAGCCTCATGTATTAATTGTACCATTTATAGCACAAGAAAGTGAATCCAGGAAAAAGATATGCTTTCTGATCTTACTCAAGATGAAAATAAAATTTGGAAACTTGCATGAGAAATAGGAAGTCTCATATAGGGCACCGAAATGAAATACTAGCACAGAACAGTTTAATGTTCAGCTACTCAGCTGTATGCACAAAAAGCATATGCTTTAAAGTGTCAGCTGAGATTAGCGATCCATCCAGCTCAGTATCTCATCCCTCCCTGTGATCATACTAGATGCTTCAAAGCAAGATCAAACCAAATAGCCTCTGCTTCCTACACCTAGTTTGTTTCTCCAAATCAGTTCTGAACAACATACTACTGAGATAAAACGTTTATTTACAGCTACTTAAATATCTATACAGATATTTACAGGAAAAAGTAAGTCGTAGTGTATTTCTAAGCAGAAGCAAAGTATGTCATTAAAAAAAAAAAACAACAAAACAAACAACATTCTCAATTCTACCAGTATATCCAAGAATAGTGATTCCCAGCCTCTTCAGGCCTCGCTCCAGTGTTTGCTAACCTCTTTGCCAACACCTTTTTCCTATTATCTGAGAGGATTTCCTGTGTTGCAGCCTGTATCCATTTCCTCTAATAATTTTATTGTGGACTTCTACGGAGTCTGACTACACCTTTTGCATACTGCCAGTGTGGACTTCAGGAAAAAAAAACAAGAGAAGGAGAATAAACGACAACAAGGGATTTTATGCTTGGAAGTAATTTCCTGGTCATGAGCTAGCGCACAAAGAGATACAGTATTAAGTACCCCTGCCAACTCCCTGGCAAGTTCAAGCATTGTACAAGGAGAATATAAAGCTAGGTGATGCCCCGCTTCCAGTCTGGGATGGTCACTGGGTGCAATTCTGGAATTTGAGTATTTTTTCATTTTGCAGGAAAGATAATGGATTACGAACAAGAAGCTTTAAAAAAGGTGACAGATGCAATCCAGAACCAGGTGAGCAGTGGCAAATGCATCACAGATAGAAGGCGATCAATTGCGTTACAGCAACAAAGGTTCTCACAAGTTTTGATTAGTCTTCACTGGCTTCTCTGATAGATATATCATGGCCAGAACTGGCCAGACATTAAATTTACATGAAAGCAGAAAATAACTGTCTAACAATAACATTATAATGGTCACGTCAGTTTTTAAAAATGATGAAATATCCCTATCCAGCTGGAGAGAAGGTAATTTTTGGCTTTCAGGAAGCAAACAGTGGTTATGTTGGACCAATGGAGAGAGAATGAACAGACAACCTAAGCACTGACAACTCTATTTCTCAGACATCCAATAACAGGACATTTTGCACACATATTTTTGATAAACCAGAGCTGAAAATGTAAGACATGAATTTACTAAAGTAGCAGGAAAAAAAAAAAAAAAGGTTTGCAGGTTCACTTTTAGTAAGTGTGACAAAACAAGAATTATGACGAGGACTGTAAACACACTCAAGGAACTTGCAACTGGAGTGTAGAAAAACATCTATCATGCTAATTGTTGTTTAGTCTCGTGTGCTTGACAAGTAGAACATATGTGTTAGGATAACACAGACCTGTGACAGACTCAGGGGCACCCTATCAAACATGCTTGAGATTCCTGACCTGCTCTGGGAAAGATGAAACCACAGCAGTACACTGCGCGACCCCCTGACATACAGGTGAAACTAGCAGGTTCAGACACCCTCCAGCAGTGACCCAGCTCCGCAGTGCCTTCACTCCCACCTGAGTGCTGCTTGGGAATTCCCAATCCGTGAGGTAACAAAAAAAAAAAATTCTCTTTGCATTTCATCTGTGGCAGTGTGGTTGCTTCTGCATCCTGCCTGTGTCAGCTCACACATTAAGTGAGAAAATACCTCCTCTACCAAAGCTCTTGATTCTTCGCAGGAAGACAGGAGGATCTCAGCATGAGAAGGGAGTAAGCCTGCAGCTGACCCCCAAACAGATCAATAACAAATGAAGAATGGATGACAACAGAAACACACAGATTCAAATAATGCCAATTACTTAACTTGCAGCTTAAGAAAATCATGATCCTCACATTCATTTTAATTACTTTTTTTAATTACATCTTGGAGCCACCAATATGCTTATTCCTGAAATATGTATATAAATAGAAACATGGATGATAGGATTCTTGTGTCTTCCTGAAGAAAACATAGCCTGTAGTCTGCCTGAATAACTACTGCTACTAATCAGCTCCTACTGCAATAAATGTGTATGCACAAATAAGTTGCCATATGTAAAGCATGATTTTTAAATGAGTACAGCCAACTGAAGTAGAAACCAGGTATAAAAAACATGGGCATATCAAGAGCTTCTCAATGCAAAAGTATCACCTCGTATGGTTTTCAGAGAATTCCCAAACCACAAACCTCTGGCAATTGGGACAGAATTCTGGGGAAATGTCACTACTCATGACCTGATCTCTAATCACATGGATGAGCAAGTGGAGGGGTAGAAGAGGGATTTAAAATAACAAATACAGTAATACAACCAGGGTCCTACACTCAATTTAAATCAACATGAAGAATTATTTTGGAATTGAAAAGATAAACTCAAAAAGTCTTTCATAGGAAACTAAAAATCAGAAGTGCTCTCTTTTGAGGTAATCCTTACATTTTGAGTTTTGTTCAGATTGATAGAGTATATTCAGCACTGCTCTCAGGAATGAGCCAGAGTAACAACTGCTATAAATTGCTTTGGGATCTCTGGTCTCTTGAAGGCAGAGAAACGTTTTACTTCCAAATCAGGTAGTCTAACATGCAACTCCACGGATAAGCAGAAAAACAAGGACAGCTGAAAAGGTCAGTTAACTGCTCACTGCAATAATTAAAACTTAAATCTTATGAATTACAGATGGACTTTCCCCCTCTACTTCTCAAAACAAAATGCACCTTTTGCTGTGAATACTGCCGAAACTATGGAAAAGAACTTCAACTCAAACCCCCAGGCAGGTCAATATTGCTACACACTGCCAGTGGATCTGCACTGCTGTCATGTGGTTCCTTTCCAGGGCCGACAGTCCCTCAATAACTGCTCCACTTTGGGGCCCCCACAAGCCACGCTTCCTGGAGGGCACTGCTCCAGCACAGGGTCCTGTATGGCCTTACCAGGACTGGCAGGGAACCTCTGCCCCCTCCTGCTCTCACCAGGGTGCTGTTGGTCCGGTTCTTACACTCTCTCCTCACAGCTGTGGGCATTTTGTCCTTCCATCAGCGGGTTCCTGCCGAGCTGCCCCAGCCCGGCTGAGGAGCTCAGCTGTGGCCTGCAGTGGGGCGGTTAGAACTGGCCAGTACCGGCTAGAACCGTCTGGAACCAGCAGGGGGCAGCCCCGCCCTCCCCTCACACAGCCCCACCCCAGCGCCTGGCTCTGACACGCTGCGTTGCTAACAAAGCACAAGGATTCGCCTCAAGTTATACACATAAAACGTGTTAGGAAATAACAGAAGCTTACAGTGCTACGTTAATATACAGCCATACCTGCCCCAAAACCAACAAAACCCAAGAACGGAATACCTGAGAAAGACCTTTCAGAGGATTTCAATATAATAAGCCAGAGCTCCCACAACACAAATTCTTGAAGTTCAATTTCTTTTTTTAACTAGTAAAGTCAAAACGAATAAATAATGTCCTTATTGGAATATAATCTATCATTAAAGTGTTTTGGCTGTTGGATTGCTTTTCCAGCATGGTTTATCTACCTTCTGCCAAGCCTCCAAGCTGAAGCACGTCTCCACTTCCACAAACCACCACCTCATTACACATTTTTACTTAGTACTACAAAGCTTTTCACAAACCTGACAGCCAAGTGCACAATACACAGCAAAAGACACCACAGGAGAGATGTGGAGAAGCTGCTGTGGAAAACCTGTGAACGTAACCTATGATAAACATAATGCTTATGTATCATAAACCATACACAATTAGGAGTGCACTCAGTATGTATCAGATAGTGATATCATACTCTTAAAAGACTAGCTAGGCTTATGAGAGCACACCGTAAACAGTTTTTTGCATGATTTCTTCAATATACAGTGATAAAATTCAGCTTATATAAATACCAAGATCTATTTTAACTAAAATAGCAGATTAAAAAGCTCTCTTTTTTAGAGAATTGTTTTTTAAACAATTACCCCTCTGTTCTGTCAAGTTAAGATGGGATTTACTGGAACTCTAATTTATGGACATGTTTTCCCTCAGTGTGTATGAAGGCATGGATACAAATACATTCTTGTCATATTAAATCTGAACAGCTAAGCTCAAAAGTGAATTTAGGAAAATATTAACATACTATCACTGTATTACTCAATCCGTTTTCAGCATCAGATTATCCTTTTCACTAAGGATACCAAATGCTCCTTTATGTTTTCTTTTTTTTTTTTTTAGATTTGTTTTATTCCATCAGGAATGGAAGAAATGACATGTCACTTCATATTAGAAACATGTTTGGGCCCCTAATCTCAAACCTATTACTTCCAAGTAGTGAGAGGAAGTTCAGGGAAGAGGTTCTTTATACCAACTGCAATTAAATTGCCTCAGCAATTTTGTAACATTCCAAGTCTCAGAATCAGCAAATTAGGAATGGTTCCTTTTTTATTTCTTCTGCCGTGCCTACTATAAATATTTCTGACTTCTGTGAAGCCTTAAATTTATTTGCGTTGTTGCACCTTGGGTTAAGAATGAGAAAACAGTAACCCAATTGCAACAAAGCATATTCCCAGAAGGAATAGCCATTAATCAAGCAGCACTGCTGTACCTAGGGAACTATTCTAGGTTCCCAGGACATTTTTGAATTATTTTTTTAAATCCTTTGGACAGATACTAGAAAATGTAGATGGCGAACTGGTATCACAGCTACCAAAAGAAAACAAAAGATCTTTCTGTTAGCAGAGGTAACCAGCACAGCTCTGTGTCATGAAAGTATTGAAAAGCATGCTGAAATCCAAGGAGTTATTCTACAGGCCCAAATAGTCAAGATACTATTACATATTTGTTAAGTACTCAGTGTTGCACCTGCTAACCAAGGGAATATTGTTTATAGTATTTTCTTCTAGGTATATTATCTGGTTAATCACAAAATGCCAGTGAGGCTCTGTCTTCTCTTATCTTGAAAGAAAAACAAAACCTACCTAAATTAAACTCTTCCACTCTGTATAATATTCCTGTAGCTTGTTACAGAAAAGAGGTAAATTCTGAAAGAAAGATGAACAAATACATTGTAATTACACTAGGACAATGGGCATATTGAGTTTAAATATCTATGTAAGATTCTGGTCACTAATGCATTTAAGAATGCACTTTTTCTGCAAGCCTATGTAATGTGCCTAGTTAAATATATAACTCCTCTCCTCGATTAAGTTAAAAAGGGGCCCTAATCTGTGACTGGTTTCTCTATTGCAACTGATTTCTCTGGTGCAACTTCAATTTAAATCAAATCTGCTAGTTTATATCCTTCTTTGTACTCTTCCTCCTGCCATACAAAGTACATCTTAAAAACAAACAAACAATACAAAACCCAAAACAAAAAGAAACCTAAAACAAAACAAAAAGCCCACCAAAAAAAACAAACAACCAACCCTACCAAAACCCCAACCACTGATTTAGGGTTCGAAGTTCTGCCTTTTTCAAAAAAACTGCATTTACATTTTGACAAGCAATAAGAATTGTAGCAATCAGAGGCTTACTAGGAACACAGAAGTTTTTTGAGTGTTTATTCAGTATTCATAAGCAGGCAATTATTGTCACAAACTTACCTGTATCCAAAACAGGTCTTTTATAAGATGCTTTTTTTTTACTGCTTCTGTCTACGCAACACCTCGGTTGTGTACCTGAATTATTATTAATCAAACAAATCGTATCTCTCCATGAACAAAAACCACATTCCCTCTGATGGAGACTGCCTTTTCATTAGCTTGGCTTTCTTTTATACAATGTATCATCATCCACATTCTTTCACTACATGTCACATTGTCAAAATAGTGAATTTTAACCTTGTAAATGTATTGGATTGCATGAGGTCTGCCTAAAATATTCAGATTTGTCCTATTAATCCCACTGGTACTGATTTTCCAAGAACTGATGACATACTTGTAAGCAATATTAACTTTCACATTAAATTAAACTGATCTCTTACCATCTATCGTAACTATCAAATTATGGAAATTAACTTATCTATCAAATCTAACATCTTTCAAATTAAGACAATGCAAGGTTTTGAGAGACTGGAATTTAGGAATTTCTTTCTTTCAGAAAATGTGAATGTATTGATTGCACTGAAGGCCAAGTAAAATAAGTCATCTTTGAGAGACAAGTGACAAATTCAAAGTACCCCACAAAGCACTACAGAAAACAGGAAGAATGAAAATTAGCTGCTATTTCTGGGGAAAAGGAACTCCTTATCAGGGTGATAATTACTTTTAAAATCTGTTAGACCAATGCCTTCAAAACATGTGTTAGTACAGCCTTAAAATCTGGGACACATCACAACAAGCAGCCTGGAGCTGGAACGGAGATGGAGTGTTTGGATGTGGAGCCCTGGTCCCAGTAGTCGCAGGAAGCTAAAGAAAGTCATGAAAAGCTACGTACCACCACTGCTGTGCTCACCTGTAGGTTCTTTCCTGAGATCTTTTACTGGATCTTGTTATGTGTCTTGTTATGTCAATAAGGTGAAGGTTGGAAGTGCTGCTGAGATGCTGCTCCCATCATCACCCCTTCCTCAGAAAAACATCACACTGCTGTCCCTTTATGTAAGTTAAAGGGCAAATGAGTCCCTCTTGCTGCAGACACTGCTGCAGTCCCGTCAGTGATTCTCCAGAGCTCTCCAAATAAAAGAAACTGCAGATTCACAGCAGTGTTAATGGGAAGGAGGCTGAACTGGAGCTAGAATTTTTTTTCCCCTGTATGCGTTGGGTTTGATTTTCGAGTGCCTGGATATGCATTTAAGGCCACGTGTGCTATAGGGTGTTAAAATGAAGCTACTGTACATTTTTAAACCAGATACAACCTGAACTTCTCTAATGTTACTGTTTTATTGAAAAAAAAAAAGAACTGAAATAAATGCAAATATGCATTTTTAGAAGCCCTAAGAACCAATAAATTATTGAAAAAGATGAAAACAAGGGTTTGCCTTGTTTCTTCAAATTATCCTTAAATAAGCATGGGTGGATTGAAGACATCTTCCAACATAGCCCACATACTTAGCCTACACTTTCGGCAAAGTATTACTTGCCATGCAAAATAAAATTCTCTTGTGCTTCATTTTTACTGGAAACAGACTAGGTTCCTGTCAGCACACAAAGTAGATACATCTCTAGAAAGTGATGGTAGATGCACATACAAAATACAAACAAAACCCAATGTCCTGGGTTCAGCAGTAGCAGTCATTTTTCTCCTCCTTGGTAGCTGGTGCAGTGCAGTGTTTTGACTTTCGGCCTGGGAACAGAGCTGATAACACTGATGTTTTGGTCTGGCCAAGGACCTTGTGAGCCTCATGCTCTGCTAGGGAGGAGGGGAAGCCAGGAGGAAGCAGAGACAGGACAACGGACCCAAACAGACCAAAGAGGTGTTCCATACCACAGCACGTCATGCCCAGGATGTAACTGGGAGTTACCCAGAAGGGCTGGGAGTCTGCAGGGTTGGAGGAGGTATTGGTCAGTGCTTGGCTGGGATGGGTGGAGCAAGTTATCAGTTGGCTGGTGCTGAGGTATTGTATTCTCTTCCCTTGTTATTTCCCTTATCATTATTATTATTGGTGGTAGCAGTAGTGATTTGTGTTATACCTTAGTTACTAAACTGTTCTTATCTCAACCCATGGGAGTTGAATTCTTTTTGATTCTCCTCTCTGTCCTTCCATCCCTCTGGGAGTAGGGGGAGGGCAAGAAGGGGGGGAGTGAGTGAATGAGCTGACTGGTTTTAAACCATGACACCCAAGAAAAAACAAACAAACAAACAAACAAACAAACAAACCCAAAAACCTCAGTGAACAGCCTGCCCCCTCCCCCCCAAAAAAAACGATCCCACCAACCCCTCCCTTCCCCCCAAACCAAACCACTCCACCACCACCTTTTATATACATAGGAACAAAACCAACACACTGCAAATAAATTTATGTCTGTGAAACAAAAAAAGGAAAACCCATTTTTTTGCCCAAGTTATGATTTCTATTGTTTCCTCAGAGGTCTTCCTTCTGCAAGAATATTTTTATGGCAATCCTCTCTTCTGCCTTATGCTAGAGATTCTCCCACAATTCACTGTTCTGCAGACCAAATGCTGTGCCCAGTGGCAATACATGATACATGTAGGCAACAAGGGATGTCAGTAAGATGGTCAGGCTGAGATTCTCAGTTTCTCTCACCAACATCAGGGGGTCAAAATGTCACTGTCCCAGTAATCAACAATGGTTTGACCTTTCACCTTTAATTAGTCATGATCATACTGTAGTGTTATTCAAAACTCAACATAAACTTACTCTGCCCTCTTGTGTGAGCAGACCATCACAAGGTGGTTGTAATTGGCACATATTATGCCTACACGTATACCTAGGAAGCCAAAGTACACCTAATGCAAGTGCTTGGCAGCTGGAGCCTGAAAACAATGACACATTCACAAAAATATCGAAAGCATGAAAAAAGAATGGGTTATTGATTAGCTTGTACAAATTTTGTAATTCAGAGATAGTGAGAGCAAAACTTACGGAATCCTGAAATAGGAAAGAATGAAGAAAATCAATGCATCAAAGAATCATTACACATTTTTAATAACTAATAACTGTACTACAGTCTGATGTTGTGAAAGCTGGCATGAAAACTGAAATGCAAAGTGTTGATAACAAAGCTGGGAGATGAGACTATTTTGGTAAAGTTTGGAATTGTTTTCTAATAATTTCTGCTAAAACCCTTAAACAGTTGAAGAACAGCTATTTAAGACAAATAGCAAACCCTTTTAATAATTAGCATTACTTTATATAGTGCTTGCATGGAAGGAATAACATTTTACAGTAATTTACTTGCAAGAGGGTAATTTTTCACACTGCAAATCAGTCTGTATCATAGATTTAATAGTTATGTTTCTAGTTGTTAAAAAAATGGAACTTTTACTAATAGTGAATTTACCACTGAAACACAGAAAGCTAAAACACCAGATGTTTACACAGATGAAATGTGTTAAGTTAGGTGGTGAAATCTGCTGTACATATTCCCTACTCCGAACTGATGCAAAGGGCTGTAACATCCTTCCTTATGCCTAGTGGGTCTTTCATCATGTAGAGAACCATAGAATCATGGAATCATAGAATAGTTAGCATTGGAAAGGACCTTAAGATCATCTAGTTCCAACCCCCCTGCCATGGGCAGGGACACCTCACACTAAACCATATCACCCAAGGCTCTAGTCAGCCTGGCCTTGAACACCACCTGAGATGGAGCATTCACAACTTCCTTGGGCAACCCATTCCAGTGCCTCGCCACCCTCACATTAAAGAACTTCTTCCTTATATCCAATCTAAACTTCCCCTGTTTAAGTTTTAAACCATTACCCCTTGTCCTATCACTACAGTCCCTAATAAAGAGTCCCTCCTCCAGCATCCTTACAGGCCCCCTTCAGATACTGGAAGGCTGCTATGAGGTCTCCATGCAGCCTTCTCTTCTCCAGGCTCAACAACTCTTTCAGCCTATTTTCATGCAGGAAGTGCTCCAGTCCCCTGATCATCCTCGTGGCCCTTCTCTGGACTTGTTCCAACAGTTCCATGTCCTTTTTATGTTGAGGACACCAAAGCTGCACACAATACTCCAAGTGATGTCTCACGAGAGCAGAGTAGAGGGGCAGGATCACCTCCTTCGACCTGCTGGTCACGCTCCTTTTGATGCAGCCCAGGATACGGTTGGCTTTCTGGGCTGCAAGCGCACACTGCCAGCTCATGTTCATTTTCTCATCAACCAGCACCTCCAAGTCCTTCCCTGCAGGGCTGCTCTGAATCTCTTCTCTGCCCAGCCTGTAGCTGTGCCTGGGGTTGCTCTGACCCAGGTGTAGGACCTTGCACTTGGCACGGTTAAACTTCGTAAGTCTGGTATCAGCCCACCTCACAAGCGTGTCAGGGTCCCTCTGGATGGCATTCCTTCCCTCCAGCGTTATCAACCGAACCGCACAGCTTGGTGTCATCAGCAAACTTGCTGAGGGCGCACTCAATCCCACTGTCCATGTCAGCGACACAGATGTTAAACAAGACCGGTCCCAACACCAATCCCTGAGGGACACCACTCGTTACTGGTCTCCAGCTGGACATTGAGCCATTGACCACAACTCTTTGTGTGCGGCCATCCAGCCAGTTCTTTATCCACCGAGTGGTCCATCCATCAAATCGATGTCTCTCCAATTTAGAGACAAGGATGTTGTGTGGGACAGCGTTGAATATTTTGCACAAGTCCAGGCAGATGACATCAACTGCTCTACCCCTGTCCATCAGTTCTGTAGCCCCATCATAGAAGGCCACCAAATTGGTCAGGCAGGATTTCCCCTTAGTGAAGCCATGATGGCTGTCACCAAGCACCTTGTTGTTTTTCATGTGCCTTAGCATGCCATCCAGGAGAATCTGCTCCAAGATTTTGCCAGGCACAGAGGTGAGACTGACTGGGCTGTAATTCCCCGGGTCATCCATTTTCCCTTTCTTGAAAATGGGGGCTATATTTCCCTTTTTCCAGTCGTCGGGAACTTCACCTGACTGCCATGATGTTTCAAATATGATGAACAGTGGCTTAGCAACTTCATTCACCGGCTCCTTTAGGACCCGAGGATGGATTTCATCAAGTCCCAGTGACCTGTGCACATTCAGGTTCTTAAGATGGTCTTGAACCAGATCCTCTCCTACAGTGGGCCCAAGGTCTTCATTCTCACAGTCCCTCCGTCTGCCTTCCAAGATTTGGGTGGCGTTGTCAGAGCCTTTGCCAGTGAAGACTGAGGCTAAGAGGTCATTCAGAACCTCAGCCTTCTCCAAATCCAGGGTAGCCAATTCTGATAGCTTCCAGAGAGGGCCCACGCTGTCCTTAGTCTATCTTTTATTTGCAATGTAACTATAGAATCCCTTCCTGTTATCTTTCACATCCCTAGCCAACTTTAATTCTAATGTACATGGCCTGCAAAAGTTTTAGGACATTAGATCTTTCATAAAAACACAAATTTAATTGTCACAGTTCTGCAGCTTTTCTGACCCCTTAATACCCCCAAGAGGCAGCTCACTCAAATTTCAAGCCTCCAATCATCACCTTTCTT
This sequence comes from Pezoporus wallicus, assembly GCF_028554395.1. Taxonomy (NCBI): domain Eukaryota; kingdom Metazoa; phylum Chordata; class Aves; order Psittaciformes; family Psittacidae; genus Pezoporus; species Pezoporus wallicus. The sequence goes on along the minus strand of NW_026637610.1, from coordinate 1,401,451 downwards.
AAACTCTCTGCAACTAGATAGGGGATTTGGATTATAATTAATTGTTCCTGCGGCAGCATACCTGACATTAATTCACTCTACCACATACAAGACAACACTGTTGACCGGTAACAATAACTCAATCGACTTTCCCAGAATAATGCACCAGCTATTTAGGACAAGCCCAGGACATAGAAACCATATCAGAGAATCGCAAAATGGTTTGGGTTGGAAGGGACCTTAAAACTCATCTAGTTTCAACCCCCTGCCATGGGCAGTGACACCTTCCACTAGATCAGGTTGTTCCAAGCCCCCGTTCAATCTGGCTTTGAACACTTCCAGGGATGGGGCAGCCACAACATATATAAATCAATACACATATATATATAATCCTAATCAATCTCCATGTTCTCCAACATTTTACCTAGTACTACCCATTGGCTGCTTCTAATTCTGTCAGGCCTAGAAAAACTAGCAAATAACACAGTCTTTGTTCCCATCAGTGTGTTTTTGTTTCATGTCATTTCTTTGTTTAATATCCTCACTTCTAGCAGACTATTTTATGCAATGCTTCATTCTTAATTTCAAAGCTTTCATTATCTGGTTCACATCAGCTCACATTAGGGTTAGAATCCCTCTATAGTTTACCAGTTTGGGATTTCAGTTAGTTACGTCCACTTTCTTTTCCACACCATGATTTTACCAGTTTTGCAGAAGTTCCCCTAGAGGAACCAGAATACAATCCCCAGTCCATACAAACCTTTACAGACCTAATTCAGTAGACATGAAGATATATTCATCTCTATTACATTCATATAAATGCTGTTACGGAATCTGCACACACACTTTTTTCGAGACTGTCACTTCAACTATTCTATGCTTGGCTGATAAGCCACCCCTGAAATGGATAGGATTTGATCTTCTTTAACAAAATACTAAAACACATGAACAAATCCAGATTTAAAAATTTAGTTCTGCTGGGGAGAAGCCTGCTCCACAAACATAAGAGATTTATTTTGAATAAGTTTAAGTAACTTCTTGGTTCATGTACACTTGCTCTTGATCAGAGTTTAAAACCACCTATGATAGTATCACTATGGGGGTAGGGTGGCAGAGGGTGAAGTGTTAGAGAAAAGGAGAGAACGAAAGTAAAAAAAAGCCACAATTCCCATAAAATACATACAGAAGTCTGATACTTTACAGTAAACATACACAAGACAAACTGTCCATAACAGTAGAACAAAGAAGCAGGCTTTGGCATTTATATTAATTGGTATGGTAATTAATAAGACATATAGCACATGGTAAAATCAGTACTGCCATCTGTGTCAACTCTCCCCAAGCGGAAGGAGTGCACGTTTGCCACGTTCATCAGCATTAAGATTGCTACTTCAGGCCAAGTCTTATTTTATTAGCTCCTATTTGTTCCAGTGCTAAAAATCTATCAGCATTTCTATTTAAAACTTCTCATAACAATACCAAAAAACTCCAAATAAAAATAACACAATCACAGAATGCTGGAATTTGTGACTAACCTTGGTAGCTTCAGGGCAATGAATATCCTATACTGTGTTTGTAAATTGATTTCCATAATTATTTGCAAATTATTAGATTTGTTAAAAATGCTACACGCAATGTAGGTTATCCTGTAACGTCAGAAGTACAGAGTGGCTTCTTTGACGCATAGTTAAGGTCTAAGACAAAAAAAAAATTTAATACACTTCAATTTAAGATGAACATTAGATTATGACAGCAAAACAACACCCAAAACTGCTCTTTTACATTCCTAAATAATTGCAAGGGGTTTACATAGGCTTTTTTCCTGCATCTTCAAATACCCTATACTGATAATGCCTCCAGCTATAGTTATATCCTGTACAGTCATACTATCTTATAAACAGTAATCGGAACTATTTCCAGTCACTAAGATCAAACTGTTTTGCTTGAAAGTCACACAAACTCCTTGCTTGATGGTGAGCCACAGGCAAATGGCTGGTGTCCACCTTCAAGAAAGTCAAGAGTCTGTTGGGCCACTGCAGGACAGACTTTGTTTAGCAGTTCAGCATAGCAATGTACATATACAGAGACCTCCTGCCATCACTGTGGACTGCTTCTCTTCCATATCCTTTGCTTATAGCGTTGGGTGTGCAGATGTACATACAGATGTGTGCATGTGCTTTGGTAAATCCACATCTTTCCTTTCCACAATAGTTGCACTACCTCAGTAATACTAGTTATTTGGAGACAGACTGCCTCTGTATCTCCGGCAACTGATTTTCCTATTGCATTTATTAGTGCAATAGCAAGAGCTTCACGTAAAACTCCCTCACACTGCGAGCAAAACAAACCTCTGAGAAAGCACAAGAGAGATGATCTAGTTTCATGAGTGAAAAGCTACTTTGTGAGAGCTCCTGTAAACTACCCAGTTCTTGAGCCACTCAGCAGTCACAGGGACTTATCACAGAATTCACTTCCACAAACACCAAAGGACAACTGTCTTTAAATCAGACATCTTAAATGCACTACATCTTCTCTTTAAAAGCAGTTACATTCCATAACACCTACACATCCAGAGTAAATTAGCTTTCTTATTCAGTTGTGTGAATAATGGTAAGCCCCAGAGAAAAAGTGAGAAAGACTAATGCCAGCCTCTGCCAAAATACTTATTAAATACACTTTCTTACAGATGCTTCCCTGTTGAAAGGGTGTTTGGTGTCATACAAAATAAAAAATACATAGTCTAATAAGGTATTTATGACACCAAGCAAGTAATTTGGAAATTGCCCTTAACTTCTACCAACTGTTCATTGAAGCAATGTTCCACAATACTAAATAAAGGAGGAAAATCTATTATCTGCTACACCTTCCTCTGCACAAAGCCTACTGCTGAACACCTTAGAAAAATCTGATCTCAGGTCAAAAAGGTGATTCTTCTATTACATATTTACCTGCTGACCACCCCATTAAGGCTGTCAGTAAAAGTATATAATAGTGTCAGCTGCCACACTGATTTTGTGTAGCAAGCAGCTGCCCATTACCAGCTGGTAGCAAACCTCAACTCATTCCATACATGCAGCTGAATAGCTGTCATCTGGTAACAGATTTTTATTACTACCAGGAGTGTATTTTAATTCAAAGTAATGACCTGGAAGTACAAAATTCCATACTCTGTAATCCCACAAGCCATGCAATTCTCCCTCTTAAATTACTATTGAATATCTATATAGCATTCTCTGCTGCTCCTTGTTTGATATAATGCTGTAAACAAACCTCCTTAGTGAACAGGGTCATGGGAAGATTTACAGTTCTCTTTCACAGGACTGAAGGTGAATTTATTTTACCCAATGCATCCATTTAGGTCTATCTTCCTCAGAACATTATTCTTAAAAGACATCTCCGCAAATCCTTCAGCATCAGACAGAAGTCACATTAAGTGGTGCAAAGATGACATGGTGTCCTGCATGACCTTAATCAGCATTTTAAGTGCAGGATAAAAGTGAGAACTGAACCTAGAGCCCTATCACAACTGCCTTTTTTAATGTCAAGGAGACAAATGTTGCTGCTCAGGCATGCTTCTTCACCAGACTGACACCCGAGGCTTCTAGACTTCATTCAGTGAGAAAGAAGATTAGAGCAATATACTGAAACAAAGCACTGTCACTTGCCAAACCCTCAATGTACTGAGAAAACACCAGGCGCCCAGTAATGACAATGGACAATGTCATTAATGGGAATGGTGTATGAATTTTTATAGATAGGTGCAGTACATAGTGTGTTATTCAATACAGGGTGCATTCATCCTAAATTAAGGCATCATGTGCCCTTACCCTTCTGTTTATACACATACCAACCCACAATTTGCCTCTTCTGTCACGTGGTGTCTTATGTACATATGCATGAACCTACTGTAAATCTTAAGAGATAACTAGAATTTCCAAATTTAACCCATATCAAAACCCTTTATACTATCTGCGAGTTAATAAGGTAACCTGGTCTTATAAAGCATCTCTTCTGAATATTTGGCCTCTGGCTTTATAGTTACACACAAAACATGTAATAATGCAACTCTTCTTTCCACATACACTCCAGCATATAACTGAGTTGATTAGCTTTCAACATTACAAAATCAAATTGCTGGAACTTCAAACCTCTTAGTTTGTAAATAAGAACAAGTTACAGGAAAAGAATATCACTTTTGGCACCATACCAACCCAATTAAACCTCCACTTCATTAGAGTTCAGAAAGCAGCCAAAAACAATCTAATTAATCTATATCAAAATTGGACTTACTTTTCTCTGGTGGTGAGAATGACATTAAAATGATTTTAAAATATCCAGATAACGAAATGAGATTATAAAGCACAACTTTACAATCTAGGCAAAGATAATGAAAAAACACAGAAACACCAAACTTGAAGAACACCCTTAGTCTGTGGTTATCTGGACTCACTAACTGAAAGAGTAGAGGTAATCCTTGACTAGCAGTCAGGTTCAAGAATGCCAGAAGGTAAAGAACAACTCTTCAGGCAGCCATAAACATCACTTTCATGAAGAGAGATGCAGGATGTTTCAGCCTCTGTGAAGATAAGCCAGTGGGGTAGAACAACTATAAACTCTCACTGACTTCTTAACTTCTAGAGGATACTAGATGTGGGTGAAGAATGGTCCTTCTAGACACAGCAAAACACACATTTTATGCATCTTCATAAAGTGAACCCAAGTTTTGGATCTGTTAGCAACTGAAACAGGGAAAAGAGTCATGACTGCAAGGAACACACACGGATGGAATAAAACTGACTTATCTGACAGTCTTGATAATTGTCAAGAAGCTGGAAAACAAAACTGCTCACAACCCTCAACAGATATACTAGTATGCTAAGATCTGGTAAAGTGAGGTTTCCTTGGAGAGCTCAAGTAGGCAGCAATTAGGTAAGAGAGGACACAGGGAGACTGCCACAACTTCCGGGGACAAAAGAAGACTGGATCAGAATAAAGCACTATTTGGGAGGAAAGCAAAGGATTTTATTCAAAAAAGATTAGCTGAATGTTCATCAACTAGATCTAACAGCAGAAGCAATGCAAACTTGTGACACAGTTCTGAGTGGGAAATCAGCATTTTAGATGAAAGGCTGTCTATTCAATGTTAACGTAAAAGCCTTAGTAATGAAATCCTTTTGATTTGTAACAACAGATAATCATCTGCAATGGAAGTTTAGCCTTTTTCACTTCTCTTTGGTAACATAAGGACCTGAAATGTACTGCAATAACCTTCTATTTTATATATATATATATATACACACATACACACACACATATAAAAATACTTATATTACTTATATACATATACTTACATATACTTACATATAAAAATACTTATATATACATATAAAAATATGTATAGAGACATGTATGTAGGACATAAGTATGACTCTTTAGTACCTGAAAAACTATCAGGAAAGTAGATAAATAAGAGTAAAGTCAAAATGAACAATGCAGAGGCTAGCTGAGATATCCACTCTGACTGTTCTGAGCAATTTATTTTTGCTACCTTATTTAATAGGAATGATTGAACATTTTGGGAACAGCTGCCACAGAGTCCACATCCCCAGCCCTTTTACTAATGTGCAAGAGTAACAGTGTTAGTCTCTCAAGAACTCTCTCTAATGATATGTCAGAATTGATACTCCAGATGTTCCTGAATTTATATAAAACAAAGTGGGAAAAGGGAACAGAAATGCGTGGAAGAGCTACTCTAATAAAGGAGAAGCCTTTTTCTAGCTGACAAATGCATTCATAGTATATTTCTTTATGTATTGCCTCTTCAGACAGCAGAAGAAAGCCACTGTTTTTTTTTTAAACAGATGTAACATGAATCATTTTATCTTGAAATTACATAACGTAAATGCAAATTAATCAGTATCCTTAGACAACTGTAAAGTTGACAAAGTGGCTTTTAAGGTCAGAAGACACCAAAACTGTTAAGCAGTTCTTTGTTACACTGGCTGTAACCCTTAACATTTCTCAAAACCAATATGATAAAAGCTGTAGACATTTATATCCATTAAATGAAAAAAACATGGTAGAGATTTGAGAGTGCATTGCTTACATTGTAATCAATAGGTTACTTGTTCAATAGAGGTCATACATTACTTTTACTCCAAGACAAACACACAAGACAGTAACACTGGAAGTTATGTTTTGTTTCTGTCAGTGAACAGCTCTTTCTCATCCAAGCTTGTTACTCTTTCCTTCCACAGAGTAATGAGACTAGGACTTTCTGATGACTAAGGAGAGCTTTCAGAAAAATGAATGTCCCTCATCTGACATAAAACACCACTTAAGGATGAAGCAATGGTATGAAAGGTGCAATAGAAGCAAAATGCAAGGGAACAAAAAAAAATTGCAGTGCAGTCCCTGTTTCTTTAAGGACTAAACCATTTAGCTCCATTTTGTGACAGACAGGAAAAACCGTGCAGGTAAACAGAAAAGGGTACAGAGAAAACAAGTGCAGCTAGGTGGAGAAGGCCCAAAAGCTGGCAGTGACAGTATAGACAAAAAAATAATAAAAGTAAGACACACTCTCTTGCTTCTAAAAGCACCCCCTGTTCCTCCACTTCCTCACAGAAGCAAAACACATGTGAGCTCCTCATAACATCAGAGAGTTTGGGTGGGTTTTTGTGTGAGTAGAGAATCTGGTTTTGGCATACAGGATCCTTAAGGAGGGCTGAAACACCGAGTTGGGTGTAAAAGGTATCTGCAACACTGTGGTCTAACATAACTGAAGCTAGAAAGCAAAATAGAGAAAGAGGAAAAAAAAGCCAAAGAGAAAATGGATGTCACAGGATTGGAGGAAGGAAATTAAAAAGGGAAAAGGGAAATCAAAAAAAGCCTTCCATGGGGTGAGGAAAGTTCACTTCAGTCAGTCATAAGCCTTGAAGCACAGTCAGAGCACCCAGCAGGAGAAGAATTCAAATCAACAACTATTACAACAACCAGTAACAAAAAATCACAGGTAAACTACAGAGAGTAAGACTGAACTGTGCCCTACCCTTAAGCACACAAGAAGGACAAGGTAAAGAAGCAAAATGCAACACAGTATGTTCTCTCTCATCTGGCGGACAGAATAATACTTTGCAGAGTCACAAGAAAACTGCTGGTTTCCTTAAGTATTTACTTTGAGCAGAGCTCCCGAAGTGTTTCTGAATGCCCTGATACTGGAAAGCTGCAAACACAGAGAAATATAAAATATTGAGTAGTATGAAACTTCCATGAGTTCTTGAATAGATTAAAGTAGAGCTCAGGTTTTCCCAAGACTCAAAGAGTCTGCAACATTACCATGAATGTTTTAGGCTTCAATTTAAAAAAGCAAATAAAATCATAAATAAATAAATGAATCAGTAACTGATACATCACACACAAAAAGAAAAAAAAAAAAAGCCAATCCATACATTTATTACAGTTCTTCCAAATAAAAAGATTAGGTGGGCTCGAGAAGAGGGAGAGCTGTGCACAGGAAAGGTGGAAGCGCAGCAATGGTTAGGGAAGAGGTAGGTCTGAGCCCATCACTGAAAAACAGCTCGTTATTTTCTCTTGGAATATATGATCACATTACTACTACAGAAGAAAAGAGATGTCTGGCAATCTACTCAAACATTTCAGTTAGCCTTTTCTTCAGGCTCTCCTAATGACTTACCCGTTGTTGAGCTTTGACTCCACATGTTTCACGATAACCCCTGGAAGAGTTTAAGACATTTCTAGAGATCAGAAGCAGTATGTTTCACAAGTGTGGAGCTGACCCTCTCCTGTCCAGCAGTGCTAGAATGTTCCTGGTCAACGACTGGTGTGAGCAGAAGGACTCAAAAGTCCCTTATTGCAGTCAGCCATGACCACCAGCAAGGACATTTCGTGAAAAACAAGTGTCCTGAATGCTTGTTTGTGTCATCCTGAAGAGCACAAGTTACCTTTCCTTTACCCCCATCCCAACCACTGCATCCTATTGGTTTACCACCATACTGATTTCTAATGCTGGAGGATACAGCAGTGGTTCAAAGCTGTAGTCACAAATAAGTTCTAAAATCTTAAATAAAAATAAAAAGCAGTTTACATTAGTATGTTGAATTATGACCGGCATCTGTAGTTCAGTACGTAGTTTCTTTAAACACCTGCTATCTAAAAGTAGAAGTTTAATGTGCAGATTTGTTAAAAAATAAGAGCAACTGTGAGCCACTGGGGAGCCACATTCACAAACTGACATCCATCACCTGCCAAGATAGATGCAGTTTGCACCTGTTCCTCAGATTACTACTGGCTACACAACATCCTAATTCATTCTCAGGTCGATGCCAATTACTACTGGACCAATCCTGTTACCTTAAATTATAGTTCTATTAGTATTTGCTGACATCCCATCCTATTAAATCTCTCCTTTTGTTTTTTTAAAGTGTAGTCTGTTATGGTCATGAAAAGCAATCCCAAAATTACAGAGACTATTGGGAAGCCCAAAGCCTCTAAAACAAAGGGTTTTAAATAAATGTGTAACATGCTGCACAAATTATGCACTGTAACACATTTTGAAAACAACAATTCTAATCTGAAAAGCCAGACGGCAAGTACACAGGAACACCAAGTCATTGCCTGAGTGGAAATTAAAACTTACCTCTTAGCCTGAAATAAATTAATCTGATAAAAACATGTTTCAAAGCCACAAATGTGTGACCCCAAGACAGGATGTAATAGCACAAAAGCAAATTGACTGGAGAGTAACTTAGCAAACTAAGACATAAAAGAAAAAAAACAAATATATTTCTGACACATTTTATTGTACTCTATACTCAGGGAAGCCTTTGAAAGAAGTGTATGGTAAAACATTCTGCTGAGAGCCAATGGATGTCTCTGCATGGTCACTGGAGGGTCATGAAGGGGTAGGCCTGCACCTAAGAGTTACCACTAGTGCAACCTACCATTGGGATAAAACCCATTAAGTATTTCTATGAGAGTGAATACACTTACTTTAATACATTACCTTCTGTGGTACTAATATAAGTATGTGCTGTTCTAGTTCATGAATTCTTCTTGCAAAGAGCCACTCTATGAGGACTACTGTATGCTTGTTATGGGTGTATGGAGGACTTGTCTCATTTAGTTCTAACCACAGTGCAACCCAGTACCAGAAGGGCTTGTAAAATCCTGCACAGAATTGCCTCAGCACTTAAGAAACCCATGCAAATTATCCATCTTCTTGTGTGCCCCCAGAGCTTGGACCGCAGGAACACCTGAAGAGTCTTAACTCTTGCATGAAACAAGAAAGAGAAGATACAGCCTATAACTAAAAGCTTATGATAGTATTACTTTAGCTTCTTAAAGTAACATATATTATCACATAAATATCTATATTGAGACCTGGGCATCAAAACACTGTGCTTACTCATGAATTGGAAATATTCCCATAGGTCCTTTTGATCAGGAGAACTAGGCAGAACATTTTATTTTTCTGTCACTTAGATTATGTTTTAATGTAATTTTAGTACTCCTGAAGAGTAGATTCTCAGGCATGGTTCACTGCAAGTGAAGTTTCATTTCACAGTGCTACATGGGCAGACTGGTTGCATTCCATGTCTCTCTGACAATTTAAACACTTCTCCCCTGTTGCTGCTACATGAGACTTATGACCAGACTATTAGTTTAGCATTAGCAGTTAAAGGGTTAGTTCATTTCGTACAGAGTATGGATGTTAAACTGTAACTGCTGTCTTGTTATGAGCATTAACTAGCGGTGCAAGCAAACTTCTGTTGGAAGCAACCTAACATACAAGCCAAGCATTCCTGTTCTTGCTCTCAAAAGCTGGTATTGAAATACACAGGATACCCCACAGCAAAAGGTGAATGCAACAAAAATCCTCTCAGTATCTGAATGTCCCTTCAATATTCTTTTACTTCTATTTATTCTTGCTTTCTGTTTTTAATGTCTTTGATTTTTCTCCTTCTATCATTTCTGACAGGAACTCTTTATCTGACTTTTCTAACTACTTTTATCTGACTTTATCTACAGCCTTTTCTGACTGTAATTCTTTATCGTCTCATGAACCAGTATGTTGCTGTTGATCACTCACTGTTTACTGCATTTCTGACCTACATGTCTCCTCCTGCAAAATCAGTACAGTATTTGGATTTAAAATAAAAACTGAGTGCTAACAATGCTTTATTCTGTAGCTAATAACAGTACCATATTATTATTTTTTTCCCAATAAAAAATAAGAAACTGCAAATGATGATAGCCAAGGCTTAATTTACTTCTCAGAAATAAACCTTAAAAGCCAGAAGTGCTACACACATTAAGCACCCCATGACTGACTGCACTACCCAAGACACTTGAGTTTTTATCTATATGTCATGTTTGCTAATGTTACCAATTAGGTTTCAATATAGTGTACATTATCTAATGTTTTACCAGAAGGGCATAACAGAAAAAGCAGCCTGAAGCCCAAAATATTCTAATAAAGCATACAAGAGAAATTATATTGAACAGAAACTGACAGAGGAAGGAGAATAGCACAATACTCCACTTTACACACAGGAACACATTGCCAAAACAGAAGAAAATTGGGACTGGTCTTGTATAAGACATATGGGCAAAACCAGAAGCAGCCAGGTGGGAAGGCTGTGAAGGTGGATTGCTTCTTGGGCACAGAAGCAGAAAAAGCAGCTGCTTTAGACAATGGAAGAGGTTCACTCAAAAGTGAAAGATGGTAAATTAGTTTAGGATAAAGAGAAGTTGAGATGCTGAAGCAAAGGAAGATCTTTGCTGATAAATGAAAGCTTAACACCTTTGGTGTTTGGGGGTTTGTGAGTATCTTGTATTACTTAAAATACAACCCTATGGAAATAATCATATTGTAAAACAGTGAAATTATCCAACCCCCAGAGGAGATCTTGTTTTATTGGTGCATTCTACCACTGATGTGAAGGTAAACCTGCCTGTATCTTCATTTTGGGGGTTTAGTCAAACAAACACATCATTAACTAACTTTGTTTATATTTGTCATATGTACCTCAGATTGCTAATTCAATACTCAGGGTCAGTTTAGTAAATCTCAGTGCCACATTTTCATTTTGCTTCAAAATTAACACTTGAAGAGAGATACACATATTAAACAGGCTTATTTTGTTTATATAGCAGTTTAGCCAGCATTGAATAAATTGGCTTTTATTCTTACTGTAAATTTGCAATGTGCTGATATGTAAATTTGAGACTGTTAAGCAAAACATTTCTCCTTCAAAAAATAAAGATTGCAATACTGTTTTTACAATACAAGATATGGCAGAAATAGTCTAGAAGTGGTTAACTCAATGCAAATTGAGTCCTTTGAAGAAAGAAGGTGTTAATAATTACAGGAAAAAATAGATACAGTTGCATTTAAACAAATGCCACATGAAACACATTTGACCATCTGCTATACTGTCTTAGGGTATCATGTTGGCAGCTATTACATAATCATCTGCATGTGACAGATAATTTTAGCCAAGCCTAAATAAAAAACATGTTCTGATAGTTTTGAAGGGGAAAAAAAAAAAAAACAACCAACCAACAACTAACCTGCTTCACAAACTTACCAAATATCTGAAGCGCTATTTATTATTAATACTGGCTGGTTTCCATAAAAACCATTGTGTAATAAACACAAGAAAGAAAGAGAAAACACAGTACCTTTTTTTGCTGTTTTGTATGTATTTTGAAACACAAAACTGATCTGCACAGTATTTCTCATGGATTTTATTCCCTTAAACCTTTTAAAAGCAGTGGCTTAGAAAAAACATTAAGTCATAAAGCACTCTTCTACTCTTCAATCACTACACAAGGGCTATTTGCTTGTATAGCTTAATGCTATTGGAAGTAAGAGGCTTGGAATACATCTAGAAAGGTTTCTGAAACAGAAAAAACATTCACAATTGGTAAAGACTGCCCTTTAGAAGAAGACGTGGAGAACTTTCCCAATTTATACAGGAATTTGTGCAGTCATATCCCATTTAACAACTTACAATTATTTTTTTTTTACAATAATTTACAATTCATTATTTGAATAGTGCACAAAAATGTACACTGCAACGAAGTGCTATCAGTACTGAAGGTCATTCTCCACATAATACAATGAAACAAATGGTTCCTAAAGCCACCTTCTACATAGAACAAACAAACAAAAAAGCCAAATTACTTGAAGATCTAACAAAATAAATACTGTTATTGAAGACAATTGAATTTTACAGTACTTATAATAAATATATTATGGAATTAAAATTGACTGAAGAGATCTGATTTTCCTTAAATAACTCTGGAAGAACTGACAAGGAATGGAAAACCTCAGAAAGAAGTTACCTTAAAAAAAAAAACAAACAGAAAAAGAAAAGCCCTTCAGGGTTGGATTAAGTAAAAGACAGCACTTTTCAGACGTGATCAAGCCTGAGCAATTAGCCATACCGCAGTGCTGCAGCACCTTTAATTATACAACTGCTCAACAGAGGTAATGTGTGAATCAGAAAGTCTCAAGGTCCTCCTTACGGCTCAAATGTAGGGTTAACTTCCAAGTAGAAGCAGGCTGCTTCACATTTTGTTCAGTGAACTCCTGTTCGTCTCTGAGGGGAGTTCCCACCCTCTCTGAGCTGTTCCTGAGCCCACCAGCCCAGCTGGGATTCCCTGGGTTGCAGCTTGTGACTCCTGCTTTTTTGCTGAGCACCCCCAGGATCATCACCTTCTCACTCCCCTTCTGGTAGCTGAATATACTGCTCACCCTAAATATTATTTTTAAGTAAGTGCTATGTGAATGTAAGTAAATCCATGACCTAATACAGTTCAATGTGCAACTGTTCAACCTCTTGGTTTAAAATATTATTGAATCATTACACAGATCAAAGCAACTAGTACTTATCCCACCAAACATAAATGTTTCGAAGAGAAAAACTAAGCTTTCAATCAAAGGTCCATGCTAAGCTTAGTTTTTCACACTATCTCCTCTTGAATTTCACAGCACAATTCATTTGCTAGTCCTGTGCCCTGAGTTTTATTTTCAAATACCCACAAGCTCAGGAGCATTGAGAGCCTCTTCAGAATATTGATTCATCCAGCCCTAGCAAGATCATGTCTACTTTCCTCTTAAGAAAGACTGTTCTCCTTATCAGTTTGCATATGTGAAGAGAACATCAACATGGTAAACACATATAGCCTAACACAAATTGCCATGGTGGCAAAATTATCACAGATTCCTTTACAGTCCTAATGAAAATGAAAACGAAGAATCTAATGGATTCTATAGACTCTCTATGGTGAATGTGCTACAAACAGCTCATAAAGCCTTCTGGTAAAACAATGATTTTGTTGCAAAGAGTTTTAAATTGAAATATACAATAAAACACACAGATGAACTATAAATAAAGGGAGCACAGAGTCAGGGCAGAAAACAAGCAGAGAGATTACAACTGATATAAGAGTTGGTAAGCAAGGTGAACCAAATGCCAGTGCTGACCAGTGTTCCACAGGCTTTACACAGAGTGTGGAGTGCTAAAAACAAGACTCAAATGAAACTGCTATAGCAGGATATAGGATTTTGCTAATATATATATACAAGATGGCTTAGAAGCAATTAAAAACACAAAACAAAAAAAAAAAAAAAAGTTTGTGGAAAACTCTGATAACTTGCAGAAGAGTTGAATCATGTCCCCAGAACAATATAATGTGAACATCAGCAGCAGAGATTGCTATTAGTGAAAACAAGTGACTAAAGACATTTTTAAGTTCAGAATTACTAAAAAAGTGTAATGAAACTGAATCAGTGGAAAGGCAAATAACTCCAAGCAACAGCTTTAGAATTGCAATTTTCTCTTGAATGATTTTACTGCAAAGAACAACTTAATTCCCACTACCCATTAGGCCAATGGCTATTAACTGCTGTCACCTATGAAAACTTTGCTGTGCCAGACAAAATTCCAAAAGGATTCCTTGCAAACAACAGTATCACTTCTTACTATGTTAAAAGGAGACGTATTCACCCATTTGTGAACTGAAAAAATTAAAACAACTTTCAGCCATATTCAGTCAAGCTCCTATTCTACCCATACCAGATGATCAATGTATTGGGGAATCGAGACAATCCAGTCAAACAAACAACAGCTGTCAATTCTGAGCTGCAAGATTTAACAACAATATTTCAGTCACCCTCACTACAACTGGCACGTATGCAATCTCTACAAGTTCATTATTCATAGGAATTATTGCTAAGCAGTACACTAGGCAGGATCATTCATGTGCACCAGGTACTGTTAATTCCTCAATTCTGTGTCTATGAGTGCCTCAAAAATTCAAAAGCCTCCTCAGCTCATTACATATGCCAGAGCTTTTGGGCTGGGAGTAAGACAATGAGGCAACTGAGATGCGTCTCTTCCTCCACTGGTCTAACAAACTCTCAAAGAAAGTGCATCTTTAAAGTACAAGCAATACGGCACCTCCACCTTAGAGCTTCACCAGAGAGACTCAATTCTGCCATTAATTCAGGTTTTTTGGTTTTGTATTTAGAATGCCACTGTTTTTTACCACAAATAAAAGAATCAAAAGGAAGTAGATGCAGTGAGTAAGTTCCTAAGCAAAAAGCAGTGTTTTCTTCTTTCTTCTGATTTCCTCGTTCCTCCACCTTCAACCAACATAAAAGGAGCAACTGAAGTATGTGAAAACTTAAAAACAAACAAAAAAAAAAACCAACACATTTGTAATAGTTTTAGAAGGAGATTACAGACACCAGACAAAAGCTCTACTTTGTTAATTGTCTATATTCCCTTACCAGTGGAGCCACATCAACTTACAACCTGTAGCTTGGAAAAAACAGATACATATAAAATCATGTCTTAAATGACAATATTCTTTAGATTACAAAAAAAAACAATAAAAGGGAAAATGATGCTGTAATGAATGCATCAGTTATTAGCGAATGCATCTGAAAAGGTCCTCTCCAAGAACAATGGAAAAAAAAATATACAAATAAAACCAAAGTCCCAGCACAACCCATCCTGAACCCATATTATCCCTCTACTCAGGTATACTCCAGGTATTTTTCACAGAGTGTTTGAATTTACTGAAGGGATTGTTGTTTATTAAACCATCTTAACAGTGCACAGGGTTAATTGCTTTTCACACGCAGACTGCTGAAGCCATTCCACTTTTTAAATAGATCATAATTAAGCGATGTATAAGCTTGCTCTAATAGCGATGTATAGCTTTTTAATTTCTACTCTACTAATGTCACAAACTTGGTATTAAGAGTCCCAAAAGTTCTGTTATTTCCAGCACTTTCAAGGTTAGCTCCTGCAATGTTGGATTTTAGAGCATTTTTTGTGTCCATTCCTCTGATTTAGCAAAGTAGGTCACAGTCATCTCAATGCCTTCCTTTGATTCTACCATCTTGCCTTTTATTTATTGACTATGTAGTAAAATGATTATCAGTGTTTCAGTGCAGATTAATTCATACTAGACTGTTTGCCGTAAAATGAATTTGAATTAGTACTTTCAGTGGGAACCAAGAGAACAGAAATCCCTGTTTTACAAGACATATCCCTCTCCTCAGCAAATGTACTGAAGTTTTTGTAAATCAGCTTTATAGCAAGTTTGCATGTCAACTACATTTGGGATTAAATTTCATCTCTCAATGAAGTATTTCTTCCTAATAACAAGATAATCAGCTACACAACCATGTAAATTTTATTTACTACAATAAATACATAATAAAGGTGTCAGAAAACCCACTTTTTTATTCACTGCACTCGAACTATTTTTCTATTACAGTTACATTATTTCAAACGTATTAGTTCTCTCCAAAACACTGACTGCATTGATTGGTGGTCCTACAAATAAAGCTGATTTAAATGACTATCTGGTCACAGAGCATCAAGTTACTGTTATGCAAGATTGGGTGCCAAGAGAGTACTGTCATTCTCCTTGTTTGGGAACCACCTGCCACCCAAAAGTAGTGGCTCTACTCTGCTAAAGAGGAGGTTTTAAGGTTCACAGGACCTTTCAGATCTCTTTCATTTGCTGCCTGGCCAGGACACAACCAAGACGACTTTACAGTCTCCTCTGCTTCTTCACACCTCCCTCTCACCACCTTATTTCTTTCCTTTGTCTGCGTCCCCAGTTACTTAGAATATTATTACTTTAAGTCTATGTAAATGTGATGTAGTAGACTACAAGCTGGTTCAACTCCACAGTGATGCCGAGTAACTTTATGTCCTTAACCTTAAACATCTTTCTGGGAAATTTCTATCTACCTGTCCCATTGAAATAAAAACATTTGTTAAGCTTATCCTATCAAAATGCATTACACTTGACATACAGAAAATGACAAAAATCGATGTCATGTTTTCCAGAGCAGGGGTGCTTTCATCTGGCAACACATTATTTATGTAAGCTTAGGAGAGTCCTGCAAATTGATGTTGTAGAATAGGTACAAACTGCTCTGACAATGCTCCTGTACCTACTTAGATGAATTACATCGAATGGTGAGAAAGCAGCTTGGCTCCTAGGCCATTTTTATCTCAGCCTTTATTTGAGAGTAGCAGGGTTGGTAATTGTGGAAAACACAAGTTACTTCTGCATGTAGGTGGTTTTGAAGTGGTGACCTAGAAAGCGACATTTCCAGTCTCCCAATCCTACCTAATAAGACATATTACATTGTCATGAACATTAAAATATTTCAAATTACTCAAAATTATTCAGAAAAAAACTACATCTTCCCTAAGCAATTTCCACCTGGATTTTTCCTATACAATTGGAAACAAAGGAGAGTTCTAAAAGCGAAAGACAGAAATATACAAAATTGTAGATCAAAATAATTTCATACAGTCTCATGGGAAACTAAACATCACCTTTGAAACTGACTCACCATTAATTTATATGATTTGACTATATAATATAATGTTCAAATCTGGGACACAATCTAAACTGGGACAAGTAATCATTATTTAACCTAGATTCTGTAAATTCACCTCAGACGTATTTTTTTCCTAAGAGCAAATATTCAGTGACCTGCCACAAAACGCAAAAGAAGAGTATTTTGAAAACTATGGTATTTTCTACTTTCCCTATCAGGCAGTGCAATAAAGGCTGTCACAGAAGAAAACTGAATGGGAAAGCGATATCTAAGAGAGGGCTTACATAGTTAACAGCCACAGAAAGACTGAGGTATTAAAAATTAAGCAGCAGAAAAAGAAAGGCTTTGTTATCAGGATGTTACTGGAAATAGAATGCAGTATTTAAAATAAACTTGCTATCAACTAAAGAGTTTACAGAAAAAGTCCTCTCTGCCTATGTGAGAGCACAGGCTGCACCACCACTGCTAAAAAAAGATGATAATAACTGAACCCAATTCCTACAGAGAAACAGATAAAATTCTAGTTCACATGCACTTACGGAGAACATAACCAGGATTTGTCCCATATTAATTTTCTCATCTGGTTTCATGTGTAGGACCAGAACCTCATATATGTGACAGGGATACCTGAACGGAAATGTGCAGTTACAAATAAAATAAGGTACCCTGTTACTACCCCAACAAAAATGCTTAACTTTATAAATATTTGTAAGTATTATAACCTGCCTTGGAAAGTTTAGCGTTAGCAACAGTCACCAATCAACAGTATATGGTTTTTACTTTTTTCAGAACAAGTTCTTTCTGCGGTTTCCCAGTGTGGTTTACTAGCAACAAAACTCCAACCTTTACAGTCCCTGAACATTGCACGAAGCAGCAGGGTATTTTGCATAATTTTTTGTGAGACAGCCAAGCAAACAGCTCTTCAATTTTCTTACAAGGTAATAACAGCAGTTAGAACAGAGCTTCTGTGTGCTGTTGTCTGCTTCTGCAGGGCAGGCACCTTCTCTGTCATCTGTGGTTTCACTCCTACTGTAGTTCCCTTTCCCCTTCACCAGACAGCATTTGTGACCTTGCAGTCATTGTGGATTCTGAGCTCCTGCCTGAAGTGCTCATCAATCATGTAATTAAAGTCTTTACTTCTACTTTAGGACTCTAGCCAGGTTGAGACATATGTTACTTAGGCATTTTATTGAAACATTAATTCAGTGCAAACCCTTGTTTATCTCATCACGATTGCTGAGAATTTTTTGTCTGCATGTCTTCCAGCTACCGCATTTTAACATTTGAGTATAGAATTTAATAGCTAGAGCCCTTGACAAGTCTTCGTATTATATTTCTCTCATATTAATGAAAGGGACAGTTTTGTCAGTTGGTTTAAAAATGTAGATGGTGAATCACTGTTCTAGCTAACCACTTTTTTGATTATGTCCTTGACAGTCAGTTTGTAATTAATGTTTATAGTGATCACCATCAGCTGTTCTGTACCACAGAGGGCAAAATGGATAGGCAAGCTTTTAAGGAAAAAGAGCTCAGCTGCTATATGGCCACATCTTGCACCAGCCACATCTGTTCTGTGACCAGACTGCATGGCACGCATAACTGTTGAGTAAAGATCACCCACATCACCTAGCAAAAGATCAGAAGTCAGAGCCAATGCATGCACAGCTTTCAAAGGACCTACTGTCTTTACAGAAGCAGAGTTAAGTGATGAACAATGCCGAAAGACAAAAAAGAATAAACACAAAAAAACCTTTATTAGATCATGACCCCCTGATATCTGCTCTTTATTACACTAAAACAGACAACGATTTACAAGCATGAGCAAGTTTCCACAATCACTTAATAAGCTAGAGAAAAGTGCTACTTAAAACATATCCTCAAACACGATACAGGTATTTCAAGTCAAGCAAGGGAGAAATATTATCTAAGCCTTCTGCATTTTTTAAAGGTAATGAAACAAAAATTATTTCAAACAAACCTGTAATTAAACAAGTATATTTATGTCTTTCTAAAACTGTGTTTTCTCTACCACTTCTAAATGTATACTGGTACTGGTCAGACATATAGAAAAATCACCTTGAATTTTGTAGCAGGTGAGCACTACATTAATTTTTCCTGTCTGTGCTTTGAAATATGTTAATGAGCCAGTATCATGGCTCATCTTTAAAACACTCTGGTCTATTAGTTCAACTTGTGTTTGCATTTTCTTTTTTCCTAAAATTACCACTTTAAGAAAATTAGAGTGAAAAAAGAATGGAACGTTGTTACATTTACGAGGAAGGTGACATGTAAAATGGTATTTTGTGGTTTTTAAAACAAAGCAAACAATCCTGAGTGACCTTACCAAAGGGTGCTGAAGCCAAGGACAAAAA
Organism: Pezoporus wallicus; assembly: GCF_028554395.1. NCBI lineage: Eukaryota > Metazoa > Chordata > Aves > Psittaciformes > Psittacidae > Pezoporus > Pezoporus wallicus. The sequence goes on along the minus strand of NW_026637610.1, from coordinate 1,382,197 downwards.
GGCTCCCTGAGAATCCAGTTCACACTGGACATCAATACCACAGGCATTGACAATGCACAAACATGATACTCTACAATGAAAAACATTCTGACAAAGACAGAGATCTAGAAAGAATTTATGTTGTATATCTAAGTTAGCATGCCTTAAGGTTTTCTCTACAGCAGTACTCTGTATACGCTACACTTTTTGTCTCAGTTTCGGACCTCAAAATTGAAAAGCAGCATTTAACGCAGGGAATAAATGGCAAGACCCATTGAATTAAAGTTACAGTTTTGTGATGAGGCCTTATAACTGATTAAAGCAGGTGTCAGAGCTGTGCCCATGCACAGTCCTTCCCTCTCCCCCAGCCACCAGGATAAGAACTCTACACAAAAATCCAGGAGCAAGTCTCACCCGATCCAGCTGAAGATGCTCTCATCAGGTCACTTTCAAAGAGACTCACCCACAGGACAGACACTCACCATGCTGATTGGGTTCCCACAAGAGCATTAACATGCAGAAGGTTCCCAACAAATTAGTGGGTTTTACCTTGTTAAAATGTTAACGTCATGGCTTTTTCACATCTTATGGTTTACAAGGTAATGCAAGTAACCCTGTATCTCTTTCAGCAGTTTGCTGCTGAAAGGACGAACTCCACTCTAAAATGGCCTGCAAGAATTCTTGCATAAATTTATCAAGTGACAACAACTCAACTGCAATGCTACATCAAATAATTTTTCATTTATAACAAGATACCCACTCAACTTCATACTTTACTTGATGGCAAACAGTGCTACAACCAGCACAAAACTCTTTATAGAGTTTATGACAGATTAGTATTAAAACTGAATGGTACCCAAGCAGAATTTCATGTAAGCACATTAAATCACAGCCCTCCCTGCCTATTGAGGGTGCAGTCATTCTCCTGTTTGTCTGTTCATTTTGCATATTTCTAAGGATGTGGTTTCCATGAACATATTTCAATGGGTTGTGATGGAGTGCTACATGCTGAGTTACTGCAGTCACTTCTTCAGAAGGCAGAAATCTCTACTGTGTGCTCGGAACAGCCTAATACATGCAAAACAGAAAAAAAAAATAATTTGGTAATTCTAAATTATAAAAAAATTGATCCTCTAATATGCACATTAACCTGCTCTCTGGGCATCAGTTAAAAGAGAATCTGATCAATAACTAATCATTCTGAAATCGTGACTTCAGTGAATGACATGCGTACTTCCTTTTTACAGCCCAAGGTCCTTTAATATTTTGCTGAATTTCTTTTAACAAATTAGAATTCTAGTGTGATGCATTTTCATTTTCTTGCAGTCATTTAAATTGATTGAAAAGTTTGATTTTTTTATTCAGCACTTTACACCTCTTGCCATCATCATCATAGAACAAGGCAGACCATACCATTCAAAAAACATCTGCTCATTCTGAAAAGATACTGCCACTTGGACCACAAACAGACCTTTTTACTTTGAATGACAAAGATTATTTTTTCATCTTTTTGTATCCGTACGGAAACTGTGATAACTACCTGAAGAAATTATGATAAAAATAGAGCAGTAGTACAAAGGAAATAATTACCCTAAATTATTAAAGTAGCATTTAACACTAGTCTTGTATTAAATATAGTAATGTAACTGCTCTGAATTCAGTAAAATAAGAGATTTAAGTGACAATTTCCCTAACAAGACATTTTAATTCTCAGAAATATGTCACTTAATTATGAACTATTAGATTTTGCAGAAAATACATTCCATTTCCATGCATTGTGGGTTTGGGTTTGGTGTCTTTTAGTATGTGTGAAGCTCAGATGTTTAAATAAATTCATTTCAGAAACACCACTTAAATACCTACAAATAGTATAAAAACTGTTACATATTGGAAAGCTCAGAAACTTAAATTATTGCTAATTAAATACTAAGATACAGTAGACTAAGTAGCAAATGCCTATTGTGAGATCCCCCTTAGAGATGACCCCTCTGATCTTCACCCAGAGGCATTCAGTAGGGCTTCTGCAATTGCTATAGCTGACTTCTGTATATTCAAGGTTCTCCTTAACATAGTGTGATGACTCCTCCTCTTCTGCCCTGCCTGTCTTTATGGAAAAGCCTACAGCCATCCCTGCGATCCTCCAGTCATGTGAGTTGTCCCAACGTGTTTCAGTTATACCTATGATATCACAACTTTCTGACTTGCAGTGGAGCTCCAGTTCCTCCTGTTTGTTCCCCAGGCTGCATGCACTGGCATACTCACACTTAAGATTCCTTGCTGCTATTACCCAATCAACTTGAAACCTTTGGTTCCCGTGATAAATGGTTAATAATAAATACGGTTTTTAACTACTCATGATAACAAGCCATAGAGGTATTGTGATACGCCCACAAAAGCTGCACAAGATTCAAAGGAATACATCATATATAGCAGGCAGAATGAGTTTTACATTAATTTTGTATGCCTATACAGTAAATGTCAGTTGGCTGTGCACACAGATCTAAATCACAAAACATTAGTGAAAATTGTCACAACTTGGTATGAGATGATATAACTTCTTAAGTTTCTGGTAAGAACAAATACTGAGCAACTACGTAAGGGCTTCCCCTGAAAGTCATACTCTTTCCTATTTTTGTTTACCCATATTTGATTTTATTTTTCCGTTAATAGCTATCATCATTGTAGTCAAAGAATATTCCCATAAACCTCAAAATGGTACTGAAGCCTCTGCTGGATTCCCAACAGCCTCTGCATTTTCCTCCAGCACTGCCCTCAATTGAAGTTTCACCTAAACCACGTAACACATGCCACAGTGACATACTTGACCCTTTTTGCTTTAAAGTGCACAATTCTACAGAAGGAGAATAAAATCCTCGTAGTACAAAGCATGTTTCAAAAGCAGGTGCAAGCAGACCTGAACCTCTTTGTGAATTCTAACTGCCCAGACTGTTACATGAATGCAGTACTTGAGCGGATGCAATATATTTTGCTGAGACTGGGAATTATTCTAGTTAAATTAGTGCAAAGTAGCTTTCTGTCTGTGAAAGTAAAATTGATATGGATATAACAATTTCAGTTCTTAAGCATCAACAACTCTACACATCTCTGAAGTGATTATGCGTCTGTTGTGAGAGGGATCATAAACTGCCAACAACAAAAAAAAAAAATTGGAGATTTTTCATGAGCATGTACAGTGACATCTTTTGACCCAAATATGGGCACAGTTTTGAGGTATACATATTTGTAAGTCTCTGTGCATGCACATGTTCCTTCTTTCCTGCATTTCTAGGAAAAGGTATCAGAAAGGATTAGTAAGGACCCCTGCTTTCTTGAAAAACTGTGACTAGATTCTTTTCCTTACGGGAAATTCTAAACACTTGAATATTTCTGAAAATATCATTATAGTAAAAATATTTCTTATTCCCCTCCATCATTCACTCTGCTGTTGCAAAGCTACTGCTCAGCTCGTCTTATGGAGAGTCTGCTTCATCCTCCAAGAAAAGCCCTTGAACACTATCTACAATTAATGTGGGTTTACTTAATTAATACAGGATATGGCATCATTGCACAATAATCCCTGACAAATTGATCATTATCAACAGTTAAGGACTACTTTGGTAACTAACTGCCCTAGGGCAAAAGGGTGCCTGAGGAGAGAAACACTTTGCAAGAAAAACTGATAGCTACTAACAGCCATAACGTTTGTTTTGGGAGGTGCTACTGGCATTATAGATCCCGCAGATTACTATTAGTAATGATTCTTGAAGAAGAAAGGCACTGTGGCTGGGCAAAAGTGGCTTTCTAAGGTAAGAATGCGCTGTGTTTAAAACAATTATCTACCACTAAGAATGCACATGCTTCACCAATTAGAGTGAAGAATGTTGCGCATTATGTTTAGAGTGTTAAGTGTATATGATAGCTTTCCTAAGACTCCAGGAAAAACAATCACATTATACACACTATAGAGCCTGGAGAAAGAACAAGACTTAAGCAAAATCTGCAACGTATAACTGATTAACACATTCACTTAAAATCTTTTGTGATCTTCAAAAGCCCATTTCAATGGTCTGTATAGCCAGCATTTCATGCATGGATATGACTTTACCATCTACTAAAAACTCTTCCAGGGATACCAGCAGGCTACTTGCACTCTATTAACATCACTTGATTCTAGTAAAAAAGTAGCAGAAGTACTCTACATGCTGATCACAAGCACCAAGCAGGAATCTCTAAGTGGACTGTAAAACAAATGCTTGAATTCCAAACTTTAGCTGGCACACTGAAGTTTATAGCGCAACTCACCCAGTGAAGATTGGTACCTACCAGAACTCACAACCAGAGAAGATACTTGAACCTCTGAGGTTCCTGATAATCCCCCTCCCCCCCTCCAGAGGCATATGAATTGTAGCCTGATTATTAAATATATGAATATACTTAAAGCACATTTTTCTCCTTTAAGTGGACATATCTGTCTTCACCACATCTCATCATTACCAATACACTTCTTGCCTCCATTCACAGCCTTATTATTCTTAAACAGATACTACAACTTTCAGTTTGCCCACCCATAGTTTCTCTATTCCTTTCAAATGAAAGAGCAATTTTGAAGAATGCCAGAACTACTGATCTGATTTTCTTTTGTGGGTTTTCAAATGTTCAAACACCCCTGCTTCAAAAAGTATAACGTTTGGTGGTTCAATTGTTCTGTACTACACTGCAGAAAGACAGCAACTTAAAGAAAGAACCAGCATATAAGAATGGAAGAAAAAGAGATGGAATTTGCTTGTATGGAATGAATATAAAGACTACCAAGAAAAAGGATGAATAGCACAGAAATATCAAGATGGGCAAGAAGAGACAGCAAGAGTTCTATTAGAGATGAATAATACAATTGTGAGAGAGCTTTTAGAGGGTAATAAATATATTACACAATCCAGGATCCTATATAAAACATAGGATAATAGAGGGGATTTTATATACATTCAGAAAAAAAAAAAAAATCCATGGAAGCTGATGTTGCAACAAAAAGGAGGCTATAGAGGTCTAAATTACATTTTGTGCCCTGGGTAATTATTGCTCTTGAGATCCTCATTATTCCATGGAAGGGAAAGCAATAGCAGCATAAGTATGCTGTTTGCAAGCCATCAGAATGACAGTGTGTACATAAACACCTGCAGGTAAATGAAGTAGAAGCTGCTTAGAATAATTTCATAGGTTTGAAATGACATTCCAAGTTCATTATACCCACTGTTAGCTGTGAACCTATATGGTTAAAAACTTATTTTCATTCAGTATCACATGAAAAGGGTCACAATAACTGACTACCACCAGAAGTGGATCTTTTATTTTCCTCAGCAATTCACTCTTGCCCTGCAGATGCCCAGTCTGAGCAGAGAGAGGGGTGTTGTCAAAATATTTGGTTCACCAACTGCAGAGGGGACAAAGGGCAGGACACCTCAGATTCAAACTGTCAGACCAAGAGCTCTCTGTAGATTTTAACATCAAGAGATGCAGAACTGTGACATAACCTCAGTCCAAAAACATGGGTCAAGGAGGACAATAAGAAAAGCTGATGTTTTGACTCCTTTGGTCACTGTTGTTCTTTCAATCAAATACTCAGTTTCTGTTGAGATTTATATGGGAAGTGTAAATCCCATTCTCTCCCACTACGACTAGCATGTATCTGAATCATTTAAACCACAAAGCATTATCAATTACTCACTGAAATACCACATTTTATTCAGAGCTATACAGAGATGATGACAAACACTATCAGACAGCAACTTTTTGCCCTCTGGAAAAGTAGTGGAGGGGGAATGGGAAATAAAAAACAACCCATCCTAGCCAAGTGAACTGTTATTGTCTCACTGTGCAGATGTGGCAAATCACTAGTGCAGGCACTGTGTCTATAAGGAGCCCTGATAAACCTGAAGTGAATGTAACAGAACTATTTTGCCTTAAGCAGATGGAGAACACAGCTGGGCATTTACTGACTGGATGGGAAGCAAACCTTATTTCTTCAGTCTCTTAGCCGTCATCTAGGGGGATAGCAGTGAGACCCTACCTGGAAAGTAGCAGAGAGCCAGGACAATGAATTACATTCAACTAAACCATTTAGATAGTATCTTTAGTTTTTCACACCCAAAGCCTAACAATACAGTGTAAACTCCTACTTTTGGTATCATTCATTGATTTTACAGATGATTCCAAGATACAATCTTTTGTTAATTTATCAACATAAAACATCCTGGAAATCCTGAAGGAATGGAAAGTTTTTACATTATCAACTGTCCTTCTCATTTAAATTAAATTTAAAACACTTAAGCAAAAATGAAATATATTAAAAAAAAAAAAAATCTCCTGAGCCCCACACTGTCCTTTCAAACCATCTTAAATGGTTTAAAATGCCGTCTTAACATGCAATACATCATCAAAGGAACATTACACTGATGATATAGAATTTATGAGGGATGTCCTGTATCTTGTTAAATAGGAAGTTAAAAGCAACAATGTAGAACAGAGAAGCATAATAACGTCTTCACATTTCTAGAGTCTGAGAAAATAGAACTTTATATTTTTTAGGAAGACGGGGAAAAGAAATAATATGAATGTAAATGCAGATGATATAATGTTTCCTCCTAATGACCTGCTAAGACAAAGTGATATAATCACAGACCTCTATGCTATATAATTCACCTTTTCCTTCACGAAATGTGAAACTCCTATTGATTTAGGAAAGAAAAAAAACCCACCCCACACTACTACTAAAGACACTTCACTCTTTTTCTTTACTCAGAAACAATTTTCCCAGATTTTCTTTCAGTAATCCCTGAAAAAAAATGAAAAGTGCTCTACATTGTAAATGACTCTTCAGACTTATTTGGAAAGGACTTGGAATAGGTGGAAGCAGTATCTTACAGTGTCAGTGCTTGTTCAATCCTGAAAGATTAGAAATTACCCGAAAAATAAGAAGGCATGGTGATCTTCTCATATGAGGCAATTTATAACCGATTATACATTGATACAACCAATTGTAATACTGGAAAGTACCCAGGCAAAGCCATCCACATTGCGAAAGAACTCAGAATTTTCAGTATAATGCTAGAAACCTCATCTCTTGGACAATGCAGTCTCACCCAGTCGCCTGTATATCCATCCCCTAGCTTCCATCAGAAATTAAGGACACAATTTTTGAAAGATATTCAGTACTTATAATCTGAACTTAAAGTGACAAAATAAACTAAGGCATCTCAATTCTACTTCTAGTGGCTGTTCAAATACCGTAGACTTGTAGTAAATGTTGTTAACTATTTATTCCTGAGTTTAATCTGTTCAATTTATCTGTCATATAGAAACTGAGACGAGAAGTTTTGCAGGTCTTAAAAAGGACAAGGCAAGTGTTTAGAAGGGACCTGGTTGGTGAGATTCATGTGTTTCACAGAGTTAATATCAGAGTTGTTAGGATATGCATCCCCAAAATAAAATTTTTATTTTATTTTTTCAATAATGATTTTATATGTGAACTCTATCAATACAAATACTACCAGGATTATAGCTTTTGCCTTCCTCTTTTCTGTTATGTGAATTCTGGCCAAAATGACACACTGTCATTTCTGTCTATTTAGTTCATTCCTGTAGCTAGCCATATGCTTCTGCACATCCAACGAACAAATCAGAAATGATACTTCAACAACAGTAGTATTTTATATCCAAGATTCCTGCTGACCACAGTATTTTAAAGGCATCACATGCTCATCAGAACAGTGCCAAAAGAATAGTAAGTACCTGCGGAAATGCCATGTCAAGTACTCAAATACCTGCACATTATGTTCAATTTCTTCTGAAATATAATTGCCGGGAAATTTTGAGAGAAAGGACAACTCACATACCCCTTGCTAAAAAGGAAAAGGTATAAACTACAAAGCCACCCCCCTGAAGCTGCATTGGCTCTTGTTTTTCCCAGATTGCACCCCTGAATCCTTCCGTATCAGACCATTGTTTCCAACCAGGATTTCAGTTCTACAAGGATACTTCTTCCAAGTGATTCAAACAAGTAACTGATATGTTTGCTCAACAGTGTTACAAATGCCTTCACTGTGTAACTGTGTAATTTATTGTATTTGTGCCTGTTTTCCAAGTCAGGCTTTTATTTTTTTTTTTTAAATCGGTGCCCAGTTCATTTTATACTGAGATGTACAATTGATACTGTAAGCACTACAGAAAAAAGAGCACATGCACATCCCAGGGTGAAACCCTTCAAATGAAAACACTCCTGGAGATGTAAAACCCCTTTTCAAAATGCAATATATTTCAAACCCTATGAATTCTGATGAAAACACACCACACTAAAACCTCACCATAAAAACTATTTCTTCATGCAGAGCAGGTGATGATTCAAGTCTCCAAAATTGCAAATTGAACATTAACTCCAGGAGGTGATGGGAACATTGAGTGCAACACAAAGAAGGCGGTGTATCTTCTGATGTTAAGTGCATCAGGGAGAATCAAGATGTGCAGGAGCAGGAAAAGTTAATTCAGAGTTCTGTCAATAAGAAGGCATACAACATGACTGAAAGAAGTTTCAGAGTAACTAACGACAGGAATTAGGATGTATGAAGAACTTAAAATACTTCTTTCTCATCTCAGAGAAACCTCTGCATTTGCTGTAGATACCCAGCTAGCAAAGAAGGATTACAACAGGGCATATTACACCAAAAAAACTGCAATATTACAAAGGTGAACCTCAAGTTTAGATTAGTACTTACATGGAGTATGTGGGATTGTCTAGATTAGAAGCCCCATCCATGCTCAGTCTGATCCTGCAGCACTACTATGTAGTTCAGTGCCTGGCAAGAGACGTGCACTTCCAGGCTACCTGCCTCTCCTTGCTCTGCCAATTCACTGAAGTGCTCAACATGAGCGCAAGCCCTGACTGCAGCATTCTGGCACTCTCTTTTCTAGGAAAATCTGGATGCCAGTGTGAATCTAGTTTCAAGAAAACCTGTCAAAAAGGAAAATTTCAATTCCCACCCTGAAACATACGCCTCTCTGCTAAACTTTGCAATGCTTCCGGATTCCACTTTTATTAAACACAATTACTGTACACAGACCACTATTTCATTATTTGTAACATCACAACCCAGAGAAAGAGAAGAGTAACAAAACCCACCTAAATTTCATCTCATTAATTTAGTTTAGCATACTTATAAACCAGAAGAGTTTGAGAGCAGGCAGAAAAAGCATCCCAACAAGCAGTACACCAGGACCAATATTCTCAACAGGAGATACCCTTCTAAGTACCTTTCTGAACACCTTGTACTATTACTTACATGAGCCTGTTGTACCACTATCTGTACATCTCCACCTGTTTCACTAAAAGACACTATGGCTTGACTTAAAATTATCAAAAATGAACCAACAGAAAGAAAGTAGTTTGGAATATCACCATTCCATATACTTATAGGTGAAGGAACCGAATCTGGATAGAAGTCACTGAGAGAATATATTAACAAGTGTCAACCCGCATCATGATCTGGAGTCCATCTGGAGAGAAGGGTTCCTACCCTCCTTTGCTGCATGGTGGCTTGGTGGGCTTCAGGCTACTGGACTAACAAGTAGTAGTGTTCAGTGTGAAATTAAAATCATCATGGAATCAGACCTGAATACACAAATCTATGTTTATTGACAGGCATGTCACAATCGACATCTTTCTAATCTCTGCTTAACTGCAGGATCTCAAAATGGTTATGTGTTTCTTCACTGGAACATAGCTCCCTAATCTGTCAAGATTATAGACAATAAGAAATGGCTATTTTACCACGCATATCCCTTGATCAACATTATCTTGTGCTGAAAATAGTTCAATGATACTTACTACTTAATATTACACAATAATATGATATAATAGTATGATAAAAAAAGAAATATTAAAAGTTTAAAACCTTCAATATTTTCCCCAGGGTTTGGTACCCGATGGCAAAATTATCTCAATCCATTTTTATTTTTTTCAGACGCAAGTGTTTCCTTGATAATAGGCAAAGGAGCTACCATTACAATTTCAAATTTTATTAAGTGTACTATTAAAGAATCAATACAGGATAACTATAATTGGTATGTACAAAGAGTGTGTTGGTATATAGGCTGGTGACATTTAAGAAATCTCATACATGTAAACTTTGTCTGTCAAATTCCAAATGGTGGTTGCCCAAAAAAAAGCAAACCCCTCCCATCATCAAATCAGTGCTGTGACTGCTGATGACGTTCCCATTTACGTCACAACCATTTATAAAAAACATTTCTGTCTAGATCAGAGCTGTAATAAACAAAGGTGAGATGCCACAAAGCCATGCAAAAACAAGATCATGTAAGGAAAGTGTCTGCATTTAGTGACATGCAAAATGTAAATGTATATTGGTGCACATTTCTGTAACATCACTTACACAATTTTTCTGCTACATGGATTTTACTGTTTTTCTTTCCAGTATCTTCACACCCTTAATGTTATTTCTCAATGTATTTTAAGTGCTAAAAATGCTTAATTTATGTTTTTTTCCCTACCGTGACTGACATTATGTATGACCTTGAATTGAATGCCATTGTAGCAGGCTGTCTCTTGCCGTGGGAGTTCTCTTTTTCTTAGTGCTTGAGCACAGTATCTTTGATTCAGTAAAGCAGCACTTGAACAGCTTATACAGAACTCAGTAATTTTCTACAGCCACAGAGGTTGAGAGTTTGTCCAAGCTCCAGCAGAAACAGCAGTATTTTACACACACATAATATCCTTTTCAAAAAGCACTTTTCAAAGTCCTTTGAAAACAACACTGAGCTTCGCAACCCCCCAGAAGGTAACTAAGAAGAATATAGGTATTTTGCTGCAGCTACCTATAGTGGCAGAACCAGCAGGTATTTAATAGTGCACAGTGAAAAACAACAAAACAATATAAACAGGTTGAATTACAGCAAGTCTTAACGTTTAAAAAGATTTTTTTTTAATTTTTTTTTTAATTCCTACAGAGCTCCATAACACTATGCTTGGACAATTCATTAGCAACACTACCAATACTCATGGGTCCAACACAAGAGTCTCCATTTTCCTCACATCATTACAGCTACAAAATCCTAGCAGAAGGCAGTCTGACTAGTTGCCTTCCAGAACTCAATGGAAACACATACATCTCAAAATCTTACCCCAGCAGTATTTCCAAATAAAAGAAAATATATTAATGAAAATGTCCAGGATTTTGCTGAATTGTGCTGTACCTTTGATTTGAATATACAAATCAAATTAAGGTGAACTCTGCTTTGTGACGGAACATGAAATAACCACACTTGTAGCCAAAACAGTGAACAGCATACCAACTGTAACAGCAGTGTACATCTAACCAAAATGATTGAGCAAATAGTGATGAAAAATTATTTTTCTGCTTTCTGATCTGCAGTAGTTATAATTCAGAAATAGACAAACCACAGAAAAAAATTCAATAAACCTCAAAAACCAAACAAACAACAGCAACAACAACAACAACAACAACAACAAAAAAACAAAAAACAACCAAGCAACCACCAAAACCAACCATCAAAACACCCCAAACTACAGAACAGGAGCAGTGGCTGCTTAGGTCTGTGTTCAGTAACCTCACTTGCATTTACATTACCACCACGGCTGGCAATCTATCAGCTGCCTGCACTCTTGGATGGAGAGCGGACGCAACAGGGATAAAACAACTATGCCAGACAATTGTCTTTCTGCGGCAATTGTCATTTCCGTTCATTCTCAGGGCTTTAACTTCCTATCTAGCCTGTTCCAGGCAAGTACAGCGTCTGATTAAGGGTTAAGCTTCAGACTGCTCAGTTAGGCCTTCCTTATTAATTTTGAAAACTTCACGCTGTGTTGAAGAGAACTGCTCCTCAGTCTTGCCATAGCTGTCAGTGACCACCACTGCCAGCAGCTTCCCCACACATGACGTGAGGCAGCCAACACCTGTATACACCTCCACAGGGTTAATGCACTGCTAGTTACACGTGGGGTATACTCGTTGGTATTTGACTGACAGGTGGAAAAATGCAGAGGGGGATCTCTGCAGCAATGCAGCATTTGTCTCTACTTAGCAAAAGTATTCAGAGGGAGCCAAAATAAGCAGCTCTCTGATATTCTGTATACTCTAGAAATCTCTGGGTGACAGTGCAATGTGTATTCAGCAAAACAGGGGGAAAAAAGAAATCAAATCTAAACTACAAAGGATTTTTCTTTAAATATTAAAATGTATACTGAGGATGAGGAAGTTTTGCCAAATAGTAACAATAAGGAGAACTCTCTTGCAAGTTTTCCATGTATTTATGACCTTTCTAAATAAGCATTTAAAGGGATACATAAACAGCTTAGATGAGATACCTTAAAAATGTCCTGGCTTCCAGAATGTGGGACACTTACAATGTAAAATGAATTATACATTTATTATAGGATGTACAGCAGACAACTTAATTTGCACAGGTTATCTACCTTCCAGCAGCTCCACAGATTTTCATGGCCTCTGCAACACTTGAAAGGTTTGTTACAGCCCACCTTCTTCCTCATCTCTTTTCCCTGCATTATGCCCAACTTTTCTCTATATAGGTCAGATTCTCGTGCAGAAAAGACCCGTATCTTTTTGTGATATATCAGGCCACAGTTCTGAACTTTTTAAAGCTGTACCAACCCCATGACAATTATTTTAATTTCATTCAAAAGTATTTAAATAGATCAGCTTAGTAAATGATTATGAGATACTTTCATATTAAAAAAAAACTCTTTCAACAGTGAACTAGGACTACTAATACCAGTTTTCAGGAAGCAGCTGCAACTGTGAACAATTTCCTACCATAGCCAAATATGCCTATTTTCCAGTGTTCAAGAAAAAATGCATGACTTGTACATGCACCATGTTCACTAGTGACATCCCCTTTCCTTACCGCTTGAACGATAATAGCCTACTAAGTAATAATAACAACAATAAATATATTCAGAGTCTTAACAATTTTTTGTAATGTGTACCCAGATTACACAGATACACCTTAATTAAAAACAGGTTTGAGAAACAATAATTGAAACTGATGGCTTGGGTGAAAAAACAGGACCAAGGAGATTCTTGAGAACTAACTTTCATATCCACCCCATAAAATAATAAACATTCATTAACCTAATTGCAAAATTGCTATTAAACAACTAGAAAAACTGCTTAGAAAATTTCTGACCTTGAACCCAATACCTTAGTTTTTCCAATTTAATTTTTAATTCTGAATATTATTTATTTGTACTAGGTTGGGTGAATATGGTTTTTATTTTTTCATGTGACTTAAGAACTGCCTAATTTCATATTTACTTAATTAAGGCTCATGTACACTTATATGCTGCCTGATATTTTCTCATTAGGTAAACTGTGAGCGCCCAATTGTTAAGCTGAAATTTTCTACTGAAATAAGCATTTCAAAAGGAAAATTAAAAAATCTATGATGTATACTGGAAAAATACTGCCCAGTCATCAGTTTTTCAAGAAACATAAAATACACAGATGGTTTGCTTCTTCCTACTTTGTGCATTTCCAGACCCAGGGTATTTTTCACTTAACTGACAATCTGCTAACATGCTTTAGCATTCAATCTGAACCCAAAAAGTGATGTCTAGATGCAGAAATGCATGTGTTTCTGCTTGCAGGCCTTCAGGGTTTTACAATTTTCTAGAGACAAAGCATCAGCGAGGTTCCATTAAATATTATCCCACAAAAGAGAAGAGCTAACACTCTGGAGTGGATCACGCACACATCTCTTCTTTCTCTAGGTGGAACCAACAGTGTCTACCTCGGGCAGGGTGTAACTACAGACCAACCATACAGTGAACATCCACAACAATGAGCAGCTCAAGCGTCTGAAATAGAACTGACATCCTTGAAGGAGCCACAAAAGTGGTGGCCTTGAGCCCCCCTTCAAAATATACCATAAGAGTAACTCTACCTCAGAAACCCTGCACTTCTCCTATTCAGCAGTGCATTCATTTATCTTACAGGCTTTTACATTCCTTTAAGTTAAATGTAGGAAAGCACTGCCAAATGTACTTTGTCATGTAGCTTTGTAATGGTCAAGGAACTACTAATACAGACTGGATAGAACAGGTTAAATAAGTATTTTTTCCAGAACATTACATTCTTGCTCTGTAGTAATTACTGTTTATACTCTGTAATGGGATGTTTCGGTTTGTTTGTTTATTAAACTAATAGTTAAGAACGCTTTAAGGTCCCACACAACATGTCAATACCTCTTGGAGATTAAACTCTGCTTAATAAAAAAAAAAAAAAAATTAAAATTTAATGGCTATCACTTAATGAAATTTGAGATATTTGGCTCCAAGACTGTTGCACTAAGTTCTAGTTAGCAGTTGAGCATGTGAGGTGTACATGTCAGTGCAGTCCTAACAACTGTTGGCTGTGCTAAGCTTTATGTGAGATAGGTATGATATTGCCCAAGATAAATTGATATATAGACCATGTTGTTATCACTTGCAGCACTTTGATCATGTAAAGAAACATCAAAATTAGGAGGGGTGGAAGATGAGGACTGCAAAAGTTAACAACACAGCTTTACCTGTTATGCACTAAAGCCACAATAAGTCCCTTAAGTTTGAACAATTTAAATAATCAGTTTCCTGTTCATGATGTTATTAAATTTGGACGGATATAGAGAAGATAATATAAACATAAATGAACACAAAGAACCTAAACACAAAGTGGTACAGTAAGTAATTACAGCTACAGAATTTAAGATCTGAAACCTGTAGGTATACAGGAGAATATAAATTATGACAGTACTAAGCAATAAAAACATGTGTCGAGTTGATGTGGAATAAAAATTTAAATAAAAACATTTCCTGGTCTGTTCAGCCATAACAATGTCCTTTTGTTTGTACTCTGTGTAATTTAGCTGCTTGACAACTTCATTCAACCTTCAGAAGCCAACACAGGTATTGATTATCTCTGAACATCCTAATGACTGGAAACTGGGACACAAACCATAAAAGCAAAGTTCCTGGTTGCAAGTGAAATTATAGTTTGCCCTACAAGATAGCACAATAAATCAGAGAACAAATCAGCCAACACAGGGCTCTGGGGTCACTGAAGTGATGTTGACACATTACAATAATGAGAACTTGAAACACCTCATGCCCTATTGATTTTTAAGCTGAATCATTGCCACTGCAGGAGATTACAAGACTGTGCACTAGAATCATGACCCACGTGGGAGAGGCTGATGAAAAATACAAACAATTGCACCAAAATAGTTCTTTACCTGTATCTATTATAAATTAATACCCTTCCTTTGCCCTCCCCAAGGTCTCAGACTGCAATCCGATCAACATTTAACTCCTTAACTGTCTCACTTAAAACTACTCCCTCTTTCCATTTTCTTCTTTAGCTACATCATATAGCTACATAACAATAGACTTGAAGTGACACTTTAAAACATCTTACAGAAACTGCATAATAGATAAAATAGCCTACAAGAAATGCTTTTTAATGTTCCAGTAGCTTTCATGGTTCACTCAATAGCAAATTATTCTATGATATAAAAATAATTCCAATAATCATCGATTTATTTTTTACATACAATAGAGAATACAATATGTAAACGTAAAAAGCCTTCCCATCAGCTAAAGGGAAATAAAGCTCCTCCTTTTCTTCTTTTACTTCCACTTGACAGCATTGAGAACCAGTAAGCTGTTAGAGAAGTGACCAGAGACACCAGATGATTACAGTACTGTCATGACAAAAACAGCAGTTACAATTTCACTGCAGCAAATTACTTTAGGAACACATCGTTTTGCTTAAGGGGAGAAAATAATACCTCTGTTATTGCTACCAGCCAATAGATCTCATGCTATGCTGCAGAGGTGGAAATACAGAAACTATTTAACCAATGGCCTCCACAGCAAAGCTTGAAATTTTGTTCTTCTATTGGCAATAAGTACTTTTAAAGTACTAAAATTATGTCCATAATAAAGCATAATTGTTTGTTGATTTTCAAGACAGAAGAAAGAAAAGGCTAACTTGGAGGAAGTGAAAGGATAAAGAACTAGGTAACCTATGGCAAATAGAAGGCACTTCACCTTCCAGTGCACATACCAGTGAAAGGGATTAGAAGTTAGTTAAATATATCCTAAGGATTAGCTCCTGTTAGGCTCCTCAGAGATACGTTTTAATCAGTAGCTCTGCACTTGGCATTGATTTCTTTGGTGGGGAGGGGGAGGCAGAATTTTTCAAGTAATTTCTTTCTTCCATCTAAAATTCAGTGTCATCAGCAAGACTCCAACAAAAGAGGGAATAGAGGGACAATGAATCACAATTTATGTTAGAGGCAGAGCCTTCCAAGTTCCTCTCAATTTTTAAGGTGCTTATCCTCAACCCACCTCTCCGAGATGCAGGTATGATTAATAACCTCACTTACAATGTGAAATTAAGACAGAAGGGAAGTAGCATTCATCTCAACACTTGTAAAGGAACACAAGTATTTGTGTGTGATCCAGGGATAATGCAGATATGCTAGGATGCAGTTCTGAATACACGTATTTTTCCCAATCTCTCTGGCACCACCAGTGCACCTGCAGTTATTTATCAGCTCTTTCCCTCTTGCCAGAAGAGTAGCTTAAGGTACCTCTATTTTTCTTCCTGCCCATACCCAAATTGCTGCTACTTTATCTCATACATAAGCCTGGTAAGTACACTTAAACTAGATGATCCTCTCCCTGATCTTCCCTGAGAGGCACGCTCAAACAAATTAGCACACCTCAACTGTGCTAAGTGCTGCAAAACCACCAGCTATAATCATTATTAACGGGGGAGAAAACACTCCACAGTAGTACCTCCTTTGGAATAGTCGGGGGCCTACTGGCAATTTCAGTTACCAACAGGCAACATAGTAACTGTAGTATACCACCAGCTATCTAAAGCCAGTCTTTTCTAGGAGGAAAATTTAATCACTAACAAATTAATAATTCTTTGACATTTTTTAAATACTATTAACAGAAAATCAAATAAAGAAAATGCTCAATGTTACACAGAAAGAACAAGTGGCAGTAAAATAACAAACATTACTGGTTTGAAGTGGCAGGTCTTTTAACATTCTGAGAGTGCACCCCCATGCAGACAGGAGCAGCCTCACGTGAATGACCAGTGTGCCTGCTGGTCCTACCCGCAGCCTGTGAATGGCCAACAGGATCACAATGTCCTCCAGGATGCTGGCCTGTTTTGGGTTCATCCCTTCCATAAAGGACACTGAACTTCCACAGCAAAGAGAACCAAACATACACAGATTATTAACACAATCTGATAGGACTGGGAACGTTTCTCATTTTTGATTGATTGTTTTACGTTCTGAGAACCAGTTCTATTCAGTGAAACGTTATATTCCACATTCTCCTTGTAGTTCTGTAGCTTCTACAGAAACCATACCAGTAAATGTAACAAACCTTTAAGATCGTTTTGCTAATACCAATCTTCATTTTGCCAATAACAATCTTCATTAATAGCATGATAAAATTCATTAGACAATAATTCTCACAATCATTTCACACTGGACAGCATTAAAATATAACCATATAACCATTATTCATAAAAATAAGTCACATAAATTGTGCAAGAAAAGCCAATTTATTAATACCAACAAAATAGCCTTTAAATAAATTACCACGCAACAAATATTTGGACAATAAAAATGGTTATAAATGCATTAGTAACAGTTGTATTTTAGCAATATAATTGGAAAGAGACTGTAATTTGATGAAGAAAACATGTCAGCATTAAAATGCTTACTGCCACTTTCTGTGTTGATAGTCTCAGGAGCACCACAGATATTTTGTAAACCCTATTTACACAGGTCGAGACCCCTTGGCAGAGTAAAACAACTACTGGCGTGTGATATCCTATTAGGAACGTTTCCTCTAATTTGCAATAGACACACCTGTTCACGCTGCAAGAAGGCTAGGCTAGACTGTATGAAAAGAACACTGTAAAAGAGGGTCCATGAGAACATCAATGGTAATGACAAAAGACTGAATGGGTTAAAAAAAACCAACATTCTCATGTGAAAACCAGAGAAAAACAACATTATAGTTGCTTACTTTTTCAAGGAAATAAAAAGGAGAGTCAAAATAATATCAGTGGTGCACAGACCTAGAAAGTTCAGTTCTCAGGAAAAAAAAAACCACAAAAAACATGTAATGAAAATTAACAGAAAAGTAGAAAGACACTAATTCAGCCTGTTAGGATTCTTCTAAGCATACCAGGTGTACATAACGGTAAGACTCAGTGTCAGAGTGTGTGTTGCCCAATACTGAAGGAAGTTTAAGAAATGTTCAAAGAGGAACCAAATCTTCATATCCTGTTGTCTAAAATCTGCTCCATTAAGGATCAAAGTCATCCCTTCAACATTAAACAGCAAGAAAAACCTTTATGGGGCAATAATGATTTGCTTCTGGAACAGCTCCCCACCCCTTCACCTGAGGTATCTGGTGCTCAGTGCCCTGCTCTGCCAAAGCTAGAACAGGTATTAAAGAGACCGAAGTCTGACCAAGGAACTGTATTTCTCTCTACCAGGCTCTTTGTCTTTATTTAGAGGGAAAGACTGACGGCCTTGGGAACATGTGTTTACATTTATGTGATTTGACTGCTTTGATAGAATTGCAGGGGTTTAAACTGTTTACTCCTCAGTATTGAAACCGAGCTGGAATTTTCACAATAGCCACACGATGTCACTATTGGTAAGCAAAAAATTAAAATATTGCGTATTTGTCGGTACTCAAATAACAGTTCAGGCATTGTTACTTTCAGAGTTTCCTTGCTCCTTTAAGGATATCACAGAACAAGTTAATAGAGCTGAAAGATGCCACAATGAATACACTGAAAACTTCTAAGAGTGTCTGAGTAAAAATGAAATTATATGAACATTACCAGTTGATGCTGAATGACAACACTGGCAATGCTAGAATACTTTCGTTTTTTATCTCACCATGATTTCACTAGTATGTTTGTGTATTCCCATCTCTGCATTTCACTGGCTTGGAGTTTTGGGAGGCTGATGAATAGTAATCCACACTATGCTTACTAATCTCATTATGAAAACACATTAGTAGAACATAACCTAAACCTCTCATCAGAAAATCATCAGGTCTGCCCTTTCCCACATCAGTGTGGAATGCCACTGATTCAAACTGAGTAACTGGCTCACCAAGCTGTGTCCCGCTTAAAGAACACGATTTCCCACTTGAATGGGGGAAGGAATTATACCATAACCTGCTCCATAATCCTTCAACACACATCTTTTTTTGGACCTAACATTTTAAAACATAAAATACTACAAAATTCACAGTGTTGCTATGGCACCATGTAATTCAAGCCTTTTTCCCAGTCACCCAAAACTGTAGAGAGAATGAAGACTTGAAGATAACAGAACCACTGTAAAACATATCCTTTATACCTTAGAACTACAAATCCAACTGTACAGATTCTTTAGAACTAGATTTTTCTTGTTTGAATACCATTGACAAAAGATTCAAAGTAACTTTTCTTGAACACTTGCTTTCTTTTTGATGTCTCAGTACCATTTTTCCCCCTATAATCTCTTTGTATCTCTTACTAGTCCACACTGCATCCCGTATTTAGGGTATGACAGGTTAAAAGTCACACTATATCAACTTCTAACTTCAAACACTGCAATGTGATTCATTCCTTTGTGCAGTCATGAATAAAAATCTGTCCCAAATGGGGTACTAGAAGAAGATATTAGTAAATGTCAGCTTCTGTGACTGTTTGAGGCTATTTATCTTGAATTAAAAAGTCCAGAAGATGTATAAGACACTACATACGGTATAACATATACACTGATATATCCAGATATAAGCTTAAAACTGTAAGAAAAGAGAGCAGAATCATGAAAAACTATAAAAGGTGGATGTACTTGACTCAGTATTCTTCTTTCCCTCACCATCTGTATTGACAGACTTTTATTTTTTAACACTTCTACACAAAAAGAAATTAGAAAAGAAATCGTAATTGTAAATATTGAAGATGGTTGCCATGTTTTTTCAAATCCCTTGCCTATTTGTTACAAGATACTGCTGTGTATCTTGTGTCTTTCTTGTTAACATTTAATGGAGTACTTCCATAAACATACGTTTGTTCTTGTTCTCAACACTTTCCTGTCACTGCAACAGATGGCTTTACACTGAAGCATATGAAAATATTAAGTTCTTCATAAACCCGTTGAAGTTTGAAATGCCTGCAAGTAATAAGTATCTTGGCAGCTATTTCTTTAATACAGATATGACAGAATGCTATTGTTCCCACATCAGTTCACCATTTGCTACAGTCTATTCCTAAGATACAGTTTTCTTTGAACTTAATAGTAGCATTGCTTCATTCAAAATGGTGTAATTTCTAAGCTGAATAGTAGGTTTTGCTATTTGTCTGTCCAAAGAAAGGTAAAGGGTGATTAGAAAAATAAGTTAGAAACAACAGCAACTTGTGCTATACCACAAAGGAGTCCAGAGCACACTGGGACTTTTTCCTTACTGCTCCTTCTATAAGAAATCTGTGTTTTCCACAGCAATTGTTAGAGGACTGCCTTCACAGACGTGATTCCAGTTCCCTCTAACCCATTCTTCTGTCCTATGCCAAACCATTTGTTGGCTTCAGTAGGGTAAAATATAAAATCAAATACTGAGAAAAGCAGTCCAACAGGCTTATCCTTCTCACAACACTTAAACTTAACCAAGAACTTCAACTGCAGTTTGTAAACTAAAATGCCTGAGCCAAGAACCACTCATGTGCACTGACTGGTTAGGAACATACCCTTTTAATATTGTTTCCTCATTCAAAGCTATTGTGAACAGAGGCTGTCAGTTCCTATATAGAATGTGTAGAATACTACAGAAAATCACGCAACAGAGCCTCTCTGGCCCCAAGGCGCTCCTACACTTCTTGGATAGCAAACACAAGTCTCAACTGCTCTAATATGTTCTGTCTAATCAGCCTTTTATTCATAAATCATAATATTATGTCATTAATAGAAGATGGAGAAGTCTGTGCAGTTGTCACAAAAAAGAAAATTTATCTAGAAATAAAACAAAAAAATATCAAAAATAGCTTAGTTTAGATTAGGTATTTGTATTTTAAATTCTAAAGGTGATGCTAAAGTCATAAGGGAAGGCCTCCTACATAATACAGACATTGTAAGAGTTTATATAGAACCAATTCTTTAAATGCATCCAATTCTATTATACCTGCCTAGACCCTTATTGAAAGGATTATTCAGTGCTTCCATAAATATAGATCAAGAGTTTTTCCCAGAAATAAGTGATGAACTACATACAAGTTTCACCAGCAAACATACTGTTCTTAGATGAAATACTTGAGAGGGCAGCTGGGAGCAGGTATTGAAGAGATGCACACTGGTTACTTCACTAAACTAAGAGAAAGAGCAAATAAAAACAAAAAAAAATACCCCAAAGGATGCCCAAATTTTATCAGGAACTTTGCAAAAGTCCATCATTTTCCAAACTCTGTTTCTTGATTCATTGCCTTTCCTCACAGATGTGTAAAAATAGCAAGAATTTCTACCAAATTCAGAGGTAGAGACATAAAATAGATCCACCTGCTGAACAAGACATAAGTTCAGTTTTGGAGGAAGACTTTCTGTTTTAGTAACAGGAATACACAGAAATGAGAACAAGTTTTGTCTGTTATAAATTCTCTAGTATGCCTTCACATACAAAGGCATACAGCTGCATTTTTCCGACATTTGCTTTCCAAACCTTTCCTAAGAGCTTCCAATGATAGAAATCCCATAATCTTCCCAGCCCATCTAATTAAATATTAAGTATTCTTAATATCAGGAAGCATTTCTAATATCTAAATTTTCCTTTCCGTTAATTTAAGCCTACAACTTCACATCCTACTCACTGTGGACATGGAGAAGAACACATCAATGCTGTTATGTCCAAGTGCATGTTAGAATTTGTTCCTTTAAGCAAAAATGCAGACTACTGTCTGCAGTGTTGAAAGATCAAATGAAAGGTGTTACTAACTCAAGTTAAACCCAAGTATTTTTGTAGCTCTACATTATGCAGAAAAATAAAACTTCTCAGTGAGGAAATAAAGGACGATTCCTTTTAAAATGCTAAACATGTCAAAGTAGTAACGCCTGCTTGCTCTTCATCCATGTTTCCAGTTTTCTTTAAATATCAATAACATCATTCCATTAAAATAACTAAAAAGAATTTTTAGTTACCTAACCCTCCTCCCCACCCCCTGGGAAATAACTGCCTGAAAAGAAATGTTTGGATCCAATTAGAATTTCACAATCTTTATGCTTCACAGACATAAAGATTGGGGGGAACAAACATATACATTCTGCATGCCATTTTTTAATATAATCCTTCATAAGAATCTCAGCTCTTCATCCATCTTTGTTTTCCGTTATCTTAATGGGCACAATGTCCTTGGCTCCTCTGTTGTTTAAGAACAATGCAATCCACCTCACTTCTGTCAATGCACAAGATAGTCTACCCGAGTCATATATTCATGGTATGTGATCAGCTGAAGTTTGCATCCCCTACTTTTCTTGTTCTACTGCACAGCCGAAGTCAAGCCACATACCAGCCAATGACTCACACACAATTATTTTAAAATAAAGTCATTTTCATTACCTAAACAAGGGTTATTACAAATTTCTGGACTAGATTTCCAGCATTTTCTGTGGGTACATACTATCTTCCAACTCTGCAGAAGCATTTTCTATTTTCCCACTGTTGTTCTTTATCCTCAGCTCTGAATCACTCACATAACCCACTGCTTGCCAAGTCCACCTAACTGATAACATCAGATGATGGAATAATACAGGCTGGAAGAAGGTTATCCAAGAACAGTCCTTCAGATCTTCTTGGATATACCTCCTCTAAATGCAAAGATGCTGACAGGTCAAGTAGAGTATGATGCTAGCACCACCTCACAGCTCTTCTTCCAAAAGACCCCTTCTTCCAAACCCTTGTCTTGCCTTTCTTCTCTCCCCACACTTGCCTTGTGAGGTTATACTGACAGGATATGTGTACCTAGTAATAATTATTCTGAGAAATGCTGTGAAACCAGAGCAGGCCAAGCTAATCAACTCCTGAATGTATCAGCAAAAGTATTTAATGTTTATGCTTTTATGAGACAGATGCTCATACACACCTATCTACAAACACACACTTCTATAAATTCAGGAGCATAACAGGTTCTGAAAAGTTTCTAGTAGACTTCAGCAAAATAACAAACCTCATAACCTCTGTCTCAAAAAAGTCAAATACACAGCTTTGTGATGTCAAGTCAGCCGTGAGAACCACAGTCTCAAAGATCTAACCATGTCATACAATACTCAATATATAATATTGATTATATTATAAATCATGGACAATATTTGGTTCCCAATCTTTAAACTATTTGAATTCAATGCTTGTATTTAAATGTGAAATGTTCAAAAAGCATATCTTAGATTAAGTAAATATTCCCAAGCCAAATACAACAGGTTGAACCAAAACACAGAAATCAAAACGTGTGTGGGACATGTAATTGAAGTGCAAATTGGAATCTCTGTCACAAAAGACTGACGCAGGTGGAAGGGGAACCTTTTTTCCTTTGGGTCCACAGAAAAGATGAAACATGAAAATCACCTGCAGCATGGGAGATTTTCATTTGTCTAGAAAAAATACCCAACTTTCTGAGACAGTAAAGATAGTTAAGCGCTGGAACAGCTAATCTAGAAGTTGATAACTTCCCTTATTGACAGCTTTTAAGGATTAGCTATATGCCTGTCACAAATGACACTTTTAAAGATGATTCTTTCACAGAGTAAGGTAGGACCCAGTGGTATGGAAGCGTGGTCCTCTCCATCACTGCTTTTCTATGATCACTTGAATATGTCATGTTAACATCAGGATGGAATTTTGTTCAGTGCTTGCTCAGTTACGTGCAGGTGGAAACAAACAAAAGCAGAATTACCATACTGCCTCCCCTTTTCAGAATGCCTTGCCCCAGGTCTGAATCATAATAATTAATTAAAAGAAATGCTAACATACAAACATGCTGCTTCTTTTAATTAGAAGAAATACTAGCATACGAACAGGCTTGAGCTTTACTCTATTTTTCATTGTTCGGTAGTCAATGGTTGCTACAGGAATAGCATGTGAGATAACAGCTGTATAACATGGTTGATTTTTATTATTTGCATTTACTCATTTAAGAAGATTGCTTCTTTTTAGTTATGGCATGACTTGAATGGATTTTTTCCTCCAATAGGACATGCAAGGATTGTGCAGGAGCTCAGTCTGCTGCACTTAATGGCCTAGCCAAAAGAATACCAGCATCCCTGCATACACTCTGTAGAGTTACATTTCATTGACAATTTACAGACTGTAACACATCTCAGGACTGAGCTCTTCTCTGACTCCAGTTTTCTAGCCTTAAAAACCAGCCTCAAGTCACTATATTAATTAGGGGTGCAATCAGAGAACCGCAGCTTCCCCACCAAGTTGGCAAACCACTCTGTTCTCATAAGTCTAACATCCAGGCAAACAAAAGTTCTGCTAAGCTGCTGTATGACTGTGCTAAATTTGATTTACCTCCTCTCAAATTTATAGATACTATTCGGAAAGATGGAGATGTCCTGAAAATACTATTGGAAATAAATACATTAAAATACCCAATACCATTCTTAACATCTATTATTAAATAATACCTCCTGCTGTGGCTCAAAGAAAGAACTATCATGAAAAAAAAAGGCTCATACTTCCAGATACGAAAGTCAAAATTGATTCCCATGGCTTCTCTCTTGGTAGAAAGTTCAGTCTGCCATGACTGGATTTTTGACTCTGCTGACACTGGGAAAGCCTCTTGACTGGACTGAAATCCTACTTGAAATAAGATCTGTTTCTTTAACAATTTTGCTCCACCACACAAACAGCAGTATCCTGATTTACCTGGTAACTACCAAGATTAGTGCAGAATTATAGCCTCATGTGGTGCTGGCTTAACTGGCAAGTTGGAAAAACAGGACATCGTGCCACTGTTCAGCATACAGACCTGATTAATACATGTTTTAAAAATATAAAAAGCCTTCAAATGAAAACATTAGATGATAATTCATTTTTAATCTAGTCTTGCAAAATATTCTAACAAAAATCAATGGTTTGAGATTCCTGTGTATCAAAACCAAGTATCAAACTTTCCCTGCCCACACAGCTGACAGCAGATATATTCTTCTGAAAGATGAATCTCTCCTTTTACACACACCACTTGTTGATATCACACATTAAAAGGTTGGGTCATGACAAATCAGAAGCCAGAGCTGAACTGCGGTCCCCGGGATTACAATACCACAGGACACATTGTGTCAGAAAGGTCATTTTAAAGAGGTGAACACTTGATGGTAACACAAAACCGTAAGTCATCTAAAACAGTACAAAAGGAGAAAGCCATGATCCTGCATTAGGGCTTGATCTAAATGTCATGTTCTTAGAAGACCTGATCCAGTTCTTCAAAGATACTGAGTCTCATCTGAAATAACATTAACCACTAAAACGATGCTATTTTTGTTAGAGCATCATAATAGTGCAAGTTCTCAGCAGCAGCCTAGTAACTCCCCAAATAAGCAGCAGTGATGTGCCACAGGTGCCTCTCATTCACATTACTGTAACAGGTTTTAAAGTAGAGACCAGTCAGATTCAGGTTAATTACCAGTCAGAAACATTCTCATCACTCCTGGATTCCTAATACTCATGTAATCAGAAAAT
Organism: Pezoporus wallicus; assembly: GCF_028554395.1. NCBI lineage: Eukaryota > Metazoa > Chordata > Aves > Psittaciformes > Psittacidae > Pezoporus > Pezoporus wallicus. The sequence goes on along the minus strand of NW_026637610.1, from coordinate 1,356,372 downwards.
TCAACTTTAACAAGGAAAACATTCATGTTAAAGACCTGTAAGCACCTGTCTAGAAAGCATCTCAGCACAAGTACACAGAACAACTTCCATTAGTAAAGGGTGGGAAGTTATTCTTAGCGTTTTACTTCGCACTCCAAGATACAAGCAGTAAATCAACAATCTTTGCTGAAGCTCTATTCAAGTTCAGGTTGGTCTGTTAAGTTTTTAGTACCAAGATTTCTATCTGGTTACTTCACTCCACTTTCCTACCCGGTTCAATTTGCAGTAACTACTAGATAGGAAACCTGCTTAAAATTACTGAAAATCAAATCCATAAAAACAAAGGCACAAACAAAATGGATCCTCTTGCCTTCCCCATGAAGAATTTTGTTGGATTTCTAATAATCTTTAGGAAAATCTTATTTCTAATACATATTAAATATTGATTGAAATTCTTTTATTAACTCCTAAATATTGAACCAGACTATTTTTAATGATCTCTACCAAACTGCAGGCGCATGAAAGTGAGGTGAATGATATATGAACTCCAGGTATACTAAACTGAATAAAGCATTAATGTTTGCTTCTCCTCAGAATAAACATATTTACATACAAACTGAACATGCAAATGCAAAGCAAGAGGATTTTCAAGAGTTCCTGGGTCTGGAGTTGTAGTTTTTTTTTAACACCTGAGAGAAAAGAACATTATGAAGTTTTTATGCATTAAAAAAAATAAAAATAAAAATAGTGGAAGCATATTAAGTTGAGGCAGTAAAACTGGGCTTTTTGTCATGTTTGACTGCTTGAACTCATTAACTAGTTGTTCTGACTCAAGCGGTTTCTCCGGTTTAGTACTTCAAAAAAAGTTTGTGTGTGCCTCTGTGTTTGTGAAAGGCAACTACTAAGCCCCTGTGATATTATGGTTTGGTTTTTCTTAATATCCCTGACCATCAGAAAATTCTCACTCTTCAGAAGCCTTACTGGTGAGCATGAAATCTGTAATTAGCAGCAGAACAAAAATAGTCTTTGACTATAACCTGGTGGAAGCTGCTATACTGGGCTTTATTGTCAAAGACAAGAAGGGAAATAGCGGTCTATGCAACTGAACATGGTTAAATGAAATCAAATGCAGACTGGGCATGACAAAGAGAAATATGAAGCAGAAATGTTTACTCTCTATTCCAATCTCGCAAAGCAAACACATTCTCACACTGTACAGACTGAAGATCAAGTAAAATGAAAGCAGTGCGTGTAAAATGTCACTGAAGACAGCAACTTTACTACATTTACTACATTAACATCTCCATTTGATGCCTTAAAAATAAAAAATTTTTAAAAAACAAAATGAAAATACTTACTCCTGCAGTTACAGAACTCCATGACTGACAAGAAATCTCAGGCTTTAAACTTAAAACTGTACTGATAAAAAATTTACAAAGAAATGCTAACAGAGAAGTCTCTCAAACATCTATTTCTCTTTGCTAACCTAATTGTCTGGTATCTCGCAATCTCAGAGCTCTTGATTTTTAGAGAAAACGTATTAATGATGCACCTTCTTAAATGAAAAGCCTGCACTTCCATCTGGTGACTATGTACTTAAGTCTTGTATCCAAACAGGCATACCTGTGAAGATCAATCATCTGTCTGTGTATTCCACTGCATTTGTTATTTCCTAGCAACTCAATTTATGAGGACTATTCCTTTAGAACACACTCCCAAACAAAATTAAAAGCAGGTAACTTTTCCAAATTTATCTTGAGATGGATTGGAAATATTACTATTTATGGAAGAATAGCAGTTTTGAAAAGTTAACCTTATTCTCACAAAAAGTTAGTAAGTTTCAAAAGTCATGCTTAGTTCCTAGAAGATGTTGTAAATTCCATCCCAGTCTTACACATTGAAACCCCAAAATACTGAAAAATCATCTAGGGTAATCAAGGCCCTCTGTAGTTTTTGTCCCCTCTCGGAACTGTAGAAATAAACTATCTTGTGACATCATCATTCTAAGAAAAACATCAAACTCTCTATCGCTGAAGCCAACCAAGCACTTGACTTAAATAGGGTTGAGCTATCTTAAAAGTAACTCCTTCTTATCATATTACTTAAATAAAAATAGGAAGTAAAATTTAGACAAGATATTTTCTGTGGTTAAAATTTTTTACACATTTTCCCCTGGTTTACTTTTCATGGTTTTACTTGTTCACAATTACTGCCACAATATCTCATTTTCTCTTACTTCTGTTTTCCATTTGATGTTTTATTTGCCATTTCTAACATATTTATCTTAATAAAATTTATTAATACTTAATAGTTATATTTTAATAACAATATAAAAAGTCCAAACTTCCAACATTAGACTTAAGTAATTTTTCTAGACCTTTTTTAGCATTTAGAATATTACAATGCTATCACTGTATGAATCAATGTATTACTTGTTCCCGGAAAAGTTTTGTGGTTCATGACCAAACTGAGACCCTAAATGAAAATTTTATCCAAAAAAAAATTAACAATTGCATGATAAAGATGCTATTGAAGTAACCTGTTTGAAGTTATAATAACTGAATATAACACCTTGCTAGATAATAGTTAAAAAGTTGTTTCATCCATCTACTCTTGTCATTCTGACTGCAAATATTCATTCACGTAGGAGTAGGTAAAAACCTAAAGCTCAATATTTCTAAAACTGTGTTTGGAAAAGAGTATAATTAATTCTACTTTCACTTGCCGAGGTATCAGTGTACTGGATATTGAGATGGCACTGACTAAATATAACTTCTTGCCCACGTACTGAAGGGAACGCAATGGGAATGTGCGATATTTTTTACATCTAAAATACCAAGAAATATGGTACTGCTTTAGGAAAGAAAACTCTGAAACAGATAATCAAATCTTATCTAATAGATACATGGGTTTAAAGGAAGTAAAACGGATGACTGACAGACACTACACATGCACTCAGAGAAGCACTTACAGAGAATCAAACCCAGAAGCCCACAGTTTCCATTAAATGAATCAAATATGAAACCAGTGATGCATACACCACTTCTCTTGCTGTAGAAAAGGGAACGCTCTTCACTTAACAATTTTGCTCACTTTTCACAAGTCAACCTCATTCAAAAACAGATCAACATGAGTACCAAATATATAAGAAAAAAGCTGTAGTTTATGTACAGAATATCAAGACACACAATCTTTATACATGTCTATTGCTTCATTTTAGAACTACGTATGAAACCAATGTACTGTACATAAACCATTTTTTAAACATATTTCATAAGCAAATGTAATTGTGAACTTTCTGTTTAATACCTGCATAAATCCTAATTACATCTGCATCAAGACCAAATACCTATCATTACAGAACTGACATATAAAAGACTGGTTTGGATCTCACTAAATTCCTGAATACGCAGCTAAATAAAATACATGACATGGAATTTAATGTAGGGTCCTGACAGCAATGTGATTTTATGGTGCCTAAGCTGCTAACCCAATCTTTACTGTCTGAAATGTAGCATGCCGCTACTGGATTGTGCCATAGGCTCCAACATGTGACAGTCAGCCTTTTTAAGTACACAATACTCCTAAGTGGGGAAGAGATTCCTTGTTCAAATGCTAGCAAAACCCACTCTCCCTGCTCCTCTCAACATTTTTTCACACTTTGAAGTGTGCGGGTTTTTTAGAGAAAAATAACTGCTAAAGTCATTAAAAGTATTTAAATTACTCCACAATAATATCCAGCTGGCAACCGGTATGCACTTTTAAATCCCAGTCTTTTACACTCTATTTCTGGCTTTTTTTTTTTTTTTTATGTGCATGTATATATAAACGGGTTGTTAGCTAAAATTATCTGCATGTTTAAATTGCATATATTGAGAAAATGTTGCTGTTGGTTTATCCCATGTGTTTTAACAAGTACAGAAATAAAACTTTAAATTCCTCATATAAATTGTGCTTTCCAACATCATGATTCTATGCCGATAATACACACGTATCCTAAAGTTTATAATACACAACCGGGTTGGTCAAGAACCCTGTAAACCGTCAGCTAAGAGGCAATACTTCACCTGACAAAACCATTTCTAATGAGATTGCTGCCACTATTCATATCAATGCTAACATACGTCCCATCAAAAGCAAGTGAAACAGCGCTTTAAAGATGAAGTTCACATAAACTTCAGCCAGGCACAGGTTACGGACAAACAATGCCCGCACCCGTTGTCTTCCGCAAGCACGCACACACTCCGGTGCTCACTCACACCGACAAGCCCACGCCGCGCACACACACAAGCACAGCCAAGAACATACCGACGGACGTACCGTGCACTGGAAAAGCAGCCCCGCAGCCAACCTGAGTTCAGAGCGGACACAGCCCAGAGGAGCCGGCAGCCCAACGGCGTGCCTCCCGACCTGCTCCCACCTTCATCCCGCCGCGGCTCGGCCCGAGGCCGCGCGCACACACCAGCCCCGCAGCCTCCGCGCCGGGGCGTCTCTGGCGGCTGCGGAGCCCCACCAGCAGCCAAACATGCCCCCGGCCCCCGCCCGGGGCCGCTCTCCGCCGCGAGTAAGGGCTGGCTGCCCGCTCGCACGCCGCCGGCCCCGCTCCCGCCTCACCTGACGGGCGCCTCCCCCGCCCGCGCCAGCCGCCGGGGTCTCATGGCCGGCTCCCGAACAGCCCCCGCCGCCGCGCCGGGCGAAGCCGGGCAGAGCGGCGGCGACCCCCGCCC